>NC_064629.1:103388364-104007369 GCF_023864275.1 Schistocerca cancellata | reverse complement strand
TGTATAACACATAAGAAACCAGACTTAATTATGCACGAGGTGCTGATGACATCGGTCCTTAAATTACACGCTATAGACCGATCTGCATCATTAAAGGGAACGTGTTTCTGCATTAAAACTAGTTACAAGTGAACAAAGAAATTAACTAACCGAGTATTTCAAATATTTAAATACCGACAACATTTACCCTCGCATAGAACAGAGGGACAATAGTTAGTAGAAATTGTTGTGGCTGTAAAAAGATCGATTCCCGAAGCATACGCCAACTACCACCGTCATACCTTAGCAAAAGATCTTATCGAGAAACCGAGAAAAATCTGTTCATAAGTAAACTCGCTAAGTGGGTTTAACGCTTCTATCCAGTCACTCGTTGACCAGTTTGGTGGGGCTATAGAAGATAGCATAAGGAAAACCCGAGTTTTAAAATTCGCATCTAGGATATCTTTCAGGCAGGAGAATCGTACAAACATACCGCTGTTTGACCGCCTTGGAGTACGTACTAATGCGCATCCGCGGCTTGGCAAAGTATCTGGAAGAGTTGAAAGCAAATAAGTTGCCAAGTCCGGACGGATTGCCAGTCCGGTTGCACAGAGTACTCTATGCTAATGATTCCTTACTTAGCCTGCATTTATCACGAATCTCTCGCCCAGTGAAGGAAAACAGAGCATGTGTTTCCCGTATATGAGAAGGGTAAAAGAACGGTCCTGCAAAATTACAGATCAATATTCTAGCATCGGTTTTCTGCACAATTCTTGACATATTCCAAGTTCGAATATAATAAATTTGCTTGAGATGGAAAAGCTTGTGTCCACGAATCAGTACGATTTTAAAGTGCTTCGCTCCTGCGAAACTCAGCGTGCCATCTTCTCACGTGACATCCTGCGAACAATGGACGAAGGGCAACAGGCGGATTCGATGTTCCTAGCTTTCCGAAAAGCGTTCGACACGCTGCCCCGCTGCAGACTGTTAACGAAGGAAATAGCATACGGAATACGTTCCCAGAGAGGTGAGTGGCTCGAAGCCTTATAGTGACAGTATCCATTACGTAGTTCTCTGACAGCGGGCGTTCATCAGAGACGGGGATATCATCCGGAGTGTGGTAGGACCGCCGTCACTTTCTGTCTACTTAAACGATCTGGCAGACCGGATGGGCAGCAATCTGTAGCTGTTTGCTCATGACAATGTGGTGTACAGGTACGTGTCGTGGTTGAGTGACTGTGAGTCGACGCAAATGACAGACAGAATTTCCGTTATGTGTGATGATGGCAGCTAGCTCTACATGTAAAGAAATAGAAGTTAATACAGATGAGTAGGAGAAACGAACCCGTAATGTTCGAATACAGCGCTAGTGGTGTGCTGCTTGACAGAGTCACGTCGATTAAAAACCTAACCATAACGTTGCAAAGCAATATGAAAACGAACGAGCGTGTAAGGATGGCATGAAGAAGGCGAATGGCCGACTTCAGTTTATTTGGAGAATTTCAGGAAAGTGTCGTTCGTCTGTAAAGGAGGGCGTATATATGGCTAGTTCAAATGGCTATTAGCACTATGTTACTTAACATCTGCGGTCATCAGTCCCCTAGAACTTAGAACTACCTAAACGTAACTAACCTAAGGACATCACACACATCCATGCCCGAGGCGGGATTCGAACCTGCGACCGCAGTGGTCGCGTGGTTCCAGACTGAAGCACCTAGAACCGCTCGGCCACAGTGGCCGGCATGGCACTAGTCTGACTCATTCTTGAGTACTGCTAGAGTGCTTGGTATTGTCACCAGGTGGGACTGAAGGAAGACATCAAAGCAATTCAGAGGCGGGCTGCTGGGTTTGTTATCAGTGGGTTCAAACAACGCGTAAGTGCACTATGTGATCAAAAGCATCCGCACACCTCCAAAAACATACGATTTTCGTATTAGGTGCATTGCGCTGCCACGTACTGTGCTAAGTACTCCATATCAGCGACCTTAGTAGTCATTAGACATCGTGAGAGAGCAGAATGGGGCGCTCCGCAGAACTGACGTACTTCGAACGTGGTTAGGTGATTGCGTGTCACTTGTGTCATGCCTCTGTACACGAGATTTCTACCCTCCTAAAAATCCCTTGGTCCACTATTCCCGAGGTGATAGTGAAGTGGAAACGTGAAAGGACACGTACAGCACAAAAGCGTACAGGCCGATCTCGTTTGTTGACTGACAGTCCGCCGACAGTTGAAGAGTGTCGTAATGTGTAATACGCAGACAACTATCCAGACCATCACACAGGAATTCCAAACTGCATCAGGATCCACTGCAAGTACTATGACAATTAGGCGGGAGGTGAGAAATCTTGGATTTCATGGTCGAGCGGCTGCTCGTAAGCCACACATCACGCCAGTAAATGCCAAGCGACGGCTCGCTTGGTGTAAGGAGCGTAAACAATGGACGACTGAACAGTGGAAAAACGTTGTGTGGAGTGACGAATCACGGTACACAATGAGGCGATCCGATGACAGGGTGTGGGTATGGCGAATGCCCGGCGAGCGTCATCTGCAAGCGTGTGTAGTGCGAACAGTAAAATTTGGAGACGGTGGTGTTATGGTGTGGTCGTGTTTTTCTGGGGCGGGGGGGGGGGGGGGGGGCGCCTTGCAGACCTTTTTGTCCTACATTGATGTTTTAAGCACCTTCTTGCTTCCCACTGTTGAAGAGCAATTCGGCTATAGAGATTGCATCTTTCAAAACGATGGAGCACCTGCTCATAATGCACGGCATGTCGTGGAGTGGTCACACGACAGTAACATCCCTGTAGCCAGCTGCTGTGGCCGAACGGTTATAGGCGCTACAATCTACAACCACTCGACCGCTACAGTCGCAGGTTCGAATCCTGCCTGGGGCATGGATGTGTGTGACGCCCCTAGGTTAGTTAGGTTTAAGTAGTTCCAAGTTCTAGGGGACTAATGACCTCAGACATTACGTCCCATAGTGCTCAGAGCCATTTGAACCATCCCTATAATGGACTGGCCTGCACAGAGTCCTGACCTGAATCCTAGAGAACACCTTTGGGATATTTTGGAACACATACTTCGTGCCATGCCTCATCGACCAATATTAATACCTCTCCTCAGTGCAGCACTCCGTCAAAAATGGGCTGCCATTCCCCAAGAAACCTTCCAGCACCTGATTGAACGTATGCCTGCGAGAGTGGAAGCTCTCGTTTAGGCTAAGGGTGGGCCAACACCATATTGAATTCCAGCATTACCGACGGAGGGCGCCACGAACTTGTAAGTCATTTTCAGCCATGTGTCCGCATTCTTTAGATCACATAGTGTGTTACGAGAATGATTCGTGGACTCAAATGGGAATCGCTGAAGGCAAGATGGCATTCTTTCTTTCAAGGAACAGTATCGAGAAGGTTTAGAGAAGCGGCATCTGAAGCTGACTGTAGAACGATTCTTCTGCCGCCAACACACATTTCGCGTAAGGGTCACAAAAGTAAGAGAAATGACTGATCGTACAGAGATATGTAGACTATCATTTTTCGCTCGCTCTGTCTGCTAGTAGAACAGGACAGGAAATGAGTAGTAGTGGTACAAGCCATCTCCCGCCACCCACTGTATGGTGGATTACGGAGTATCTATGTACATGCAGGTGTTGATGTAGTATCTACGGGTGCGACGATGGAAGTGTGGTTATCCACAGCTATATTTGTGTATATACAATTTTTTTTCTTTACAAAAGCTATCCCAGAGACAAAAGTCATAACTGAATACTGTTGCACTGGGGGATAGTGACCACAAAGGAAGATCACGATCAAATGCACTTGACAAGGAACGCTGGACAGAAGCAAAGCTAACATTGCATCGACAGTGAGCAACTGTTATAAGACCTCACATGTATTCAGGTCACGTGATTCGTTTCTCGGGGGACGCTGTTGCACACAAGCGATTCCATGCCTCCATGACTACCGCAATGTGTAAAATGGCGACGGAGATCTACAACTTGATTTACTGAGACACTTATTCTGTAGTCGTTCACACCACGTAGGCATTGCAGGGTAACGTTAGGAAACGAAGCTAAAAACGATGAACATAATTAAGAAGTCTATTAATGGTTAGGAGTTGAAAGCCATGCCACTAATATTAGAATAGGAAATTTATCTATGCAATTGCCGTCTCGTGGTGAGATAGTGTTTGTCAAATTAGTACAAGAAAAACATTAGTTAGATACACTGAAGAGCCAAAGAAACTCGTTCACCTGCCTAATATCGTGTAGAGTCCCAGCGGGCGCGCAGAAATGCCGCAACACGACGTGATGTGGACTCGACTAATGTCTGAAGTATTGCCGGAGGTAACTGGCACAATGTAGGGCTATCCATAAATCAGTATGAGTACGAGGCGGAGGAGATCTCTTCTGTTACGGGGTAGAGTTAAGCGCCGGCAAGCCAGTCGGGAACGACAGAGAAGAGACAGCTGTGAGAAGAGATAGCTGTGAGAAGAGGTCAGCTAGTAGCACACTGTCCGACCACTCTCCAGGACGACAACGCTACAGCAGCGGCTCCTATGCGAAGAGGACATAAGCGCCGCGCCCGACTGCTAGCGGCCCAGTTGAAGAGTAGCTTCAAGATTAGCGACTTCTACTGCTGCATCGACACTAGTTACTTTGTTTGTACGATCTATATAACACGAACTTGGGAATTGTTTATACTGAAGAACATTTCTTATTTTGCACGTCGCCCTTTTCTTGCGGCACGTCTGTGTAATTGACAAAGTTTGTATTGTAATCTTTTCTTTTTGTAATAAAACTCATTAATATGATTTGTTTGAACGTTGTCTGGGGATCCGAGAAAGCAGGTTTGCTAGACACACCATATTTGACGACTAAAAAGAGCTAAACTCAGTCCGAACAGGCCACGAAGGCCCAACGGTATCGACCGGGCGCTTTGCCATCCTCGGACAACAGGCGTCGCTCGATGCAGATATGGAGGGGCATGTGGTCAGCACACTGCTCTCCCGGCCGTATGTCAGTTGACGAGACCAGAGCCGCTACGTCTCAATCAAGTACTACTCCTCAGTTTGCCTCACAAGGACTGAGTGCATCCCACTCGCTCTGTCACCCATCCAAGTGTTAGCCCAGCCTGACAGCGCTTAACTTCGGTGATCTGTCTCCCCTGCGGGTCTGGGGGTTAGAATAGGCCCTAGGTATTCCTTCCTGTCGTACGAGGCGACTAAAAGGAGTTTCACATATTTCGGTCTTTATGTGACGGTCCCCTGTATGGTCTGACTTCCATTCTTCAAAATTTTCCCGAAGAGAAAGCCAACTGGGGAAGGGCGCCTTACAAGGTGCATTGTGTCCAATGTGCATTGAGATCTTTAGCCCACTTTCTCGTCGTAGAATTGCAGTCCTGCCCATTCTCCATCTCTTGGGCGAGGACACCTTCCTGTGTGCGTTTTCCACCAGGCACTATGCAGTGCCGATTTCTGGGTCGACGATGACCATGATATCCAGCACAGTAGCCAGTCCATTGTGTTGGGGCCACTATGTACCCTGTTGTCTGCGCCGTTAAATCCCCATGTATGCCAAGGGATAGATGCCCTTCCTCCTGGAGCATCAGGACTCCCGGCAATGACCATCCTGCCAGGTGGCCCTTTCTGTGGCTGGGTGGCGCCTGTGGAGAGGGCCCCTGGGCAGAATGGGTGGCATCAGGGCAGATGACATGCGAAGAAGCATAGTCCATCATCTCTTGCTGGTGGTGAAACACCAGCAGTCTCTAAGTGATCACGATCTCAATTCAATGCACAGAAGTACAACCCCAAATCGTTCCCCTCCCTGGCCACACCATGGGAGGAACGTCAGCCTAAGGACGGCAGCGGATCTTATTCACTGCGGTACCTTGTATGTTCGAGAGGTGATGGGGAATCTTTCATGACGAAGCCTTAGTTTTTTGTTGAGCAGTTAGAGGACAAGTTCGGGAAGGCGGAGGGCTTGTCCAAAATGAGATCTGGGTCAGTCTTGATCAAAACAGCATCCTCCGCCCAGTCACGGGAGTTACACGCTTGTGACAAGCTGGGGGATATTTCTGTAACCATCACGCCCCATAAGAGCTTAAATATGGTCCAGGGTATTATGTTTCACAGAGACCTTCTTTTGAAGTGCGACGATGAGCTGCATGTCAGTTTAGAGTGGCGAGGTGTACATTCCACCCATTATGTCCACTGGGGTCCGAAGGATAATCAGGTTGCCACCGGTGCCTTCATCTTGGCCTTTGAGGGTTGTACATTGCCCGAGAAGGCCAAGGTGATTGTGTACCAGTGTGATGTAAAGCGATACATCCCTCCACCGATGCGGTGCTTTAAGTGCTGGAAGTTCGGCCACACGTCTTCGCGCTGTGCTTCCAGCGTCGCATGCCGAGATTGCGGACGCCCATCCCTTCCCAATACTCCATGTGTCATCTGTGGAGAGCACCATTCACCTTACTCGCCTGACTGCAGGATTCTCCAGAAAGGAAGGAAAAACATGGAGTACAAGACCCTGGAGAGACTGACCTACACTGAGGCTAAGAGAAAATTTGAACGCCTGAATCCTGTGCATATGACATCATCTTACGCCACCGCTGCAACGTTCTGGCACCATCAGCTTCACCAACCTCCCCCTGCGGGTCCGGGGTAAGAATAGGCCCGAGGTATTCCTGCCTGTCGTAAGAGGCAACTAAAAGGAGTTTCAACCGTTTCAGCTTTCCATGTGATGGTCCCCCTTGGGGTTTGACCTCCATTTTTCAAAATTCTACAGAAGTACGAGCCTTTTGGGGAAGGACACCTTACGTGGTGTACCACTGGTCCTCAGTGCGCTAAGACCTTGGCACTCAGCATTGTAACGGCGTTGTAACCATACCCACTATTCCTCCAATTGGGCCTAAACGCCTGATGGGTTGTACAAGTTACGCCCATAGTGCGTCCCCATCAGCACCTACGATCATGATGGACTTTCCATGGCACCCGAAATCCAGCACGGTAGCCAGCCCGTTGTGGTGGGGTCGTCATGTACCCTCTAGGTTGTAGCCCCCTGACAACACAGGAATCGTACTGCCGATACCTGAGCTGCACCCTCCCCACGTCGGCCAAGGAGTAGATGCCCGTCTCCTTGGGGCATCAGGATTCCCGGCAATGGTCATCCTGCCAGGTGGCCCTTGCTGAGGCTGGGTGGCGCCTGTGGGGAGAGCCCCTGGTCGGAGTGGGTGGTATCGGGGGTGGTATCAGGTCGCTCTGCGGCCGAGTCTTTTAAACGGAAAGGTACTGTCTATGGTTCTGGTTCTCCTGCCCTTTCCCCCTTGGCCACTCCCTAGGAGGAAGGACAGGCCCGCCAGCTTGGGGCGAAGTACTTCCCCCGCTATTTGGTCTGTTCTCGAACCGATGGGGGGACGTTCGCCACCTCCAAGCCCATGTTCTTTGTTCAGCACATCGAGGACATCTTCGGGGAAATCGAGGCTCTCAGTAAAATGCGTTCAGGGTCCGTTCTTATAAAGACCACCTCCGCCGCACAGTCGGCGGCGCTCCAGGCGTGCGACCAACTAGGGGACATCCCAGTGTCCATTGTCCCGCATCTGGCACTGAATAGGACGCAAGAGGTTATTTTTCATCGGCACCGCTTGCTGCAATCTGATGAGGAGCTCAGGGCCAACCTGGAGCGCCGAGGCGTGCATTTCGTCCGGCGAGTCCAGCGCGGCCTCAAAGACCGTCGCATCGACACCGGGGCCTTTATCCTCGCCTTCGAGGGGGACGTTCTCCCGGAGAAGGTAAAGGTGATGTGCTACCGGTGCGACGTGTGACCTTACGTCCCGCCTCCTATGCGCTGTTTTCGGTGTTTGCGCTTTGGGCACATGTCGTCATGGTGTGAGGCTGAGCCCCTTTGTGGTGATTGTGGACGTCCTCTTCATGAGGAACATACATGCACCCCACCACCTCGGTGCGTTAGTTGTCCTGGCCTCCACTCGCCTAGATCCTTAGACTGCCCCGCGTATCAGAAGGAGAAGAAGATTCAAGAACTCAAAACTTTGGATCGTCTCTCTTATTCTGAGGCCAGGAAGAAGTATGAACGCCTCCATCCCGTGATGTTGACCACTTTGTTTGCCTCCGTCGTGTCCACTCCTTCCATGGTATCCTCACTCCTATCCTGTCCCCCCTCCACCTCCTCCCCCCATCTGGGGTCTATGCCTCCGCCTCCCAAATCTCTCCCTTCCAAATCCTCCTCCCCCGCGGCCCCCGTCGGGGAGCTCTACAGCGGCATAAGCGGCACCCTTCCCTTGAGTAGCACGTAGCGTTTAAAGGCCTCCATGCCCGTGTTCGCTACCTTGTCAAACAACGGAAGGAGGAGTGTTGGGAGAGATACGTCTCCACCATTGGGTGCCACAAGTCACCTTCCCAAGTCTGGGCAAAGATCAAACGTCTTTTCGGATACCAGGCCCCAACAGCTGTCCCCAGTGTTACAATAAATGGCGTGTTATCTACTGACGCAAACGCGAAAACGTGATTGCCGAGCACTTTGCTCGAGCCTCTGCATCAGAGGACTACCCCACAGACTTTCGCATTCTCAGACAGCGACTGGAAGGGAAAGTCATCTCAATCACTACACGTCACAGTGTATCCTATAACGCCCCATTTACAGAGTGGGAACTCCTCAGTTCTGTTGCACATTTCCCCGACACAGCTCCTGGGCCTGATCGCTTCCAGAGCCAGATGATTAAACATCTCTCATCTGACTATAAGCGACACCTTCTCGTCATCTTCAACCGGATCTGGTGCGATGGCGTATTTCCATCGCAATGGCGGGAGAGCACCATCATTCCGGTGCTCAAACCCGGTAAAAACCCGCTTGATGTGGATATCTATCGGCCCATCAGCCTCACTAACGTTATTTGTAAGCTGCTGGAATGTATGGTATGTCAGCAGTTGGGTTGGGTCCTGGAGTCACGTGGCTTGCTGGCTCCATGTCAGGGCGGCTTTTGCCAGGGTCGCTCTACCACTGATAATCTTGTGTCCATCGAGTCTGCCATCCGAACAGCCTTTTCCAGACGGCATCACCTGATTGCAGTCTTTTTTGGCTTACGTAAAGCATACGACATGACTTGGTGGCGTCATATCCTTGCCGAATTCTATGAGTAGGGTCTCCGGGGACCACTCCCGATTTTTATCCAAAACTTCCTGTCGCTCCGTACTTTCCATGTCCAAGTTGGTGACTCCCATAGTTCCATCCATATCCAGGAGAATGGAGTCCCACAGGGCTCTACATTGAGTGTCTCTCTATTTTTAGTGGCCATTAACGGTCTAGCAGCGGCTGTCGGGCCCACCATCTTGCCTTCTCTGTGTGCAGATAACTTCTGAATTTCATACTGTTGCTCCAATACTGTTGTTGCTGAGCGGCGCCTCCAGGGAGCCATCCAGAAGGCGCAGTCATGGGCTCTAGCCCACGGCTTCGGGTTTTCAGCCGCAAAGTCGTGTGTCATACACTTCTGTCGGTGTCGCACTGTTCATCTGGAACCCACACTTTATCTTAATGACGATCCACTCTGTAGTGGAGACATATCAATTCCTAGGACTGGTTTTCGACGCTCAGTTGACTTGGCTCCCCAATCTTCGTCAGCTTAAGCAGAAATGCTGGCAGCACCTCATTGCTCTCCGTTGCCTGAGCAACACCAATTTTGGCGCAGATCGCTGTACGCTGCTGCAGCTCTACAGAGCCCTTGTCTGATCCCAAATTGACTATGGGAATGTGGTTTATGGTTCTGCAGCGCCTTCAGCATTTCATTTACTCGACCCTGTGCACCACTGCGGGGTTCAATTGGCGACAGGAGCTTTTAGGACGAGTCTGGTGACAAGCGTACTGGTGGAGGCTGGTGACCCTCCACTGCAGATCAGACGTGCGCAACTGCTCGCCAGTTATGCAGCACACATTCATAGTTCCCCTGAGCATTCGACTTACCGTCTCGTTTTCCTGCCCGCAGCAGTCCATCTCCCACATCGACGGCCGAGATTGGGGCTAACGATTGCGGTTCATCTGCAGACCCTTCTCTCCGAACTGGAGTCCTTCCCTTTACCACCTCTACTTGCCGTCCGTTCACGTACGCTTCCATGGAGTACGCCTCGGCCGCAGCTTTGCCTTGACCTTTTGCCTGTCCCTAAGGACTCCGTTAATTCCGCCGCTCTCCGCTGTCACTTCCTCTCGATTCTCGACGTGTTCCGGGGCTCTGAAATGGTTTACACCTACGGCTCAATAGCTGATGGTCACGGAGGCTTCGCATATGTTCATGGAGGACATGTTTTGCAGCACTCCTTGCCAGTTGGCTGCCGTGTTTTCACCGCAGAGCTGGCGGCCATATCTCGTGCTCTTGAGTACATCCGCTCATGCCATGGAGAGTAATTTCTCCTGTGTACTGACTCATTGAGCAGCCTACATGCTATCGACCTGTGCTAACCTCGCCACCCTGTGGTAGCGTCCATTCATGAGGCCATCTATGCCCTGGAACAGTCCCACCATTCTGCGGTGTTTGTGTGGACCCCAGGACACGTCGGAATCCCCGGCAACGAACTTGCCGACAGGCTGGCCAAACAGGTGACACGGAAACCGCTTCTGGAGATAGACATCTCCGAAGCTGACCTGCGTTCTGTCTTACACCGCAGGGTTTTCCGGCTTTGGGAGACGGAATGGCATAACAGCACGCACAAACAACTGTGTGTCATTAAGGAGACAATGAATATGTGGAAGTCTTCCATGCAGGCCTCTCGCAGGGAATCAGTTGTCCTCTGCCGGCTCCGCATTGGCCATACGTGGCTAACGCATGGTTACCTACTCCGTCACGAGGACCCACCTCAGTCTCGCTGTGGCTTCCAAATGACAGTCGTCCGCCTCTTGCTGGACCGCCCACTTTTAGCTACTCTGCGGCAGACTTTTAATTTTCCCAGCATCTTGCCTTCGGGGTTAGGCGACAATGCCTTTACAGCAGCTGTAGTTTACGTTTTATTCGTGAGAGTTGGTTTTATACTTCTGTGTAGGTTTTAGCGCATGTCCTTTGTCCCTCCGTGTCCTCCACCCTAGTGCTTTTAGGGTGGAGGTTTTAATGTGTTGCAGAGTGACTGGCTTTCCCTTTTTATTCACGTGGTTGTCCAGCCACTGTAATCTGCTTTCATGTTTTACTCCCTTCCGTTTCTATCGTCTCTCTCTTGTTTTCTTGTTCTCTTTAGTTCGTTTTAGTATTCGTTGCCTTCCCGTTGTTCTTGTGGCTTTTCCTTTCTTTCCGTTTTGTGTTGTATGTTTCGGCCGTTTCATTCTCACCCTTGTGGCATTGTTTTATTAGGGAAAAGGGACCGATGATCTCGTAGTTTGGTCCCTTCTCTCTTTAAACCTACCAACCAACCAACCATCAGTGATCTGTCGGGAAGGCCGTTGGCATATTTGACGACTACGCTGGATTTAACATTTGGCGACGAGGCGTAAGAAGAACCCAGAGCCTGGCTGCCATGAATTTTCTTTTGTTGTGGGCTTCAGTGTTTTGCTGGCGCCTTAATTCTGCCTTGACTTTTCTTTGCAGGGGTGTGTTTACATGTTTTAGGAGTATCTTGTAGTGTTTTTGCTAATCCGTGTTTTCAGGCGGGCGTTGCAGAAATTTTCTTTGCTTGTGTGCTTCTTTTCCTTGCTTGCATTGTTTGTTTATTGCATTTGTCTATTCTAGTATGAACAATCCACCCCCTGCTCAGGTGCCACAGCTGCAACCGGTAGACAATGCAGACCCAGAAGATCGCCACGCTGCTAAACGTGGTACAGCAGCTACTTACTCACCAGTGAGGCCGCCAATACAATGCAACAGGCAACAACTGTGGCTCCGACGGTCATACCAGCTTTACACCAGTCTAACAAAAAATTCGAGGACTGGCTCGAGTGGTAGCAATAGTTCATAACGTACCAGGTACTGTGAAACTACATTACTTTACGTACATGGTAGGAAGTGCAGTCTTCCGCCTCGTTCAGAATTTGTTCCCTAACGCCACTCCGAGTGAACTTTCCTATGATCAGGCTGAAGATGCGCTAACTAACTATTATGATCAACAAGTGAATGTGGTGGCAGCTAGGTGCCAATTCTTTAATTGCAAGAAAAGGTCAGAACAATCTTATCGCGTTTGCACCTTATGACGAAGAAATGAAAATTCAGATGTGCTTGTCGTGCTTTATATTGAGGTGAAATGCTGCGTGATGTTATCATGTACAATGTAACTTATATCAGAGAACAGGTTTTGAAACAGCCAGACCCATCATTTCAGCACTTAGTACAAATTGTAGGTCAGTACGATTCAGGTGCCGCAGCGGCCGATACATTTGAGCAGCCACCAATTTGTCATCCCTTGCTTACGACCTGCATAGATAGCAACAGCCCCCCTGCACCACCCCGCGTAAACAGTTCCGTACACAGGCGAAGAGAATTAAGTCGTGCACACGGTGCTATTCACGTCACAAACGCCAAGATCTCCCATCCAGGCAAGCACAGCGTTAAGCTTGTGGCAAGCAAGGTTACGTAAATCCGTATGTTTGCCACGGAACAAACAAGAATTCTACTCACTCACAAAAATCTCGTCACAAGGCCCATGTGATCAATGCAAGCATGCTACAGGCTTCAGCAAAACTAGCCAACAAACAGTTTCATCAAAGCTACGCCAGTTCATCAAACTTTTTATTTGCATATTACTGGAAGACGGGTGAAATTTTAGTTGGACACGGGTGCCTCTCTTACATTGCTGAATTGTGTAACACATATGAACTGTTAGGCTCCCCACAACTGTCTAAAACTAGCACGCAACTGACGGCTTAGAATGGAAAAGACATTCCAGTTGTCGGAAAATGTACTTTGCCTGCCATGTATCGCTCGCACACACGAATTGCGACTTTCATTGTGCTACAATCACGCGATTATGAGAATATATTTCGCCTTGATGCGTTTGATTTGTTGGGATTTCAAATTCAGGACAATGTGTTGTCAGTGACTGCACTCAATGCCAAAGACAGTGTAGCTCGCTTGCTGAAAGAGTTCCCTGAAGGTTTAGACAAGTCTGCAAGTTTCGTTGCACATACTAGTAAGAAAGACAATGAGCAGCCGAAATTTTGTCGGTCCAGAACTGTTCCCATTGCATTACGGGATAAAGTCGCTGCTGAACTTAAAGAATTGCAAGACAGCGAAGCTATAGCGCCTGTACAAGCTAGTCGATGGGCAAGTCCATTGGTTTTGTTCCCCAAACCTTCAGCTCGCATTAACCTCTGTGTTGACTGTAGACTTAGTCAACCCACAAACTGTCATTGATATTTATCCATTGCCATGCCCAGAGGATCTCATGGACGAATTAAGTGCTGCTCGCTACTTTTTAAAAATTGATTTGCGCGACGTGTCTTCAAATACCACTAGATGAAGAATCTCAAAAAGTGCGTTCTTATTTCGGTATTTGCCTTTGCCTTTGACAGTGCTTCCGCACCCGCCATTTTCCGACGGTATTTGGAACAGCTGACTGCACAAGTGCCCAACTGTTCAAACTACTTGGACGATATTATCGAAGCAGGTCGTACACGTGAAGATCGTATTGCAAATTTACATGGTTTGTTTCGTTTGTTAGCTGCTCCAGGACCAAATTGTAGACTGGATAAGTGTAGCAGTACCTTGGTGATGTCATAAACAGTCACGGTGTAAATTTTCTACAATCACACTTGTTAGCCATACGTGACCCGTCAGTTCCACGCAATACCACAGAACTGCAGTTAGTCTTAGGAGAAATGAACTATAATATTCGGTTCATACCGAATGCTGCACAAATCGCAGCTCCTTTGCATCGCTTGTGTCGAAAGAACATCCCCCTTTGTTTGGACCTATGAGTGCCAACACGCTTTCCAAAAACTGAAAGAAGCATTGCTCAGTGATCGACGCTTGGTTCACTTTGACTCTGACAAACCAGTTGTGTTGCAAGACGACGCTTCCTCTTACGGAATAGGTGCAGTGCTTTCGCACAGAATTGGTAACAAAGATAGGTCTATTACTTTCGCACCATAAGTGTTGTCCAAGGCTCAGTGTAACTATTCACAAGTAGGGAAAGAGGCATTGGCCATCGTGTATGGCAGAAAATTCTGCTTAGTAACGGATCACAAGCCATTGCAGTTCTTGTTGCATCCAGCGCGAACCGCCCAAAAGCTGCAAAGATAGGCTTCGTTGTTGTCTCAATCCCAGTGCGAGAGTGTGTATCGGACGACAGCTAAACATGGTAATGTGGACGCACTTTCACGTCATCCGATTAGCCCTGACACGGACTTTGACCGGCCCCTCGCTTCAGTCTGGAACCGCGCGACCGCTACGGTCGCAGGCTCGAACACTGCCTCGGGCATGGATGTGTGTGATATTCTTAGGTTAGTTAGGTTTATGTAGTTCAAAGTCTAGGGGACTGATGACCTCACATGTTAAGTCCCAAAGTGCTCAGAGCCATTTGAGCCGGCCCCTCCCGCCGGAGGTTAGAGTCTTCCCTTGGATATAGGATTGTGTGTGTGTGTGTGTGTGTGTGTGTGTGTGTTGTTGTTGTTAGCATAAGTGAGGTTAAGCTAGTTTAAGTAATGCGTAAGTCTAGGGACCGATGAACTCAGCAGTTTGGTCCCTTAGGAATTCACACATTTTAACATCTTTCAACAGACTTTGACGCTTCTGAGCTGCTTGAATCCTTTCCTCTGAACTATAGGAAAATTGCAAAGGTTACGGAAGCTGATTCAGATCTGCACATTTTGCTAAAATACATTCGCACACCTTGCGCTCGCTCATTGCCTAGACCCTAGCATAAACAACTCCGTAGTGCGCCGATACTTTGCTCGTCGGCATAGCCTTGCTATATAGAAAGGAGTGATTCTTGTTCAGAATGGCAGTGGACAGTGACACGCGTTGATCCCAAAGCTTTGCAAAAAGAAGTGTTGCAGTTGCTTCACCAAGGACACTGGGGCATTGTTCGTACGAAACAGCGCGTCGACACTGTGTTTGGCAGGGTGTGGGCACCCAAATAGAACACATGACGTCACAGTATCACACATGTGCGCAAAATCACTCCGCTCAGCCACAAAAATTCTCTGCTTGGCCTAAGTCGCAATCACCATGGCAACGTGGGAACATAGACTTTGCGGGACGTTTTTGAAACACTCTTACAGCAAGTTTCCTTTTGCTGCGGCAATGAACTCGACAAGGTCACGTAGCACAATTCAGGCGTAGCCCTCTATTTTTTGCCTCGAAGGTTTGTCTGAAATGACTGTGTTGAACAACGGCTGTAAGTGAAACGCCTTGTTAAATCCGCAGGAGAGAAAAGGTAGTTGGAATTGTGGAAAGGGGCCAAAAATGAGCGGGTGTCAGTTACACTCTAACACACACAACTTTAGTTGTCCAAACATTACTGTACAAATTTCCGAGGTTAACTATCGACTGAAAATGTCACACAATCTTATGGCTTCAGGGCACAACTTCTTTAATTTTTAAAACGGCTGAAGGCCCAAGATTTAAAAACACAACTACAATAAATTTTCAGTGGCAGAAGGCCCAAACCTTTATGCTTAATATTAAAAGAGGAGGCTGAAGGCCCAAACAATCTAAGACTTAATAAGTAAGGAATTTTAAATTTAACACGGATGGAAGTCCATGATTGAAAAACACAATTCAAAATGCAGAAGACCCATTATTTAAAACCCAACTAAAAGCATACAAACTTAAACCATCGGCTATGAGCCATTAAAATACACAATCAAACACCAATGAGAAAAGTCAGTACAGCCAACGGCACTGAGAAGTTTCCGGGGTCGGTCTGCATTTGATATATTAACGTTCGCTTAGGAGAGACAGGTAGTCGGGGCAACTATATCTGATCCGCCGGTAACCCAACCAAGAGACAGTCAACGGACCCACCGACAAGACGACTTCCTTTCCAACCGACCAGTACACAAGGAACTCCAAAGCCAAAACGTAAAAGGCGTAGCCGCCCACAACCAAGTATGCATAAGCTATCAAAACTACACATACATGTTGGACAGCGACAACACGGTGTGGAAAGGTTCAAATGGCTCTGAGCACTATGGGACTTAACATCTGTGGTCATCAGTCCCCTAGAACTTAGAACTACTTAAACCTAACTAACCTAAGGATATCACACACATCCATGCCCGAGGCAGGATTGTAACCTGCGACCGTAGCAGTCGCGCGGCTCCGTACTGAGCGCCTAGAACCGCGAGACCACCGCGGCGGGCGGAAAGGACACTACCTGAATTTTATGCCAGCGGCCAGGACCGGTAACCGGAACGCTAACGGCCACAAGGCAGAAAATCCGGCTGGTGGACTTGGACTTCAAATAACGAAAATACAATTAAACTCCACCTGATAGTGGCCAAACTTTCACCAACTCGAACATTCGCTGTTGCTCACGTGAATATCCCCAACAGCCAACCATGAAAACCAACGGCACAATGTGAACCGACTGTCTTCGGTAATTAAATAACCACTGAACTTTAATGTCCTGGGTCGGTGAGCCACGAACCTCGTAGCAATCGGAACAGCTCCCACACACTCCGACACTGCGTGTAGACCGCCAGTGGGCCCGGCCCACTGCGCCGCGCGGAGATTTCCTGGCTGATCCACACCAACCGACCGACTGCTCGCACACCAGCACGGAGACAGCACTAAAATAACTGAGCAGTTGAGATCACAAGCTACACACAATTTCACAAAGACTAAGACGAAGATCGCAACCAATGCTAAAAGCAGTGACCGAGCAATGACACGGCCGAACCACAAGTTGAGACACACACCGCCAACCCGTAAGCGACCAGCGAGCAAATACATGTCGTCTGGTAAGACGACCAACCGACGATCAACCGAGATCGTCTCCAGTTCAAGTCATGTGTGCCGGCGACGGTCGGGCGAGTCACGGCTATCCAAGCCTCACTACTGCTCCAATCCGACTGACTTCCGCCGCGTCCCAACTCTACGACTGCCAGGTCCGAACTGCACTGCAGGCGCGTTCCTACTCGCAGCACGACAGACGTGAACCGGGAAGTAATAGCAGACAACAATGATAATGCGGCAGGGCTATATCGGTAAGCGCTGCTGCTGCCGCTCACGGGCAAGCAAAGCAACAACGCAGTGACAAAAGAAATTGAAACTAACATACCGAGGTGGCGGTATTATTAAAAAAAAAAAGAAAGAAAAGAAAAAAAAACAGGATGTAAAATACGAGGTGAAGCGAACACGAGCCGCCCACGGCTCACTCAGTTCACGTCAAATGAATTTGAAACATTCTGTGAACGCAACCCAATGGCATACAGCATCTAACTAGTGCACCGTCCCATCCACAGTCAAACGGCGAAGCGGAACGTTTTGTCAGAACCCTCAAGCAGCAGACTGCTAAGCTTCGCTCCGCACACACTAGGATCAAGCATTGCAACTGTTTCTCGCCTCTTATCGTTCGCATCCACGAGATGGACCATCGCCGGTGGAATCGTGTCACAGCCGCCACCATCGGACATCGCTCTACCTGTTCCACCCTCCTCTGAGCCCGGCGCCGAAGGAAGGTCGCAAGTGCCGTTTCGTGCCGTGTGTTATTGTCTTTTATAGGGTTCTTAGCCGCAGCAGATGGTGGGCGCGAGGCGAGACCCTTCGTCGACTTGGCGCATGCGTGTACCTCATTTCAGGCCCAGACGGATTGCAGCGCCGACATCACAATCAGTTTCGCCACTGTCATGTGTACGGTGATCCTTCCCTGCTTCTTCCCCCAGATTCACGTATCACGAAGACGGCGCGGCCACAGCAGCCGCCAGACGGTGTCATCACGACAACGCGGGACGTCCCCACGGAGACGGAGCCTTCGCCTCCTCCGCCTCGTCTCGTCCTACCGGTGGACCTGGAGCCGCCGGCGCCGCAGCAACCGACGCCTTCTACATCTTGCTATGGGCCTCAGGAGGTGGATGCGTACGCTTCTTGAGGTTTTCCGGGCACGTTTCCACCAGAGCGAAAACCGGGTGGTGAGGTACGGCTGGAGGTGACGTTCCCTGTAGCGACAGCTTCCAGCCCATCAGGACGTCAAGGCGTCCACGCTCCCGACTGGTCGCGGCCCAGTTGAAGAGTTCAAGATTAGCGAGTTCGATAGCAGCATTGACACTAGTTACTTTGCTTGTAAAATCTATGTAACACAGACTTGGGAATCGTTTATACTGAACAACATTGCTTATTTTTCATGTCACCCTTTGCTTGCGACACTTCTGTGAAACTGACAAAGTGTTGTAATCTT
This sequence comes from Schistocerca cancellata, assembly GCF_023864275.1. Classification (NCBI taxonomy): domain Eukaryota; kingdom Metazoa; phylum Arthropoda; class Insecta; order Orthoptera; family Acrididae; genus Schistocerca; species Schistocerca cancellata. Next base: position 103,989,071 of record NC_064629.1, on the reverse strand, counting down.
TTCCTCTTGTAATAAGACTTATTAATACGATTTCTTTGAATGTTGTCTAGCGATCCGATAATGAAGCTTTCCTAGACACCCATATTTGACGACGAGGTTGGATTTAACATCTTCTGAACAGCACGTTGCAAGGCATCCGAGATATTCTCAGTAATGTACGTGTCTGGGGAGTTTCGCGGCCAGTGGAAGCGTTTAAACTCAGAAGAATGTTCCCGAAGCCACTATGAAGCAATTCTGGACGTGTGGGGTGTCGCATTGTCCTGCTGGAATTGCCCAAGTCCGTCGGAATGCACAATGGACACGAATGGATGCAAGTGATCAGACAGAATGCTTACATATGTGTCACCTGTCGGAGCCGTATCTAGACGTATCAGGGGTCCCATATCACTCCAAGTTCACACGCCCCACACCATTACACACCCTCCACAAGGTTGAACACTCCCTTGCTGACATGCATGGTCGATGGATTCATGAGGTTGTCTCCATATCCGTACATGTCTATCCGCTCGATACAATTTGAAACGAGACTCGTCCGACAAGGCAACATGTTTCCAATCATCAACAGTCCAATGTATATGCTGACGGGCCCTAGCGAGGCGTAAAGTTTTGTGTCGTGCAGTCATCAAGGATAGACGAGTGGGCCTTCGGTTCCAAAAGCCCATTTCAATGATATGGTGACCCGGCATTGAAATTTGCAGCAGTTTGCGGAAGGATTGCACTTCTGTCACGTGGAACGATTCTCTTCAGTCGTCGTTGGTTCCGTTCTTGCGGTATCTTCTTCTGGCCACAGTCATGTCGGAGATTTGATGTTTCATCGGATCCCTGATATTCACGGTACACTCGTGAAATGGTCATACGGGAAAATCACGACTTCATCACTACCTCGGAGAAGCTATGTCCTATCACTCGTACGCCGACTATAACACTACGTTCAAACTCACTTAAACCTAGATAACCTGTCATTGTAGCAGCAGTAACCGATCTAACAATTGTGCCAGACATTTGTTCCCTTATATAGGCGTTGATGACCGCAGCGCAGTATTCTGCCTGTTTATATATCTCTGTATTTGAAGATGCATCCCTATACCAGTTTCTTTGGTACTTCAGTGTACAAAAAACATAAATACACTCTAAGACCGAAAAACGACGCATCACGAAAGATTTATGCAAACTGGTTAAAAATTTATATGTATACACGTATCGACGGACAATGCAAAATTGTAAACTTTAGGGAAAAGCCCAATTTCAGGGCGCAGCTGACACGTACTGTAGACGGGGGACATGTCGGTTCCACGGTATTAGGCCACTGCTAATTTCATTCCACGTACTCAGTTGCACAGTAACATCGATGACACCCGCGTTGACAATGTATGCTGATGTCAGTAAATGAGAGAAGTGCAGGTGGGCTTAACGAAGGCAATTAGAATAATCGGTGAACTTCTCGACGTTTTAATAGGAACAATGCCAGTAATGTGGATAAAATGGAGAGTAATTTTAAGCAGCGCAACCACAAAAAGAGCGCAAGAGACATAAAATGTGTTGGGTTATCCGCTAATGATGTATTGGGCTGAAATGGATATCTCGAAACTAAAAATGGTGTTCCAGCGGTAGTCACAAAATTTGTCTGCAAACGCAAAAGTCCTTTGGTGAAGAGGGCTCGAATTACAGCAGGCAAAAAGCGGAAAAAGTGAGAATCAAAAGATATCCAAACGGGCGAGGTAAATATTGTATGTGACAACGGCAACAGAGTTGTACCTTGCGGGTGAAGAGTGTAGTGTGAAAAAAATTGTGTATAAATAAGGGTCTTTCCATGTGCAGTTGTTAAGATTTTATGTTTTGCATAATGTAATGACGAATTGAATTTGTATGTGATAAAGTAGGGAGGCACAATTTAATACAAGAAGGGAGTATATATTGGTTGTGCAATTCTTGGTGCGCGGAGGTCGGCAGAACAAAATTAATTTCATTATTTGTATAAGAGAGGAATCAACTGTCCTGTTCATAAGACCTACAGATGAAATTTCAAGGGGTGTCTTAAATGTGTTACTTTTACTAGATCTAATTTTCTTGTGATAACTGTTCGCACAAAAACTGGTGTGAAGAGGTCATCAGACATCACTAAAATTTTAATAGTTTGTGAGAGTAGAACATGTAGTAGTGGTAGCAGTAGTAGTAGTAGTAGTAGTAGTAGTAGATATTAGCCAGCGTCACCCCACTCTGAATTGCTGCCAAATTTATTCAAGATGGCGAATCCAAGACGACAGCCATAGCTGTGGCAACGTTGCACTGATGTGACGGGAAATTCAAATTTTGACGGGAAAATAGGACATTTGGGCTATCTGCACTATCCTAACGCACTTTCCCTACCCACCCCCCTCCCCCTCCCCCCTCCCCCTCTCCCCCCTCCCCCTCTCATCCCCTCACCTGCCCTATCTTCCCTGCACCATCTGAAAATTGGCAGGAGGAGGACTCAGTCTGCGCTGGGCTGCTGGATAGCATGGACGTTAGCCTCTATTTTGCATGCATTGTTTATTTAAACAATTTGGGTTGTTACAGACAGTAGCTCCACCCAGTGTGTTCACCATGAGGTCCAGGTCCAATTGACCAAGTTCACAGTATTAACACCAAAGGCCACTGTCGTCCCTCTCCCCTCCCATGACGTAATCAAAGATGGTGGTCTGAGGAAAAATGGTGAGAAAGGACTCACTCTGTGTCTAGCTGCTGGACTGGGAGGATGGACGTAACTGTTTACTGTGTTAAATGGACGAGATGTCTGTGCTGGAGAAGGAGTATTATATTAGCATCTGAGGACTGTGTCGATAGCATTGATATTTGGTGAAGTCAAATACAGACTAAGTTACGCTTCGCAGCTCAAACTGATAAATGCGTGTGCTGTAAATGTAAAGTGTTTGCTAAAAGTCCAGCTGAATCACGAGAGGTGAGATGCTTTCCCACTCTGGCACATGCATCCATGTGAACAACTGAGGAAATGCTGACGATGAGCAGGGATGAATTTAATATGTGTACTACATGCAAGCCCACAGCTGAGGGCAGTATCCATAGCTTTGCCCTATTCCACATGAGCTATAGGTGTTCACCCTGAGGGTTGGAGACCGACTGAACTAGTTCACAACACAACCACCAGAGAGCGGTGTGCCTCCCCCCCCACCCCCCTCCCCCACCCCTCCAACACCACCTCTCCCATGTTGTAGTCCAAGAAAGCGGGCCAGAGAAAAAGGGCAAGAACCAATAGCAACCCTAAATCTGGTTATGTGATAGACTTCAGCCAGTAGGATGGTGGTATCTGGCGACGCCACTGGAGGGGGTATGGGGCAGGCTCAGCAGCTCTGTGACCCCAGCCTCGCTCAGTCAGCCAGCAGCAGCAGCAGCAGCAGCAGCAGCAGAAGAGGAAGAAGATTAAGGTTATCCATTATGGATATTTTAGAACCCATGACCGTTAACTGGACGTAAATATATGAAACTGCACCCAGTCACTTTTTTAATAGTTATTTATTATTGCATGAACCGATTTTTTAACTTTTTCAGGTTCATCTTCAGATGGTTTTCTAGAAGTTACTTCACTATTTCTAGCACAATGCTGGTTGCAGGCTCTGTGACAAGAAGATGGAACACACTTTAAAGTATCGCCATGCATACTGTTTACCTGTCAATATGGATGCAAAATTTTGTTTCTTACTTACTCGGACAGTGTGGTTCGCCTTTTTCGTTAGTGTCCATCTGTTGGCTTCCATTTTGTTGGCCACTTGGTACATCACTTCGCTTACGTTTACACAGTCTGTATTTATTTACACTGTGACAACGAAACTTGGCCAGCATCCAAGTGTTGTTTCTAGCAAAGATCTTGACAGAAAGATATGGAGTAGGTCCATTTTGCTCAGAGATGCAATTTGTTCTTGTTTAAACGTGTTAAGTCGATGTAATGGCAAATATTTAAATCAGACTGGCGATAACATGAGAGCACAATATATATATATATATATACATATATATATATATATATATATATATATATATATATATATATATATACTACAGGAGCAAACTTCAAGTCATCTGATGTCTTACAAGTCCAAGCTTGCAGGGGCGAGCGCCAACATGTCGATCTTTGCGGTGGCCAGAATTGTAGCAACCTCAGCTGCCATCTTGCCGAGACCTGCACCGACATCTGAACCTGCGGCAGCAACAGCCTCCAGAACGTCAGACCCGTAGCGAGCACGTGGGATCCTGTAGCATACGTAGCCCGTTTGCTGGAGCAGGGCAAGGAGCTGTTATTGTCTGTCCCACTCATCGACTTGTGTGATGAGGACGCGCAGTCTCGTCCCAACACATCGAACGCTGCTGGTGGTCCTAAACAACAGCAAGATACAGGACAGTACTGGTCACTGACACACGACACATGCCAGCAGAACATCCCTTTGCTAGTGCCGGCACACAGGGCAGATGCTGTGGATAAGAAGGTATCGATTGTACCCATGCATTTCAGTTCAACATACCGATTAACTCCCAGTGGAACAAAACGTGTAAACGTGGGTATAGAAGCACATCGTTACTGGGCCTTGCATGTGGGAATATAAATCGTAAACGCATCGATAACTTTATTTTTCAGTTCGGCTAGGACGAAATATGTCTTGCAGAGTGCTACATCAATCAGCAAATGACTTATCCAATTCATACCATCCCCGCCCCCTCCACCCCCCCCCCCCCCCGGGACATTCGCCTTAGTAGTGTGACATTGTGACATTATCTGTTACAACAGCGTCACTCTGCACTACGTGTGAAATCGGCTGACAAGTGTGTCTATCTACGGCACGCCTCAGTTATGAAGTTACACGACCTGGATACTGCGCTACCCCTTGCATTGGAGAGCGTGAGTCATTGGTTGTCGAGCCTAGAATCCGCATACAATGATGTAAACTTCCCACGTCTGCATAGTGTACATGGTGATGATTTGGAGCAGTAACTTTGTTTGCACATGAACGCAGAATCAAAACAGAACCTGTACAGGTGCGAAGAAGAAGAAGAAGAAGATAAAGAGTCTGATGATTTTTTTTAATACTGCACCTGATGTACGAAATTTAAATAAATAATGTATGTATATATAATCTCAAACAGTGTTCGTGTTTTATTTCATACCTCTCTCACCATAGTCCAAGTACTACACTTATTAATATCATTATTTTCAATTCTACACCTATATCATGCCCCAAGCCTCTCTTCACCGTCATTGAATGAAAGATGAAGTGACTCTTCACGGGCAAAATAAATAGCGCATTTCTCTACTAGCCAATGTAGCTAAGTTGGTGAAGTGATGCAGCTATAGTGGCTACACATACTATTGCCGGCCTTACAAGTTTATATATGCCAACTACATGTCAGTACCTGACGCAGTATCATGGCAGGGTGGGTGAAACATCATCACCACAAGGACTTTCTCATTGTAGGTCCATCCAAATGTGACAAGGCTTATGTCGTCATGGTGTCGGCCGTGCTGGCCGAGCGGTTCTAGGCGCTTCAGTCCGGAACCACGCGACTGCTATGGTCGCAGGTTCGAATCCTGCCTCGGGCATGGATGTGTGTGTTGGCCTTAGGTTAGTTAGGTTTAAGTAGTTCTAAGTTCTAGGGGATTGATGGCCTCAGATGTTAAGTCCATTTGAACCATCTTATGTCATGACGCTGCTAACACATGTAGATGGAGTCCGATTTGAACATGTTTCCGTATTGTCAAAAACAGTATTTCAGCCCAAGTATGAGCCATTACAGGAGACATCGCGTGGTATAAAAGGTGTTACGTACACGACGTTCAGCGAAAGCAGTGATATCCTCCCACCTGAAAAAGCAAAGTCAAACACTATCTTCGTATTTGACGATGTTCCTGTGGAAAACCAAGAGCAAACTCGAAAATATTTCTGTTGCGGTCGTCATATGGGTGCTGAAATATTTTATATAGGAAAAACATATTCCAGATTCTGGAAACCGTTGGTTAGGGATAATTAGAACCTCATTATTACCTTCAGAAAAGAAAATCTGAATTTAAAACACATTTACCATGCACATGTACGAACTGACATGTTGTTCAATGATTTTCTAAAAATATGTGCAGATTGCTGGAATCATTCACAGTATGGGACGTCGACAGGAGGACGTCGTTATCAGGAGAAAGAAAACTGGCGTTCTACGGATCGGAGCGTGGAATGTCAGATCCCTTAATCGGGCAGGTAGGTTAGAAAATTTAAAAAGGGAAATGGATAGGTTAAAGTTAGATATAGTGGGAATTAGTGAAGTTCGGTGGCAGGAGGAACAAGACTTTTGGTCAGGTGATTACAGGGTTATAAATACAAAATCAAATAGGGGTAATGCAGGAGTAGGTTTAATAATGAATAAAAAAATAGGAGTGCGGGTTAGCTACTACAAACACCATAGTGAACGCATTATTGTGGCCAAGATAGACACAAAGCCCATGCCTACTACAGTAGTACAAGTTTATATGCCAACTACCTCTGCAGATGATGAAGAAATAGATGAAATGTATGACAAGATAAAAGAAATTATTCAGGTAGTGAAGGGAGACGAAAATTTAATAGTCATGGGTGACTGGAATTCGTCAGTAGGAAAAGGGAGAGAAGGAAACATAGTAGGTGAATATGGATTGGGGGGAAGGAATGAAAGAGGAAGCCGCCTTGTAGAATTTTGCACAGAGCATAACTTAATCATAGCCAACACTTGGTTCAAGAATCATAAAAGAAGGTTGTATACCTGGAAGAATCCTGGAGATACTAAAAGGTATCAGATAGATTATATAATGGTAAGACAGAGATTTAGGAACCAGGTTTTAAATTGTAAGACATTTCCTGGGGCAGATGTGGATTCTGACCACAATCTATTGGTTATGAACTGCAGATTGAAACTGAAGAAACTGCAAAAAGGTGGGAATTTAAGGAGATGGGACCTGGATAAACTGAAAGAACCAGAGGTTGTAGAGAGTTTCAGGAAGAGCATAAGGGAACAATTGACAGGAATGGGGGAAAGAAATACAGTAGAAGAAGAATGGGTAGCTCTGAGGGATGAAGTAGTGAAGGCAGCAGAGGATCAAGTAGGTAAAAAGACGAGGGCTAATAGAAATCCTTGGGTAACAGAAGAAATATTGAATTTAATTGATGAAAGGAGAAAATATAAAAATGCACTAAATGAAGCAGGCAAAAAGGAATACAAACGTCTCAAAAATGAGATCGACAGGAAGTGCAAAATGGCTAAGCAGGGATGGCTAGAGGACAAATGTAAGGATGTAGAGGCTTGTCTCACTAGGGGTAAGATAGATACTGCCTACAGGAAAATTAAAGAGACCTTTGGAGAGAAGAGAACCACTTGTATGAATATCAAGAGCTCAGATGGCAACCCAGTTCTAAGCAAAGAAAGAAAGGCAGAAAGGTGGAAGGAGTATATAGAGGGTTTATACAAGGGCGATGTACTTGAGGACAATATTATAGAAATGGAAGAGGATGTAGATGAAGACGAAATGGGAGATAAGATACTGCGTGAAGAGTTTGATAGAGCACTGAAAGACCTGAGTCGAAACAAGGCCCCGGGAGTAGACAACATTCCATTTGAACTACTGATGGCCTCGGGAGAGCCAGTCATGAAAAAACTCTACCATCTGGTGAGCACGATGTATGAGACAGGCGAAATACCCTCAGACTTCAAGAAGAATATAATAATTCCAATCCCAAAGAAAGCAGGAGTTGACAGATGTGAAAATTACCGAACTATCAGTTTAATAAGTCACAGCTGCAAAATACTAACGCGAATTCTTTACAGACGAATGGAAAAACTGGTAGAAGCCGACCTCGGGGAAGATCAGTTTGGATTCCGTAGAAATACTGGAACACGTGAGGCAATACTGACCTTACGACTTATCTTAGAAGAAAGATTAAGAAAAGGCAAACCTACGTTTCTAGCATTTGTAGACTTAGAGAAAGCTTTTGACAATGTTGACTGGAATACTCTCTTTCAAATTCTAAAGGTGGCAGGGGTAAAATACAGGGAGCGAAAGGCTATTTACAATTTGTACAGAAACCAGATGGCAGTTATAAGAGTCGGGGGGCATGAAAGGGAAGCAGTGGTTGGGAAAGGAGTAAGACAGGGTTGTAGCCTCTCCCCGATGTTATTCAATCTGTATATTGAGCAAGTAGTAAAGCAAACAAAAGAAAAATTCGGAATAGGTATTAAAATTCATGGAGAAGAAATAAAAACTTTGAGGTTCGCCGATGACATTGTAATTCTGTCAGAGACAGCAAAGGACTTGGAAGAGCAGTTGAACGGAATGGACAGTGTCTTGAAATGAGGATATACGATGAACATCAACAAAAGCAAAACGAGGATAATGGAATGTAGTCAAATTAAGTCGGGTGATGCTGAGGGAATTAGATTAGGAAATGAGACACTTAAAGTAGTAAAGGAGTTTTGCTATTTAGGGAGTAAAATAACCGATGATGGTCGAAGTAGAGAGGATATAAAATGTAGACTGGCAGTGGCAAGGAAAGCGTTTCTCAAGAAGAGGAATTTGTTAACATCGAGTATAGATTTAAGTGTCAGAAAGTCGTTTCTGAAAGTATTTGTATGGAGTGTAGCCATGTATGGAAGTGAAACATGGACGATAACTAGTTTGGACAAGAAGAGAATAGAAGCTTTCGAAATGTGGTGCTACAGAAGAATGCTGAAGATAAGGTGGGTAGATCACGTAACTAATGAGGAGGTATTGAATAGGATTGGGGAGAAGAGAAGTTTGTGGCACAACTTGACTAGAAGAAGGGATCGGTTGGTAGGACATGTTTTGAGGCATCAAGGGATCACAAATTTAGCATTGGAGGGCAGTGTGGAGGGTAAAAATCGTAGAGGGAGACCAAGAGATGAATACACTAAGCAGATTCAGAAGGATGTAGGTTGCAGTAGATACTGGGAGATGAAGAAGCTTGCACAGGATAGAGTAGCATGGAGAGCTGCATCAAACCAGTCTCAGGACTGAAGACCACAACAACAACAACATGGGTTTGTCGTTATTGATAAAACAAGAAAATTGAATGATGGCTGGTACAAGCGAAACTTCCAAGAGTTTCTGTGTATATAACCTGGTAAGAGAGGTGAGTACATGATTATACGCTGCACCATGGACAAATTCTGGTACACGTCTAGCTCTCAACCCGAGAGGATGGGTGTACGCAGACAGAACACTCGCTTGTACATGGATTCAAGCTATTGGGCATAAAGTTGGAGGTATGAGCAGGGAGCTAGAGACGTATTACCAGACTGTTCTGAGAATGTTCATTGAATTAAATGAGGTAATTAATGAAATCTGTAAGAAAGTAACCGACTTAACTGAAAAGATCGAGGCTATTGAGGGGAAAATAAATGTAGAGGTCTTTGTTGTTGAGAAGGGGAGAAGGCAGATAACAAGAGGAACAAGAGCGGATGTGTAAAGTCTCAGGCTATAGAGACGTCTGAGTAGTATACATCGAGATGTTATCGAAGCAGAAAGTCATTCAAGCGCGGGAAGCCATTCGAGAGAAATTACGGTTATTAAGGTTAGGGCATATGGATCGACAGAAAACACCAAGAGAGGCCTTTAAGCCGTTTACTGTATTTCACAGGCAGCTCTTGGCAAAAACAAAACCACGTGATAACGATGGTGTTGCATTGACGAATTCATTATCCGTCACGTCCCTGGTTAGATAGACAGAACATTTGGCGTTAGCAGGGGAAGACTGCACATGTTGGGCACGCAGCATATACAGGTAACTGATGACACAACACAGATTGGTGATAACAGTTTGCCGGCCGTGGTGGCCAAGCGGTTAAAGGCGCTACAGTCTGGTACCGCGCGGCCGCTACGGTCGCACGTTCGAATCCTGCCTCGGGCATGGATGTGTGTGATGTCCTTAGGTTAGTTAGGTTTAAGTAGTTCTAAGTTCTAGGGGACTGATGACCTTAGAAGTTAAGTCCCATAGTGCTCAGAGCCATTTGAACCATTTGATAACAGTTTGAGAAGACACCTGGGTTTATAAATCTTATTTTCCTAAGACCCACCAAAAAGAACTATAAATTATTCAGTTACTGATAGAGAAATGTACCGAGAAATACTGCATTTGACTGATGTACATAAGATCAGCAAAAATCCTGAGCAACAAGAAATATAAAACCATTATAAAACCAATACCTAATGACGAAAACAAAAACAAGAACAATAACAGTAACGGCGATGGTATTGACATTGTGCATAAAGCAGTGATGCCACAGTATATATATTATGACGACCCCGACGAGAGAATAGATCGACTATGACTACTAATGGCATGAGCTGCTGCAGGTTATACAGCTCATTCGGATGAGGCCGTTTCAACAATTTTATGAGCTTGGAGAGAGAGACATCATCGAATAAGTGTGGAGACAGTAGTTCGAGAACTTCACAAAGCAGCACTCAAAACATGCCCTCGTAAGCATGTTATGATTGAAGGTTTGGGTGACTTACGGCAGGCTGATCTTATATATATCAGTGAATATTCACATAAGATTAATGAATTAAAATATATTTAAATGTTTATTCATACAAACTCCTAACCTGCCTGGGCATTACCTGTTAAAACAAAAACGGGTAGAAATCTCGCGAATGTGTTTGAGTGCTTGCTGCATACAGGGACGAATCGATCCCCAGACAACTTCAAAACCGATCACGGTGGAGAGTTTTACAATAGGTTTTCCAGGACCGTGATGCAGCGGTATGGAATACGTCACAACATTCACCTACCTGAAAGCAAGTATCGTGGAGCGTCTGAAAAGAACAATAAAAGGTCAAATGTGGATGCGTTTTAATCTTCGCGTATCATACAAATGGACAGATACCCTCCAAGAAATAATTGCTCAGTATAATCGAACCAAACATACCACAATAAAAATCAGACATCGATGTTCGTGATGCCGTGGACTATCACATTAAAATGCCGGATTCATGCAAACAGAAATTTAATCTAGATCATTTGTTAAGTATCTCAAAATATAAGAAAGCATTTGAGAAATCATATCTACCGAATTGGTCAACAGAGATATTTACAGTTTGCAAAGTGCAAAGAACGAATCCTAGAACTTACATCTTGAAGGATCGTAAAGGCGAGGAAACTGCAGGTTGCATATACACCGAGGAGTTGCAGAAAAGCTCAGAACCGGATATGTTTCTCGTAGAGAGAGGGGGAAATAGAGCACTAGTCAAATTGCATAGGTTTCCTGCAGCACAAAACAGGTGGATTAATGCTAACGATTTGCACATGCACAGTCCACAACCACCGCAGTAGCGTAACATGCGTGCTATGAGACGCATTATAGGAGGAGTGGTATTCGAGACAAGACAAACTGCCACTAGTATTACACATTCCGGGGTATAGCTACTGTGGACATGCAACAAAGATTCGGAAACGCTTGGCACGAGGTGATAAGTGGGTTAATCTGCTCGACGAAGCGTATATAGAACATGACATTGCATATGTAGCAAATAAAGATATCTCAAGTCATCAAATCGGAGATAGGATTTTAGCAGATAAGGCTAAGGCGATACGGAAAAGAAAGGATATTGGTGTACATCACTGCATTGCAGCATTTGCAGTTTAAGAGTGATGAACTTCAAGCAAGTTATGAATGCTGCACGTTGTGCAGTAAACAAGAAAAAGAAGAAGGGTGAAAGCAGAGCTGTTTGAAGAACTGTATCCTGACAGCGAAGTATGAAGCTAAAACCGCTCTGAAAGGCGCGAGAAGAAGAAGAAGAAGAAGAAGAAGAAGAGAAGGAGGATCCCTTAAAGCGCCTCTGATTCTACCAATACCCAAGACGTCTGGTGTTTTCTTGTTCCTCATCCCCCCACTCTCGGCGGTAGGGTCCCTCGCTGGTGGTGCTGCAACTATTGCTCGAACAGTCAAGAACGCGCAGAACTCCGAAGCGCAGTTAGAAGCGGAAAGAAGACATTACCACTTGATGGAAGCCAGGGCCATCGGGAAAGGACTATACTTGAAATCGTACGGGAAAGGGCTTGATGAATCCATAAATTAAAGAAAAGCCCGTTAGCAGTCCTACAGGATCACAAATGCTGCTCTTCTCAAGTTTGTAAGAAAAAATTCAACATTCCCAGATTCCATGATGTGTTTATGCGGGATACATTACCGAAGACTATGTGGAAAACTGGTGAATGTGCCATTGTAAACTTAGATGTTGCTGAAGGCCCTGGCTCCCACTGGGTGTCACACGTCACGGTAAATGTGGATACATCTACTATTTAGGCTCATTTGGTGACCTGCAACAGCCAGAATAATTACAGCGATACTTCACTCACAGAAGACGAGCGCTCTACAATTATCGGAGCTATCAAGACTTTAATACATACCTCTGTGGACATCTGTGCATTATGTTTCTCTTGACATTTACAAAGAAAAAGAAGCATTCTATATAAGGAAGAGCTTTAAACATTCCTTCATCAGTTGAGGTTGAGATGTAATGTCGTACACTTTGACGTTAAAAGAACGATCATCTGTATTGCGTGCAAATTACTTCCCTCCAGTTGATTTGAGCATTGGTGTTTGAAGTATTGCATTGATTGGACTGGAGCCGTACAACGGTATCCCAAATATCACTGAGACTAACAAGAAACTACATCTGGATATTAATGGTGAAAAAGGCATTGTGGAAATAGAACCGGGCGCATACGATATCGACGATTTAAACCAAGTCTTAAAATAGTCTGGAAAATTTATTGAGCTACATGCAAACATCAATACACTTAAATATGAAATAAGGACTGTAAATGCAACGATTGACTTTAGCCAGAAAGGTTCAATAGGGCTTATGGGGTTTCACAAAATGACATGTTTTGAAGAAAGATCCAAGTAAATATTACAAGTCAGATCAGGCTGTGGATATACTGCCCGTCAGCACAATCGGAGTGTTACGTTGCAACGAACTCCTATCACAACGACCATCTGATTCATATTATTTACGGATTCTTCCCCTGAGCTGCAACGAGGTACAAGACTGTTGAAACTCCTTCCATTGCAATATACCTTCCAGTGACAGTTCAGACACTGGACTATTTGGAGTAGCGTATTGTGAACCAGAATAATCAACTTGTTGACTTTCGTGGCGAGGAAATCATTGTACGATTACATCTAAGCCAAGATCGGCACACAGTACAAATCCACTGCACGCAATCCATCGCACGTCACTTCGGCGCGGAACCGCGGAACACGTGCCAACTACGAGTTTCTTAAATCAGTTGGCTTGAAAACTCGCAATGATGACGTCACTCAGTATAACCAGTTCAGTAGAGAATGATAAGAGAATTATACTTCAGAAATACTTCTCACATGAACCTTACACTTCAACCACATTTAACAAGAATTGTGAAATTAGGATTGTCCTCCAGCACCAAGAAGCGCTGACGCTTCCATGCAAGAGTTTCATATATTTGGAGGGATCATTCAATGAAACCGACGGCGGATACAGTGGGAGTCAAGTTTACACGTAACGCCTCAGCATCCCTGTTTCAAGAGATACGCTATCAACTCAGTTGGTCTGAGATCGACCGTGCACACAATGTGGCATAACATCAACCCTTAAAGCATATGTCTCTACATCAACCACTGATTTCAGTGCTTTAGAAAATGCGGGATGATTCATAGACGATCCGGAGGATAGAGCAGTTGTAGAGTACAAGCGATTTACTGCATGCATTCCTCTACAAATGTTTGTGGGTTACTTTTAGGACATGAGACAGATTGCTATAAATGCTAAACAGGAACTCACTCTGGTGCGGAGTGCGACGGATAATAACTCATACATTAAAGGAGCTCAAGAGGAGAATATGATCACAATTAGCAAGATAATACGGAAAATACCCCACATCAGTGTATCAGACGAGGAGCGTTTGAAGCTTTTAAAAGACCTGAATTCATACATTTCTATCACTAGGATTTCTCTCTTGGGAAGTTTTCGAGTAGCCAGTGTTACCGACTGCAAGCAGACAAACATGGGGTATTAAAACCTGTTCACATCTACAGACGTCTACATTCATCATACTTGATTTTCAGACTGACAAAAGCGGGAATATATCTAATGATTCCACTGCATTCGACAACTGCAAGTTAACTAACGCCAGAGTCTGCGTGAATTCAGAATACTACCCATATGCAGTGTGCGATTTGTGCTTTTACCAGTGGGGGGATGTCTTAGGGGATTACTATAATTATATATGTTACTAGCTTGGACCGTGGCGTTACCCATGGTTAAACAGCTATTTATAAATAGATGTTAATGCCGAAACTCGCTGTTCACGCGTATGCACTATCAGAAAAGCCATCCCTTGTTATATCTTTAAAAGTACATTATAGGTAAAGCTTATTTACAAAATCATCTACATACAGGTATACTGGGGAATTCAAAATTAAAGGCACATTTGTGAAAAGCTGTACTTATTCTGATGATAGAAAAACATGCATTATTTTTCTACGTAACCTCCCTGGACTTCAATGCAGTTTTCCCGACGTTTTACGAGTTTTTTTTTTATTTCATCAGAAAATACGTTTTTCGGTTGCATCGGTGACCAATTTTGCACCGCAGCAATGGCGTCTTCATCACTTTCAAAGCTTCTTCCCTGCAGTGCTTTCCGTTAAGGGTCCAAACATGTGAAAATTGCTTGGAGCCAGGTCTGGACTTTATGGTGGATGTTCCAGCACCTCGAATCTCAACTCTTTTATTGCGTTGGCTGTCCGTTTGGCAGAATGTGGGCGAGCGTTATCTTGCTGCAAGATGACACCTATTCACAGTTTTCCACGACGTTTGGATCTGATTGCAGGTTTTAGTTTCGCACGCAACACATCACATCCACCATACAATACAGACCTGGCTCTAAAGCCTCGTCTACGCTGGGGCGACGTCTTGCAACATTGTGGCATGCTACGGAAATGTGGCGTGCGTCGTCTTGTAGCATGCTACAGCAGGCAACATCTTACGGCGTATGTTGCATGCGGCAGGTTAATTTATACCAAAGCAACAGAATTTGTGCCACACGTGTGTCGGTCTTGCAGTATAATGGATGATAAAGTGATCGCAGCGGCGGCCTACTTGGTACTTGCACATGCAGTTAACAACGGAAATAAAAACCAAAGGAAAAGAAAACGATGTTGGAAGAGGAGAGTATTTAAAGAAGGTCCACGAAATAGTATCCTAAGAACTAGAAGCAGAAGATGGTGCGTTATTTAGTAATTTTACGAGAATGTCGACTGAAGACTTTAATTACTTACTGCAGTTAACTACACCTCTTATTGTAAAGAAAGATAACTGCCAAGACAGTATTTCACCAAGAATTCTATGGGCCATCACATTACGATTTTTAGCCACTGGCGATTTATACAAGTCACTAATGTACTTATTTAAAATATCATATTCCGCTACTTCCCTCATAGTGCCAGAGGTATGTGAAGCTTTTTCATTAGTGATAAAGAATTACATAAAGGTATGCACGCAACATTCAATACTGATTTCATTTAAGTAATGTTTTATTGGCATTCTTAAGCAAATTAAAATGGATATTAAAGAACTGTTAAAAACACTTCTTTCTAAAATCGAATTAATTTCAGCTCTTCTGTTTCTGTTTGAACAAATTCGTCACAATTATTATTGTCCACATATACAATTTCACAGCTAGGTTTAGCAACCAATGTTTCGATGCTCGGAGTTTGCTGTTCATACTCCCCTAAGGGCGCTTTAAAAAGAACATTTGAAAATATGTGCTTGACATATGTGGGAGGTACATGTTCTTCAAGAGATACATTGCCGTCATCTTTTGATACTGTGTCATCAGTCTGAAAAAAATAGGGAAAGTATAGGGAAAGTAATGAGTATGTTTTACTTTTCAGATTCCAAAGGATACTGAAGAATGGCAGAAGGTAGCAAGATTTTTCGAAGTGAAGTGGAATTTCCCTCACTGCATAGGGGCCATACATGGCAAACATGTGCAAATTATGTGTCCTCCGAATACTGGAAATGAAGTGAATACATCAACTACAAAAAAACATTCAGCATTGTCCTTATGGCAATTGTAGACGCAAATTACTGCTTTCAATATGTAAATGTTGGATGTCGCAGGGACAGAAAGAGAGGGAAGGAGGAGATTGACTTAGAGGGGGAGAGAAATTGACCTTAGCGAAGGGGAGAGTGACGGAGGTTGTTTGGAGGTGATAGAGGAGAAAAGCAGATGGACAGAGAGAAGGGCAGAAGAAGATGGGGAGTGGGAAAAGAAGGCGATGGACATAAGGGGAAGGTAGAGACATTCGGGCAATGCAGAGTTTACTTACCTCATTTATAAAATTAATAAATCTTCATATGTGGTTAATTAACAACTTTGTAAATGATTCATGTAATATACGATACTCAAGCTATACTAAAATATGAGATGAATAAAATGTAAAATAAAAATTTTTGTTTTGTTTTGTGCTTAACTTTAACACTCTGAAATTATAAGTGAATGTTAATTTGTTAAATCATCGTATTACGACAAAGCCACAGCAAAGTGTGGCCGGTTCAGCTAGTACTAAAGTGTATAATTGTCATTTTAACTTAAAGAGTTTAGTTGAAGAGACGAGATGAATGAGACTGCTCCTGAAGATTCGAGGGTTTGCCTGTTGGTTTGTCAATGGCACTATGGTGCTGAGAAGCAAGGCTTCTTTTTCTTATCCACCTTGCTGCAAATTTTTCTACATCGAAGCAATGCAGTGGAGGTCCATTTATTGAAATGAGAAGTAGATTTGAAAGTGTCGGAATTTGTAAGTGATTTCTCTGATCAGTCAGTGTTAAATTCATGGCACTAAATCCGCGTTCACATTCAGCCGTAGATATAGGTATAACTTCGACTGCTTTCAAACGTTCCTTCACAGAATTGGGCATGTGTTGAGGATTTTCTCTATAGATTCGAAAATCTTTAACTAGTAACGCACACGTGCATTCACGTAATTTAAAATCCACCTTATTACACAAGCGAGAAATTGACATGTCAACATAAAACACCATCATCTGAAGGCCATGTATCTGAATGTAATACGGCTACACCCGAAAAGAAATCCAAGTCCTCAAAGCGGGTTTTTATATTGTCTACCAAAGACTGAAAAAATTTCTTCCGAAATGTCTGAAATCTGTTATATTCATCACAAGTTGGTTCTTTCATTAATACCCCTTTGAATGTGCGCTTTTCCTCCATCTCTTGTACTATCATCCTAATTCGAGGCGTTTTCAGTGTTTCAAGAGTTCTTATAGCCACGTCAATTTCCTGTTTTGCTTTAAGGACTGAACAAATTCTCTTTTGCATAAAGAATGATAATACTTGCAGAACTTCTAGGGCCTCATAAAGCACAACTAATTCCATTACAAGCAACCACTTTGTGAGATGTTTTAGTAAACCATCAAATTTAGATCTCTCCTGAGTTGATAAGGAACCATCACGTCTCAGTTCTTCAAAAAGATGGACAAGAGAACTGTGACTTTCAAGAAAAGCTCGAACAGCATTAAATGAGGAAGCAACCTAACGTACGCGAAAAATACGGCCCAGTTTTAATAGCTGCGAGGATAATTCTTGTGAAACACTTTGTAGTAGTCTCTGATTTTTGGGACTTCGAAAAAACACAGAATATAAGGAATCTAAAAAAAACCTGTATATGGTATACATGCAGGGATGGCTAGAGGACAAATGTAAGGATGTAGAGGCTTATCTCACTAGGGGTAAGATAGTTACTGCCTACAGGAAAATTAAAGAGACCTTTGGAGATAAGAGAAAGACTTGTATGAACATCAAGAGCTCAGATGGAAACCCAGTTCTAAGCAAAGAAGGGAAAGCAGAAAGGTGGAAGGAGTATATAGAGGGTCTATACAAGGGCGATGTACTTGAGGACAATATTATGGAAATTGAAGAGGATGTAGATGAAGATGAAATGGGAGATACGATACTGCGTGAAGAGTTTGACAGAGCACTGAAAGATCTGAGTCGAAACAAGGCCCCCGGAGTAGACAACATTCCATTGGAACTACTGACGGCCTTGGGAGAGCCAGTCCTGACAAAACTCTACAATCTGGTGAGCAAGATGTATGAAAACGGCGAAATACCCTCAGACTTCAAGAAGAATATAATAATTCCAATTCCAAAGAAAGCAGGTGTTGACAGATGTGAAAATTACCGAACAATCAGGTTAATAAGCCACAGCTGCAAAATACTAACACGAATTCTTTACATACGAATGGAAAAACTAGTAGAAGCCGACCTCGGGGAAGATCAGTTTGGATTCCGTAGAAATACTGGAACACGTGAGGCAATACCGACCTTACGACTTATCTTAGAAGAAAGATTAAGGAAAGGCAAACCTACGATTCTAGCATTTGTAGACTTAGAGAAAGCTTTTGACAATGTTGACTGGAATACTCTCTTTCAAATTCTAAAGGTGGCAGGGGTAAAATACAGGGAGCGAAAGGCTATTTACAATTTGTACAGAAACCAGATGGTAGTTATAAGAGTCGAGGGACATGAAAGGGAAGCAGTGGTTGGGAAGGGAGTAAGACAGGGTTATAGCCTTTCCCCGATGTTATTCAATCTGTATATTGAGCAAGCAGTAAAGGAAACAAAAGAAAAATTCGAAGTAGGTATTAAAATCCATGGAGAAGAAATAAAAACTTTGAGGTTCGCCGATGACATTGTAATTCTGTCAGAGACAGCAAAGGACTTGGAAGAGCAGTTGAACGGAATGGATGGTGTCTTGAAGGGAGGATATAAGATGAACATCAACAAAAGCAAAACGAGGATAATGGATTGTAGTCGAATTAAGTCGGGTGATGTTGAGGGTATTAGATTAGGAAATGAGACACTTAAAGTAGTAAAGGAGTTTTGCTATTTGGGAAGCAAAGTAACTGATGATGGTTGAAGTAGAGAGGATATAAAATGTAGACTGGCAATGGCAAGGAAATCGTTTCTGAAGAAGAGAAATTTGTTGACATCGAGTATAGCTTCAAGTGTCAGGAAGTCATTTCTGAAAGTATTTGTATGGCATGTAGCCATGTATGGAAGTGAAACATGGACGGTTAATAGTTTGGACAAGAAGAGAATAGAAGCTTTCGAATGTGGTGCTACAGAAGAATGCTGAAAATTAGATGGGTAGATCACATAACTAATGAGGAAGTATTGAATAGGATTGGGGAGAAGAGAAGTTTGTGGCACAACTTGACCAGAAGAAGGGGTCGGTTGGTAGGACATGTTCTGAGGCATCAAGGGATCACCAATTTAGTGTTGGAGGGCAGCGTGGAGGGTAAAAATCGTAGGGGGAGACCAAGAGATGAATACACTAAGCAGATTCAGAAGGATGTAGGTTGCAGTAGGTACTGGGAGATGAAGAAGCTCGCACAGGATAGAGTAGCATGGAGAGCTGCATCAAACCAGTCTCGGGACTGAAGACCACAACAACAACAACATGGTATACATCTGCTACATCATTCATAACATCGTGGACAGCTAATTCCATTTTGTGGTTCATACAATGAACGACAGTTAAATCCTTATGTGAATGACTACGCAGTAGAGCGGCTACGCCTTTGTAAGGGGCAAGTATTGTTGAGGCACCATCTGGTGTGATACCTACAAGGTGTTTCTTTATTACATAATTTGTAATGCCATACCTTTCAAGAGCTGCTAACAGTGTGCTGAAAATGCATTCTCCTGTCTCACTTTCTAATTCAACAATGTCAAAAAAATAATTGCAAGCAATTCCCTCAAAGGACAAACGTAAATATATTATTAAACAAGTGTTACTGGAAACCGTTGTACTTTCGTCCATCATGATACTGAAGTTTGTACCCGATTCTACAAGGAAGTGAGCAAGATTCTTTTTCATTTCTTCTCCTACGAACATAATGATATTTCGGCATGCATGGTCAGAATGAAGCATATTACCGACTGATAAACCATTAAGCTTTTGTAGTTCGATTACTGCAGGATACGATTTGAATGATAATTTCTGTTTAGCTATTACATATGCAGATCTGAACAACGAAGCAGTTGCGATTACTTTTTCTTGATGCTGCTTTCCCCACAACTTTGCATTTCAGTGACGCATTTTTGTAAACTTTTCTTCTCTTTTATACTCGTGTTTTCTACGCACTTCATGTGTGATTTACACTTTGCATGATCCCCGATTTTATCATTTATTTTTTTGGCGTTATTAGCAGAAACACCAGCTGAAAACGCGCTATCGATACGCACACGTTCACTGCTTTCCACCTTAAGTTCACAAACTTGTAAACACACTGTGCATATTACTAAGTTTTTGTCATTTACGGGCAGCCACGCATTAGTCTTTTGCCAGTTTTGAAAACGTGATAAGGTAACACAATTTCCTACTATAATTCCAAGAGTACTGTTACTCCCATTCCTACCTTGAGACGTGTCACAGTTTTCAGTCACCGGAGATTCAGTCTCTTCCCCTGTGTTAGCACCATCATTACCGTTTTCTTTTTTACATTCACTGTCTATTTTAACTCTTTTTAGCACCACTGTTAGTATCCTGACTGTCACGGTTTGTACACGTATCAGGTAATGCACTGCTCTTAAGGAAATCAGAAATTTTCCTTTGTTTGAATGACATCCTGAAATTCCGTAGTTCTTACAGGCCCGGACGCACTCAACTCACTAATGAAGCTACTGAAGCGGGAACGTGTGAAGATCGCCGTGTATTTGGCGCACGCGCGGCAAAGAACGAACGGCACCAATTAATTTGGAGTACGCGATGCTGGGGAGCCTGTGTTAAGCTCCACCCACGTGGTTCGCGGCTAGCGAAGTCAGACTGTCCGATCCCGTCTGACCAGTACCGTTGCTCACTTCGCACCACTTTGTGCTTTCGTCCCTGTTAGTCCGCGTCATACCGTTGCCAAAAGGTGGCCTAACGGTAAATGTTCGCACAGGTACCGGGACGGTCGCCACGCTGTGTCAGGGCCCGGGGTGGGAATTTCAGCCCCCCAGCTCACCCAACTCTGCGGTACGACTGCTACGGTATCACTGCCACACTACTTCCCTCGCAAGCTCGCAAGTAAACGGATGACGCATCTTAGACGAAAGCAACAATGACAACATGTTAATGATGATTTAGTTCTAAATGTTTTGAAATGCTTAACTACTACATAACACTTTTTCAAAATTAATAAGCAAACATATTAATATTATTAATAGTAAGACTGTATTAATAGTAAGACCATATGGAAGACTAGAAGCATTTGATTTCTTAATGACTGGGGCCTCTTGTAATTATTTAACCGATTAGCCAAGCCGTCCTAACATCGTTTCTGGCTGACGTTGAACAAATTGTTCTCTTGTTTCCTTTGTCGAGATTCCTAATACAGCTTGAACCATTTTGTGAGTATTTTGGAGGTAGCCTCCGTAGTCTCCACCGGATTGTTACAGAGTCACCTAAAATTAATTTAATTTATCTTTGTATGGCACCAAATAACATTTCACTTAAACCACTTATTTTTTCACATTCATCAATTTCCAAATTTCTCACTTAGTTTTCGGAAAAAAGTAGCTTGAAAGCAGCCTAAAAATGGAAAGGAAGTTTAGATGATTACAAGCTATGTTTAATGCAGGACACGTTTTATTTGCTTCGTGTGTTTAGACAGTTAGTACGTACACAACAGCAGGAAGGAGAAAAGTAACACAAATCGCTGGAGTGCATCCCACTTGTCGGCAATATCATCCGAAAAGTCAGTAGAATCTTGGTCTGATACAATTTCAGATGTGTCTCCCCCACTCCCTATCACAATGATACTGCTTGGTTCATTAAAGGATGATCTAGACCTTCGAAAATAAGCGGTCTACCAAATCCCCTGCCAATCTAGCGAGGAATAGATTCGGGAAATTGTAGGCACCATAAAAAGAGGTTCCGCAAACGTAGACGCCACACTGAATTACGCCAACATATCAAATCAGCTGCCACCGACCATAGTGCATGGTACTAAGAAGTGAGTGTAGACAGTTCATATTTAAAGATGTTGCATTCGTAGTGTACAGAGAAGATGCCGTAATAATAGAGACATTGTCAGCAAACAAAGCGTCACCGAGGTCTTTCAAGGATGTGAAGTGCGTTGGAATTCACTGAGATGATCCTGGCATACCATATAACGATATGGTGATGTCGCGTCTACTATTCAACCACACAGATACCGTTATCTAGGTGAAGGGGTAGGAGAAGATCTCGTGAATGCATCGAATCCTCATGTTTGTTGCTGTTCAAGACTCTTAATTCTACGGGTGCCCTGCTCTCCATTGACTCAAGAAGAAGAAGAAGAAGAAGATGTAAAATTACTTTTAGGCTCGATGAAAAATAAATTATTTTTTACTTTAGAACCTCTGTGTTCTTTTTTCAACCCTGTTCCAGCTTTGACAGTGTTCATTTTTAACCAGATACTACGTCTGTGAGTTTCTTCAAGCACCAGAGATATAATTTTAGACATGAGTGCTGTATGTCTTTGGAAGTGGACACGGTCACATGCCTCCTGCTCCCATAACCCAATTCGGGCTGCACGATAGGGATAATTCCACGCAGCCATTCTGTATATTTTGCTATCATCCATCTTAAACTTGATCTCCTTTATAGCACTCACTCTTCAGCAAAACTAATGTCATTTGTGAACAGAAACCCTTATATATATATATATATATATATATATATATATATATATATATATATATATATATATACAAGGTGTGACACCTAACGTTAACGCTCGATGTATTTCGTAAACCACATCAAATACTGACGAACCGATTCCAAATACCGAACGTGAGGAGAGGGGCTAGTGTAATACAAACCATAGAAAAATGCACGGAAGTATGTTTTTTAACACTAACCTACGTTTTTTTAAATGGAACCACGTTAGTTTTGTTAGCACATCTGAACATATAAACAAATACGTAATCAGTGCCGTTTGTTGCATTGTAAAATGTTAATTACACCCGGAGATATTGTAACCTAAAGTTGACGCTTGAAACATCCGACGTTCAGTTGCGTGTTGTAACAAACACGGGCCACGGTCGGCGAGCAGCATCTGCAGGGACATGTTTACGATGACGACCGTGTTTACGAGTGTGGCCGTAGTGCACTGTTGTGATTTGGTCTAGCTGTCGCAGTGTCCGCATGTAGCGCTTGCTGCTATTGTTATTCTGCATTCGTCTCCGCACGCAGACCAACTGTAGTACACCGTGTTACCAGACGTCTGTGATACTGTAGTGTTGTAGGAACTGTGACCATGGTGTATTCGAACTCTGAAAAGGCGGAGATGATACTCATCTATGGCGAGTGTCGACGAAATGCAGCTGAAGCCTGCAGGGTGTATGCAGAACGGTACCAGGACAGAGAGCATCCAACGTGCCGCACATTGCATAACATCTACCTCCAACTGTATGCAACAGGTATGGTCGTAGCACGCAAACGGGTCCGTAACAGGCCCGTCACAGGAGAAGCGGGTGCAGTTGGTGTGTTAGCTGCTGTTGCCATGAACCCACACATGAGTACACGGGACATTGCGAGAGCCGGTGGACTGAGTCAAAGTAGTGTCATGCGCATACTGCATCGTCACCGCTTTCACACGTTTCATGTGTCGCTACATCAGCAATTACATGGTGATGACTTTAATCATCGAGTGCAATTCTGTCAATGGGCATTAACAGAGAATGCGTTGCAGTTCTACCTGTTTACCGATGAAGCGGGTTTCACAAACCACGGGGCAGTGAATCTACGGAACATGCATTACTGGTCCGTGGACAATCCTCGCTGGCTCAGACAGGTAGAGCGACAGCGACCGTGGACTGTAAATGTATGGTGCGGAATCATTGGCGACCACCTCATTGGTCCTCACTTCATTGCAGGGGCCCAAACAGCTGCAGCATACATCGCGTTTCTACAGAATGACCTGCCAACGTTGCTCGAAAATGTCCCACTGGAAACGCGTCAACGTATGTGGTATCAGCATGATGGTGCACCTGCACATTCCGCAATTAACACTAGGCTGACCCTTGACAGGATGTTCGACGGGCGTTTCATAGGACGTGGAGGACGCATAAATTGGCCAGTCCGTTCTCCTGATCTTACACCTCTGGACTTCTTTCTGTGGGGTACGTTAAAGGAGAATGTGTACCGTGATGTGCCTACAACCCCAGAGGATATGAAACAACGTATTGTGGCAGCCTGCGGCGACATTACACCAGATGTACTGCGGCGTGTACGACATTCATTACGCCAGAGATTGCAATTGTGTGCAGCAAAGGATGGCCACCACATTGAACATCTATTGGCCTGACATGTCGGGACACACTCTATTCCACTCCGTAATTGAAAACGGAAACCACGTGTGTACGTGTACCTCACCCCTCATGGTAATGTACATGTGCGTCAGTGAAAAAGACCAATAAAAAAGTGTTAGCATGTGGACGTAATGTGCTGTTCCAGTCTCTTCTGTACTTAAGGTCCATCACCGTTCCCTTTGGATCCGTACGTAATTCGGTGCTCTCCGATACACACGATCGAACAGCGGAGGAGTGGTACTCAAGCGTCAACTTTAGGTTACAATATCTCCGGATGTAATTAACATTTTACAATGCAACAAACGGCACTGATTACGTATTTGCTTATATGTTCAGATGTGCTAACAAAACTAACGGGGTTCCATTTAAAAAAACGTAGGTTTGTGTTAAAAAACATGCTTCCGTCCATTTTTTTTATGGTTTGTATTAACCAATTACACTAGCCCCTCTCCTCACTTTCGGTCTGTGGAATCGATTCGTCAGTATTTGATGTGGTTTTCGAAATATATCCAGCGGTAATGTTAGGTAACTCACCCTGTATATATATATATATATATATATATATATATATATATATATATATATATATATATATATATATATATAACGCTACAAGGGACAGGATTCATGTAAATACTGACGACAAAGACGTATAGTGACAAATTTTTTTCGTTTATTCAGTTGACACAAATATAACATACTTCTTGAGGTACAATATAATTCTTGAGGCACAATGTAGTTTTTGAGGTACGATATAGTATTCTTGAGGTACAATTTCACTCTTATATTCCAGTTCAGATACTTTTACCTTACATACTACAAAATCAAGAATATTTTTTACAGTTTTTTTTCCAATAACACTGGAATTTTTTTTTAAATCTACGCTAAAAACTAATGTGGAGATACTTGCTTTACTACAACTAAATTCCACAGTCCCAGTAGCGTAGCTTTTACAGTAATTCTGGTCGACTGTGCTCACTTAGAACAGCCCCAATAGTAAAGATTTTTACAATAACAATTCTGATGGACTGTGAGCTACATAGATATATATACACTTAAAAACTATTCTTACTTAGATGGCTAACGGCAGGTGAAAAACCTAAAAAATTATTCCATTTACCAGACGCACATGGTGCTTAGAAATATATGTTAACAGTCTGCACATGCATTGCATATGAACAAATAAATGAATATAAACAAATTTTTTGTGTTTATGGTTTTTAATATTTTGTGTAGGCTTTTTTAACATTTTTCTCTCACACACATGGTGTGCATATAAATACATTTTTCTTTTACTTTTTTTATATTTTTTTCCACACTTGGCCCATGTGTGTATATACACTTGAATCCAGTATACACAAATATTTACACGACACACACACACACACACACACACACACACACACACACACACAAAATTACTTACACTATGAAATAGGGTTCTACTACTGCTCTGCAGACACACTCTCTCTCTCCCTCATTCTCTCACTCTCACTCAATCAGAGTCTACCATCCCTTCTCTTCCTAAACATGAGTAGTGTGTGAGTTTTGGAGAGTTTCAGTCCCCTCGTCACAAATGAGCCTTTTATCATCATAATATGACAGGCCGATTTTAGACTACACCACAGTGTACACCTCATGTGCTCTCGACTGGATACTGGTCTGTCGTACCATATCAGGCAGCTGTAGTGAAGCACCATGAACACCACTGCACAGGCACCGCTTATAGTCTTCGATAGAGAGGACTCTCAATGCCATACGATGTGCATCCTTATCCCACCTCTGGGTGGCACCTTCCAATGGGCTGGCCGGAGTGGCCGAGCAGCTCAAGACGCTACCGTCTGGAGCTGCGAGACCGCTATGGTCACAGGTTCGAATCCTGCCTCGGGCATGGATGTGTGTGAAGTCCTTAGGTTAGTTAGGTTTAAGTAGTTCTAAGTTCTAGGGGACTGATGACCTTAGAAGTTAAGTCCCATAGTGCTCAGAGCCATTTGAACCATTTGGAACTTTCCAGTGCGGGAGTGCATGCATGTTTGATCACAGACCTACAAACTCCACATTTGGCAATCCATTCGCCTCGTCCTTCATAAGGCTGATAACCTTCTTATTCTGTGGGACATCAGTTTTGGGGTGGAGCCTTCTTGTGGAACTCGCTCTAGACAGAGCGGCAAATAGGCGTGTGCATCATGCAAACTAATAGGGTATTTGAGTTCTGCCTCCACCACATGCCTTACATCAGACTCAGCTGCCACACCCCCCATGATTTTTCCACGTAATCCCTTGCATTCGTCTTCGGTCACCCATGATTGCTGCTGGCGTGTCCATATAAGTTAATTATGCCCAGATACATTATGTAACTTGAATCAAGGAATACATTGAACGTGTCACTCATCCGTGAGCTGTTTGCCTTCACGTGCCTATGGACACATTGGCAAAGTCCTCCCATGGATCCCACGCTGAAAGAAAAGAAGTATGTCAGTATTGGTCAATAATTCAACACTGCACTTCGTTTTCTTGAGCACTGCGTCCCAAGATGACCCAGGTGCCGTGTAATAAAAGACGGGATTCAAACAGTATGTGACCATGCATAGACTTCTGAATTTCTCAGAAACTTCTGCAAGAAAGCACACAGTTGTGTCCACGTAAAGTTGTACGTCCTCTCCTAAAGTGGACATTTTGAATTCTTACCAGACTTTTGTGGCAAGCTCATACCTTGCATCCATTATGACGTTGCCTGTAAGATTTCTGGAGAATGCAGTTATGTTGGGTAGTTTGCTTTCATTGAATTTCGCCATGTTATCCACATACTCGTAAGGCAAAACCCCTTCCTAGTCACAAGCTGAAATGTGTCCTGGTCGGGAAATGCAGCTTGAGGCAGAGATTCAATGACTTTCAGGAGTGTTGCCTGAAGAAACGTAGCCTATCAAGGAAGTGGAGCATAATTTTTGGCGTCATTCATTTGGAAGATGAAATGCATTTCTCGATGTTCTCATGTACAAAACTGATCTGATTCTACTCCCAACCACAACCAGACAAGTGCTCAACTAGACAGTGAGCGTCATACCCACTTAAATTATGGAAGACAATGGGTATGTGCCTTGGTAGCTGGTACTTCAAATTGCACACAGAACTGTCAGTGGTATTTATGAGGAGCTCCCACTTTTCTGTCTAACGGCAGCTCACAGATATAGCAGTCAACTGCATTATTATACAAATCATCATTCTCCTCCGATTGGGTCAAGGGGAACGTTGTCGCTGTAAAGCTTATCAACATCCGATGAAAGTCTTTGGAGCTCATTGAGCAGTCAAACCACAGGATTACCCCTGACATAAGATTTGTGGTCGTTAAGACTCGAGTCATAGTATAATATTACTGGTATTTAAAAAAATTTAATATTATGTTAACCACTTTTGCTGCTGGCAATTCTTCTGAAATGCGAAAATAGTGCATAGAAAATTTTTACTTCTTTATGATGGAATTATATTTCGCAAACCAGCATCATATTCCCTAATCAGACCGACAAGAACGTTGACTGAGGGCATTGTTTAAAGGCCAATCACCGATCTCAAAATTATGCAGTTTGTGTAAGTATTGGAGCAAGAGGGACACGAGGACTCTCTGCATTGTTGCCAGATGCATTCAAGATGCCAGCAGTGACGTTATCCAAGATGGTGTCATGTAGACTTGGCAACAGCGCATGGCCTCATCCAAGATGGCAGCCATGACGTCATTCAAGATGACGGATTTGGGCAGGAAGTTTGAATTTTGGTGCCTCGCCCCCCTCCCCAAGAAAAATGGCGGGAAGTTCAAATTCCAACAGGATAATGCACCGCACTACGGTTATCTCTACTAAGGTCAGAAAATCGCGGGAAGATAGCTCACTTGGCCTACCTCCACTAACCTAAGTCACCCTACTGCCACCTCTTCCTATGAACTGGCACCAAGTTTGAATTTTAGCAGTAAACAAAGGTTAATTTGCATATCTCTACTAAGCTAAGAAAATGGTGTGAAAGAAAGGGCACTTGCTGTAACATCAGTCACCTAACCACCACCTACTCCTAAGGAATTGCGGGGAAAGGACTTGCAAATAATTCTTTATTTAATCATTTTCATGCAGACTCTAACTGACATAGTACACAGTACCAGCACCAGAGGGCGCTGTTGTATGTGACGTCATCTGATGATGCGACTATCGTTACTCAAGATGGCGACATACATTGTGGTCACCACGAGGCCTAGTACATATTGACACCATCAGAGAGTGCTACTGTGGAGTTAAAATGAAGTTTCGCAAATGCCACACACACCTACACTTGGAAGGAAATACCATTATCCTCAACCAACCACCACGTCCCCTTACCAACCCATGTTGTTGGGCTAATGTAACGTGTACTAATGTGTACTAAAGTGTACTAATGTGCACTAACTTGTACTAATGTGTCTATGATGGACATAAGTTTTTATTTTGAAAGCATTGACTCCACCACGAGACCTTGGCTCCAACTGACCAAGTACACATTACTGCCACTTGAGGGTACTGTCATCTCTCCTGTGACCTAATCCCAGATGGTGGCCTGTATGGGTAAAATGGTGCTAAAATGACTCAGGTTGAGCTGGGCTGCTGAGGAGACTAAGGAAGCAGCACACTCTATTTATTGTGGAAAATTTTATTTAGCGATGTAATATATTTGTCACACTGACACAAAACACTCGCCCTTACATGCTTGGGGTCAGAGTACACAGTCTGCAGACACGCAAATAACTCCTAATTTTCCCGAATAATTTTAGTACAGACCTGAAAACTGTTGTTAAATAATTCTGCACAGTGATGTGTAGAAACACTCAGTACTCATAAACTGTCCAAATAACGGATATCACAGCCTACAGACCTGCTCACAAATTAATGCAATCAATGTGGGCAGGCACCTCCTGCCACCCCCTGTAAAGTAGAGTGCAGAGGAGATTAGCCGCAACCCTCGCCAAGTGACGCAGCTGACAGCTGTCAAACCACACACAGCTACCCTCAAGCATGAGGTGGCCACATCCCTTACACACTTGACACCTGACAAATTCCTATCCACATACGTGTTCACCTGGACACTGGTGCAGACGCCCCCGGGGCGCGCACAGCCACGAATCGACGCCAGACGCATGTGAAAGTTCCCCATAACGGAACATATGAGGTGCGTTCAGCCATGCGTACCCACGAAATGTCTGTGTGGCGACTCGCCATCTAAAATTTGCTCAATGTTATTCTTATGTCACATGGCTTTATAAAAAATAACAGCTAGGTCGACCTCTCAGCATTTGTATACTGTCCCAGAAACAGTTAACGCTCGCTTTCTTCACATCTCAGCTTGTATGTACAGAAATTCTTGCACTAACAGAACCTGTTCTTGAAAATAATGCCTAATGCACTCTTCCCAGCGCTCCAAACGTGATTCCCTTCTTGCTCTCAACATATGCAAATGTTCTCACCGCTATGTAGAGGTTCCTATATCCCAGTACAAAGGATGTGAACGAATAGAGCATTATGATTCGCTCTTATCGAATTTACCTGTAGAATTACTGATGCCACCGTTATCGAAGCTCCTCAGCCTTTTTTTCCTTCTGCGGCAAGACATTCAGCGGTTATTTTACACAGATCAACATATTACAACGACTACTAAACGTCGCAAAGCGCCATACATATCGCCAAACACGGGAAGACTCTTACTCAATCACTCAATCACACTGCTCCCTCACCGAGGACAGGAGCTTGAATATTAGAACGTGAAACCGACCTACGACCCATCAATATATCACTCCATAGCCTACATAACGTCAAATACGTGAAGAATCCTACTCAATTACTGTGCTCCCCCACCCAGGACAGGAGATTGAATATTCATGCGCAAAACCGAGCTCCAACTCAGCAATATATCACCGTGTACTGTGTCGATGTAGTAAACATACAGTTCATATCCTCTGCCAAACAAAATCATCCCTTTTACATCATAGCACCCTCAGTGGACCAAAGTCACACTCAGAACTGTTCTACAAATTCGCGATCGTTATCCCTCGACACAAATGCGTTACTGTTTCTAATCCGAACCTGCTTCCCTGCTTCCTCACTTTTCTATTCACATCTCCAGACTCGAGGATTACAAGGACATGCCAATTTTCACCATAATATTATACCACCTGGTGATCATCCCTCCGGAATAATGGCTTCTGGTGCTCAGTTTGTCACACTGCAGGTACTGGTGTATGTCCCGTATTAAAGTTTTGGCTCGCTGGCATGTGTATTGGCCCAGCATCGATGGCGATGTTGAGCGCCTTGTCCATGGGTGCACTGTGTGTGCGTATCACCAGGCAAGCAAGTACCCCTCAGTCGTTTACACCCTGGCCTGTGCCTCGCCGGCCCTGGGATCGCATCCGTGTGGACTTTGCGGGCCGTTTTTGGGGTCCATGTGGTTACTCATCGTCGATGCCTACTCCAAACACCCATATGTTGTCCGCATGAGATCCACCACCACGGAGGCCCTGGCCCAGGTTCTTGCCACTGATGGCCGCCCACACATGTCGGTCTCCAAAATGGTCCCCAATTCACGGCGTCCTCCTTCCACGACTTCTGTGAGGCCAATGGTATCAAACATATCCGTAGCCCCCCTTTCCACCCTTCGTCCAATGGCGAGGCAGAGAGGCCAACCATGTCGGCCTTCACCCTGTTTTTGAGAACCTATCGCACTACGCCAATTGACGGATGCAGTCCAGCAGAGCTCCTCCGTGGGCGACAGCCGGGCCCTTGCTCCATTTGCTGCTGCCGCCCTCCTCCCGCCCCCACTCCCGGCCCTCGCAGCGGTATACCCCTGGCACGGCCGTGTGGCCCCGCGAGTACGGGCGCAAGGCAGATTGGACACCCGCCACGGTCGTCGCGGCCCGTGGGGGGCGTGTTAAGTCAGTGCAGACGTCGAAATGGTTGGAGCGCCGCCATCATAATCAGCTCCGCCCTCGTGCTGCCACGGACTCGGGCCGCCGCCTCCTTCCCTACCTCCTTTGGGTGGGTACGGACAGAGACCTCCTGTCACCGTCCCAGCCCCCGGTTGCCGTCTCTCCGCGGGCCTGCCGCCGGCCCTCTCAGCCTCCGGGTGGATCGGCGGCTCCATCCCCTGCCCTGGACTCTGGATCGGCTGTCACGGATACCTCGGGGGTCCCTTCCTCCACGCCAATTGCGGTTGATACGCCCAGTTCCTCTTGCCACTGCCGCCCACCTCGGCACCGTCCGCGGCGTTTCCGCCCCCACGCGCAAGTTTCAGGGGGGAGGGATCTGGCACCGCGCGCCGCGGAATTTGAATCCGCGCCAGACGTCGTGGACGTCGAAGACACGTAGAGGTCTCTGCACCGACGCGCCGTAAGCTGTGGCGGCGCTCGCCTCCTGGCCCGCTTTTAGTGTGAGGGCGCCACAGTGGAACATGTGATTCCAGCGGCCAAAAGCGGGGCCCCCGATAGCGTACTTGCCTTTCGCTGAGCCAGGAAGTCTAATCTCGAGTATGTCTGTTGACACATCGCCTCTTGTTAGGCAGCTTACTGACTTGATCTGTGTACGACTGGACGTGTTTGTTAGGTTTTCTTGTGAATCTGTTGTTCGATCTTATGGTTGTTTGTTCTGTCCTTCGTTGGTCGTGTCCCTCCTCTCCCGTTGTGCTGTTGTCCGCGGGTCACGCCGCGCTTTACGTCATTTCTACCCCGCGACCGTCCCGGTCGCAGTTACAACACCTGCGGTCACCGCAAGGAGCTCTCTTGGGAGTCCAGTAGTTTGTATCCGATGCACCAGTGTTTACTGTAACTCTCGATAACTCCCAGTAAGAACGCGAAAGAGAAATTTCTTCGCAATTGAGGAAAACAAGATCTATTCGGTCTTTTTCCGAAAAGAAAAACTCGGCTGAGTTCGCCGTATTAAACCACTCCTGGAAATCCATATAGTTTGTAGTTGAAACAGCGTGCGTCTGCCTGTGACACTCGAACTATCTCAGTAAGGATGGGACATAGAAATTGTGTCGCGATTAAAAACTACAGGCCACATGCAGGCCTTTCTCAGGGAGACTAACACGGCTACTATCACCCCATGGAGCACTGTTGGGAGTCCAGTAGTTTGTATCCGATGCTCCACTGCCCACTTACTGTAACCCTCGAACACTCCCAGCAAGTGGTCCGCCGCTCGTGGTCTCGCGGTAGCGTTCTCGCTTCCCGAGCACGGGGTCCCGGGTTCGATTCCCGGCGGGGTCAGGGATTTTCACCTGCCTCGAGATGACTGGGTGTTTGTGTTGTCCTCATCATTTCATCATCATCCAGGAAAGTGGCGAAATTGGACTGAGCAAAGATTGGGTAATTGTACGGGCGCTGATAACCACGCAGTTGAGCGCCCCACAAACCAAACATCATCATCACTCCCAGCAAGCACGCGACACAGAAATTTCGCCGCAATGGAAACGACCGTGCTACACGCCTGCTGCACTCGCTGTATTGCACCTCTCCTGGGAGTCCAACAGTTTGTAGCTGATGCAGCACTGCTGCTCACTGTAACCCTCAAACCATCCCAGTAAGCATGCGACATAGAAATTGCGTCGCGATTCAAAACTACAGGCTCCATGCCGACTTTTTCCAAGAGACTAAGGCGGGTGCAGTCACCGCATGGAGCCTCTTTTGGAAGTTCAGTAGTTTGTATCCGACGCACCACTGCCCGTTTACTGCAACCCTCGAACACGGCCAGTAATGATGCGACATAGAAATTGCGTCGCAATTGAAAACAACAGGATGCATGCCGTCTTTTTCCGAAGAGAAAAACGCGGCAGCGATTGCCGTATTGAACCTCTTCTGGGAGTCCAATTGTTTGTAGCTGCTGCATGCACTGCTGCTCACTGTGTATGTAAGCTGTATGAACAAAATATTAGTCACATTAACTAACAGTAAACGCTCAAAAGATGACGTAAATGTATTTTGGAAATGGTTTGTCTTCTGTAATGCTGATACTGCTGGTCACGGTCAGTTTTGCCCAATACTATGTGCTCTGGCCGTGCTGCACCTGCTGCTATCTTCCTGACATTAGAAAATGGCAACAGTGAGCATCTGTAAGTAGTGATTCTATGCATGTTATGCCTCATTGTTTCAGTTTTTGCCGCGCGGTGGCACCATAGTTGGGCCGCAGTAGTCGCGTTTGGAGAGAAGTTTAAAAACGTCCAAGTTGGCAGGCAGTAGCAAATACAAAAGTTAGAAGGAGATTCAAAACAAACCTGCTTCTCGGCGTACTATAATGCAGAAAATTTAGAAGTCAAAGTTTGCAGATGGCAGTAAATTCAAGTAAATTAAAGATTTCAATGTTGGGAAATTTAAAAAGAACTGCTGGGAAATTAAAAAATCCAACTAGCTGAGTTAAGTATTATACCGCAGCACCCCTCCTTTCATTTCCCAACTAACCACAGCGAATTATTGAAAGAATGCATCCTGTCAATGTAGTTTTTAAAATACTCACCCCTCCCCTCTCCCCTCTTCACTTCCACCACACCTCCACCCACCTCTCTGCCCTCCTCTTCTAATCTTCACCAAAGTGCAGTACAGTGCTGCTCATCTCCAGTGCAATATTAAAATACCAAGATGACGAAAACAGAGTAATTATCTGGCTTATACCCTCTCCTCCCTTTCCTCTTTCCAAGCAATGAGAGTGTAATATTAAGAAATAGCCCAGCTGTGATAACGGGAAATTTAAAACACTTTTCCCCTCCCCTTTTTCTGTATTTCCATACAATCATATCACCTTATTAAAAGTCCAAGATGATCTAAGAAGACCAATTGTGTGGTTTATAATCAGAGTCCGTTTCTTCTCAACCACTCATAGTGCAATATTAACAACCCAAGAGGATGAAAATAGACCACCTGTGAGCCTTATACCCCACATCTCCTTCAGTAAAAGCTAGAGTGTACGTTAAACATAATAGTAAACGGGGAACGCTATACGACGACACACTAAACACTAAACGGTAGATGCTAAGTAGTGAACACTAAATGGTAAATACTAAACGCTAAATAGCAAACTTTAAACTCTAAACGGTGAATGCTCAACAGTTGACAGTCGACGTCAACCACCTAATGGTGAAAGCTAAACACCACACACTGAACGCAAAATGGTGAATGCCATAAAGTAAGCTCTGACTGCCTAAAGGTAGTTGATAACAATAAACGCTAAATGTCTAATGGTAATCGCCTAACAGCAATTGATAAACAACAAGAGCCCAATTCTTTATGGTGAATGGTAAATACTACCCACTTAACAGTAAACCATAAATGCTATATGATGAACGCTAAGAGTCTAATGGGAAACGCTAAATGGGAAATGCTAAATGGTAAACACGAGATGCTTAATGGTGAATGCTAATCTCAAGTGCAATATGCAAATATATTACAAATGTCTACGAGAAGTTGTGACGGATAAAGATATTGTTTAGCTGAATCAGTGTATGAAAAGTGAAATATGATTGTCAATCCAAGTAGACCTCCGGTATAATGTTAAAAAGTGATTCCAAGGACTACATTATGCATCATTGACATACAAACATATCTCTGTATTTCTCACATCATTAAGTGCTGTACACTTTACCGTTGTCTCTCTTTGAAAGTAATAATTTCTTTTCTCACACACAACAACATCAAAATTACTTTATTTTTTAATATATTGCAGACGAACAAGGGATGGGAGCATAGTATTTAAACAATTTTAAAATGGTGTCAAATTATAATATTTCCGACGTATGAGTACACTTCCTTCTACTGTCCTCCCTACATACACTCAGCCACAGTTTAGTGTTGAAAGATAAAGATTTTCACCATATCCTTTCAGAGTCCATAATACTCATCATTTCCGTCATAAAAGTGGTGCCATGTTACATTATTTACATATGCAGTTATATCTGTGACATAATATTAATGTGATGTCATTGTTTTTGTATCCCGCTTGGAAGGCGGCGCGTGGCTCTACTCCTTAAAGCTGACAAAGAGGCCGAATGAAAGGAAGCGAGTAGGAGCAGGGGTGGTAAAGTACGTCGGTACTGCAACTAAAGTAAAAGAAGTTTTCACTGGTGCATGAAAATATACAAGTGAATATGTATCTTTGGTACAAATGAGCACGTAGGTGCGAAGCCAAAGTCCGGATAAGAAAATCTCCATAGTAAGCTAAGCTGAACCGATGGTTCTCGGCCGCCTGCTCTTCATGAACTGGGTGAAAGTGGAGCGGCGCTCGAGGAGCTGCACAGCGTCTCCTAGATGGCGCTGTCGTCCGTGTAGATCGTCCGCTCTCGTAGTGCCAACCTACACTGTGGCATCGGAACTGTCGATACCACAAATGTCAAAGTTATACATTGTTTACTTCTCGCTAAAGATCAAAATGTCTCCAAGGCCAAATGTATACATTATATATATATATATATATCTGTGTTAAGTATGTCAAATGCTGCGACCTCTGGTAATCATTTCTCTCTGCCTCCTTCTTGCTCACACATATCTTGGTACTTCATATATCAAACACAACTAGGCTCCTTAAACACACATGTGATCAATAATAAGTTCTGGTTGGTTTTACAGAAGTTGCAATAAATTTTCCATGAAGTTACCCTCTGCACTACACTGTAATTTAATTTCCTCATTAAATCAGTTCTCTTACATAGCTTGTGTGCATCTGTCTCGTCATTAAATATCATCTCTAGATATCTTTTTTTTCTGCAAAACAATATAAATGCTAGACCTCTGAAACATTGTGCTCATCAGCAAGCCACATTACACGTGTTACTTACTGTCAGTTCAGCTCTTCGCCCGCCACTGCCACATAGCGATAGCAACACAGTCCACACTGAGATGCCTCTGCACTTCTCACCTATCCTGATAAGATACAGTCCAGCTGAGAGGCAGAGACAGTCACTAACGTTTAATGGGAACAGTGCATAGAACGAAGAGTGTTGCTCACCGTACTCAATTCATGGATGCGTGTATAAATTTTTGTAGCTATTACCTGACGCAAACACCAGAGATTCAGATCTGGCTCACACTGCGAGTCACAATCAGACTCTAGGGGACACAAGGAGTGCACTGTTGCAGTAGGCAGAGCACTCTTCATAGTACATCTCCACACCGAGCCTTGTCGTAATAAAGAGGTGCAGACAGCATCTAACGGCTCATTCTGTGCGCCTTGAACCGTGTAGCCATAACACGTAAGCTGTATGCTCAGCTACTCCTTGACATCCGAGCACTGAGTGAAATTTCGAATGCAACGCTAACTGAGAATAACTGAGGCAGCATGGCTGGGAAAAATCCACTGACACCTCTAGAGAAAGTGGGAAAACGGTGGTCTCTCCTGGTTGGATGAGGCTATGTCCAGCTTAAATACGAATCTTTCCAAACCAACGGTCTCAGTGCTTATATTCAATATATTCTCATTCATGATTTGTTTTACGTGACACTGAGGTGGCAAAATTCATTGGATACTTCCTAACATTCTGTCGGACGTCCTTTTTCCCAGTGGAATGCAGCCACTCGACGTGGCTTGGACTCAAGTAGTCGCTGGGAGTCGCCTGCTGAAATATATTCATCCGTGCTGCTTCTGTAGGAGCCCATAACTGTGAAAGTGTAGGGCTTCGTGTGCGAACTGACCTCTAGACTATGTCCCATAACTATTCAATGTGATTCACGTCGGGTGATGTGGGTGGCCAAATCATTCGCTCAAATTGTCCATAATGTTCTTCAAACAAGTCACTAACAATTGCGGCCCAGTGACATGTTTGGGAACATGTAGCCATTAATGTCAGAAAATGGTCTCCAAGAAGCCAAACATAACCATTTCCAGTCAATTATCGGTTCAATTCGATCAGAGGACCAAATCGATTCCATGTAAACACAGTCTACACCGTATTGGAGCCACCATCATCTTGCACAGCAGTGCCTTGTTGACAACTTGTATCCGTGGCATCATAGGGTCTCCATGACACACAAAACCTACCGTCAATTCTTACCAACTGAAATCAGGTCTCATCTGACCAGGCTACGGTGTCCCACTGTAGTGTCCTACCAGTATGGCCATGAACACAGGAGAGGCGCTACATGTGCTGTCGTGCTGTTAGCAAGGGAACTCATGTTGGTCGTCTAATGCAAAGCCCATTAATGCCAAGTTCGCGACACTGCACTAACGGATACGTTCGTCGTACGTCCCACACTGATTTCTACAGGTATTTCACTCAGCATTGCTTGTCTGTTAGCACTGACAACTCTACTCAAACGCCGCTGCTCTCGGACGTTAAGTGAAGGCTGTCGGCGACTCCATCGTCTGTGGTGAGAGGTAATGCGACAAGAAACTGTTTGGGATCTTTGAACCCATCATGGTTGACCGTTATGCCAATAAATATTCGATTTTTGAAAACTGAAATCCTGCGAACACATTCTAGACAATAATCTCTGGTATCAATACGCCTTATGTATGGGTTACGCATTATTTATAGTTATATACTTCTTTCTTAGGTCTGATACTAAGAACGGCGGTCATGATGATGATGACGATGTCCAAAAAATTTCAGGAGTTCTTCTGCTATTGCAGCTTCTCATGCTGTTGCTACTCGATAATTAATATAACATTAAATGACGAAACACACATGAGTGATTAGTAATACTGTTAATAGTGAAATACGTATTAAATAAAAATAAAAACAGGTATGAGTTATCAGGATATATAGGTTGTTCAAAAAATGTCGATTACTTCGAGAGGTCGTCGTATTCACCGAAAGAAGAAAACTAAGTCCGATAAACATGGCTCCAGAAATACATACTTTCCGACATAAACACGTTGTTATAGGAAGGGCTGCATGTCGGTTGGTTGCTGATATTAGCACAGTTCTTGTATTGGCACTCCATCAAAACGTCGGCAGGGTATTATGATGTCTTACTCACAGTATCCTACCTACCATTAGGTGGTCCGCTGTCAGTTGTGCGGTTCGAGTCGTGTTGTCGGCTACGCTAGTTTTCGTCGTGTTTCTGTGCCATATTGTACACTACTGTCAACCCTGGTTAGGTATTATGGCGTTTTATCTTCTTCACTTATTGTTTACTGTTACTGTACGTACAAATGGTGTAGTATATTTACATTTTCTCTCTTCCACCACTTCTTACCAACGGAAGCCTACTACTCGACAAATGGAATGGCGGATATGATATTCTGCTATGGTTTAGCAAATGGACGGAGAGTGCGAGCCTGTGCAATCTACGCTAAAAAAAATATAATAATAAAAAATCCATAGTACAGAGTGCTCTCTGATACTCGGTACCCTTGCACATCGGAAGACTCATAGTGGAAGGCGCTGCACAGTACAAACGCCTGATATCCTGTTATGGAGGAATGTGTGCTGTGTTTGGTGAAAAACAAAAAAGCACCATATTATCGGCGTGTGACGATTGACAACAGCAGAAGGCGAGTTTCACTCTCTTATCTGTGGGGTAATTCATGAATAATTGCTATGCTCTTCTCATCTACAGCGTGTTCGGGACCTAAGGCCACAGGATCATCATAGTAGACGGTGGTTCTGTAAATGGCTTTGCAGAAGTGTGCCACAGATCCCCTGTCCACATCCAATATTTTATTTACCAATGAGACACAGTTCGTAAGAGATGGTGTTTTGAATTTTCATAACCATCGCATATGTGCAGATGTAAATCCGCAAGCATTTCAGGAAAGAGTACATTAACACTGATTCTCAAACAATGTATGGGCTCAAATATTTGGCGATAGATTATTGTGCGACCATGAAAGTCAACTGGGGCACATTATCTAGAACCTTTCATTAATGTATTGTCTACCTTGTTGGAAGCTGTACCAGTGCAGTAACGATTATGAGTGTGGTTCATGCATGGTGGCGCACCAACACACTTTAGTCGCAATGAGCACAGACATCTGACGCAGACATTCCAGAACCGCTGGATTGGTCAGGGGAGCCCCACACCATGGCCTGCTTGTCTACCACATCACCACCCCCTAGACGTTTGGTTGTGGGAAAACTTGACGTACGAACATTAGAGTGTCGCATTTTCAATGCATGTGAGTAAGTAGAACAACAACTGGGTGTACTTCAAAGGATGTGTCATTCCTTGCAGAAGGCAGAGGAGTAAACTGTCATGAATGGACACACACACACACACACACACACACACACACACCAAGTGGGACGGTCTTGGGCAGTTCTCTGCCAGGTGTTACCAGCGATCTTCTTGATGTCTTTGTCCCATCTGTCTGGTGGTCTTCCTCTAGGCCTCCGGTGCTCTCTCGGACTCCACTCCAGTACTAGCTTCGTCCACCTGTTGTCTTTTCTTCTTGCGACGTGGCCAGCCCACTGCCATTTCAAGGAACCTACTCTCTCTAAGATGTCATTAACCTTCGTCACAGACCGGATGTCATCTGCCCTTTTCCTGTCCTTTCTTGTATAGCCCAGCATTGATCTCTCCATGGCTCTCTGTGCTGTCCTAAGTTTCCCTTTTGTGAATGAGTTCAGTGTCCATGTCTCGCATCCGTACGTCATCACAGGAAGAATGCATTGATCAAATACTGCTTTCTTCAGATTTACTGGCATTTTTGATCTGAATACTTTTGAATTCTTCCCAAATGCTTGCCAACCAAGCTTGATGCGTCGATAGATTTCTGGTCTTATGTCTCCCTTCATATTTATAATCTGGCCAAGGTAGACATATTCACTGACCTCTTCTAGTAGACTGTCCTTGACTTTCACATCTCCAGCTGGGACCCATTTGTTGGATATATATATATATATATATATATATATATATATATATATATATATATATATACTCCTGAAAATTGAAATAAGAACACCGTGAACCGTGAATTCATTGTCCCAGGAAGGGGAAACTTTATTGACACATTCCTGGGGTCAGATACATCACATGATCACACTGACAGAACCACAGGCACATAGACACAGGCAACAGAGCATGCACAATGTCGGCACTAGTACAGTGTATATCCACCTTTCGCAGCAATGCAGGCTGCTCTTCTCCCATGGAGACGATCGTAGAGATGCTGGATGTAGTCCTGTGGAACGGCTTGCCATGCCATTTCCACCTGGCGCCTCAGTTGGACCAACGTTCGTGCTGGACGTGCAGACCGCGTGAGACGACGTTTCATCCAGTCCCAAACATGCTCAATGGGGGACAGATCCGGAGATCTTGCTGGCCAGGGTAGTTGACTTACACCTTCTAGAGCACGTTGGGTGGCACGGGATACATGCGGACGTGCATTGTCCTGTTGGAACAGCAAGTTCCCTTGCCGGTCTAGGAATGGTAGAACGATGGGTTCGATGACGGTTTGGATGTACCGTGCACTATTCAGTGTCCCCTCGCCGATCACCAGTGGTGTACGGCCAGTGTAGGAGATCGCTCCCCACACCATGATGCTGGGTATTGGCCCTGTGTGCCTCGGTCGTATGCAGTCCTGATTGTGGCGCTCACCTGCACGGCGCCAAACACGCATACGACCATCATTGGCACCAAGGCAGAAGCGACTCTCATCGCTGAAGACGACATGTCTCCATTCGTCCCTCCATTCACGCCTGTCGCGACACCACTGGTGGCGGGCTGCACGATGTTGGGGCGTGAGCGGAAGACGGCCTAACGGTGTGCGGGACCGTAGCCCAGCTTCATGGAGACGGTTGCGAATGGTCCTCGCCGATACCCCAGGAGCAACAGTGTCCCTAATTTGCTGGGAAGTGGCGGTGCGGTCCCCTACGGCACTGCGTAGGATTCTACGGTCTTGGCGTGCATCCGTGCGTCGCTGCGGTCCGGTCCCAGGTCGACGGGCACGTGCACCTTCCGCCGACCACTGGCGACAACATCGATGTACTGTGGAGACCTCACGCCCCACGTGTTGAGCAATTCGGCGGTACGTCCACCCGGCCTCCCGCATGTCCACTATACGCCCTCGCTCAAAGTCCGTCAACTGCACATACGGTTCACGTCCACGCTGTCGCGGCATGCTACCAGTGTTAAAGACTGCGATGGAGCTCCGTATGCCACGGCAAACTGGCTGACACTGACGGCGGCGGTGCACAAATGCTGCGCAGCTAGCGCCATTCGACGGCCAACACCGCGGTTCCTGGTGTGTCCGCTGTGCCGTGCGTGTGATCATTGCTTGTACAGCCCTCTCGCAGTGTCCGGAGCAAGTATGGTGGGTCTGACACACCGGTGTCAATGTGTTCTTTTTTCCATTTCCAGGAGTGTATATAACATCGAAACAGTAGGTAAATTGAAGATTTATTTAAACCCCTTTACCACAGTTTCAACGTTCATAAAAACGTTTTCTTTAGAAGCAAATATTGAGAATGTAAACACGTTAACAGTGAAAACAAACACACACACACCACACACACACACACACACACACACACACACACACACACACACACACAGATATATAATGTCTATGATTAAGTTACACCAGTTCATTTAAAATGGCTCCATCTTTGTAAGTACAATGTTTAAAATGCCTCTAATTCTTCTACTAGATGAAGCCTATAACCTCTACCTCCTTTGTGCAAAATTCTAAGTCTTCTAGTTTCTGTTTAGTGTTTTACAGAAGACTCCTACTGTCATTAACGTAACAGAGAAGTAGCTTGAGCTTGCTTAGGACTAATGGATATATCATTTTCCCCGTCAGTTAAGGCTAGTGGCACTGTGTTTCTTCGTCGTTATGATGTAAATATATTTCTAGAGGTTTGTTGTTCACAGTTTTTC
Source organism: Schistocerca cancellata (assembly GCF_023864275.1). Classification (NCBI taxonomy): domain Eukaryota; kingdom Metazoa; phylum Arthropoda; class Insecta; order Orthoptera; family Acrididae; genus Schistocerca; species Schistocerca cancellata. Next base: position 103,946,834 of record NC_064629.1, on the reverse strand, counting down.
AGCTATGTTATTTTTGTGTGTTATACTCGTTTTACCATCTTCACCACCCTACCACTATCCCTCCCCCCTTCCTATTCCTTTCCACCACTCAACATCTAACTTTCCCACCTTCCCTCTCTTCCCCTCATTACGACCCTGGTCTTTTCGCTATTGCTTCTATTTGCAATATCTCACAGTCTACGTAATTCGTTTTTACCACAGTGACCTTTTTAGATGGTAACTTATTATTTGTTTCCTAAAAACACTCAACAGCCCAAACCATATAAAACATCGCTTTATGTAAGGCAATCGGTTCCGACGGACGTTGCTATCGTTTTCAGGTCTGTGTGAAAGAGCATATACATGGAAAGTGTCTCATAATATGATTTAAGAGACAACATTTGTGATAAACGTTTGAGTTTGGCATTACATAAACGGGAGTGGAACTGTAAATTTACATATCTTAAATTTTTTTGTTTTGAAACGTGCTTATTTTATGTTGCGTGTCACGCGAAGTAGTCATGTTTATAAAAATCAGCACATTATAAAAGGCTTGCCATAACTAAAGTATTTAAAAAAAAGCATAGAGCATCTTTAACAAATGGCCATGTTGCCATTACTTATATATATATATATATATATATAAGTAATGGCAACATGGGCTTTTTTCACTGTTTAGATTACGTCAAGCTTACTTAAATAATGAGCTGCTGTGTTCTGCGTTCATGTGATCTAACAAATATATTAGATCACATGAACGCAGAACACAGCAGCACATTATTTAAGTAAGCTTGACGTAATCTAAACAGTGAAAATCCGCTTGAAACGGTGTATAAGGTACACCTGACCGGTAACATTGCAAAAGATAACATTTGTAAAGCGTCCTACAATCGCTAGGTGACTCTTACATCAGCACCGTGTAATGGACTGTAAATAATATTCTTTTCACATTTAGATTTAACTACTTTAATGAGTGACCTTTACGAATAATAACAGTTACAAAACTGCACTTTACTTACAACTGAATCACATTTTTATTCATATTTTCCAATTCGCATGTTATTACTACTGCATGCATAATAGAAAAATTAAGGTATTTACTTTGCAACAGTTTACTTCATTTTTGTTGTTGTCGCGCATCCATACCGCAAAGCAACAGTCGCGAAAGCGCACAGGTCCATTGCTGCAGGTGATGGTGAGGGAGTAGGGCGAGAGTGGGTTTGGTAGGATAAATCCTGAACAATGATAGAGTAGCACTTGCAGTGCATAGGTTCAGTAAAAACCCTCAAACTACAAAATATGTACAAATCTTTCCAACTAGTTTATTGTGACCTTGAGGTATAATTATTCACATACAGCTATATGTAAAAGCGTAGAATGCTAATATTGTGAGCCTGGTGAGACTAGAAACAACTACAGTTCAAGCATGCCACATAGATAATCGTCCTTTAGATGGACAGAGTTTTTCTTCACAAAAGTTGCTATAGACAGGCGCCAGTCGTATTTTGCTATGTGGGGCTGTGCATACTTAGGTGTTGTACTGCAATGTAGGAAAATGTATATGGATATGTATGACAGAGAAATTATCACATAAACAGCAGTATGTGACCAACCATGACAAAAACTAATAGCACCTGTTATTTATGTTATGCAGGTAGCAACATGGCTGTTTTTCTATTTCTGTGTTTGGAGTACAATATTTCTAAGAATAATGATCTTAGCATAGTGACAACTTGGGGTGCATATCATTTCTGCAGTGGGTAACTGCAGAAGGGTAATTAAAGGTATAACTAAGAAGTGCCATTATATTTGTGCAAAAAGTCTCAAACATTAAAAACATAAGATTACACTCATTAAAGATAAAGAGTCTTGGTAGATCTTTACATTGTGAGAAATGTGGTGTACTCATAATATCAATGTACATATAGTAATATTATGGATACTAGGAGATGTTGTAATCTAACAGGTGACATAGCTTGTCTCCCTATGTGCAGTCAAATTTTCTTTTAATTTTTTTAGAACATGGCAAATTACTGACATAAATATACAATAATAACACCTTACGTTATGGGACCCTTCCTTACATCGCGCTGTTGCAAATGGATGTTACACCACGAGACGTACACAAATTTGAATACAGCGAATACAGAGAACAAAATTGTGCTAATGGAGGTTTGAACACAGTCAAACCCTTGAACACTTAACCACGACGCCGCAGCTATAAATATTCCCTGAATATTGAACTTGTTAAGCTTGGACAGCTCATTGTTTCTACTTCGCTTTTTCTTAACAGTTCAGTATACCTTATTCTTATTCTTATTCTTATTTTCATGCTTGATCTGGGTTCAGATTTTGACAGACTTTTCACTGGACCATCTTATCACTAAAACTGAGGGGGATGTCAGAGGGAGATTCCGTTGTTAGGTGAAGCTAGTACATAGGCTAAAAATTATTTCGATATATCTTGCTTCTCACTGGTTCACACAGTAGTATGATTTTACAGCAATTGTAAATTAGTTACATAGATGACTTCAAGATGTAACATATTTGTAAGGAGAGACCATATCAAAGAAATTCGTGTGAAACTATTACTGAACATAATAGAGCGTTGTAGTGGGTGGTGGACAAAAACCACAATTAACGTTTCAAGGTAAAGGCTAAAAATGTGAAAGTGCAACATATTTTATAGGCGCCAGAAGTATTTAATATTATTTAGATATGTTATATATAGTTTAAGTAGTGTGCAACATACAGCATGCCTGTATTACAGCATAGTTTTAAAAGTCTGTACTTACGTTATGCTATGTTTCTGTGTGCCATGTGACATGAATAAAATAAAAGATAAGGGTTTTTCCAACATATGGAAGATGGTAGAGCAATCATTATCGAAAGTGCTGACGAATATTATCATATAATGTAAAGTCGCTTTCAGGCTAGTCATTTATATCATACTCTGTTACTAATGTCTCAGATAAGAAAAGGCATAAAACTGCTGGTGTTAAAGGGAAGTATTAGAATACATGATAATACAGGATGAAGAAATTGTTATCTACAAATTCGAACTGCTCATTAAGAACATCACTTGCTTGTCTTTTTCCTCGGCTATATACTTGTAATTTTAAAAGAATGTCTAGTTTTCCAGCTTTAGGGGAATAGCGTATCAAAGACACAAAATCTTTTGCATTTACCACATTTTAATTTATAGCCACCTATGCAGTTATACTTATTTCTCATGGTCTTCTATTTTATGCCTAAGTTTGACTCCTAATTTGTTGAGGTGCTGATTTTTATCCACATAACAACTTGCCGTAAGGTCCAATGTAAAGTGAAAACGTTGCACAACAAAAAGAGTTTTAGGTATGTAAATGTACAGTTCAACTTCTGTTTTCTGTAATGCCAAACTAAATCTTTTATGCCAAATATTACGCCACAACTCATGTTATGAAACATATTCCATGTATGTGTGTTTTCTTACAGACCTGAAGATGACAGCAAGTCTGTCGAAACTGGTCGTCGTAAATAAAGAAGTGTTTTATGAGATCTAAGATGTTGAATGCTTTTAGCAAGTATAACAGATCACTCCTTCAGGATTCTCAAAGCAGGAAAATTCAATCAAGTTATGCCCCATCACGCACTGTAGGAAACCTATATATTACAGGATACGAAACAGAAAATAAAGGAGTGTATCGTACACATTATTTTTAACAAGGTATGTACTAAACACAACGTAACGACGAATTAAACAAGAATTTACCTTAAAAGTACGTTTCAGACTGCGGGAAAGGTGAAAAGTAAATTAGAATTAATTTGGGTCAGATTGCTAAAAACAAATCTTTACAAATTCGTCTTCTGACTGAAGAAGTAACTAGAACAGAAAATAGTTTCAAAACCATATTACCGAGAAACAGTTTAAAGGAGTCCCACGAATAATGCAGAATAAAATTAAACAGTTATCTGATCACATTACTGCCACGCATAACAAAAGGTTAGAATGGCATTTACCTACTCTACCAAAGCATTATGATGCTCAAATAGGAACCTTTCCAACATTTGCAAGTAGAAAAGAAATATTAAAGTCAGTAGATTTTACAGACACCGAAAAAATACTTTCAGAGAAAGTTTTTCAACACATATTATAGAATCAATGGCAAAGCAAATGAAAGAATAATAGCTGACAAAAATACCACTGAAACTGTGCTGGATAGAAAAAAGAGGTTATTGCCACATCTATAAAAAGAGCACAACCATTAAATAACGAAAAAATTATAACTCGCTAAAAACACTCGATATTTAATTTTAAAAATAATAAAAAACTAAATGATACCTACATATCCACATACCTCTCAAATAGGAATTATGAGTTATTTAAAGAATAATTATTAACACATTCCGTATGTGAATGGAATGGGAACGAACACTAATAAATGTTGCAATAGGACGTATTCTGTGCCATGCATTTGAAAGTGGTTCACAGACAGATTACAGGTGTGGATTTAGATTGGATAATGTGTGAGAGGTCATATTTGCTTCTTCAAATGAACTGAAAATGTTAATCAAACAATTGAGACAGGATTACGTTTACATTCTACAGGGCAAGATATGTGAGCAAGAAGAGGTTACAGTCATTGCAAGAGATTACGCCGCAGAATTATCAGCCACATGGCTGCAGTGAATGCTGAGTAGGATCACATTACCATCGAATCTATGACACGTGCATTGCCACTTCAATTTTTATGGCGTACTCATTAAAAATATGCTTTGCAGCAATACCTTTTTTAACAAAAGGTTTTGTTTTGGACCATCAAAATCAGTCTGCTTAACTAGGTTTCCCTTCCCACACCAACACACACACACACACACACACACACACACACACACACACAGAGAGAGAGAGAGAGAGAGAGAGAGAGAGAGAGAGAGAGAGACTCCATCTCCGGGAATGGTACAGGGAGACAATTATCGAACTGTATGAAAGAAACGTAAATTAGCTACAAGCTACGGCAGATACACACTTTATTCAACATGTAAACGTCACTACAGGTATTTGGATATACCAGCAGATTATGACATTCGATATGCCTACCATCATTCGCGATGATGTGTCATAGACATATAGCGAGATCCTTCATGACCCACTGAAGTGCCGGAACATCGATGCTATCGACGACCTCCTGAAAGGCTGTTTTCAACTCAGCAATGGTTTTAGGGTTGTTGCTGTACACCTTGTCTTTAATATAGCACCGCAAAAAGGAGTCGCATGTGCTGAAATCCGAAGGATATGGCGGCCAATCGAGGCCCATCGCAGTGGCCTCTGGGTACCCCAGAGGCAGAGCGCGGTCCCCAAGGTGCTCCTCCAGGACATCAGGCGCTCTCCTACTTCGGTGGGGTCGAGTTCCCTCTTGCGTGAATCACATCTCGTCGAAATCATGGTCACTTTATATAATGGGGATGAAATCATCTTCCAAAACCTTCACGTAGCTTTCGGCAGTTACCGCACGATCAAGGAATATCGCACTGACTACTCCGTGACAGGAAATTGCACACCACACAGCCACCCGTTGAGCGTGACGACATTTCTCGATCGCGAAATGCGGATTCTCAGTTCCTCAAATGCGCCAACTTTTGCTTATTGACGAACCCATCCAAATGAAAGTGGGCTTTGTCGCTAACCCAAACCATACAGCGCATACTAATTCCAATCATGCCTCGCTGCCAACCGTGCAGTTTTAACGTCCTAACACAAACAGTTCGGAAGCTATGGCAACGTTATTTGATATCGTGATTAACTGACTGATTAATGCCTCTTAATCACATATTTTTCATGCTGATTCAGGAGGAGGGCGTAAGATAAATGCGGAAAAAATTCGTTAGGTTAGTTTTCATCTGATGCTGAACATTCCTGCTACTAATAAGAATTTATACGCTTTGCTAATCGACTACTTATCGTAATACATGAAAACAGGGGTAACACATTACAAAACAGGAAGAGTCTGAGGAGTGCGGTATGCCATATCGGCATTGGAGAAAGGGCGGGGCCATCCAATAGTGAGCACAGAACATGTTCCCCACAAATTTGGAGCAACGGTGCTGGTTCATCTTAAGGATTGCAAGGTGTATCTGCCATCAAAATTTTCGATCATCAGTCTCACTAAACTATACTTTCTCAACAGTGGTAGACTGTGCATAATATATCGTAGAAGAGACAAAAACACAGGCACAGTCGATTTAGAAAATTTTATTAGGTAATTTTTTGTCAGAAAATATCAGTTTCTATTCACAAAGTACTACTCTCTATAAGACATGTTAATATTAGATCTCTGATAAGAGTGACGTGACTCCTTGCTATATTCACGAGGCTGTCTCACAGAAAAGGTCATTGGTGTGTTAAAAGCCCTTATAGTAGTCACTGAGCACATAAGACAATCGCTTCAGGGGCAGTGGTTTACTGATTCCAAGTGCGGCGCTGTTGTAGAAGAGTACGATGTTACAAACGACAGTAAAGTTTTTGTTCCAGTACAAGTAGCTAGCTGATACCGATATTTAAAATATGTTATTTGTAATGTGCGCAGATTGCACGCAAAATACTATTCAGTACTGTTTCGATTTCGTTAACGTAGATCCAGCAGTGAAATTCTGGATGCCTACTCGAGTTAATTCAAATACGATCTCAGACCGAAAGAAATTGCTGCTTACCATAGACAATACGAAAAAAGTGTGGAAAACGATTAATAATGTGCATGAAATTCCTATATTTCAAAATTATAGATTGTAACAGTTCTCTGAGAAAATTTTTATCTAAAAAAATTCTTAGCTCTTCAGTATATTGTTTGTCTTTCCCTTCCGTCCTCAGTAATCTGTTATTAAATAATAAAGTAATTATGATACAGTATTGTTCCTATCTCTGTCTCTGTCTCTCTCTCTCTGTTTCTCTGTCTCTCACTTTGTGTGTGTGTGTGTGTGTGTGTGTGTGTGTGTGTGTGACAGAGAGAGAGAGAGAGAGAGAGAGAGAGAGAGAGAGAGAGAGAGGGGGGGGGGGGGGGGAGAGATGAGGAGAGAGCCAGTCGGAGAAAGACATGAAATTATTACTTTGCAATAGTGGCAACACAAGAGTATAGCATTTTTTATATAAGAGATACAGATATATGTGTGTACATAAATATGCATAACTTTGATCTTCGAGTCACTTTTTAATATTATTCCAGAGGTGTGTTAATGTACACATACAGCACTGACTTCATAGAAATAATTTAAACACAATTTTTACGCATGATAAATTTCGTAGAGGTCTGTACTTACACTCGGATATTTCAACAGTGTTTAACATTTACCACTAAGCATTTAATGTTCACCATTTAAAGTTCACCATTTATTGTCCATCATTTAGGATTTACTGTTGGGCATTTACCGTTTAGTGTTTACAATTAAGCGTTGTGTGTTTACCGTTAGGTGTTCAAGGTTTACTGTTTACCATACAGCATTTACAATTTAGTGTCTACCATTTAGCAGTCAGAGTTAAGGGTTTAGTATTTACCATCTAGCATTTAGTATGTACCATTAGCATTCAGTGTTCACTGTTTGACGTTTACCACTTAGTATTTATTGCAAAGTTTGTGCTGTGTAGCATTTACTGTTTGCCATAATATGCTTAATGTCTACCGTTTAGCATTTACTGAACGTTGTGTGGGGCATAAAGCATAAAACTCATCTATTTCAATCATTTTGGAATTTTATTACTTCCCTGGGATTGGCAGAAAAACACAAGGAGGTATATTATAAAATACACAATCATTCTGTACGTTAGTTGTGTAATTTGACACAATTTTTGTGCTGGAAATAATGCACATCTTTGACTTCGTAGTAAACAATGAATATTTTTCACGTTCAAGTGTAGGTTCCACAGATTTTACTACATCTCTGGTACAGCATTCAAACACTACACTGATGAGTTAGAAACATGAATAGTATACGCGGGAGGGGGGTTTCAGGCACACAATCGATGTGCTTCCGTCATTACGATTGAGTGGAGATTAGGAGAGGAAGAGGCTTTACTTTTTACTTGATGAATGCATCAGAAATAACGTAATTTGCCACCGTCTTTATAGTACGGTTATTTATTGATAGAGAGGAGGGTCATGCGGTATAAACCACGCAATTGATCTCTTCCCGTCATAACGTACTTTTAATCCTGTGTTATGATTCATTAGAAATATGGACTTGGGAGGATTCGGGGAGAGGATGGGGAGATATTTTTAATTTCCCATTCATGCAAATAGGCTATGTTCTCATACTACACTGTGACGAACTGGAAAGACGAGAGAAATGAGGGGGAGTAAAATACGCACTTGTCTGTTTCCATCACCATAGACTTTTAATATAGTGATCGACATAAAGAGTACTTTGCTCTGAATGGTTGAAGATACGGAGGGGAGGGAAGAGGTGAGGAGGACAGTCTTTCTAAGTTTCCATTAACAGGATGCCTTGATTTAATACTTTCCTACGATTTCTTGGGAAATAAGTTGGGGAAGGGGGGTTGGGGAATGAAGCACAGCCGGGCTGCTCACCACACTCTGGGCCGCACTGTGCTGCAGTGTTAGCGGTCCCGTGTGCCTCAGCCGTGACAGGTGCCGCAAAGCTCATCCGTTCGCAGTGTCAACAATACTGCCCTATAGCTTACTTCTTTAGCACACCGGCTGTGCTCATCGCTACTAACTGACTACGGCTGGGTGAAACTTAAAAACTATATTTCCCACACAAAACTTTTTCGAGGCGCAGCGATACGTAGTTTCATTTCTCCCATTCAGAATTTCGTGATACACAGTCATTGATTAGCTTTGTACATCATTTGGCCCAGCAAGCACTAACCTTTCTACCGAGAGTTCGCAGATCCTGTTATGAGTCCTTAAGAAACGCTATTCGGCCGCTGTGATCGCTAAAATTGCCACAGAAATACTGGGGTAGTTGACTTTGCGTTTTGTGAACGAACGACAAAAGATGGTACATCGTAAATATATAAAAAATTAAACTGTGATGGAACAGGAAGATTATATGATTAAAGGCGACTGTCATTTATTAGCCTTCCACCATATTAAGAATGAATAAAAGCCGCTTATTGATTCCAGCTCCACGATTAAACAGAAAACAACAACCATTAGTGTGATGTACCAGAATTCTAGGTGTCATTCCATCATATACTTTATCTATATTCATGTAGTGAGTCTCGTACGCACATTTACTCAAAGGCTTTTATACCAGTGTATTATTTTACAGTTGGACACTGTCTTTCGTAACATAACGTATGACAAACAAATATTGCGCCGTGTCTTCGCCTAGGTCGTGGTCACCGCGTAAACATAATTGCAGTAGAAACTACAAATGGCATCGTTTATGAGATAAAGAAGACATCAAGAAGCCTTGTTGATTACAGACGGTACGTCAATGGCAATTTGCAAACTTGAAGCGTTTGGTTGGCTGAGTTTAGAAGTTAAACAACAAGTTTATTTCAACCCCTCACCTCGTGCACACACAGTCTGTGGTGGTTCATAATGAAGCTAATAAATTTCTCATACTTGGCGTCTCGGTTGAATACGAGATGTGGTCCTGCAGCAAGGCATACTTATCGCCCCAGGTGACCACATACCAACACGGCAGCGATGTTCCTGCGCTTATGACGGTCCACTAAGCACAGGAAGCAGAGTTACACGTTGTGCGCTGCGGCTTCCTTTCTCCAAAAGTATGATGTGGTTCCGGAAGGCGCCTGAAAGAATCCGGTTTGTGTTGTCCATCACTGAATTACCGAGTGACTTTTTGCACACTACTTGATTTACAGGTAGCCACAATCCACAAAATTCGGTAGCGATCTTTGCCATCAGCATGCTCTAGACAGCGATCTCTATGATATATCAGCGACCCACAGTCCGGCCGCCATGAAAAGGGCAGGTCTGGACCGTGCAGTCCATCCTGTGCTCGACACTTTCTTCGACGGCTGGTAAAAGGTCTGACGTCAGACCTGTCACTTACTGCGCCGCACTGTTTCATCGCCCTCCAGTACAGCACTGCCTTTAATGTACGGTGACCACACGTCCCGTATTTTACGGGATCGTCCCCTCTTTAGCTTGAGAGTCCCTTTGGCGCCACAAAATACATATGGGACGCATGTTGTCCCGTTTTTCATTAACCGTCCCGTACATTTTGAAATACTGTGTTATTACGAAATGAGCAGCATAACCAAATGGAGAACAAATGTGGTCATACCCAAGGGACGAAGAAAATGAACTCCTTGATTAAAATAAACTGGAGGAGGTCTCTCATCTTCAACTTCCTTGCATCTCAACAGGAGTTTCCAGCTCGTTACTGAATTTCTGCTAGCCCTACCTGGCACTAACGCTACTACATAAATGGTGTTCTCGATCGCAAACACTTGACGAACCGGACAAAAGAAGAGGTTTAGTGTGGAAACTGTCAAGAAAATAACTATAAGTAAGACAGTTCCATAAAAACACGGGAGAGCTGCCGGATATCAGTAACGTCCTGCCACGATACTTCGGCACAGAGTCTTCTGGTCATCTTCAGGTGAGTACCACTGTAGTAGTACTACCGAGTACGCGCGGAGTTCCGCTATTTAAAGCCATACTGAGGTGACATTGCGCATGCGCTGCTCAGCGAGCGCGTTCATAACAACTCCGTGCGCTGCGCCTCGCGCCCTCCACGGTGAAAGCTTGGCGTGTCGATATCAGGTCGATTTTCATATTTATGCAGATAACTACGTCGACTGCGAAGTTTCTCTATAACAGGATTCCAGGCAGAGTTTAGCTGATAACCGCTATCTCGATTGATGAGAGTCTCGTTGTCAGACAATCTTATTTCCACAGATTCACTGATAATCGAGCTCCAAAAGTTTGATGTATAAGCCAAAACTTTTGTGTCATTGTAATTCGTGGAATGGTCTGTGGAAGTACAATGTTCGGCTATTGCAGACTTGGTGGTTTAGAGAAGGCGAGTATGCCGTTGGTGTTCCACAATGCGTTCCTGCACAGTTCGTGTTGTTTGCCGCATTCACACGGAATTTTGTAAACACCTGATTTACGCAGACCCTGGTCGTCATTAACGGATCCCACCAGTGATGAAAGTTTGGAAGGAGGGCGAAGATAAATCTCACTTGATACTTTCGCAATATTCTGCCTATCTGTGAAGAAATATTCCCAATAAATGGCAGATAAGCAATCGACCGGAAAGCCTCTGCCTCTTCCTTGTTCCGTCGTTTGTAGGTCTTCATCACTCTGCACGGCTTTAAATAGCGGAGCTCAGCGCGTACTCGCCAGTACTATTACAGTGGTACTCACCTGAAGATGGCCAGAAGACTTTGCGCCGAAATATCGTGGTAGGACGTTACTGATATCCGGCAGTTCTCCCGTGTTTTTATGGAATAATCAGTACGCCGGGAAAGCTTTAAACATCACAGAAGTAAGATACATTTTCAGGATTATTCATGTGCTGATTTTTATAAAATTCTGCTTGAAAATGTATAAAATTCCTGAATGACATACATCATCATCATCATTAGCATCATCGCTTCAGACTGATTATGCCTTTCAGCGTTCAGTTTGGAGCATAACCCCCTTATAAAATTCCTCCATGATCCCCTATTCAGTGCTAACATTGGTGCCTCTTCTGATGTTAAACCTATTACTTCAAAATCATTCTTAACTGAATCCAGGTACCTTCTCCTTGGTCTGCCCCGACTCCTCCTACCCTCTACTGCTGAACCCATGAGTCTCTTGGGTAACCTTGCTTCTCCCATGCGTGTAACATGACCCCACCATCTAAGCCTGTTCGCCCTGACTGCTACATCTATAGAGTTCATTCCCAGTTTTTCTTTGATTTCCTCATTGCGGACACCCTCCTGCCATTGTTCCCATCTACTAGTACCTGCAATCATCCTAGCTACTTTCATAATGACATACATTCTTCTGCAAAATGTAAGAAAGAAACATTTTCAGAAACTATCTACTGAAGATCTTCCAGACCAATTGCGAGGACAAAATAAGTATCCTATGTAGTTAATTTTCTACCCTGGTTAAGGACTTAGTTATATTAAAGTGATATACTGTGTTTACATGTCGCAACAATAAAACAGTAAAGTATTTACTCGATTAGTAATGCAAGGTATTTTGTTCGATGATCTGTGTAGTTGTTCCGTAAACCAAGTAGTTTGACAAAAATCTAATATACGCAAAATGTCCATTCATTTCAGCTTTTAAGCTGTGTCCAATATATTGATTTTGGAAATCTGGTCACCCTGTTTTGATGGTCCATCAGTGTAAGTGAGCGAGGTTGCACAGCGGTTAGCGCGCTGGATTCGGAGTCGGGAGGACGAAAGCCAAAATCTTCGTCTGAGCATCTCTGTGACTTTCCTAAATTACTTAAGACACACGCTGCGATGTTACTTCTGAAAGGCCGTGGCCGGTTTTGTTCCCCTATCCTGACCTAGCACGACCTCGCACCACATCTCTGATGACTCCATTATCGACCGGGCATTAAACACCAATCTTCCTTGCTCGTACGATCATGAGGAAGAGAAATAACAAGTAAACCATTTAAAGTAACATATTTTTATTTCTAGATGAGTCCCTAACATTTGTTAATAGCAAACCGTGATTATGTCCCAGATTAAGAACGTAGCCCAGTTCGACAACCAAATTCATCCACGATAGCAGGACTGTAGTAGAGATAAAATTTTTGAAAACATCATCGGTGAAATCAGCGAACAAAATATAATCGTTGGAATAAATCATAACAGTCTAGATCGCAAGGCACGTTTATTAGAAGGTGACCAGTCTAGATCATCACGTGATCGTCTTCATACCTACAGCCATATTGATGGACAATCTCCTTGTGGAGCAGGAAGCGCTGACTGACGATAGGCAATTGCCGATTGTCGTCATTCAGCGGGTCTTGATCCACACACAGGAATCGTCCATCAATATGGCTGTGGGTCTGAAAATGGTCGTGTGATGATCGAAACTGGACACCTTCTAATAAACGTGCCTGTCACGGTTTATTACGAAGCGCTAGTTATAGCTCTACTGCTGCCGAAACTTCTCATGCGGCATTCGACTACCTCCGTCTCTATGCTCATCTTCAGCCTCCAACATGTGTTTGTGTCCCATTGATAAACTCTGTCCTTTAAGTAGCCACATAGTCAGAAATCACAAGTGTACAAACCTGGTTATCTTGTGGTCACACAATTTGGAACGATCAGCCAATGATTTTGTTTGCTCCAGATGTGTTGCTGTGCAACCGATTGACCTCATGACCAGTGTGAGGTGGAGCTCCACCATCCACCAAAACAGTGGATTCCCAAGCACCTCTCTCTGTAGAGTGGGGATTACATGTTACTTCGTACGTCAGTAACTAGACAGAAATCTGATTTATGCAGAATATAGTAATTTGCTAAGGCTTCTTTTAACTCTTCTTAGTCGTTCACACAATCAGTCGTCTATATCCATAGCGCATTTTTGTTTGAAAGAGCTAGTAAGTTTGAACTATTCAAAAGCTTATAACATACAAATCTGCTGAAATACTAGGATAAAGCCAAGGGTTTTTCAAGTTGCATCTCAATACTTGGATACGGAAAATTGTTGGTGGCATTGATTTTTATCAGTCAGGTGTAATTCCAGTTGAGGTAATAACATCACCAGGAAATTTAATCTTTTCCCTGACAAATTCTGATATTTGTAACTTAGCTGTTACTTCTGCCTTTGAAACTTTGTGTTGTGTCTTTTCGGGTAACTGTGTATCTTCTTCTGCCGTCTGTGTATGGTCAAGTAGTTCAGGATCCAATATTGTGGCCAGTGCAGTTACGATTACTTCTGCGCTTACATGTAAGCCAAGTGGCAACACACACAACTGATAGCTTCTCCAACGTAAATAAAGGCCGTGTGTTTCCTTTATTCTTAGGTTGGTCTTATCTCCTTGTAGGAACTTCGGAAACCAGTACTAGTGACGAATGTAATTCCAAAAAATTGTGTAATTCCTCTTGCAGTATCTGTGTATGATTTTGTACAGGAAAGATAGTTTCGTTAATTGGCCTCATATCCGAAAACAAACGAACATTGCCCTCAGGTTTCGCAACTCTAACAACGGACTCTGTGGTGCAATTGGTGGCTCCGTTATGTACCACACAGCATGTGTTTCATTCCATTACTAGTTGCTGTTTTCTTTGACAATGGAATTGAATATGTACTGTAGCAACAATTCTCTTCCGAATGGACATTGATGCGATATTGGTAAGTGGTTTTGAAACCAGGTCACTCACTAAATATGTGTAAATGTTTCAGCGCTAAGCTTTTGTAACTCAATGCATGAGGCAACAGTGATAGAGTGAATTACTTTATTGACTCCCTGTATCATCAACTTGACCACTGTGTGAAGACGTGGTGCTCTTTTGGGTTTAATTAATTCAACTTTTATCTCTTGGCAGTACTTATGAGGGTTTACTTTTGCCTTTTTCAAGATCTGTTGGATTCTTAGGTTGTCGACGTTCAAATGGCATTTACCCATGGAGAAGGTTATTACCGCGTCTTCGCACGTAAAACGTCTGGGCCCGAAATAAACTTGACTATTAGTCCATATTTGATTAAGAACAGGCATAATATTACTCAATTTCCTAACGTTACTTCTAGTAGTGCCTAGATGCTGAAATACTGTGACTTAACCCCAATAGCATCCAAAAGTCGATAGTTCTTGAGAGGGTTATTACTCAAACTGATGGAGCTAATATTTACCATTGTCCTTGTATCAGCTGCAATATTTCCAACTAGCGCATGTGCAGTAACCAGTCCAATTTCTTTGCTTTGCACATGACTTTTAAAGTGACTGATTACTAATTCTTCCCTGATCTCATTATCGTCCTTATAACGTAGCAGCTTAAGTGTATTTCCTACGATGCCTCCAGAACCAACCCATGGTCTGCATTTGACGGCTTAATGTAACCGTGTCCAGGTTATTGACCCAGTGTCTGAGAAATGTGGTTCGTTTGCACTACAATTATGTTTACAGTCAGATAGTCAGATGTCTATTCCGCCAGTCTCGTTTAACGGTAAATATATGTTCCACCGTTGACTCCTACATCTCATGTGTATCATATTTATCGAGTGTTTAGTGTTGCTCATCAATTCCTGTAGCTGAAATACACCTATAGCTGTTTTCATTGTTGTCTAAGTTATTATGATAATTCAGCCAGTCCCCAGTTCCATATCCATAATAAGCCAGAGAGCATCGAGCGTCACATCGTTTCCTTTTACTATTCCTTGGCGGGCCTGTGTCTGTTTACAGCGAATTTTGCGTATGAGACGGCCCCGACTGTGCCACTCAATGTACTCTGTTGTCTGTGGTGACGCAACTGTGTCTACGATGGCGAAGCTTGTGCCGCACCATCGTCGTGGTGACTGTCCCCTCTTGACTCCTCTTGTATCAGGCCAAGGAAATCCATAAAAGTCGTCCCAGCACCTGGTCTTGTTTATATAATTTTTGGGAATATTTATGGAGTCTGCCCTGTTTGCTGTTAAAGGGCTCTGTGCTAAAGACATTCGTAAGTCTCTCTTGCACAGAAATAGGCAAATACACTCCTGGAAATGGAAAAAAGAACACATTGACACCGGTGTGTCAGACCCACCATACTTGCTCCGGACACTGCGAGAGGGCTGTACAAGCAATGATCACACGCACGGCACAGCGGACACACCAGGAACCGCGGTGTTGGCCGTCGAATGGCGCTAGCTGCGCAGCATTTGTGCACCGCCGCCGTCAGTGTCAGCCAGTTTGCCGTGGCATACGGAGCTCCATCGCAGTCTTTAACACTGGTAGCATGCCGCGACAGCGTGGACGTGAACCGTATGTGCAGTTGATGGACTTTGAGCGAGGGCGTATAGTGGGCATGCGGGAGGCCGGGTGGACGTACCGCCGAATTGCTCACCACGTGGGGCGTGAGGTCTCCACAGTACATCGATGTTGTCGCCAGTGGTCGGCGGAAGGTGCACGTGCCCGTCGACCTGGGACCGGACCGCAGCGACGCACGGATGCACGCCAAGACCGTAGGATCCTACGCGGTGTCGTAGGGGACTGCACCGCCACTTCCCGGCAAATTAGGGACACTGTTGCTCCTGGGGTATCGGCGAGGACCATTCGCAACCGTCTCCATGAAGCTGGGCTACGGTCCCGCACACCGTTAGGCCGTCTTCCACTCACGCCCCAACATCGTGCAGCCCGCCTCCAGTGGTGTCGCGACAGGCGTGAATGGAGGGACGAATGGAGACGTGTCGTCTTCAGCGATGAGAGTCGCTTCTGCCTTGGTGCCAATGATGGTCGTATGCGTGTTTGGCGCCGTGCAGGTGAGCGCCACAATCAGGACTGCATACGACCGAGGCACACAGGGCCAACACCCGGCATCATGGTGTGGGGAGCGATCTCCTACACTGGCCGTACACCACTGGTGATCATCGAGGGGACACTGAATAGTGCACGGTACATCCAAACCGTCATCGAACCCATCGTTCTACCATTCCTAGACCGGCAACGGAACTTGCTGTTCCAACAGGACAATGCACGTCCGCATGTATCCCGTGCCACCCAACGTGCTCTAGAAGGTGTAAGTCAACTACCCTGGCCAGCAAGATCTCCGGATCTGTCCCCCATTGAGCATGTTTGGGACTGGATGAAGCGTCGTCTCACGCGGTCTGCACGTCCAGCACGAACGCTGGTCCAACTGAGGCGCCAGGTGGAAATGGCATGGCAAGCCGTTCCACAGGACTACATCCAGCATCTCTATGATCGTCTCCATGGGAGAATAGCAGCCTGCATTGCTGCGAAAGGTGGATATACACTGTACTAGTGCCGACATTGTGCATGCTCTGTTGCCTGTGTCTATGTGCCTGTGGTTCTGTCAGTGTGATCATGTGGTGTATCTGACCCCAGGAATGTGTCAATAAAGTTTCCCCTTCCTGGGACAATGAATTCACGGTGTTCTTATTTCAATTTCCAGGAGTGTATTTTGCTAGAAGTGCCTGCTCAAACTGAGCATAATCTTGCCAACTGTCAGGTGTTGCTGTGGCCCAAGAGATGTCTTCCTCCAGTATGAAACCTGTAAGGTAATGTATGCTCTGTTTGTTCGTAAATGACCTGGGCAGTACACATTGAAAATCCTTAATCTATACAACATCATAAACACTTTTTCTCAGGAATGAATGTTTGAAACTGCCTATGTTTGATTAAGCCTTCATCCAGTAGGACAGACGATAATTATGGCGTTATCCGCAAACCATACAACACATCGATTGGAGACATACCACTATGATTTAGCTCATGCCCACAAGGCACAAGGCTAGAGCTGCCGTCTGCTCTAGTTCTAATATGCGACAAACTATTTACACATTGCTTGACGTTGGGTATTTCCTGTTGCATTTCTTGGACTTGTGACCTGTAATTCTCTCGCCACTGTGGGAAGTCTCTATCTGCTAAGACCTTTAATTGTTTACTTTCTCAGTTAAGGACCTTGGCTGGACTGCCTCCTTGTGACAATCGCTCATTCACATACTGCCGAACTACGTGTGACAGTTCAGAATCTAAACGTCCATTTAGAAACTTATCTTTGTTTGGATGCCACTCAGAATTACCTTTATCAAAGCTGAGTAGCTGTGATGGTAATTGCAGTTTAACATTATCCTGTTGTTCACTAGTAAATTTTTCTACTTTAAGATTTAACTTACGCACAGATTTACCATTACGTTTGATCTCTTCAGACAATCGTTTCATTTATCAGACAATCACTGATTATATCTTTCAGTGCAGTTACTCCAGCATTCATTTCATTTTGTCAGAACAACATATCGTTTGTTGCAGCGATAAATTTGTAACATCGGTTATCGGGGAATTACACTTAATCTTAATTCTGATACGCCCGCCGATAAATCCACTATTTGTGTAGAAATTTCATTACAAGACTCTTCATGCTTTGTGGAAATTTCGCCGATAATTTAGTGGACAATTGATCACATTTAGTTCATGTGTCAGCAGAAAACTTGGTAGAAATCTCTCCAACATTTTATTACGTATTTTAGATGTCAGTTTAGTTGTTATTTGAAAACATAATTGATCATATATTTCTTTTACCACATCCACTAAACTGGTCGTAGGTTGTGTTCCAAAAACGAACAGCATAGAGACAAAGTGATAACACTTTCTGCAGGACTTGACATCATTTTGCACGACAATGCTAAAGCACATACAGTGAAAGCTGTTACTGATTTGTTTGACTAATGGTGCTGCTAAGTGCTATACCACCTACTGCACTCCCCTGCCTTAAGCCCTCGTAAGTTCAACTCGATTTCTGAACTGAAGGAAACACTTCAAGGCATTCGCTTCAGAACTGCTACAAATTCGTCGGACAACAGACCGCGCCGCTCGAACTGTCAACACAACTGGCACTGCTAAGAGTATCCTACGACTTCCACATCGCTGTCAACGGGTTATATACAACGCTGGTGACCATTTTGAAGGTGAGTAAAACTTTGAAACACGCATCTATTTTGTACGAGTTGTAAACAAATACTTGCCACTATGAAAGTTCCAACCCTCGTATCTATGACGTTTCGCTGCCATATGATAATTACAGTTCACAGTGGGCGTCTGTAGGTAGCTGGACTTTAATTATACACCACCTGTTATTTTTGTCTTCCATTCAATATTTCCAGTGTGAGTCAAAACCATACAATAACACAAAGAAAGTTTCTACAACTTATTATAGTCGTGCTCTGAGGGAACTATTGTAATATAATTAAATTACTTGAATACTTTTGAAGCGATTATTAGTAACACGATTACTTCTTCTTTTATACATAGGCTTTTAATTTTTTTCTTCTTTGTCTCTGCGGTTGGCGATTTATTTACGTGGATTACACTCTGTGTTACAAGTTCGCTGAACTGACCATTAACATTGTTATTCACTTATTTTGCTTCGTACGATGAATTCGAACTAGTATTCCGAAGATTGCAAGCTCCAGCGTACGTGACCGTCTACTTCTAAACAACTATTTTAATCCACTAAACATGTGTAATAATATTCGGAAATATAGGGGTTCTGTACCTACAAGAACAACAATTTCTGCGAAAAGATCACACAGCATGTGCCCCTTTTATTCAGTGCAATGCATATTTTAAAATGTGCCGTTGCTGTGACAGTACGTTCTTTTTCACTCGCTCTTTAAACTTCATTTTAAGTTGGTCTCGGTTAATGAACAGTAATTTATATATTTTGCAATATACTCGAGTGAATAACTGCTGTAGTCGTGCATTTTAATTCTAACGATACGCAACTTCTCATGACAGTGATTCTTTATTTTTTTCTATACTGCTTGTTAAATACTGACACAATAACTGATACACACGTATATGCACTCCTGTACTCACGATGTTAATAGAGTTCATTGAGTACACACTGAGAGGAATGTTACATTAACATGTGGCCAAGTGCAGTTCCATTGCTTATTGCTAAACTAAACTACTGTCCTGTTCTTCTGTGGTGCCATTATTTGTGTGTAGATAAATCATTATTTATGAAGCCTGACGTATTAATAGGTTCGGTTGATTTCATGAAACCATGGTTGTGGGTAATAGAACTGAAGTAATAAATGTGTACTGCGATATTTTATGCTTTCTACATGTGTTCGTTTGCTTTAGTGCAAGAGGAACTTGTAGCTATACTGAGTGGTCAGATGAGAGAAAATAGTATTTCAGGAAAGATACAAGGCTGATGAACTGGCTACTGCTGTAGCCCAGCTGCCTGTCAGTGGTAAGCAGAGCTCGGATAGCCCAGTGCAAGCCAGTGTTTGTGGCTGAGCTGACAGCGTGTTAGGTGGAGCTGGTGGATGCACCTGCTGACCACACAATACATGTAAAACCAAGATTGAGAGATGAATCTATGTTAGAATTATTTAAATTAAGTGTACAATAGGAGTTAGGGGTCATTATGGTAGTGGAAGAACGTGAGAAAGTTGGCACAGAGCCTGTCATGGGCCTTGTTGAAGGGAAACTATTACACAGGCCAACGAAAACGTTTTTTGAAAAACTTCTTTTTACTTTGATAGTTGCTCTTTATAGATTTTTATGAGCTGAATCCAAATATAGCTTTAGTTTTTTTGTATCACCTATAGTTTTCGAGCAATATACTTTTTATTATATAGTATAAAAATTCGAAGTTACATGGTAAATGGGGAAATTTGGTAAAGCCACCTTGCTGACCAAGGAACATGCATATTACTTTTAGATCGCCTGTTATCATCCAACCATGAGCAGAATATCCTGTCTTATTTAGCGCTATTTGTAGGTTTTCATAGCTTTCTTTCATATGTATAGAATCTCCAACAGGTACAGATGCATAAATGTTACCAATGTGTAATAAAACAGACTTTAAACTAGTTTTAGATGAATACAGCCTTCAGTCTTCATTTTTGTATTCAATACCAAACTCATTCATTAAACCGGGAATGTCTGAGCAGTACTCTTAATTCACATTCTTGTTAAAAAAAAATTGGAAAATTGCTGCTCTTTCTATATATACATGTATATGCTGGTTCCAACTGCCAATAAGTTCTTTTCTTTTAATCAAGAGCCAAGCAATACAGCTTTTTCTTTCGTTAAGCACAGATCCCTAACTAAATCGTTAAGCTCGGTCTGAGTGAACAATTTGGGCTGTAGATTTTCTCTACTACAATGGGATTTATCATCACCTGGTACATCTAAATCAGATTGTTCATCAGAAAATACTTCTCGAATGAGATTTTCACTCTGCAGCGGAGTGTACGCTGATATGAAACTTCCTGGCAGATTAAAACTGTGTGCCCGACCGAGACTCGAACTCGGGACCTTTGCCTTTCGCGGGCAAGTGCTCTACCAACTGAGCTACCGAAGCACGACTCACGCCCGGTCTCACAGCTTTACTTCTGCCAGTATCTCGTCTCCTACCTTCCAAACTTTACAGAAGCTCTCCTGCGAACCTTGCAGAACTAGCACTCCTGAAAGAAAGGATATTGCGGAGACATGGCTTAGCCACAGCCTGGGGGATGTTTCCAGAATGAGATTTTCACTCTGCAGCGGAGTGTACGCTGATATGAAACTTCCTGGCAGATTAAAACTGTGTGCCCGACCGAGACTCGAACTCGGGACCTTTGCCTTTCGCGGGCAAGTGCTCTACCAACTGAGCTACCGAAGCACGACTCACGCCCGGTCTCACAGCTTCACTTCTGCCAGTATCTCGTCTCCTACATTCCAAACTTTACAGAAGCTCTCCTGCGAGGTTCGCAAGAGAGCTTCTGTAAAGTTTGGAAGGTAGGAGACGAGATACTGGCAGAAGTGAAGCTGTGAGACCGGGCGTGAGTCGTGCTTCGGTAGCTCAGTTGGTAGAGCACTTGCCCGCGAAAGGCAAAGGTCCCGAGTTCGAGTCTCGGTCGGGCACACAGTTTTAATCTGCCAGGAAGTTTCAGAAAATACTTCTGTTGGAATAGAATTTAAATCATATGGTGGTTCAGGAACTGCCAAATCTGCACCATGCCCTACTTGTTGGATGGCTTACAGAAGGTTAGGGTAGCTTAATATCTTCTTGTTTTTCGAATTATGACCAGTAATATCAACACTGCAAAAGTAGCAATCATCGGAATCATTTCTTTTCCCCCTCGATATCATGGGAACAGCAAATATAAAGGCTTTTTTCTCCTTTTTGAGCCATTTTCTCCGATCTTCAACACACAGATAATATACCTTGTATCGCACCCAAGATTTGTCTTCATCACCAAGTTTATATCCAAAGAATGATAGATAAACTTTTCTCACAAACTCTGTAATGTTTCTTCTCTGTTTTTTAATCAGAATTCACCACAAATATAACAACAACTGTCAGCAGAGCTTTTACATGCGCAATTAGATATTGCACTGAGCACACGTACAGGAAACAGTAAAGTGAGGTTAGGTTGACAGTAAACAAAACACCATCTGTTAACATAAAAATAGAATCGGCCTTTTTTCCCAGAAAATGTTTTTCGGCAGTGTTATCAACGTCATCTAAATACATTACACCTCATTTTTAAATTATTTTAACTATATAAAAGCTGTCAAATTCTTTAAAAAATCGCTTTGCTTTATAAATTTAACTGTAAAATCTGAAGAAATGGTGGGGGATACGGTTTTTTTGTCAGTATCTCCAGGCTTCTTCCATGTATACAACTGACGGGTTTCAGATAGATTATATAATGGTCAGACAGAGATTTACGAACCAGGTTTTAAATTGTAAGGCATTTCCAGGGGCAGATGTGGACTCTGACCACAATCTATTTGTTATGAACTGTAGATTAAAACTGAAGAAACTGAAAAAAGGTGGGAACTTAAGGAGATGGGGCATAGATAAACTGACTAAACCACAGGTTGTACAAAGTTTCAGGGAGAGCATAAGGGAACAATTGACAAGAATGGGGGAAAGAAATACAGTAAAAGAAGAAAGGGTAGCTTTGAGGGATGAAGTAGTGAAGGCAGCAGAGGATCAAGTAGGTAAAAAGACGAGGGCTAGTAGAAACCTTTGGATGACAGAAGAAATATTGAATGTAATTGATCATAGGAGAAAATATAAAAATGCAGTAAATGAAGCAGGCAGAAAGGAATACAAACGACTCAAAAATGAGATCGACAGGAAGTGCAAAACGGCTATGCAGGGATGGCTAGAGGACAAATGTAAGGATGTAGAGGCTTATCTCACTGGGGGTAAGATAGATACTGCCTACAGGAAAACTAAATAGACCTTTGGAGAAAAGAAAACCACTTGTATGAATAGCAAGAGCTCAAACGGAAACCCAGTTCTAAGCAAAGAAGGGAAGGCAGAAAGGTGAAAGGAGTATATAGAGAGTCTATACCAGGGCGATGTACCTGAGGGCAATGTTATAGAAAGGGAAGAGGATGCAGATGAAGATGAAATGGGAGATACGATACTGCGTGAAGAGTTTGATAGAGCACTGAAAGACCTAAGTCGAAACAAGGCCACGGGAATAGACAACATTCCAGTAGAACTACTGACGGCCTTGGGAGAGCCAGTCCTGACAAAACTCGGTTGGTAGGACATGTTCTGAGGCATCAAGGGATCATCAATCTAGTATTGGAGGGCAGCGTGGAGGGTAAAAATCGTACAGGGAGACCAAGAGATGAATACACTAAGCAGATTCAGATGGATGTAGGTTCAAATGGCTAAAAGCACTATGTGACTTAACATCTAAGGTCATCAGTCCCCTAGACTCAGAACTACTTAAACCTAACTAACCTAAGGACATCACACGCATCCATGCCCGAGGCAGGATTCGAACCTGCGACCGTAGCAGCAGCGCGGTTCTTGACTGAAGCGCCTGGAAGGATGTAGGCTCCAGTACATACTGGGAGATGAAGAAGCTTGCACAGGATAGAGTAACATGGAGAGCTGCATCAAAGCAGTCTCAGGACAGAAGACCATAACAACAACAACAACAGTTTCTTTAAGTATCTTATTAAGATTTCCCACCCTAAAAGCATAAGAATAATGTATTTTCAACAAAAAAGGTTTTTCCATCGTTGGCCTGTATTATTAAATAATGAGATAGCAAACTGAAGTTTAAAGAGAAGTTACTTCACACCTACAGTGGTTTTGTGAATGCTGTCCCAATAAAGGATATAAACAACAAAACATGAAATTTTTTTTCCTGATATGTAGCGCATACTTCTTTCTGTTACTGGATAACTATCTCTAATGACCTCAGTATCAATCAGAAGCTAAACAATAGTCTTAGAACATATAGGAACATATAGAATTGATATAGTGTCAAGTGCAAATCTTACTTTGTGGTTGTGTGAAGGTACCATATTTTCTGATGTTAAGGTATCTAGTGTAAAATATCTAGTGTTTTACTTGTGTGCCAGCTAAGTTTCTTTGTCTATCGAGACCGTTCCACGTGTTCTCTTTTCAGTATATTTTCACGTTTCATAGATTTTTTTTATGACTGAGGCATTAGCAAGGTGTCTAGATAATTTCTTCTGTGTGAGTGGTGATATAGCCATGGGCTTGCCACATTGGATCTCGCAGATTAAACAAAGTTAAAAAATGTCAGGCTTGGTTAGTGCTTGGATGCATTATCTTCTGGATATTCCAGGTGCCATCGGATTTGAAAGATTTGCTGTTGCACAGTATGACTATTATTATTATAGTGGAACATGTGATGAGGAATTTAATGTACTTGAGGAGTACTATTGATGAGACAATTTATAGTGCTTTTCTTGATTATGGGGACGAGTGAGGCAGTGTGAAGTGCTCTTACACACGATGATTTAATTAGAGATGTGATTACCATGTCTCACATAGATACATAACACCTTCTTATTCTTGTTTTATTCATTAATGATGTTAATTTTCTGCATGCACTGTGCAGTTTTTTGTTGGAGTGACAGATCTGCATTTGATTAACGTCCATTTTAGTCATATCATTGTTATGAATATTTTGATGTAGTGATATTGGGTTTATCAGAATAATGCATGATATAATGAGATGATACTACTTAGGAATTTTCGTTTGTTTGTTGTGAGTCTGAAACTGTGACGTAGGATTGTGAGTGGATATTATCTATCTAGTGAGGTTCAGTACACGCTGTGCATGATCTAAAGGTGGATTTATGCCAGTTATGTATAGCCTTTACTAGATATTTTACTTGATGATAGTTCCCTTGAAAGAGTAACATCCGTCTTTGATAGAGAGCAATTCGTATGCAGGATAAGTGTGGACACAATCTGATATATTGTGGATATTTACATTTTGCAGACGTTTGTGTTATGGCTTTATGATTCTACTGTGTTCCAAATGACGAGATAGTTCTGTCCTAGTATACTGAAAAGTGAGTTATGATTTGCAATTGTTGTGTCCTGGCCTGTAAAGATGAGTATATGATGTGACAGATGTTTCGATTGTTCGATATTTGAGCCAGAGTGGGTACACTGCGAGCATTAAAGTGAATATAATGTGTAGTGAGGTTACCATCTTAGTGCTCAGCGGCTTATACTGACCGTGTCTGTGATGAGTGTAGAAAGTTCAAGGTCTTTCCTGCCAAGGCAGTGCATATTTTGTCTTTCATGTTATCTGTTGTTTTTTACTCTTGTTCTGCCGTGTCTGTGTTTTTAGATCTATTACTATCGATGGACTTGGTGTGAGAGTTGTTTGAAGAACTTGGCCAGCTGAAAGAAAATATGTATGTCCATATCGTGTAAAAGTAAAATGATTCACTCGGGTTGCTTGAGATATGTCTGTTTGTGTCAAGGGAAGTAATAACTGTGATTAAGATACCGATATGGATTCCGTTTCATTGATGCTTGATTACGTTTTATGATGGTTTCTCCAGACTGTCGTGGTGTTCAAGGCTGTAGTGCCGCGATTTCGCTATGCAACAATGCAAGTCACGTTAATGTCCGAGATTAAGGCTAGTGTAACTTTTGATGCGGTACGTTTTTTCAGCTGCAATAAATCATGTTTGACGTCCAGTTGAATACAGTGATGAAACGCCGTCAACGTTCACCCGCGTCAGCTAATGTTTCTGGTCTTCTTCTGTTGCCGCGCCCTGTTGTTGGTTACTGAGGCTCCGTGTCTCATCTGAACCTCTTTGTCAACCTTCCGCCTCCTTCTGAGGAACACAACTTCTGTCCGCACTAAAATATTCCAGTTGTTCTTGAACTTTTCTCTTTCTTTTACGCGAAATAACTTCACGTGTGTTCCAAGAATTACAAATTCTTGCGATTTATATTTTTAAGTAATTCATTTCACTCGTGCTATTAATAATTACCAATTGTGTGAAAATGTAACGCAGTGTGGAAAGTGCAGCAATTTTAATTTGTTTCCTGTTTCAATCGATGGGAGATTTCCTGGTGGTTTTGAGCGAAACTAGACACTGTAACTAGATACACTGCACAATAGACTTGAACACGTCCATCTTCGCACCCCTTCGCTGTGCTGTACGAGTATAATGCTAAACAAGGAAACACTTTGAAGAAGAATGGTCTCATCTCTTAAAATGCAGCAGACTGTTAATAGCTCTTAATCATAGCAACACAGTTATAGAATTTAATGCAGACGAGTCCCTGTTCACCAATAGTGGTGTAACAATATTTAGCAGGCTGTCCTTTTTTTTTTCAGAACGCTTCCCAGAAAGGTAACAGAATCACAGTACAAGTTGTAATGAAAGACAAGGAGGCAATCAACATCTGCAAATCCAAGGAAACGACGCCGTAAAGTTGACGAGTGGGATTCTGGCTGCGGACCAGGCGACAGAAGTGGCGCGACTCTGACGTTTCTGAGCTGCGGAGAGTCGAACCCAGGAGTATGGCTCAAATGGCTCTGAGCACTATGGGACTTAACATCTGCGGTCATCAGTCCCCTAGAACTTAGAACTACTTAAACGTAACTAACCTAAGGACATCACACAACACCCAGTCATCACGAGGCAGAGAAAATCCCTGGCCCCGCCGGGAATCGAACCCGGGAACCCGGGCGCGGGAAGCGAGATCGCTACCACACGACCACGAGCTGCGGACAACCCATGAGTAGCCGGCAGAGGACAGGAGCTGTCTGCGCCGCCTCCATGGACAGCGCGTGCGAGGCCACTGTCACACCATTAACACCTGTGACGACTGCCACGACAGAAACAACATGTGTATTGCCACTAGCTGTTCCTGCTGACGAGTTAAGACTGCGGCAGCTGCATTCCAAGATATACTGCACAGTGCAGTCACCATTAATAAGACTAAGACTATCTCGTGGGCTGAAAGAACCTCCTGGGACAGGTTGCACAGTGCTACTTGCGGTAGCGATCTGCAAGTGGTTGCCGCTGGCATCTCACTTGGGCTGTAGCTCTCAGACACTGGTTGAGCTGGCGCAAGTCACTCCTCACAAGAAAAACGAGCCCCCCTTACCTGCAAACAGCTGTAGGTAGAATACCACTTGAGAACAATGATAACGTATACGTCCATTTCATCCCTTCCATCAGATATACGAAAGTCACACGTAGCGCGAGAGAGCCTGCGTACACCACTTTGCAGCAGATCCACACCGCCGCGATGGAGAAATGGCGCCACTGCAAGATGTCGCTGTCCCGGTAAGACAATAGAGTGAGTATCCTCTGGTACTGGTGGGTATTTCGAAACAGGTCTGCGGCGACCGCCGTCACCGTGGTGTCGTAGGATGTCATCACATAGGCAACAGACCACACAAAGGTGATGGAATCCTTTCTCACCGCGTTCATTGCTTGCATCCAGTTTATCATAAGCGCTGTTAGTGCCAGGCCCAGTACGAGAACAGCCGCTGCGTACAGTGTACCAGCACGTGTCCTCCGTAGCTCACACATCTCAGTGTCCACTGTGAGCGGCGTCAGCCAGAAAACCCTGCAGATGGCGTGGTATCGTGATACAGATCTTAAGAAGTCCCTTCTATTCGCCATTTCAATATCGGATAGCACTACAGGACACCATCAGTACCTGTGATAAAAGAAAACATGTCCCCAGTTACAATAAGAAAGTTGCTTGCATTACGTAGAGAACAAATCTTAAATTATCAACATAGAAATGATTAACGCACTAAACTCAGCCCAGAGATAGCACATTCACGACAAATGAGTTTTCCTTAACGTATGTTCTCAAAAACCATTACGACAATAATGGAGTAACCACAGGGATGGTCATTATTTTTCGACATGTCAAATAGGTACAAAATATAAACTTGGCGATCCAGTATAATTATCGCTTCCCTACAAACCGCAAATAGTGAAAACTAAGACAATTCGAATCATTCATAAATTGTTGAGTATGAGGAGTAGGTAAGTTCTGTTTGTTTGGCCGTATAAGTTCTTATGTTCTCTTAACAGAACGAATAAGACTGACTTCCCTGTAATATGTTTATTAATTACTACAAGTGCTACTATTGTTTCGTAAAAACCACCCATCAAGCACATTAAAAAATCTACTGTTATGAGTGTCTTTAGTGAGTCTTCGTTACACCAGATACAGAGCCTGAAACATTTAAACAATTCTGAGTAAAGTAAGTAAATAAATGAAAATAAATAAGACAGAAAAGAAGGAAAGTCAAGAGGTAATATTTTATCATAACCGGGAACATTGTCGACGGCGCATTAAATCAGTTCGAGATGGAAGTGGCGATTGCGACTTGAAGGAGTAGTGTCGGCAATCTTCAAGATAAGCCAAGAAAACCTAAATCATGTGGAAAAATCGAAATTCATACTCCATTTCTCTCATATACATGTTTAGCAACTTATATTTGATCTGAAATTTTTGGCCAGTGTGCTTTGGCAATGAAATGGGCTATTTTTGTTATGTTTTCTTGTTAGCGTAATGCTGTCCTTCATTTTGTTTCCATTTACGTGTAGCTTCTTAATATAAATTTTGTTGGCTAACGTTGGATCGTAGCCATAGTTTCCTGCTAATACTTTGCTATTTAAGTTATATCTAGAAAGTTTATTTTACTATGCTGTTCATGCACGATTATAAATATATTATTGTGTGAAATCAAACACTGGAATAACAGCAATGTGGGACGAGTTTATTGCCGCTCACCACATAAAGGAATCATTGAACTGCAGACAGGCACAATGAAAAAACAGCCTAAATACTGGGCTTTAAGACAGTGCTTCTTCAGAGAAAGGAAACAAACACTTATTCCCACAAGAAAAACTCACACAGACCGGGACACTGCCGGTGGGCACTGGAGCCTGACTCATGATAAGTCGGGCTCCAGCGTCCAGAAACAGTGGCCATTTTTATGAGAGTTGTGCTTGAGTGAACGTGTGTGTGTTTTCTATTTCCGAAGAGGAATATTGTTATAAGGCTCAATATTTCAGCTGTCTCTTTAATTGAGCCTCTTAGTGACTCAGCGCCTCCTCATGTGATGAGTATCAATCTATTCTTTCCGTACTGATTATATTTTTGTGTAACTTATTCCATTGTGTGGAACATCTCTATTTACGTTTCTGATCGGTCTTGTAACAGTAGTGTATCATCTACCTATTTGTAAAGGTACCGGATTTTATTAATCCATTTAGGCTGGCTATAAGGGAACTGGTTCTCAGTATGTTGCAGTAAAATATTAGCGAGTATTCCAGCAAGCTAGTTTCCCATTACTAAACCGCATTCTAGTACATATATTTGGTTACTAAACTTGGAATGGTTGTAGGAGAGTTACAGTTTTAGTAAAGTAGTAAAATTCCCCAACAACTACTGCGTTCGACGTACGACGTGTGGGAACCTTCTGTTCGGCAATTTCAATGGTCTCATTAACTATTCAGTTGGTGTATATGTTGATTTTATCTAAAAAAATAGGTTTTAAATCGGATGGGATATCGATATCTGTAATTTGTTGTATCACTCCACTAGAACTATTCACTGTATACTGATTTCCATATGTACAGTCCTGAGCAGGTATATAAGTTACCTATGTTTTAGTCAGAATAAAGAACTACTTTGCAGTTTATTACTGGATTGAAAGGGTTACTCTCTTTATGAATTCTTGGCAGTGACTGCAGTATATTTGCAGATGGGTTCATCATGTTGCAATATGTTTCTTTCTGTTTTGTCAAGCAAATGTTCTTTGCTATTTAGGGATTTTTAATTTGGACAGACATCAAGCAGCTGGATGTCCTTTTGTACAAATCATGTTATTTTGTTGGACACTCGATTCTTTTTATGCAGACTATTTTGAACATGCCTCCTACAGTATTCCCTTCATCAGTTAGTATTACATTGTTAGTGTTTATTTCACAAAAAGTACGATGATTTTCGTATTGAGGAGGTTATAAAACGATATCAAACGCTCATTTGAAATGTCCATGATGAGAATAAACATCAGAACACACCAGAACACGAAGTTGTCATTCCATGGAACAATGCTATAAATTCACTCACTGGGGAGTCTATAAGAAGTGGAATAGCCTTTAGATAACATACATGGGAAAGGTACGAAGAAATGAAAACAATATCCATAGAAGATGTGAACGCCACTGACAGAAACCTATCTCCCTGTTCTCCCTCTTCTCCGCTCATCGGAAGCACACCGTGCCTGGTACACGCGGTGATCGGGGACCACAGCACAGCTACGACACCTGAGGATGGACTCTTAACAGTCCGAAACCGGTCGTATCAAAACAAAGTAATTTGCAACTGAAGCGGTATTTTCAACCTCTGCTATCTTTATTTAGTTTACATCTAAAAACACAAAAACTCTCAGCTAGTGACATAAAACAATGCCTGGTAGTCCCAGCAACTGATGGAAAACGTAGCAAACTAAGTACTTTAGATAAAATACGATGTTTCACACACTTGATAAAACATCCTGTCATTGTTTCCAACGAAGAGACAGTGTTAAACAACAACAAAATCGTCGAAAATTTCACCGATGTTGTTGTAAGTGTCTATTGTCGCAATACATTCTTTTGTATGGTAACAAAAATAATGTAATATATAAACGAATTTGTATAGTCTGAGATCAGTCTAGTTAATCATTACCTTTGGATGTAAGGTACATCAAATTTGACAATTAAACATTAACAAAATCTACAGTGCGTGTCAAAATAATATGAACAATCTTAACTTACCGTTTTTTATTCCATGTTGTTGATACCAACAGATGAAAGGCATTTGAACAGGGAAGAATGGAGATAGCTTAACGAACGTTGTGCAGTCGGCGACAGAAGTGTGACGAAGGTTTGTAGAATGATTTCCATACAGATGGCCGCCAACTCGTTTAACAATTTATCGCATTTACCAGAACGTTTGTATCAACTGGATTAGTGGCAGACAATTATCACAAAACTGTACCGTTGCACGTTGATTTGAGTGCATGAATCATGTTGGTTGTCAGGTTGAGACTCCATATAATGACATCCCTGAGTAAATAACTTCTGTCAAATAGTGTGCACGAACTATGACTCAACTGTATATGCTGAATATCACAGGTATATGCTGAGGTAATAATAGGTAAATTATTGACAAAAGTCTTTCGCATATCCTAAAAGCAGTACACGCAGCTTGTATGTTGAATCATGAAATAACTGATATGGAAAACTATTCACCTGAGGTAAAATTACGCTGTAGCGCAAGTACCCCTGATGATGGGTACATGTCACAATTCTACTCCGCATAGAAATAAATAACAATATAATCTAGAGGATAATTTGTCAGTCAGCCTTATTCTGTCGCCAATCCTTGCCCACTTTGATCTGTTGCATATGTTATATCTGCACATTCCTCCTACCTTTTGAATTCTAACTCTTAACAACTTTTTCCAGTTCCGTTTCAACATCTCCACGTCACAAGGCATAAAGTAATTCCAAAGAGCAACCCATCTTATTGGCTTTAATGTAGCACACTCGTCCCATCAGAAGTGAAGACTCCAGCTCATTCCCTTCCCACAGAAGTGCAGTACTTTGTATATCCTGGTTTTTCACTTTTGCTTTTACCAGTTTCCTACGTGATCGATATTGTTATATGGGTTAAAGTAATGATAGTGACTGCTAGAGACCGGATTCCCTTCCTGACGCCACCGAACCCTGTGGGACAGAGTCTGAGTACCAGATCTGTCTGCCTGTAGTGTACTGATCATGTTTAAATGCGAGAACTTTCTTCCAAACCTTTATGTAGTACTATCTGACGCCGGACAGAAATTACAGCCCAGTATTTACCTAGACGGCTGTGGAAAACCGCGTAAAAGCCACCTCTAGGGTGACTGGCTGACGAGCGCTTGTCGTTAATCCACTAGGGGGATTCGATCTGAGGCAGGTTTACCTCCTCGAATCCCTGAAGTAGTGCATCAACGCGCCCGGATATCTGGGCAGGTTTGTAGCTTCTAGTTACTAACTGCCAGATACCAATCATTACCAGCATAAATATAGCACATTTGTTTTCAAGCAACATTCTTCCCAGTTGTTTCCTTGCCCACAGGTCCCAGCAGTCCCGGGGACTGCGCGAAAATCGACGAATCTTAAGTGCGAAACCCATCCTGTTCGATAGATTTATCGCTTCTGAATTCCATCAGTTTCATGCCCTAAGCAATATTGTGATTAGGTTTGTGAATGTGGGTATGTCATAGAATTTTATGTATTCATTTGGAGGAATAGATTGCACTCTTAATGTTACTGTCCCTGCTTTTAGTTTCAGCGAAGGCTGTTCCGTCTTTCTTATATGCTGAACCAGTCCTTCCGACAATGATTTCGTTTTCGATTTCTTCACATTTTTCGTGCAGCCATTTCGTCTTAGCTTTCCTGCACTTCCTATTTGTTTAATTCCTATTTGTGTTTCTGTATTCCTGAATTTCCCTGAACATTTTTGTACTTCCTTCTTTCATCGATAAACTGATCAGCCGAGTGTTTCTACAGTCACCCACGGTTTTTTCTCAGTTACCTTCTTTGTAGCGTCAGTGTGCTTTCCAACTTCTACAATACCCGTTTTTGGCGACAGCCATTCCTTTTCAACTGAAGTGCCTACTGAACTTTTCGTTATAGTGGTATCTATACTGAGAGAACTTCAAGCGTGTCTCTTTATTCCATAGTTCTTCTGTATCCATCTTCTTTGAGCGTTGATTCTTCTTGACTAGCTTCATTAAACTTCTTCATCACTGCTAAATTGTGATTCGAGTTTATATCTGATCGTGAATATGCCTTTCAATCAAGTATCTGATTTCGGAATCTCTGCCTGCTCATGATGTAATATAACTGAAATTTTGCTGTATCTCCAGGCCTTTTCCAGGTATACCTCCTCCTCTTGTGATTCCTGAACATATTATTCTCTGTTAGTAGCCTTAATTTATCGCAGAACTCAATTAATCTTTCTTCCTCATCCCTATTACCAAGCTCACATTCTGCTATAACCCTTTCTTCTCCTCCTTACCTTACAACCGCATTCTAATACCCCATGGCTATTAGATTTTCATTTCCCTTTACATGCTGACTTACCCGTTCAAAATCCTCAAACACTTTGTGTGGCTCTTTATATTCGGCTTGTGACGTCAGCATGTATTCCTGAGCTGTTGTTGCCGGTGTTGGTTTGTTGTCGATTCTCTTTCCTTGTCAAAGATATCATACAACGAAGGCAATATTCGGAACCATTGATAAGAAAATCCCGTGCTGGATTAAACACAAATATTTAAGTCAGTAGATTGTACGGGCGAATGCATCAACTCGTAGACACGCTCAGCAGCGTATACATTTATAAATGATACACACTGATGAGCCAGGACATTGTGATTACCAACCTACTGTCGATATAAAAACGTCTCAAGAAGACACCAGCGTCAACTGGCTAGGAATGAGTGGTTCAAAAATGGCTCTGAGGACTATGGGACTTAACATCTGTGGTCATCAGTCCCCTAGGACTTAAAACTACTTAAACGTAACTAACTTAAGGACATCACACACATCCACGCCCGAGGCAGGATTCGAACCTGCGACCGTAACGGTCACGCGGTTGCAGACTGAAGCGCCTAGAACCGCACGGCCACACCGGCCGGCGAATGAGTGGTAGTCAGAGACACGCACGGTGCACGTAGTATATGTGGGCGTGCTGTCCGCGTGTGGAGTGGGGAAGCCGCGCGACCTGTGTGAGTTTGACCAAGGGCAGACTGTGATACCCGGCCCGGAGGGTCAGCAGGAGTATTTCGGAAACTCCACGACTTGTCGGACGTTCGAGGAGTGCTGTGGTGGGTGTCTCCAACACGTGGCTGAACCAAAATGAAACCGTGTCGTGAGGGTGGGCGGCCACATCTCATTACGGATGATGGACGTCATAGGCTATGCTGACTTGTAAGACAGGACAGTCGGCGAACTGCAGCGGAAGTAACATCAGACTTTAAAGCTAGGCAGAGTACAAGTGTGTCTGAACACACAGAGAACTGAACAACCCTAACTACGGGCTTCCACAGCCGATGCCCTCGCATGTTCCAATTCCAACACCGCGACATCGGCAGCTACGACTGAAATTGCACGTGGCCGTCGGCACTCGACGTTGGCGCAGTGGCAGAGCGTTGCACGGTCTGATGAATCCCGATACCTTCTTCATCGTGCCGATGAGAAAGCGCGAATCTATCGTCTTCCAGGGGACCACCTCTTTGACACCTGTACTGCAGGACGGCGGTAAGTTGGCGGCGGCTCCGTTACGCGCTGTGGAACATTCTCGTGGGCATCCGTGGATCCAGTGCTGCTGTTGCAAGGCGCCATGACGCGCCAAGGAGCATCGCACACCTCCTCACGAAGATCGTGTTTCCCACCTCCAGTGGCATTTTTAAGTACGATAATGCACCGTGTGACAAGATCAGGAGTGATGCGGAGTGGTTCGCGCGGCGGTTCGGCCTGAGCCGGTGAGGCGCGCGCATCGCTGCCGCTGCGCGCTACGCTTTCTCGGCCGAGGAGAGCTCCAGATTCAGTTCTGTGCTGTGGGTGCCGCGAAAAGCAAACTGTCCGAGTAGGACACGAGTACGGACGGAGGGTAACCTTCTCGGTGATGGAAGCTGTGGAGAGAATACAATTAAAGTCGGTGAACCTCCCCACTGACTTCGGAGCACTGCGGGGCCTACTCAAAAAAGTGTTTGAAAGGCGAGGAGAAAAACTTGACCTGGATGAAATTTACCATCAATCAGTGATAGCAAACGGACGGCTAGCATACGACTGGAACAAAACCTGGCCACATGACCATATACATACTTATTTTCCATGACGACCAGAATAAAAATCGGACAACTCAATACTCATAACAGTCGACTAGTAATGCAGGAGCTCCGGAAGGAAGTAGTGGAGGAGAGATTGGACTTACTCTGTTTACAGGAGCCGTACTCTCTGGCTGGAAAAGTTGCGTTCACTGCCGCAACATGGCAAACTGTTAGCAGTGGGTACATCCCCAGAGCGGCCATTCTGATAACAAACACTGCACTACGTGCAACACCTCTGTCACAGTACTCTAATAGTCACTACAACGTCGTGGAGATACAATCTCCTGCTGGAATTGTCATCATCATTAACATGTACTTTCAGTACGGAGATAGAATTGAACAACACATAGATCATCTAGTGACTGTGGCCACGGCGTTGCGAGGACGAAAAATCATTATAACCGCTGACATAAACGCCAAATCCCCCCTATGGTACAGTGGCACAAGGGATGAAAATGGTGCTAAAGCAGAGGAAATGATAATGGCTCTTCAACTAGTGGTGGCAAACAGACCAGGCAATCCCCCCACCTACGTGGCCGGAGGAGGACAGGGCACCAACATTGACGTGACGTTGGTCACGCCAAATACAGTGAATAGGCTCCAAGAGTCGAGAGTGGTAGATAATGCCACCACTAGTGATCACAATCTAATCATCTTTATTGTAGGAGATAGAGAGTGCGGCTGGGCCATGGGGTGGGAGGTACAAAGAAATTTTAGGAAAACAGACTGGGAACGCCTAGCCAGAGAGTGCGACATTCCTCCGTTACCAGAAGGGGACGCACGACAGGACTTTAACGTGGACGACAGAACCGAGGGACTACAATGGCGATCAAGGCGGCCGTACCAACCAGGAGGAGGGCCGTGGCGGCCACACCGTCACCATGGTCAGCCGAGCTACAAGAACTGCGTCAGTCCGTCAGGAGACTGAGGAAGCACCATCAGCACAGTGTCGTCTGGTGGGAAAACCAAAGATGGCTGCAGTTATACCGGGAGGCAAAAGACAACTTTCAAAAAGAGCTACAGAAGACCAGAATAAATAATTGGGAAAATTTTGTAACCAATCAGCTGGCCCTCGACCCTTGGAGTGTGCCGTACAGATTGGTGAGGGAGAAGATCCGCTCCCCAACGATGATATCAACGCTCAGGCACGGAGACGGGACGACGGAATCCTGGCAGGAAACTGCCGAGGTCCTCCTCCGGTCGCTGTTGCCTGACGACGACAGGAATGACGACACAGAAGAGCAGCGTCAATTACGAAATGAAGACCTTCATAGGTATGTAAATGACGAAGCAGTCCTCCCCTTCTCTGAGGAGGAAGTTGCTGCTCTCATCAAGTCCTTAAAGAAAGGAAAAGCCCCCGGGCCAGACGGCATTGTGGCGGAGGTGGTGCAGTTCTTAGCCCCACAGCTCGTTGCGCCACTTACACATCTCTTTAACGAATGCCTCACGCAAGGCAAATTTCCAAAAATATGGAAAACCGCAAATGTGGTAATTATTAAGAAAGGCCCCGAGAAGGACCCTGCTGAGGCCAAATCCTACAGGCCCATCTGCCTGCTCCTCGAAAAGTTATTAGCGGACAGACTGGCCGCTCACCGCATGCTGCAGGGGATGAGCGGCAGGCAATTCGGTTTTAGGCCGGGGCGATCGGCATCTGATGCAATCGCCCTGGCGGCCGAGGTCTGTGGCGCAGCCCCATGTAAGTATGTTGTTGGCGTCATGGTGGATATCAGTGGCGCCTTCGACAACCTGTGGTGGCCTTCGCTCTTCTCCTGTCTCCGGGAGAACGAGTGCCCAGGGCTGCTATACGGATGTTTGAGGAGCTATTGTGAAAATCGGGAGGTATGGCTATCATCCCCTATCGGGAAATTCCGGAAAACTATCACCAAGGGTTTCCCCCAGGGCTCTGTGTTGGGTCCCCTTTTTTGGGACATCCACATGGAGCCTCTTCTGGATATTCTGCAACAGAGCGAAGAGGTGCTAGAGGTGATAGCCTACGCTGACGACCTCCTCCTGCTGGTCGGCGGCCGAAGTCGCGAGGACATAGAACCAAAAATAGAACGAGCAATAGACAAACTACAACTATGGTGCCGCAACACCAAAATGACTGTCTCACCAACCGAGTCGACTTACTTATTACTCAAAGGACAGTTAATGAGAAACCCGACTGTGAGAATTGACGGTACGCCCGTTCTTCGGAGACGAGAAGCGCGCTACTTGGGAATCATCATCGATGAAAGGTGGAACTTTGCAAGGCACGTAGAAACCGTAACCCAGAAAGCACTACAACTACTAAATAACCTTATTTCCATTGGACATAAGAGATTCCACCTCCCGCCTCATTTAATCAAGCTTTATCATAACAGCATACTGACGTCAATAGTGGGTTATGGCTCGGGAGTCTGGGCTCACAGGCTCACGAGGGTGGTGCCTGCCATGACGGTGAGAAGAGTACAAAGGAACATGATACTAAGGTCCGTGGGAGCATACAGAACATCCCCAGGAGGAGCCCTGTTAATCATAATGGGGCTGTGTCCCCAAGATATAATGATTAGGGAACAGGCTGCATGGTACTGGGCCAAAAAGGACATTATCACCAAGGTAGAGGAAATTATGGGAGCACCTGTCAGGGAAAAAGGGGAGATACGGGGAAGGGGGGTAGATCTATGGCAGGAGATATGGGAGGCAGATGAAACTGCTAGAAGAACCTTTCAGTTCCTACCAGATGTTAAGGAAAGATTGAAAATGAAATACTTCGAGCCAACTCGGGGATTGTTCCACTTTCTCACCGGTCATGGCCCCTATCCGACTTATTTATGTCGGTTTGGGAAAAGGGCGACGCCCGCGTGCGACTGTGACGCACCGGAGGGTACTCCTGACCATGTGGTTTACGAGTGCCCCCTTTTCGATGATGTAGACGGGACATTGAGACAACAACTACCAAGTACGAACACCTATGACCTTCTAAGACAAGAGGAGACCTTTCAGAGACTGAATACGCTAGCAAAAGAGGTATCACAAAAAGTATTGAAAAATTTTTGAGAGACCTTCATGCCTAGATAAATAAAAATCACCGATTGTGACCACTGCCCCAATCCCGTACCGCCTGTTCGTGGATAGGTCGACTTTACAGTTGGAATCCGCCACGTCCAGGACCAGGGGGACTGGGGTGAACCCGAACTAGACAACGCACCGATTATGACGTAGAATAGGAAGTAGATTTAGTTAATTAGAATAGGATAGTAAGTTAGGAACCTGCAGCGATAAATTACCCCTTGCCTGCCCTGTGCCAGGGGCATGCTCATAGGGATTAGCTCTATGAGCAAGGCATCTAAGTAGGTTTATATATTAACACTGGCACAACTGTAACGCTGGAGGCAGTTAATACTAACCTTTCGTAGTAACCAGAAAGTATGCTAACACTAGTTAAATAAGAATTAGTCTGCCTAGTAATAATCATAGTACTGTCTGTAGTCAAGTAAATGTAGAAGCTGCTATTGTAAAGTTAGAAATATAGGACCCACTAATCACCAAGGTGGTGGGTCATTCTTGTATAATAATTATTTTACGAAATAAAGAAATTAAAAAAAACTGTCGTGTGTGTTGTTCTCACAACGCCAGCAAACTGTCGTGTCTTGCGCTCCACAGCACGGGAAAGAAGTACGCGCAGAGGAAACCTGCTGCCACTAGTGGGCCTTCGGTTTTGCGTATCACTGAGTCTGCCGATCAAGCAAGGAGGGCTGCTGCGAGCCGGTTTCGATAACACAATCGCAAGGTTGCGCAACCAGACGAATAAGAAGATGGCGCCGCTCTATGCCGTGACCGTGCAAACGGCGAGGGTGACATCTTCGACTTGCGGAAGCTGCTGGGCGTCCCGGTTACGATGGAGGCTCTCGCGACCGGCATGGACTCCCAGCCCCAGTGCTTCAAGTGCCAGGGTGAGGGTCATGTCGCGAAGTACTGCCGCAATGCGGCGCGATGCGTCAAGTGCTCTGGAGAGCACGACAGCCGCGCCTGCGACCGCGGTAGAGAAGCTTCACCGAGTTGCCCCTTGTGTGGCTGCCCGGCTTTTTCGAGCCACAGTCGCGGTGAGGAGATCGCGGCCGCACCAGCCCGATGATGTTGTGCCAGGTCACCGACGACGCGCCACAGCAGAGGGCTCGAGGCAACGCACTGGGTTGCCGCACCGGACTCCTTTAATTATAACGACCACGGCACTGACACGAAACCTTCTTGCACGATACCCGCCATTACCATAACCTACTGTGTGAACTGTCGCGGTCATCAAGGCATCCGCTACTGCTCTTACTACCCGACCTAACTATCACACTTTTTTCCCTCTGCCCTTCAAACTACTACCCTTCGTTCGACTTTCGACCCAGTCTATCTCCAGATGAGCACCTATAAATGGTTAGCCTTAACCAGACGTACGCAAACATCGCAGTACCTACATCCTGCGACACCTCACTTTAGTGATCACTAACCCTTACGCACAGATGGCGATAGACCTTTTGAGTTGGCCACCATGCCGGTGAGGGCGTGGAGGGGCTCCACCTACACTCCATCAAATATGAAATTGGTGGGTTCCTATGATTTACGCATGACGCCGAATAACCCGCTTTACATTGCCATACCTTGTTGAAGACGAACATGTAAACCATGTAGGTCCTTCTGTCTCGACTGCTGGAAAAGCTTTGACATCCTTGTACATTTTCTTCTTTGTGTCACGTTTCTTCGTCAATACTCACTTACTTAACATTTTTCCATATCCACTGACCTGTAATTTTTTGGTAAGCAACTGTATTTTTTGACATCGAGAAGGCCTACGATACCACTTGGAGGTGTCTCATTCTGGAGCAGCTTC
Source organism: Schistocerca cancellata (assembly GCF_023864275.1). Lineage (NCBI taxonomy): Eukaryota > Metazoa > Arthropoda > Insecta > Orthoptera > Acrididae > Schistocerca > Schistocerca cancellata. Next base: position 103,907,195 of record NC_064629.1, on the reverse strand, counting down.
ACGAATGGGGTTTTCGTGGTTCTCTTTCTCTTTTTATTCATTGTTTCCTCTCGTGACGATATTTTAGATTCCGAATTGGTGACGTCCTGTCTGACCGCTTTGAGCAGGAGAACGGTGTCCCTCAGGTTGGCGTTTTAAGTGTGACTGTTTTTGCCATAGCTATTAATAACACTACCTCTATAGTGCAAAGTCCTGTCCAGTGGTCCTGGTTTGTGGATGATTTCTCTTTGTTTTGTTCCTCTTCTTCAAGCCTTCCAACGACAATGCATCAGTTGCAACTTACTCTTAGAAGTTTGGATGACTGGGCGCAGAAGAGTGGTTTTAAGTTTTCCACCGAGAAGTCCCTATGTGTTCTTTTTCACCGTTCTCGTTCGATTTTAACCTTCCCTGAGTTGAGGATGAGGGACACTGTCCTTACTTTTAAAGACACGGTGAGACTTCTGGGTCTCATTTTTGACTCAAAGCTTACGTGATTACCTCATCTTAAAGACCTGAAACGACGGTCACATCACGCTTTAAGTACACAGTACATGGGGAGCCGAAAGGACTAGTGTGCTCCAGTTTTACAGGCCGTTTGTGCGATCTCGGCTCGATTATGGGTGCACGGTGCATGGCTCTGCGAGGCCTTCTTACTTAAAGATGTTGGACGTTTGGCAGCATGAAGGGCTTCGGTAGGCCACTGGGGCATTCAGAACTAGTCCCATACCAAGCCTCTGTGCAGAGGCTGGTGAACCGCCACTTCATATGCGGCGACGGCTACTTATGGTGCACCAGGCGTATAAAACTCTGTCCACACCATACACACCTGCATATCATACAATTGCTTAGCTTCCTCTGGCACGGCTATTTCATAACCGGCAACGAGCGACGCAGCCCTATGGGATTCGCGCACAGGATTGCCTCTCTGCGATGGATATGGCTGGTCTTCATGTTTTTTCCTTCGTGGTTAGAGAAACTTTCCCCCTTGGCTCCTCCGGAGACACAGACTTATTTTAGATTTGACTAATTTTAAGAAAGATAGTACACCAGATTTTACATTCCAATCTCAGTTTTTTAACATTTTAGATGCGCATCACGGTTTCACCGTCGTTTACACTGATGGCTACAATCAGGAGAATTTCCTTGGCTGTTCTGTAGTGTTCCCTGGTCATGTTACCCGGATTCGCCTCCCTGATGAATATACTGTTTTCGCAGCGGAGCTCCACGCGATCCTGAAGGCACTGGAGCAGATGAATCGTGTTCGGGGCAATCGATTGCTCCGATTCCCTTAGTGCCTTACAATCATTACAGAATCTGTACCCAACTGAGGAGATGGTCCAGCTGATGTATGACCAACTGTACTTGCTCCAGCGGCGGGGTAAGGAGGTGTCCTACTGCTGGGTGCCTGGTCATGTAGGAATATGGGGCAATGAACAGGGCGATCGGGCTGCCAAGGAGGCCTGCAGAGAGCAGGGTGTGGTCCAGTGTCCTATTCCCTTGCAGTCTGTCATTTCTGGACTCCACAAGAATGGCATGGAGTTGTGGGAGGAAGAATGGCTGGCGGTGACGGCCAATAAATTGCGGTTGGTGAACTCAACAACTCGGCCGTGACGTTCCTCCTGCCGGTTGCTCAGGCGGGAAGAGGTGGCCCTCACGCGTCTTCGGATTGGGCACTGTCCTCTCACACATAGCTTTCTATTACGGAGGGAGGATCCCCCGTTTTGTGATGCTTGTTGTGTGCAGATCTCTGTCCGCCACATTTCAACAGACTGCATTTTATACCGTGATGCAAGGGCAGAAGCACAAGTTGATGGGGATCTGCCCTGTATTTTAGCTAATGATGAGACGTGTGTGTCTATGTTTTTAAAGTTTTGTGATGTGTCTGGACTCTGGCCTAAACTTTTAGGCTGGAGGTTTTATTGTACTGCAAAGTGGCTGGCTCCTCCCTTTTTTCCTTGCGGTCAGCCGGCCACTTCCATCTGCTATATTGTCTTAGCTCCCTCTACCACTTTCGTCTTGTGTTGTCCATGTTTTACTGTTGACGGCATGCTCCGTCCCACGTTTCGATGTGGATAGGCCCATATTTTTCCAACCTTGTTACCTGTGTTTTATCTTCTGTTCTAAGTCTTTTGTTGACACCCGTCTCAATCTGTTAATGAGCGGGCGCTGAAGACCTTGCCGTCGTGCGCCCGTACAACCCTCTTCATCCAACCATCCATGACCGGTTTTTTTGTGTGCAACTATCAACCCTTTTTATATTACAGGAAAAGGTTACTGATGTCAAAGACTTGGCTAAGAATAACAATACTCACTTGTCATGTATCCCTCTCCGCCTTTTAAATGTGCCATGCTAGTGGGTGAACGTTACTGGTACTGATAAAAACTTCTCGAGTTCCAGTCCTGGCGGCTGCGTCGAAATTCCGTGACGTTTCGATGAGTGTCACTCTCATCACCTTCTGGAGAAGTATTGAGATTGCGCAGGTGTCCCAGACACGTCAATATATTAGATTTTACAAAAAAAAACTTAGTTTACACAACAGTCACCGTCTTATCACAAGAAAATGCTCCCTTTTTTGTATAGGAAACTGTGAAGAAACACAAAAGTGAAGTAGATCTTACTGCACATAAAAAAGTGTGGTTTCAGTTGCCTGAGACTGCACTTGTGTGTGAGAGTTGCCTTTGCATGAGTGTGTGTGTGTGTGTGCGTATGTGTGTCTAGTGTTGACGAAGATCTTAATGGCCGAAAGCTTTATTTGTGAGAGTCTTTTTTGTGCCTATCTGTGACTCAGCATCTCCGCTGTACGGTGAGTGGCAGCATTAACTTCTAAAATATTGTTAAAAACAGGTTTGTTTGCCTCGATGCACACTTGTAGCCCGTGTTGACCTCTGCTGCTCAATAATGGCAGCACAGCGTCTCGGCATACCTCGAATCAGCTTTCGAATGAAATCCTGTGGTGTCCCTTGCCACTCCACTAGTAAGGCTCCCTGCCACCGCTGCAGCGGTTCAGGAGGATTTGCACGCGTCCTGACTCTTTCTTCAGTAAATCCCATACGTGTCCTATGGGGTTTACCTTGGGACTACATGCTGGCCACTCTAGAACACTGATATTGTGTCGCCGAAGAAAATTTTGCGCTGCGGCTGCAACATGGTCACGAGCGTTGTCGGGCATTAGAAGAAATCTTTACCCAACATCTTGTGCCGAAGGTTGTACAAAGGATCAAGCATTTCGTTGATATACTTCTCCCCTATTACACGTGTGTTATGCCTCCTGTGGATCATAACCAATTCTGTTCCAGTGTATGCGGTAATTCCTTGCCACAGCTTTATAGAGTACCCTCTAAAATTGACTGCAGCTTCCTTATTACGTTCCTCACGAGATCTCCATACCCCGGTACGAACATCGTTTCCACGGAAGTTCACTCTGCTTTCGTCGCAGAACAGTACTTTACTCCAGCGCATTAACGACCGATGCCTGTGGTCTTCGGAAAAGTGCAGTCTCCATTTTTTATGTAAGTTTATTCTGCCTTCGATACCTAAACTGATTCTCGGTAGTCTATTATGGATTCTTTGGTGTATTTTTCATTGATAGTGGAAGAGCTACAACCAGCAAAGATTACTCTTCTGCAAAAGATCTCGATAGTAACAACAATTTTCTTTTTTTCCTTTTTGATTCGTGTATTATACCTTAGCGGCGGTTGTCTCTCCATAGAAGAGTGGCGTGGAGGGGGGGGGGGGGAAGGGGGGTCGGGGAAGCTGGCTACTTGTCGTAGTGGCGGGGGGCGTAGACCGTATGTGGAGCGAGGGCGAGTGCCCGCAGTGACAGGTGAGCAAGTGGCTGCCTGTGGCAGAGGCAGCCGGTACGCACGTAATGATCAGCTGGTGTCCGCGGCAGCTGCTCGGAGGCGGTGCTGCGAGAAACTCGGGCTGCAGCTGAGGCGCTCACGCGTGGGGCTACTCGGTGCTCCTCGTAGCGGCAGGGAAATCGGAAAAGTGTTGTATGGATGGCCTGCAATGAAAACTGAATGTATGACGAGCACACATTTAATGAATTCCTTATTTCATCATGACAGTGTTTTTACTTCTGCTTTGTGCGCTTTAACTAATCATACGCAATTTATGAAATTGTTTCGTGACTTCTTTGAGTATTCCTAAAAATATAAGAAGAACCCAACGCATGCTACTTTGGCCCTTAATGTCACCCTCATAACCAGAAGGATCCCTTTCAGCCACATTCAGAAATTAAAAATGTCACTAACAAAGATTTATTCTGACAAATACAGGCCCTAAGCTTTTACCTTGCCTCTTGAAAACAATAAAGCAATATTTTCGAAACTAGCAATCAAAAAAGGAGGACGGAAATTTTTTATGATGGGCGTACCCTTACTGGTTTCAAGCTGAAATTTTTTGGATAGTTGACTCGGTATATAACAAGATGTCATCCAGTGATGACATGCGCCACCTGACGGACAGCAGATGTGCTGATAATGGTTTAAACGCCGTCCGCCGACATACAGTGCAGTGACACAGCTACCACAGAGCCATCTGTGTCTACCCTCCGATAGGAAATGCTCACAGCAAGAAGGCTCAGTTTGGTGCGTGAGTATGGAACACGCAGGCAGCTGCGCCACGGAAACGCGCACGTGCTTCCTGCAGCCAAATGGGCGAGTATCAAAGGGGTCAAATTGTGGCATGCCGCGTGGTTGGATGATGCTTTCGGAGAATTTCCACACAGGAGGGGTGTGCTGCGTCAGCTGCGTAACCGTGCCAGTATCAGTGGTCACACGAATATTCTGATACCTGCAGATAAGTTTCTGGATGTCCACATAACAGAGACACCCGTCAAGATCGTCGTGGCAGCAGTGAAAGATCGTACAGCACTTACATTTTGCTTGTGGCAAGAGACCGAGCACACGTTATATAGAACCTTAACATAAGCAGGCAATGAGGATGACGTTACTAATCGCCTGTTTATATACTCAAGGTATAATTGGCAGGCAGAGTGCGGCACAATGTTTTTGCTGAGAATCCACATTTAACAAGGACGGGGATTGTGAACTAGGGGGCCACTCCGTGGTGCGTGTCACGGATGGAACAGCGTTTCTGCACGGGCTGGCTCAGGGCCTGCGTCGTTGGGGCGGCCACATTCCGGAGTCAGTGGCACAGCAGGGGGTGCAGGCCCGCCGGCTGAAAGCCGTCTCTCAGCAGTGCACGTCTGCAGGGGCTCGGGCCGTCGAGTGTCTGCAGGAGGAGTAGTGGGAAGTGAAGCCTGGTGCTGCAAAGCAGCTCCAGCCCAGCCGCAGTCCAGCGGCCACAGCGTAGATTTGGAGAAACTGACAGCCATTGGCTCTTCTGAAAAACTAGGCAGGAGTAGGAGTTTTGCTCGAAATTTCCGCTGAACTGCTACGTCGAGTAGCACGTCATGGCGGAAGGCTGTATGACTCGAAGTACGAAGGGGGCACTCGTTTAGAGGCAAGTTCAGTACAGTTAACACCAGGCCATACTGAGGGACATTTTTAAGGACTTGGGATATTCCTATCAAAATGGCTCTGAGCACTGTGGGACTTAACAGCTGTGGTCATCAGTCCCCTAGAACTTAGAACTACTTAAACCTAACAAACCTAAGGACATCACACACATCCATGCCCGAGGCAGGATTCGAACCTGCGACCGCAGCAGTCGCGCGGTTCCGGACTGAGCGCCTAGAACCGCTAGACCACCGCGGCCGGCGTATTCCTATCAATCGAAAATTTAATTTACTAATGAAAAATCGATTTTGACAATAAATTTTGTACATATATGGCCAAAAATTCGTAATCTTTTTTATTATTTATCATCCCCTTCCAACACCACAACATCGACGTGCAAGACCCGACTGGTGACGTCGGAGGATCACCTGGAAGGTGGAATGACGCAGCTGCTCTTCAGCGATGAAAGCAGATTCTGCCTGCATGCAAGCGATGGTCGTTCGTGCTTACGACACTGACCTGTTGACCTCTGTTTCGTAGAGTGCATTCGTCGAAGACGCACTGGCCTAGTTCGAGGCCCCACGGTCTGGGATGCGATAAGCTACAACTTTCATTCACCTTTTGTTGCTGTGGAGGAGATGCTAATGCAGAGTGTTGTTAACACGTTCTTTCGACGTTCTTGCAATGGGAGGGTGATGTGTTGTTTCAAAAGGAAAGTGCTCGCTAACACACTGTCCGTGAAAGTCGACGTTCTGTGAATGCCGCGCAGCAACTTCCGTGGCCAGCACGATCAGCAGACCTGTCAGCAGCCGAGTACCTGTGCGGTGTGACGTGGCGAGAAGTGACTCGTGCGACTCGTCAACCGACAACTCTCACAGAGCTGCGTGAACAGGTCGACCAGGCGAGGCACGGCGTATCCCAGGACAGTACTCGCCACATGTACGATCGACTGGATGCCAGGGTCAGCGCAACTCTGCCGCCTGTGGACGCCGCACTACGAAGTAATACGGGTGTCACACCAACGGTCGATGCATGGTACCTTAGAACGATTTATGCTTCGTGCTATTGATCTAAAAGTGTAACCATTTTTTGTACTTATATGCACTGTTGCAATAATAAATCGAAAGTGAATTGGAAACCTCTAGAAGGGTGTACTTCTTTTCTGGCAGTGTACTTCAGCCGGCTTTTGACGGAAAGCTATCTGGAGCCAAGGCATAAAGAACATGACATGGGCTTCGTGTTGGATAATATTAGGTTTAATAACTTTCGGTAGTCACTTCCCCTGTGTCACGTAATTTATCCTTTTGAGTTTTTATCAGAATATCAGCACGACAATCTAGAAGTGTCAGATGTATTATATGAAGCAGTAGTGGGCAATGCCAGATGAAATGCTACCTCAGAGTGAGTAGACCTATGGAATGGTCATTAAGAGAAATTATTATAATAATATTCGTTCGAATCTTCATATCTTACACTATTCTCGTTCACTGATATTTACCAAGAAATGAAAAATTATTTACATTAGTAACTGCTAGAAAAAAAGTGCTCTGCATGATTTCTGAGCTGTTGCAATGTCGATGGTCTGCATGAAAAGGGTACATCCTTACCACTTCTCTCTCGTTGTCAATAGCTCCATTTTTTATGTGAACAAACCAGTATTACGCAGTTACACGATGCTTGGGATACAAGAGGGTATTGTGAAAAATAGTGCCTCGTTATTTTTATGTGTAATTTTTAAAGCCCTTTAAATAAAATTTATAACATTTTTATTCTTCATGTGAAAATATTTATTACTCAACTGGCGACGAACACATTTCTCGTGACGAGAGACGAATTCATCGATTCCTTCGCAGTGTTTAACGTTGTTGACAGAGCGACAAATTCACCACTATCAAAGTGAAGTCATCAACAGTGTTTGGAACTAAATGTTTTGGAAACAGACGAAAATCGTGGAGGGAGGGGGGGGGGGCGGATCAAGGTGGGGCAGCATAGATGATGATCAGTGACAGCGAAGGCAACGCGTCGGATTGCTGCAGATGCCGCACGGCTCGTGTGTTCTAGCGTAGTCACGTTGAAGGAGAAGATGCTCCATGTATGGACGACCTCTTCGAATTCGTGCTTTCAGTTTTCTATGGGTCTCGCAGTCCGTTCCAGAGCTAATGGTGGTGCCATTGGAAGTGAATACCAAACGCACCGGAACTTGAACATCCTACAGTACTATGTGTGTGACTTTCCCTCCTGGCAGCATGGCAAGTGATCTTTTGTAGTGGAACTCGATTAATACTCTCTTGTTTTCGGAGTCAAAATGGTGAATGTAGCTTTCGGCAGCTGTCACAATACTGCTAAGGAGCCAATCAGTCTCACGCTCAAAAAGAAATGTTGTGCCAGACCTGGACTTGAGACCGTATTTCCCAGTTTACGCAAGTGCCTTAACTGATTTGGCTATGTGATCGTACAACCAGGGCCGATCTGCATTTCAGGCAATCATCATGCAAACTCGATTACGGGCACTGTTTCTCACACACCGAGACAGTTATATTACACAGCACCACGTCACACAGTACAATTCGGATCACTGTAGCGGCAAAGGCTTGCAGCCATCGTCAGTTAAGGTGGAAACTGGACTGAGTAATATGCAAAGCGTGTAATATCTGAAGCGATAATCAGAACAGAGCAACAAATTTGGTGGCATTGCCTTTTAGCACTCCCTTGTAGTTATTGCTTCCCACCCTGAATCCAACAGCCTTGCCACAGTGGTGTCACGTGTTCCTGTCAGATCACGGAAGCTAAGTGACGTCGGGCTTAGCTAGCACTTGTCTGCACTGGTCTGCCGAGCGCTGCTAGTGTGCAGTCAGCCCTTGTGAGGCCAGTTGACGAGCCGCTTCATTGTGAAGTAGCGCCTCCAGTCACGAAAACTGACAACGGACACGAAAGCGGTGCGTTGACCACATGCCACTCCATATCCGCATCAAGTGATGCCTGTGGGCTGAGAATGACACGGCAGCCGGTTGGTACCGTTGGAGCATCGAGGCCTGTTTAGCCTTTAGTTTAGCTCGCACACTGAAATTAATGCACTCACCTAGAGGTGTGGACGGATGCAATGTAAAGGAGCCCAGTGAGAAGCGAGGCACGCTCCGGGCGGGCAGCGAGGTTCGACGTGACAGAAGCGGTCAGCGGGCTCCCAGCAGCTGGGCTGCGGCATAACGTACCCTGAACCAGTCTTACGAGTCCAGTCGGAATCTGCAGGCTCAGTGTGCCAGGTGTCTGTAGCCCGATCGTGCTACACTGCACCTCGTATTCCACAGACCTTGATGGCGGTGAATACGCGACATGACAGTGACGAACTTAACAAGCGAGTCTGAGGGCGAAGATGGCGACTGGATGTAGTCTGTAAGGTATGCTCGATCATAATGAATCACTTTGGAGAAAACGATTTATTGACACATAGCCAACATGCAATAAGAGTTGTTGTGAAACGCAGCTTGCTTCTTATTCACATGAAGTAATGAGTGTTATCAAGAGGGGCAATCAAATTGATTCCAAATTTTCTGACAACATTATCGATTCCCACTCACGAAAGTCACACTTCGTAATATCTGCTGGAACTTCATCGAGTAATAGAGAAGTAATATCTGGCGTTCCCCAAGGAAGTGTTATTGGCCCTTTTTTGTTTCTGGTCTACGTAAGGGAATTAGGAGACAATCTGAGCAGTCCTCTAAGATTTTTTGCTGATGATGCTATCGTTTACCGTCATATAATGCCATGAAATGATCAAAAGGAATAGCAAAACGATTTACACACGATATTTATATGGTGAAACAACTGACAAGTGACTCGAGTTCATGAAAATTGTGATATCATGCACATGAGCTTTAAAAATATTCGGCTAAGTTCCAGTTAAACGATAAATCACACATGTCTTAAGGCTGTAAACTCAAATAAATACACTCCTGGAAATGGAAAAAAGAACACATTGACACCGGTGTTTCAGACCCACCATACTTGCTCCGGACACTGCGAGAGGGCTGTACAAGCAATGATCACACGCACGGCACAGCGGACACACCAGGAACCGCGGTGTTGGTCGTCGAATGGCGCTAGCTGCGCAGCATTTGTGCACCGCCGCCGTCAGTGTCAGCCAGTTTGCCGTGGCATACGGAGCTCCATCGCAGTCTTTAACACTGGTAGCATACCGCGACAGCGTGGACGTGAACCGTATGTGCAGTTGACGGACTTTGAGCGAGGGCGTATAGTGGGCATGCGGGAGGCCGGGTGGACGTACCGCCGAATTGCTCAACACGTGGGGCGTGAGGTCTCCACAGTACATCGATGTTGTCGCCAGTGGTCGGCGGAAGGTGCACGTGCCCGTCGACCTGGGACCGGACCGCAGCGACGCACGGATGCACGCCAAGACCGTAGGATCCTACGCAGTGCCGTAGGGGACCGCACCGCCACTTCCCAGCAAATTAGGGACACTGTTGCTCCTGGGGTATCGGCGAGGACCATTCGCAACCGTCTCCATGAAGCTGGGCTACGGTCCCGCACACCGTTAGGCCGTCTTCCGCTCACGCCCCAACATCGTGCAGCCCGCCTCCAGTGGTGTCGCGACAGGCGTGAATGGAGGGACGAATGGAGACGTGTCGTCTTCAGCGATGAGACTCGCTTCTGCCTTGGTGCCAATGATGGTCGTATGCGTGTTTGGCGCCGTGCAGGTGAGCGCCACAATCAGGACTGCATACGACCGAGGCACACAGGGCCAACACCCGGCATCATGGTGTGGGGAGCGATCTCCTACACTGGCCGTACACCACTGGTGATCGTCGAGGGGACACTGAATAGTGCACGGTACATCCAAACCGTCATCGAACCCATCGTTCTACCATTCCTAGACCGGCAAGGGAACTTGCTGTTCCAGCAGGACAATGCACGTCCGCATGTATCCCGTGCCACCCAACGTGCTCTAGAAGGTGTAAGTCAACTACCCTGGCCAGCAAGATCTCCGGATCTGTCCCCCATTGAGCATGTTTGGGACTGGATGAAGCGTCGTCTCACGCGGTCTGCAAGTCCAGCACGAACGCTGGTCCAACTGAGGCGCCAGGTGGAAATGGCATGGCAAGCCGTTCCACAGGACTACATCCAGCATCTCTACGATCGTCTCCATGGGAGAATAGCAGCCTGCATTGCTGCGAAAGGTGGATATACACTGTACTAGTGCCGACATTGTGCATGCTCTGTTGCCTGTGTCTATGTGCCTGTGGTTCTGTCAGTGTGATCATGTGATGTATCTGACCCCAGGAATGTGTCAATAAAGTTTCCCCTTCCTGGGACAATGAATTCACGGTGTTCTTATTTCAATTTCCAGGAGTGTACTTTGGAGCTATGAATAACATAAAAGGGAACGATCATGCAGGTAATGTTGTGGAAAAAACAGACCAAGGACTGCGATTCATTGGTAAAACACTTAAAATATAACAGGTAATGTAAGCAGGTGGCGCAGTGGTTAGCACACTTGACTCGCATTCGGGAGGACGACGGTTCAATCCCGCGTCCGGCCATCCTGATTTACGTTTTCCGTCATTTCCCCAAATCGCTCCAGGAAAATTTCGCGACGGTTCCTTTGAAAGGGCACGGCCGACCTCCCAACGCATCCTTCCCTTATCCGATGAGACCAATGACCACGCTGTTTGGCCGCGCCGGATTAGCAGAGCGGTCTAGGGCGCTGCAGTCATGGACTGTGTGGCTGGTCCCGGCGGAGGTTCGAGTCCTCCCTCGGGCAAGGGTGTGTGTGTTTGTCCTTAGGATAATTTACATTAAGTAATGTGTAAGCTTAGGGACTGATGACCTTAGCAGTTAAGTCCCATAAGATTTCACACACATTTGAACATTTTTTGAACCACGCTGTTAGATCTCTTCCCCCAAACAACCAACCCAATCTAAAGCGACTACTTACGCTACAGTTGTCCGCCTCTTCTGGAGCACTGCGGCTTGGTGTAGTATCCACATCAAATACACTACTGGCCATTAAAATTGCTACACCAAGAAGAAATGCAGATGATAAACGGGTATTCATTGGACAAATATATTATACTAGAACTGATATGTGATTACATTTTCATGCAATTTGCGTGCACAGATCCCAGAACAACCACATCTGGCCATAATAACGGCCTTTATACGCCTGGGCATTGAGTCAGACACAGCTTGGATGGCGTGTACAGGTACAGCTGCCCATGCAGCTTCAACACGATACCACAGTTCATCAAGAGTAGTGACTGCCGTATTGTGATGAGCCAGTTGCTCGGCCACCATTGACGAGACGTTTTCAATTGCTGAGAGATCTGGAGAATGTGCTGGCCAGGGCAGCAGTCGAACATTTTCTGTATCCAGAAAGGCCCGTACAGGACCTGTAACATGCGGTCGTGCATTATCCTGCTGAAATGTAGGGTTTCGCAAGGATCGAATGAAGGGTAGAGCCACGGGTCGTAACACATGTGAAATGTAACGTCCACTGTTCAAAGTCCGACAGTGCGAGCAAGCGGTGACCGAGACGTGTAACCAATGGCACCCCATACCATCATGCCGGGTGATATTCCAGTATGGCGATGACGAATACACGCTTCCAATGTGCGTTCAACGCGATGTCGCCAAACTCGGATGCGACCATCATGATGCTGTAAACAGAACTGAAAAAATGACGTTTTGCCATTCGTGCACCCAGGTTCGTCTTTGAGTACACCATCGCAGGCGCTCCTGTCTGTGATGCAGCGTCAAGGGTAGCTGCAGTCATGGTCTCCGAATTGATAGTCCATGCTGCTCTAAACGTCGTCGAACTGTTCGTGCAGATGGTTGTTGTCTTGCAAACGTCCCCATCTGTTGACTCAGGGATAGAGACGTGGCTGCACGATCCGTTACAGCCATGCGGATAAGATGCCTGTCATCTCGACTGCTAGTGATACGAGGCCGTTGGAATCCAGCACGGTGTTCCGTATTACCCTCCTGAACCCACCGATTCCATATTCTGCTAACAGTCATTGGATCTCGACCAACGCGAGCAGCAATGTCGCGATAGGATAAACCGCAATCGCGATAGGCTACAATCCGACCTTTATCAAAGTGGGAAACGTGATGGTACGGATTTCTCCTCCTTACACGAGGCATCACAACAACGGTTCAACAGGCAACGGCGGTCAACTGCTGTTTGTGTATGAGAAATCGGTTGGAAACTTTCCTCATGTCAGCACGTTGTAGGTGTCGCCACCGGCGCCAACCTTGTGTGAATGCTCTGAAAAGCTAATAATTTGCATATCACAGCATCTTCTTTCTGTCGGTTCAATTTCGCGTCCGTAGCACGTCTCTTCGTGGTGTAGCAGCTTTAATGGCCAGTAGTGTAGGATTGAAGGAAGATATCGAAGAAGTTCAAAGAAGGGCAGCTCGTTTCGTATTATCGCCAAATATTGAAGGGAGTGTCACGGATATGACACACGAATTCTGGTGGTGGTCTTTAAAAGAATGGTATCTTTCACTGAGCCAGCACCTTCTCACGACATTTCAATCACCAACTTTCTCCTGTTCTCTGTCACGTAAATTATATGAAGAAATTCCGTTCATTTTATGTGCATGGTGTAGGAAAACGTTATATTTTAAGCCTTTATTTATAAAATATCATTAATGAAATGATTTGTAACATAATAATGAATTACTTATTATTTTCAAATAACAAAATACACATACATAAAAGAGTAAACTAAGAAACAAAGGAAAGAATGTAAAACGTAAAATAACAGTTTAATACATGAAACAAATACAATTAAAATAAATAAAATCACTAATAGAGAATGTTTCGCCATTTTAATGAGGAACATAGAAATTACTCTGTCAGCATGTTGTGTATAGGTTATTTTGCACAAATGGTCTTTCGGATCCAAGCTTTATTATTGAGGGACATATGTCGCTTGAAAGCTTCTTTAATTTAATCCTCTAATAAAAGTTTTCATTTCTCAAAATACATTAATGGTGTTGGTATATTTTGCGAAATGTACAGTTATTACAAAAATCAGTTTCATGAACACTAATTGTATGTGAACTTTTATATGAGGAATATTTCTGTATAAATATTCCACATCACTTTTCGGGATGTGTTTTAGCGCTCGAAAGTGACGCTACACAGAAACAAAAGCAATACAGACTGCATTAATTTGCCTCCTCTACACACACCAAGTTTTATTACGCTCGTTTATTGATACTTGAGAATGTCCCCTTGTCACTGATATGCACAGGCCACATTATATATGTTTTTTTTTTTTCGTATGCATTTCACCTTTATTATCTGCAAGGCATCTTCAGTGGCCTGGAATGTATGTGGATTTACGTTTAAGCTGTTTTGATTTACATTCTGGACATTGTGCATTGAGGTTATAAACAGTTCCAGCACTGAAGTATAAATTTCTGGTTACAAATTCCGTACATGGTAGTCAACATTCATTCTTTCTCCTCTTTTACACCTGTTCTTCTGTTTTCTGCCATACGATATTTCGTTTTCGCAAGCTAGGAAACGAACATCTGTTTACTTGATGTTATGTTTCGAATGCTATTTCCTCCTGTTAAATGTTATTACGAACTGTTGAATACCTCTTTGTGTTATCAGTAGACCATCCCTGTGTCGCAATGCATGCGTTCTTTAACATGGTAGTATGTACTGTTTTAACATGGTTGTATACATTTCGAGTTGGTTGGTTGGTTAGGGGGAATGGGACCAAAAATGGAAGTGATAGGTCCCATTGTATGAAGGAAGGATGGGGAAGAAAGCCGGCCGTGCCCTTTCAGAGGAACCATCCCGACATTTGCTTCAAGCGATCTAGAGAAATTACGGTAAACCTAACCACACCGCCGCCTCGGTCGGTACCATTTAAGGATTTTTATATTTACTATTTCATTTCTTCTAGTAAGTTTAGCAGGCTGTTTGTGTCGATGTGTGTCTAATCCCTTAAACGTTTTTCTTCTCTCCTAAGGCTTTCTGAATATTATGCTGTTCTTGTGTTTGTTGTGGACATTTGCTATACTTATTCTCATATCGCGTTCTAAGTTGGTTGGATAAAGGGTATGGTGTTTTAAGTGTTTCCTCAAGTGGAATATGTAGTTTTATTTTTCCAATTCCTGATGAATTCTTGGTACTGTGTTTTAAAATTCCTGCACTGTCTTGTTTCTGAAGTGCAGATGCACAGATTCTGTGAAATTTATTTTTGTTAACTATTTAGAGGACTGTGGACTCTAGCAAGACAAACGTCCATCAAATTATTGTAGCCCTAGACGTTTCGCGATACAGAATCTGGTTACTTGAGTTAACGTCCAATAGAAGATAGCCTGGTGGAAAAGTACCTGCACGTAGCCACGTCAGATGTTTCGTGCAGCCTTCTTTCTTTGCTCCGGTGGACCGGCGTCCCCGTGGCCACTCCCGTAGGTCCGTTGAACAATCCATCTCCACTGGCAAACTTCAGCCTCAGTCTGACAACAGCCTTCTACAGCCTCTCTTCCGCCACTCTGCTACCAGCAAAATACCTTCTGATTTTTGTTACTGTTAACCTAGCAGCAGTATTATTTTGCCTCCTATGTTTTAGAGTTATGTTTATTTATTTTATTTTTTTATTTTATTTTCTATTTATTCATTTGTTTAGCTTGCTCTGATGACGACTGTCAAGCCCTCTGTTATATTTCGAGTGATATTTATTCACTTATTTTACTGTTATTTTCTATTTTTTAATTTTTTAGGTTGATATGATAGCGACAGTGAAGCCCTCTGTTACACCACACCAGGGTTTCAAGCACGCAGTGCCTTCTCTACATCACAGTCACCTAGTAAATAACAGTTTTAATAAGACAAATAATATTAAGATAATATGAATGTCTGTTGTGGCATTGTGAGGAAGTAGTACTGATAATGAACTAGTAAAGTGAATACTGGCAGCACTTTACTACTGCTACTGCTACTAATCTTCGTAGTAATAATAATAATAATGATAATAATAGTAATAGTAATAATAATAATAATAGTAATGATGGTCAGATAGAGCTATATGACTTCAGAGACCTTCCCAAGCCTCAGGCACGTATGATGTATTCATGTAGACTGAAGCGACAAACGAAAGTTCCAGCCCAAGTCTCCTGCTCGCCAGGCAGACGCGCCAACCGCTGCACTACCCTGGCACAGTGGCTTCGCACATCTGCGCGGGCTACCCAGGCGCACTTCCCTCCTCCGTCCAAACTCCAGCCAATCCACCCCTCAGATCTCACGCTATTGCCCCTAGACACTAACAACAGCACTGCAGAGGCTGTCCGACTGTACTGGAATGTCACCTCAGCATCGAACTAAACCAAGGCATAGGTTCTTCAATCAAATGAAAGTATATGGTTCCAGACACCATTTCAAGTCTCAAACATCTACGGCGTATATATGTAGGCTGAATCTGAAGTGGGCTGAGGCCTGTACGGAATTTTGGAAGCCTGCTAGGATAGTTCATGCAGTCGTGCAATGCCAGTATTCTAGGGTGGCGTAGCAGTTAGCGAATCTGCCTAGTGAGTAAGAGTCTCTGTACGAATCCTGGTCTTAGTACGAATTTTCACTCGTCGCTTCAGTCTGCACGTATAACATCACAATAATAACAGTGGAAGATATTTAACAAACTATAGGTGTGCAAAATATACGTGCTCTGAGATAGTGAGTTCTTAGGAAAGGAAATTTAAGGAGACTGGACCATCGAAGAATACTTGGAAATGAGAGAGATCTGGTTCGAATGAAGTATGTGCAAGAGTAACGTCTGTGTACAGGGACAATAGTAATAATAAGTATTGCTTTTAGATATGTCATTAACTGTCTTCTTAAACTGGAGTTATTGTTCAGTTCTGTAATATGACGTGAGACGTTATTCCAAAGTTGCGTCACTGCTACTAAGAATGACACAAGAAAATGGTCAAACGGTGGAGTGAGATCAAAAGGATTTTGCTCTAATGGGAACGCGTGTTACGGTTACTTTTTTCAAAAAAAAGAGTGTTAAAGCTTAGGAGACTTATGAGGGACAGTGTTCGTTCATATAACGGCAGAGAAAACAAATGGTATGGAAATCTCTGCTCTTGTGAGCATCCAACTGTGTATTTACACATACGATGGTGAAATCTGATCAGGGACTCGAACTTCGACATATAACGAACAGAGGCGTTCATAACCACTTCCAAGATCATAAGATTTCCTGAGAATTCCCTTGCAGTATAATATCGATGTAATCAGTAAATGGAAGTATTTGTGCAGGGCACATGGAAGTTACGGGCTGAGTCCACTTTAGATTTTCATCTATTGCTATCAGACTCTTTGCCGAAGGAGAGAAGCTGATAAGTTCCCATACAGGGTTAAAGATGGTAGCGATTCCCGATATTTCGGGCTAATGAGCCTTGAATGATCTACCAGTACGGCTTGTGTTTTGTTTGGGTTGAGTTTAATCTTATATTCTGCGACCATTTTGATAGTGCGCAGAGATGGATATTGAGATTCCCGATAGCTGTTTTTCAGGTCTATTCGTTTTGCACTTAGATGCAGCTGGAGGTGATCAGCGTACACGTGGTGTTTACAGCAAGACAAAACCAATGACACATCACAGTAAAAAGAGTATACTACCTAATACCGAACTCTGGGGCACACGTGATACAACCTGCCACTTATGGCGCGTTGCTGTCGAGATGTCAGGTGTGAGGGAAACCGTTGCACTGTGCTTGGCGAGATATTTAGGATGCTAAGTTTGACAAGCAAAACGTCAAAGTCGACAGTGTCAAAGGTTTGCTGGACTATAAGAAGAACGTAAGTGTCGCACTGTTAGTGGCTTAACTAGTCCTTGTTTCGAGGCATCTGGGAGACACTTGTTGCTGAGGAGTGGCTGAAGACATGTGTTGTGCCAGTTATTAGCTTCATCATTTGTGCCGTGATGCCATTGTGTCCACTAGATGTTGATCTGATATCTGGGAGAACAACTGTTGTTGAGGAGTGCTTGAAGACATCTGTTAAGTGGCCACTAGTGGGTCAGTTACGTGCTTCATCGTTTGTGTCGTGATACCATCGTGTCCAGTAGTAGCTGATCTGATATACACGATGGCCTATTTGGCAGTATTGAGAGTAACATGCTTTAGAAAGAATTTTTCGTGGCTACAGTAGCTTAGCCGATATGAAGTTAACAATGACACTCTATTTTGTTTGTGGATTAGTTGTGTTTGAGGGTAATGTTAAGTATCGGTTCAGTTCTTCGGTTGGGATATTGTAGTCAGCAGTAGCATTCACTTTTTCTATACCAAAAACGCGCATGTTTTTCGACAGGACAGGACTTCTGCTGCCGGTTAATGTATGTGGATGCGCGAATTTTGCATTTCTCGCACCATGACTGACTCTATTCCGCTTGTAAGCACTATGGCTTTTAGATGTGGGGAGCATTTTGTACACCAGAGGCCCAGCGTCTCTGAGATTCCTGAGCTGCTCTAGTTCTTCAGTTAGCGAAGATGAATGTTAGGTATTGGTTTTCAATGAAACTCATTCCACCATTTCTGGCTATTTTACGCAAAAGACTTCAATACGTCTCATTCCTACCCTGTAGCTACTTGGTGCAATATTAAGTAAGGATATTACTTTGAAAAATAATGACCTCATCACAGTATAATCGTCATAGTATTAAAACTCAGTTTTTACAGTTTCTAACATAGAGTTCAACAAAACCTAACGTTCTAATTACACAGAACGGCCATATGATTAGTGAGACTGAACAGTTCAGATTACTAGACGCTTAGGTAGATATTAATCTATCGTGGAAAGCCGATGTTCGAGATCTTCTTAAAAGACTTAATGCTGGTAGTATTTGAAGTAAGTGACAGTTCGACACGAAAATTGGCTACTTTGCTTATTTTCATTTGCTTATGATGTATAATATTAAGTTTTGGAGTAGCTCTTCTCATTCTCAAAGGGCGTATTTGACTCAGAAACGGGCGGCTCGGGCAATAAGTGGCATATGTTCGAGAACCTATCGTCTACCTCTGTTCATTAGTCTGGATGTTCTGGTATTGGCCTCTCAAGGAATAAATCGGGACAGAGATGAGATACGGCAAAATGTTTTAGATAGGAGTCGTAAGTGGCAAAGAGGTTCATGTATTGCTACAAATTACTGTGACCTGAAAGCGATTTTCTTGGTGGTTTGGAAGTTAACGTGAGTTTTTCAGTAGTGTAACACTAATTTTTGCTTCAGGACTTGAAAAGAGCGAAAAATTTCACGTATAAAATGATACGTTATTCATGGTTAAGGTAAGGTTCAGTTAAGATGAAATAAGCAAATACTTTTTTAATTCTAGTAGCGATTAACTCGGAATAGAGGAGGGATACAGCAAATTACGTTGTTAGATACAGACTGGAAGGGGTGTAAGGCGTCAGGTATCATTACCATAACAATAATTTTAAAGGCAGTTATCGAAGGTTGAGTTTTGTTTCACGGAAACCCCTGTTTGTGTTGTTGCAATTGGAAAGAGCAAACACAGATTTGGTCTTAAGATTTAATTAATAAATTTATTGGTAAAAATAAAGGTATCACAGTGTCTAGGTTTTATTGGGGCATTTGCAAAACAGAACAAGCATAAATAAAACGTAGATCATTGATTTACAAGTCGTTTAATGAGTCCCCTCCTGTCTCATTCGTCGGGATGCTCCTTCCAATTGGTATCGAACGTTATATTTTGCTGTGCCCTTCCTTATTTTATGTGAATAATCTCTACTAGAACAAAAAACATATTTGCTTATTTACCGTCATTGAGCTAGCCATGACCTTGAATAATGTATCATTTTGTGCGTGTAATATGCCGTCTTTTTAAATGTTAAATCAAATGTTAGGGTTCCCATTTAAAGAAAATTACTTTAACGTCCAAGTTAACTTGAAAATCACGTTCTAGGTCAGGGCTATTAGTAGCATTGTGTGACCGTCTTTGCTATTTACAACTTACACCTAAAACAATTTGCTGTATCTCATCTCTATCCCGCATTATTCTCATTTATAGATTAAAATGGTCCACCCAGCATGACTTTTAATCTCATTTCTGTTTAAAAATGGCAGACTCGTCCCAAGAGTTGGCAGTTTTCACTCAGTTAATACCAGGCAGAAAGCCAATCTGCATTTGGATTGTACTGCCTTCACTCTTCTACACAACGGGGTGCAGTATTGTGCAGCGCTACAAATATCCAAAAATCTTAGAAGTAATCCACGCGTTTTCAGATCCAAGCTGAAGAGTTTCCTCATGCGTCACTCCTTTTATTCAGCAGAGAAGTTCCTTGCAAAATTGAACTAATTTCTGTGTTACATTATTGATTACGTTTATATAAACTCATACTCTGTCGTATTTTTGGGATTCACAAACATTTTATTTTCTCTTACACTCCTTTTCTATTGTAATTTCATGAATTGAGGTATTCCATGACCACAGAGATCTTCAAATTTGTCGAACTGAACTAGACGTGTAACATAAATAAATTAAATAGTGTCATACATTTCAAGTACAAGTTAATATAACAAATGATATATTCTATAAAACCGTAGTCATAGCATCACTGTTTTAGCAATACTGCTCTTATTAATTCTTAGAACTAGTGATTCTTCAGAATACTGCCCAGAAAGTCGACAGTATGACAGCACAGGTTATGACGAAGGACAAGGACGTCACCAACATCCGCAGATCCAGCGGAGTGACGCCGTACAGCTGATGAGCGGGACTCTGGCTGCGTGCCAGGCGCCAGAAGCGACGCAGCTCCGCCGCTTCTGTGCTGCTGAGATTCGAAACCAGCAGTAGCCGGCACAGGACAGGACCTGTCTCCGCAGATTCCCTGGACAGCAGCGCGTGCGAGGCCGACGTTACCATTAACACCTGTGACGACTGCCACGATAGAACCAAAATATACACTCCTGGAAATGGAAAAAAGAACACATTGACACCGGTGTGTCAGACCCACCATACTTGCTCCGGACACTGCGAGAGGGCTGTACAAGCAATGATCACACGCACGGCACAGCGGACACACCAGGAACCGCGGTGTTGGCCGTCGAATGGCGCTAGCTGCGCAGCATTTGTGCACCGCCGCCGTCAGTGTCAGCCAGTTTGCCGTGGCATACGGAGCTCCATCGCAGTCTTTAACACTGGTAGCGTGCCGCGACAGCGTGGACGTGAACCGTATGTGCAGTTGACGGACTTTGAGCGAGGGCGTATAGTGGGCATGCGGGAGGCCGGGTGGACGTACCGCCGAATTGCTCAACACGTGGGGCGTGAGGTCTCCACAGTACATCGATGTTGTCGCCAGTGGTCGGCGGAAGGTGCACGTGCCCGTCGACCTGGGACCGGACCGCAGCGACGCACGGATGCACGCCAAGACCGTAGGATCCTACGCAGTGCCGTAGGGGACCGCACCGCCACTTCCCAGCAAATTAGGGACACTGTTGCTCCTGGGGTATCGGCGAGGACCATTCGCAACCGTCTCCATGAAGCTGGGCTACGGTCCCGCACACCGTTAGGCCGTCTTCCGCTCACGCCCCAACATCGTGCAGCCCGCCTCCAGTGGTGTCGCGACAGGCGTGAATGGAGGGACGAATGGAGACGTGTCGTCTTCAGCGATGAGAGTCGCTTCTGCCTTGGTGCCAATGATGGTCGTATGCGTGTTTGGCGCCGTGCAGGTGAGCGCCACAATCAGGACTGCATACGACTGAGGCACACAGGGCCAACACCCGGTATCATGGTGTGGGGAGCGATCTCCTACACTGGCCGTACACCACTGGTGATCGTCGAGGGGACACTGAATAGTGCACGGTACATCCAAACCGTCATCGAACCCATCGTTCTACCATTCCTAGACCGGCAAGGGAACTTGCTGTTCCAACAGGACAATGCACGTCCGCATGTATCCCGTGCCACCCAACGTGCTCTAGAAGGTGTAAGTCAACTACCCTGGCCAGCAAGATCTCCGGATCTGTCCCCCATTGAGCATGTTTGGGACTGGATGAAGCGTCGTCTCACGCGGTCTGCACGTCCAGCACGAACGCTGGTCCAACTGAGGCGCCAGGTGGAAATGGCATGGCAAGCCGTTTCACAGGACTACATCCAGCATCTCTACGATCGTCTCCATGGGAGAATAGCAGCATGCATTGCTGCGAAAGGTGGATATACACTGTACTAGTGCCGACATCGTGCATGCTCTGTTGCCTGTGTCTATGTGCCTGTGGTTCTGTCAGTGTGATCATGTGATGTATCTGACCCCAGGAATGTGTCAATAAAGTTTCCCCTTCCTGGGACAATGAATTCACGGTGTTCTTATTTCAATTTCCAGGAGTGTATATCACGTGTGGCCATCTATCCCGCTCTAATAAAATTATTATAACAACGTTCCAGGAAATGCTGCACAGTGCTGTCACCATGCAAGAAACTAAGAACGGCTCGTGCGCTGACAGAACCTCCTGCGACATGTGGCACAGTGCCGAGTAGACTCTCCTCAGTTTCCGGTACCGACCTACAAGTGGTCGGCGCTGGCTGATCATTTGCTCCGAAGCTCCCAGGCACTGGTTGAGTTGTCGTATGTCACCCCTCACCTGAAGAACAAGTGCCACGTACTTGGAAACAGCAGTTGGTACAATACCATTTGTGAAGAGTATGGGGAGAAGTTCCCAGCTCATGCCGTTCCTCGGACAATCCAATGTAAAAAGAGCAACAATCAGAGCTAGAGACATGGCGTAAACTGCCACATAGGAGGTCTTTACTGCCCCATTGGAGAAACGATGAGAATCCAAGACGCCACCGTCCCGATATGACAACAGTGTGAACATCTTCTGGTACTTGCGGGTGTTTCGAAACAGGTCTGTAGCGACCGCCGTAATCATGGTGACGTAGAGCGCCGCAGCATAGGCAACCAGCCACACAAAGTTTAACGAATCCTTTCTTCTGACGTGCAAAGTTTGCACCCAATACCACACAAGTGTACCGCTGGGTACAGTGTAGCACCACGTGTCCTCCGTAGCTCACACCTCTCAGTGTTCACTGTGAACGGCGTCAGCCCGAAAACCTTGCAGATGGCGTGGTATCGTGCCACAGACCTTAAGAGGTCTCTCCTACTCTCCATTTCAGCATCGGCTAGCACTGCAGGAATCTCCAGTACCTGTGATGGAAGAAAACAGATCTTCAATTATAGAATACTCGATATATAACTGATTAACAGTGTTAACACAGCCATGAGGTAGCATTTACTTGACGCATGTATTTTTCTTAGCACATGTTGCCACAAACCACTATGAGAATAATGGATCATGATTAATAACGCAGCTGTAATCATAACTATAGAACAACGAACGCCGGTATGAAAATATGACCACTTAAATCAAATCAGAAACTCGAATATCCGTATATGCCGCTGGATCTTTTCACAACGCAAATGAATAAAACTGAAGTAAGTCAAATGAGACACAAATTATTGCGTATGAGAGTATGTAATCTTGAGTGTAAGTAGCTATACTCATTCCACACAATTAATAGCACTGACGTTACCATTATACAGTGATCAACTGCGAGAATTATTATTATTCTTTCGTAAAAGTCATCGACTTAGCACTTCCCAACGTTCGGTACAATGAATATCACTGTGGAAGCCTTGATAGATGAGAGAGCCTGAGAGCTCTAAACATTATGAGTAGAGTAAATGAAAGTAAGGAACATAGCAAATAAGGAGACATGAGAAGTCATACACAGTCACGGTCGGGAGCAACACAGACGGCACGCTAAATCTCTTGGAGAACGAAATTGCGGTTGCCTGTTGCAGGAGTAATTTCGACAGTCTTCTAGATAAACTAAAAAAACCTAAATCATCAGGAGAAACGGAAACTCTTGCCCCATTTCTCCTACACACGTGTTCAGAGACTAAAGTACTCCCTCTCGCAATTTACTATCAACTTTGCCGCTTTTCTATTACAATTACACTGCATTTTCTAGTGTGTGCATGCTTGAAATTACGGACGCGGTTTACCTAAATTGAAACAATGTATTACATCGACATCAAATAAGTGAAAACACTCATTTACAGAATTTGGGTAGGTTTGAGAATCATCATCTCTCCACGTAACTCTGTCGTAATGAACGTCATAGAATATTCAGTTGAACTACGTATGTTAATCCCAAGTTGAATAACGCACCTGATTCAGTTATTTGTATTAAACCCTTTCCATCACTTTATTTTCACACACATTTCTACGAATTCTAGCACAATTGGTCTGAGTTCGTAAAAAGTAATAGCATTAACCATACAGCATATTTAGTTAAACTTAAATTAATAACGACACTGCAAACATGAAGGAAGGGAGGGGGGGAACGGACATGGATAGATGCACATGCTGCGGAGTGTGAGGGAGAGGCAACCTTTGGTGACTGTCGTAGATGTTTTTATGTAGAATCCAGAACATTCTATGTTCTCGTTTGCGCATATGAACCAAGCAGCCAAATCAGGATAAATGTTATTATCTTTTGTTCTGTTATTATGTGGCCTAATACCCTTTCATGATATCATACGTCTCACTTACTATTCTAGCGATCTGTATTTTGCGTGACAACTGATACACTGTATTGCAATACTGCTGAGCTGCTTGCCACTAAATCTGATGAATTTCACACGATAACAAGCGTTGCTTTATTTTTAAATGAGAACATCAGCTGAGTAATACAAAAACACCTATGGGCCTCTCACAAAGACCAACAACGAGATAGCTAACTCGTCATGCACATTACAGCCGCAGATTTATCTTCCCACTCAGTGATTTTCGTTGTCATACCACAAATATAAATTTTTATTGTTTTTAATTACAATTTATTCATTTAAATATTGTAGTTCTGTATTGATTTTTTATGTTACGCTGTAAATAAAAAATATTACTGATGACCATTCTTTCATTCCTCAATAAAGGAGAAGAAGAAAGAAAGGAATTTTCCTCTCTCCATTCCAAAACACCACTTTATTTCTTGTAGATGGAATTTCTAAACACAAGGTATTTCCTTCCACATTCAACATTTACAACAACGCTGCTGGAATTTTCAATAAATGTCTCTACGTTTTAAGTCGGTCTTTTCGTTCTAAATATGTCTGGATGATTCCTCATATTTTTGAAACTCTATATTCATTCTAAAATATTTAGCAAACTACCTTTTTCGGCGGCTGTGAGGACTGACAGACATCATATTGTGTCATTTTCTGAGGTTTAGGTGTGAGCAAAATGAAGACAGTTTGATGTCTGTGTGATTCAGATCTTCTGTGAATACTGCTTCGAAATTTCTTCCTCTCTGTCCTGCATATATTTTCTCTAGGCTACCGCATTTTAACTTAGAAACAATGGAATCGGTAAATTTGTGGAATTGTTCTAGTTTGTGAGAAATACGTGGTAGCATTCTGATTTGACACTTATTGGCAAGTTGATTGTATGACGTGCGTTTTTTATTTTATCCCAAAATTTTACCAAATATTTTGTGACATTTACAGAACTTTCGAAAGCACTGCCAAATAGATTGGAGAAGCAAACAGACCACCTGATTGGCGAATACCATGCTGGGTTTCGTAAAGACACGTCGTGCGCTGAACAGATATGGAACCTTGAGATGATACTGCAACACAAACGGAACATTATCATCACCTCCGTCGACTTCAAGAAGGCGTGCGACTCAATAGGCAGAGAAACCCTCTTTAAAATACTGAAAGAATACAGAGTAGATAACCACAATTCAGCAAACACTAACAAACGCGACATCTAAAGTGAAGTTCTGTTGAGAGCTCTCAGAACAATTCGAAGTCAGAAAATGACTCAGGCCTCTCGCCATTGCTGTTCAACATAGTACTGGAGAAAATAGTGGAGGAATGGGAAAAGTAACAGAAAGGAGTCATGTTAGGAAAAGTAAGAGTCAAGTGCCTAGCGTTTGCAGACGATTTAGCCATCGCAACGGTACGAGAGACAGAGACAACAAGAGCCATAGAGGAACTACACGAAATCGAAGCCAAGGCCGGACTACAGGTATCATACCAGAAAAGATAGTTAATGAGCACCCAAAAACACTCATCACGACACACAAAATATGAGACAATACACAGAACAGAAAACTTCAAGTACCTAGGAGAAACAATACAGATTACAGGAAGAAATGACGTATCTAATGAAGAGAGAAGAGCGAAACGAAGACTACAGTTTTACGGACACCTCAGCAGAATGGCATCGCATAGTATAACGAGACGGGTCTTTAACTGGGTTAGCACAAGGAAAAAATGGAAATGTCGTGTGGCTAGGGCCTCCCGTCGGGTAGACCGTTCGCCTGGTGCAGGTCTTTCGATTTGACGCCACTTCGGCGACCTGCGCGTCGATGGGGATGAACTGATGATGATTAGGACAACACAACACCCAGTCCCTAAGCAGAGAAAATTTCCGACCCAGCCGGGAATCGAACCCGGGCCCTTAGGATGGACAGTCTGTCACGATGATCACTTTTTTTTTTTATAAAACCTTTATTAAAAAAAACAATGTTACACATTGCAAATACATACTAAGTTATACATACATGAAGTTATTTAAACAAAACGGTTTGATCATTTCAATTGCGCTGACATTAGGGAAGACAACAGAAGATTGTGTTACTGACTAAATCACCAAAAAGAATTAAATTAAACATAAATACTTGAAAATGTCGGAAAGGAGATATATAATAAAGTTGACTAGCCTTCCAACTACACTTTCTGGACATTAATTGAAACTAAGTATTTGAAGTGATCAGATCTATATAATCAGTCTTTCACTGCAAAAATGAACAGGGCAATGTGCCAGCCATTGAATATTACATTTATCGGATAGAATCTTATGGTTTTAACCAATCGATAAGGAGATTTCTATAAAAACTGTCTATTTCCAAATTTCTAGTATAAGCCAATAATGCACCTTTCATATTTTGTGTTTGGCACTATTAGACACACAATCTCAAAGTCACATAAGTTCTGTACATTAGCTTATAAATTTCAAGAAACTACTCTCTGAAGTAGAGAAAGCACACATCATAAATATACTGTAAAATCTTAAATAGTATCCTTAAGGTAACTACAATACATCACTGTCAACACAGTCTTCTGTTTGTATTAACCAATGCCCATTCTTTCAAATAAAATTTTTAGCATATTACCGAACTTTTTCTTGTGATTCGAATAGCTTCTAATTTTGTGGAACTCACACAGCATGTGTACCTTGAACTCTATGATGCTATCGGATCCTAATTTGTTAAGGACGTAGTTAACAAAATTTCCCAGCAACCAGTACACAGCGTTATTTTTTGCTTCTGGGAAACAGCGTGCTTCAGGCCTGTGTATCAATGACAGCGATATATACTCAGGGGACGTTCTTGTAATCAGAGCTATTTGCTCCCGGATCCACTTCCAACTATTCATGTGACCACTGCAAGTATATCGATGAATTACTGTGTCAACTAGATGGCATTGTTGACATAAATTTGTTTCACAGAGTCCGATTGCGTGCAGTCTTTCATTGGTGCTAACTATGTTGTTAACTGTCTTGTACCATGACGTTTTTATATTAGACGTGAGCACATTAGAACTAATGTTTTTCCAAATCTCAGTCCACTCAATGTTTGGAAACTGTCGTTCTATTTTGTTCCTTCCTTCGCTTTTCTTTCGTTCCCGCATTATGGCTCTCGATGTTAAGTGTCGGGACTGCCTGAGTTCGACACTGACATAACTAAACTCAACATAGAAAATCCTCACGTGCTGTAAGCGACTGTTGATATTCTGCACGTCAATCGGGGGAAGTAGGCTTGGAGGTTTAATGATCTCGAAAAGTTGGCTGGTTATGCTTTCTCGCGAGTCTCTTATTAAATTAACTTGCCTTTTGATAAAAAGAGCAGAGGCTTTATCCGTTATATCAGTTAATCCCAGTCCACCACTTTTAGGATCTAAAGTGGCTACTTTAGCAGGTACTCTGAACACTTCACCTCTCCACAAAAATTTTGTGATTTTGGACATTATTCTCCTCGCTATCATTCTCGGTATTGGAAACAGCTGGGCAGTATAATAAGCCTTAGCAAGGATGCATGAGTTGATATACTGTGTTCTTTGAACTTGGTTCATATATCGAGTTAAATTCTCTACAATGGCTCCTTGCACTTTATCTGCTGCAACTTTCCAATTTAAAGCCGTCATTTTCATAGGGCATGCTGTCAGGGTGATCCCAAGTGTTTTATGTTGTCGGACTAATTTTGCCCACTCGACGCTGATATTATCAAAACCTCTGAGATTTAACATCTTACTTTTTTTTCCGTTTGCATTGGCTCCAGATGCTCTACAGTACGAATCAATCACTGTTGCTAGCGTGGTTACCTCGTCATTATTCCTTATAATGACCCCTATATCGTCAGCATAGGCTCTTATAACTGTTTTGTTTCCTGATAATGTTAAGCCTTTTAATGTAGCATGGACATGTCGGAGGAAAGGTTCCAGCGAAATTGCGAAGAGCGACATGGACAGAGGACTTCCTTGAGGAACACCTCGTTGTATTTGCATCGGCCTGAATTGTTGACAATTCACCGCTATTTTAGCATTTATTCCAGTTGCTATATTCTTAATCAACTGTATAGCCCTATCGTTGAAACCTATTTTCTTCAATGTCTGTAGAAGATATTCATGGTTTACTACATCGAACGTCTTATAAAAATCTAAAAACAATAAAGCACACTTTATGTTTGTTACAGAAGTTATTGCAATGATATCCCTGAATTCCGCTAGATTTTGAAAAATGGTTCTGCCTGGCGCACAGTTCTGATGTTGACTAATAATTTTATCTGCAAGGCATGAAATTCTCTTGTTTATTATTCTAGCTATTAATTTATAATCAGAATTCAGCAGTGAAATTGGACGAAAATTATTTAAATCTTTGTTTCCATTATTTTTTGGCACCAGAACAAGTTTACTCTCCTTAAACTCAGCCGGAATCATTTTACCCTGAATAACCTCATTTACAATGTCCGTGATTTTCGCACCTACTAAGGGCCAGTAACGGATGTAAAACTCTGCTGGCAGACCATCCGGTCCTGGTGATTTTTTTTGGTGGTGAGGCGCACAGAGTCTCATACACGTCTTCTTCACTGACAACCTCGAGAAAATTTTCGTTGTCATCTTCTGTCAGCTGTGGGGCTAGGATGTCAAGGAATTCTTCCAAGGAAGCATCACTACTTTGATGTACAGAATATAGCTCGCAATAATAGCGATAAATCTCGTCCATGATATCCTGCTGGGTTCTGAGAATCGTACCGTGTTTTGTTCTAATTTCTTCAATAAAAGTTCTTCTCCCGTTTTTCGTATGCTTCACTAAATGATATAGGGAAGTAGTTTCATCTGCTGACACCGAATTTGCCTTCGATTTTATTTTCAACCCTTCCATTTGACTTCTCTTGATATTAAGTAACTTGGCTTTGACTTTTTTTATGTCTGCTATCCGAAGTGAGGAACCTGCTGAGACTTGATCATATAGATCTCTCAAAACGGAATAGTAATACTCTATAGTGCATTTCATTTCCCTTGCGCTCTGGGCACTGTATTGAATAAGAACTTTCCTCAACTTTGGCTTTGCCATTTTAACCCACCAGTCAATAGCAGTGGCATATCTACTACGGGCTCGCAGGCATATTGCCCATGTTTCTTTAATCAGATCTTCTAAATCATGATTTACTAACAAGGAAGTGTTCAAATTCCACTGATTCTTGAATCGGCGAACCGGCTGTCTTGTTAGATTTATGCAAGCTAAGACACTTGAATGGTCTGAAAAGTACGTAGGAATGGTTTCTACTTTTGTCACGGAAGTTACAAGATTTTTAGAAATATATAGTCTATCAATCCTGCTACGTGATGTTGCCGTGACATAAGTGAACTCAACTGTGGAGGGGTATTTGATTTCCCATATATCCTTTAATTCTAAACCAGTAACTAATTGCTTTAGTTCATTTGAGAAATTAAAATTAGGTAACTGATCTTTTCGATTTAAAACACAATTAAAATCACCTCCAAGTAATAACTGTCTTGGTGATTTCCTTAACAAGTATATCAAGTCATCTTTGAAGAAACGTGCCCTGTCAGCTCGATGAGAACTTCCTGAAGGGGCGTACAAGTTGATGATAGTCACATCATAGATATTTAGTCCTATTCCCCTTCCGGATTCCAGTCGTTCCACCTCGCTTACTGTAATCCCTTCCCTTACCAAAATAGCTGTTCCAACACTTGTTTCGGGAGACACATTTATGTAACAGACAAAACCGGGAATTACCAAATCCGACATTAGAACTCCTTGTAACAGGGCAATATCAGTCCCGGATTCGTACAAAAATTCCTTAAGGGCCGATAATTTCAAACCGGTCGTGATTTTATTTATGTTTATAGTGGTGACAGAATACGATTGCGTCATTGTGCTGTCACTATGTAGTTGTTTTGTTGAACTAATTTAGTTTACTGTGGTTCAGGGTTCAGTTAAGCTGTAACAGTTTTCTCGGAGGGCTGAACATGGAATAACACTTCAATCAGTTTATTATTTACTGTCCCGTTCTTTTCTACTTCTGATGTTTTCTCTTGTACCGCAAGCAGACTGATTTCCTGGTAAACTTTCTGATTTTTCCTGCAGTGATTCGTGTACGACCGTTTCGGACTGAACATTCTTTGGGCTTGGGTCGCGCCTACTGGATTTTCCCTTCCCTTGGTGACGAGCTACATTCTCATTTGGTTGCGTCGGTATTTTACTTCGCGGCTTATCTGGAGCAGCAGCAGACGCTTTAGCAATTTCGGTTGCCGGCGCCTGCCCTGAGGTGTTGACCGTGATTTCAGTTTGGCCACCACTTCCTCGTTCTTTATTAAGGTCACTCACTTTCTGATCGAGGGAAACAAATGGAGACTGCAGTTTTGCATCCTCTCCCTGAATTTGTTTATTAACAGATAGATTCTGATCTTTGCAATCGGCTACTGCATCTGTTGTTTCTTGCAAATTAATGCTGCTTACACCCCCTTCATTTTCTGGTACCGTATGTGTATTATCTTTCTGTTCATTCGTTTCCATTCGCATTTTGCCTTCAGGTTCCTCTGCCTTCTCATCGCACTGTTTTTGCTTGCGAAGTGAGGGAGTGGGACAATACAGCTCGTCCTCTGAACAACTATCAGTTATCTCCAGAGGTCGTTTTTTCGGTTGCATTTCAGTTTCACGAGTAACGGCAACGGGGTTTCCTTTTGTTGTTAACGGGGGAAATTGACTGTTATCGTGAAGGGAGACATCAGCTTGTCTCGCTGCGTTAACATCCTCAACCAGTTGTTCCGGGCTATTCTTTGGTAACAGATCATTTAAGGTAAGCTTCTGACGCTGTATCAAATTACTTTTAAGCACAACAGTTCGCCGCGGACATTCCTGTCTGAAGTGGCCAGTTTCGTTACATATATGACATGTAGCTTCCTGACCTGTATAAACAATTTGTGCCTTATACCCACAAACAGTTATGTGAGACGGAATATTCATCTTAACGTCCATCTCTACACAGCGGACCCCGTTAAAACACTGCAGTTTAAAGCGAGGCGACCATCTTTCATTTGCAATTGATTTAACGTCTCCGTAGTTCAAAAGAGCTTCCTTAATCTTATCATTTTCAATTTCTATGGGGAGATTCAAGACACGAACGGTTTTGTAATGAATGTCCGCTCTATAGATGGAAACCTTACTTTTATAACCATTTCTATGCACAAAATCTACTTCATAGCCCCACTTTCGTAACACTTCATCAACAGTCGAAGCACTGATTAACTTGACAAAAACACAGTATTTTTCCTGATCCAGTTGCCAGGTATGAACGGTTTCAGAATTTAGACCAATTACCTGTGTAATCCAGTCATCTATTTCCAGGGATGTCGGCTGAACAGGACGGGATTCTTTGTCAAAAGCAAATACCAGAGTATTCTTCCTGAGGTTTGTAGCCATGGTTAATCCAGCGAAGCAATTTCGGTTAAACAACCGAAATTCCAAGTAGCAGCAGCAAGACCAGAAAGAGCGATCTGATCACAAGGAACAGGAACGAACACGGAGATTAACGGACGGACGGCACTCGGCGAAGCACAAGTACAGCGATGTAAACACTGAAGTGCAGCGCAACAGTTAACAGCGGCCACTCGCGAGCGCGGCTGAAACGGAACTTAGAACCCGGGCCCTTAGGATGGACAGTCTGTCACGCTGACCACTCAGCTACCGGGGCGAACTAGCACAAGGAAAAACAACAAATGGATGAATGAAGTAGGAAATGGGATGGAGAAACTCAACATCACACAGGAAACAATACAAAACAAAACACTCCTTAGGAACTTGATCAGAAGAAACAAATTACAAGAGACAGCACACAACAAACTAACAAAATGGACTGAACAGAGACGACAAGAACACAGTCAGGGGATGAACGAACACTAGGCGAACAGGCAAAAAGAGAAGCCGAAGAGAACACAAGACCTAAAATAGCCCGAAGAACGGAAGCAGAAACACAGCATACTAATAAGGGAAATTTGGGCAGAATGTAAAATGTAAAGAGAAAACAATATATATATATATATATATATATATATATATATATATATATATATATTTGCCCACAAAATAGTGATGGCACTACACTTCCCACTCCAATGGTCAGACATAGCTTCTGGGTCCGCATTTGGAAGAGATTTACATCTAAGATTACGACATCGAGTGAATACCATATCACATTTTACAGAAAAAAATCCCATCACAAGAGTATCAGGTGGCTTATACGATACGGTTTAGAGACTGCATTTAACATGATATGGTAACTCATCATATTTCTCCTTAACTACTTTTTTACTTTTTGACTTAACAGGCCATTAGATCTCCTGGAACGCTTATCACATTCTACCTTTATTATCCCGATTTTCTTGTGCCCTTGGCAATTCTCTCACCTTACTACACAGCATGCTCTGGGCGTTCTATCCTAAGCTGAAGGGAACACATTTATGATGAACACTCACACTACAATATTTCTCATGCACTGACCCTCGAGACCCAGGGATCCATTCTACGGGAATGTGTACTACCAGTGGATCACACTTATGGGTGGGTTTACATATAGACAGACCAAGTCTACAAACAGTAGCTTCAGAATCACAACAGCGCCAGATATCTTAAACGCATGGTCGCAGTCACACGTTTTTCCTCTGCCCCATTCTCCTGCACATGTTACATCAGCAGCTCTTCTAAAATCCGTCCTTCTTGCATAGCTGTGAGTCGTTTCGGGAATGGATACGTTCTGAATTCAGTGTGTTACTGAAGGAGGCTGAACTCCGCATCGGAAGATCCTCTAGTGGTTACTCTAGCCGCTACAACTGCGCCTTTCTTACATTCAGCTTGGTTGTCCCCATGAGCATAGCTGGTAGATGGAATATTTTCCCTGTTATGCCATATGCTGAGCTCTGTAATCAGTCCCAAGTCTGGCGGCAGTTACCCTCACACCTTTCGTAGCTCCAAAACTATTGCTCTGATGATAACACGAATGGACTCAGCTGCCCATGTGACATCTGCTGAGGAGCTTCCTACAAGCTCGTCATCACCACCCACGTGTCCCAAATGCAGTCCACTAGTGGTTACAACAGCCATTTTACTCTCACAGCCAATACATCTACCAGCGCTTGTATGATTCCCGTATCGCTATTTACGGCCTCCCCTGATGTCTTTGGATATTCTGTGGTGTCACCGCCAGACACCACACTTGCTAGGTGGTAGCTTAAATCGGCCGCGGTCCATTAGTACATGTCGGACCCGCGTGTCGCCGCCATCAGTACTTGCAGACCTAGCGCCACCACATGGCAGGTCTAGAAAGACGGACTAGCACTCGCCCCAGTTGTACGGACGACATTGCTAGCGACTAGACGTACGAAGCCTTCCTCTCATTTGCCGAGAGACAGTTAGAATAGCCTTCAGCTAAGCACATGACTACGACCTAGCAAGGCGCCATTAGCCTTACCTACTTTGAGAGTTATAGTATAAATGTCTCAAGAAGAACGCTGTATTCATCAGAGAATAAAAGTTAAGTATAAAGCAACTACGTACTTTTCTTGCTACCATTCAATAGTTATCCTGTTCCAGAATTCACGCCCGTCTGCATTACATCGCGTGCCTTTCGGCTACCTCCGAGTGGCGTGGCTCTTGCTTCGCCACAACATATTCCATCACTTCGCTCTGCACCTTCCGTAACATACGCGTATTGCTGAAGAAGTCACGTTCCCAGCGTGTTATCTGCGTGGTGCGCCACTCGACTAATGACGTGCTACCCGCTGGCAATTTCTTCACTGCCTCTACACTCCCGTTGAACTCTTAGAGGTCAGTGGTGTTTTCTATACCGAAAACACTCTTCAAAATTCTCCAACAAGCAAATACGAGTATCTAACCTTTATTTCATCGACATCGCGAATGCTGTACAACTTTGACTGGTTACTGCATGTGTTCCCGTAATCGTTCATAAGATTTCTGTAACTTTTCGCATTCCCCTGAGACTCTACCGAGCACACCTCTGGTCTTGGCTCCTCGTTGAAGACATGAAACACGACCTCCAGGCTCGTCACTTCATTTCTCAGTTCCCAAGCCTTGGTAACAAATCTTAGCGTGCATTGATGGCTGATCACCACCACGTGCTCTCCCCAGCAAAAAGAACTCCCCCCTCCAGGTGCTGACCTTGTGGCGCTTCCATTTCGCTCCGGGCGAAGAGATGCAGTGCGGCCGCGACCGGCACCTCCTCCACCCTCACTGTTGGTGTACAGCTACTTGAGCACAGGGACTACTGTCACCCTGCCCACGCACCTCAGAAGGACCGCTGTCATTGGTCAGCTTTCTCAAGCAAAGTAAATTAAAATCAATCCTTACATTAACCGTTACGCACATAACTCACTCCTTACTTACAATTCATTACAATCCGTCACTCCACTCATAAGACTCTAAGCAATTTTAATAAACGCAAAAAATAGCTAAACTTAATGCAGACAGTACGTTCCGCATGTATCCATCGACGTCCTCATGTCCATACCTCTGCTTCTGCCTTTTCCCAACCGTGACAGAAGTGCTACCCTTTCTCAAATTGCTGCAGATTTCAATGTTGAGGCATCAATAAGTGTCAGCCTGCCATGAAACATCGCCGATATGGGCTTTCGGAGCTGAAAATCGAAACGTGTACTCTTGACAACTGCACGACATAGCTTTAGGCCTCGCCTGGGCCCTTCAATACCGACATTGGACTGTTGATGACTGAAAACATGTTGCATGGTCGGACGAGTCTCGTTTCAAATTGTATCGAGAGGATGGACTTGTATGGGTATGTAGACAACCTCATAAATTCATGAACCCTGCATGTCAGCAGGGGAGTTCTCAAGATGGTGGAGGCTCTGTAATGGTGTGGAGCACGTGCGTTTGGAGTGGTGTGGGACCCCTGATACATCTAGATACGACTCTGAAAGGTGACACGTACGTAAGCATTCTATCTGATCACTGGCATTCATTCATGCCCATGGTGCATTCCGACGGACTTGGGCAAGTCGAGCAGGACAATGTGACATCCCGCACGTCAAAAATTGCTACAGAGTGGCTCCAGGAACACTCTTATAAGTTTAAACAATTCCGTCGGCTACCAAACTCGCCTGAAATTAACATTATTGAGCATATCTGGGAAGCCTTGCAACGTGCTGTTCAGAAGAGATCTCCAACCCATCGTGCTCTTACGGATTTATGGACAGTCCTGCAGGATTCATGGTGTCAGTTCCTTCCAGCACTACTTCAGACATTAGTTGAGTCCACGCCATGTCGTGTTGAGGCACTTCTGCGTGCTCGCGGGAGCCCTACGCGATATTAGCATGGTGTACCAATTTCTTTGGTTCTTCAGTGTAGTATCCATTTTCTGTGTTATTAGCGTATTTTTAAGAATAATGTTGCCCAGCCTGTCATTCACGATACTGATGAGTGCAACAGTCTTCTTTGTTCGAGACGTACAGTTTAAGCTGCCTTTGATAGTTTTTGTTTGGACGCACAGCGAGTAACAGTTGTCTCATAGTATTTATTTATTTTTTGGTCATCAGTCTACTGACTGGTTTGATGCGGCCCGCCACGAATTCCTTTCCTGTGTGCCCGCATCTCGTGGTCGTGCGGTAGCGTTCTCGCTTCCCACGCCCGGGTTCCCGGGTTCGATTCCCGGCGGGGTCAGGGATTTTCTCTGCCTCGTGATGGCTGGGTGTTGTGTGCTGTCCTTAGGTTAGTTAGGTTTAAGTAGTTCTAAGTTCTAGGGGACTGATGACCATAGATGTTAAGTCCCATAGTGCTCAGAGCCATTTGAACCATTTGAACCTTTCCTGTGCTAACCTCTTCGTCTCAGAGTAGCTTTTGCAACCTACGTCCTGAATTATTTGCTTGACGTATTCCAATCTCTGTCTTCCTCTACAGTTTTTGCCCTCTACAGCTCCCTCTAGTACCATGGAAGTCATTCCCTCATGTCTTAGCAGATGTCCTATCATCCTGTCCCTTCTCCTTATCAGTGTTTTCCACATATTCCTTTCCTCTCCGATTCTGCATAGAACCTCCTCATTCCTTACCTTATCAGTCCACCTAATTTTCAACATTCGTCTATAGCACCACATCTCAAATGTTTCGATTCTCTTCTGTTCCGGTTTTCCCACAGTCCATGTTTCACTACCATACAATGCTGTACTCAAGACGTACATCCTCAGAAATTTCTTCCTCTAATTAAGGCCGGTATTTGATATTAGTAGACTTCTCTTGGCCAGAAATGCCTTTTTTGCCATAGCGAGGCTGCTTTTGATGTCCTCCTTGCTCCGTCCGTCGTTGGTTATTTTACTGCCTAGGTAGCAGAATTCCTTAACTTCACTGACTTCGTGACCATCAATCCTGATGTTAAGTTTCTTGCCGTTCTCATTTCTACTACTTCTCATTACCTTCGTCTTTCTCCGATTTACTCTCAAACCATACTGTGTACTCATTAGACTGTTCATTCCGTTCAGCAGATCATTTAATTCTTCTTCACTTTCACTCAGGATAGCAATGTCATCAGCGAATCGTATCATTGTTATCCTTTCACCTTGTATTTTAATTCCACTCCTGAACCTTTCTTTTATTTCCAACATTGATTCCTCGATGTACAGATTGAAGAGTAGGGGCGAAAGGCTACAGCCTTGTCTTACACCCTTCTTAATACGAGCACTTCGTTCTTGATCGTCCACTCTTATTATTCCCTCTTGGTTGTTGTACATATTGTATATGACCCGTCTCTCCCTATAGCTTACCCCTACTTTTTTCAGAATCTCGAACAGCTTGCACCATTTTATATTGTCGAACGCTTTTTCCAGGTCGACAAATCCTATGAAAGTGTCTTGATTTTTCTTTAGCCTTGCTTCCATTATTAGCCGTAACGTCAGAATTGCCTCTCTCGTCCCTTTACTTTTCCTAAAGCCAAACTGATCGTCACCTAGCGCATTCTCAATTTTCTTTTCCATTCTTCTGTATATTATTTTTGTAAGCAGCTTCGATGCATGAGCTGTTAAGCTGATTGTCCGATAATTCTCGCACTTGTCAGCTCTTGCCGTCTTCGGAATTGTGTGGATGATGCTTTTCCGAAAGTCAGATGGTATATCGCCAGACTCATATATTCTACACACCAACGTGAATAGTCGTTTTGTTGCCACTTCCCCCAATGATTTTAGAAATTCTGATGGAATGTTATCTATCCCTTCTGCCTTATTTGACCGTAAGTCCTCCCAAGCTCTTTTAAATTCCGATTCTAATACTGGATCCCCTACCTCTTCTAAATCGACTCCTGTTTCTTCTTCTATCACATCAGACAAATCTTCACCCTCATAGAGGCTCTCAAAGTATTCTTTCCACCTATCTGCTCTCTCCTCTGCATTTAACAGTGGAATTCCCGTTGCACTCTTAATGTTATCACCGTTGCTTTTAATGTCACCAATTGTTTTGACTTTCCTGTATGCTGAGTCTGTCCTTCCGACAATCATATCTTTTTCGATGTCTTCACATTTCTCCTGCAGCCATTTCGTCTTAGCTTCCCTGCACTTCGTATTTACTTCATTCCTCAGCGACTTGTATTTCTGTATTCCTGATTTTCCCGGAACATGTTTGTACTTCCTCCTTTCATCAATCAACTGAAGTATTTCTTCCGTTACCCACGGTTTCTTCGCAGCTACCTTCTTTGTACCTATGTTTTCCTTCCCAACTTCTGTGATGGCCCTTTTTAGAGATGTCCATTCCTCTTCAACTGTACTGCCTACTGCGCTATTCCTTATTGCTGTATCTATAGCGTTAGAGAACTTCAAACGTATCTCGTCATTCCTTAGTACATCCGTATCCCACTTCTTTGCGTATTGATTCTTCCTGACTAATGTCTTGAACTTCAGCCTACTCTTCATCACTACTACATTGTGATCTGAGTCTACATCTGCTCCTGGGTACGCCTTACAATCCAGTATTTGATTTCGGAATCTCTGTCTGACCATGATGTAATCTAATTGAAATCTTCCCGTATCTCCCGGCCTTTTCCTGAGACTCTACCGAGCACACCTCTGGTCTTGGCACCTCGTTGAAGACATGAAACACGACCTCCAGGCTCGTCACTTCATTTCTCAGTTCCCAAGCCTTGATAACAAATCTTAGCGTGCATTGATGGCTGATTACCACCACGTGCTCTCCCTTCTTGAACAGGGTATTCGCTATTACTAGCTGAAACTGGTTGCAGAACTCAATTAGTCCTTCTCCTCTTTCATTCCTTGTCCGAAGCCCATATTCTCCTGTAACCTTTTCTTCTACTCCTTCCCCTACAACTGCATTCCAGTCGCCCATGACTATTAGATTTTCGTCCCCCTTTACATACTGCATTACCCTTTCAATATCCTCATACACCTTCTCTATCTGTTCATCTTCAGCTTGCGACGTCGGCATGTATACCTGAACTATCGTTGTCGGTGTTGGTCTGCTGTCGATTCTGATTAGAACAACCCGGTCACTGAACTGTTCACAGTAACACACCCTTTGCCCTACCTTCCTATTCATAATGAATCCTACACCTGTTATACCATTTTCTGCTGCTGTTGATATTACCCGATACTCATCTGACCAGAAATTCTTGTCTTCCTTCCACTTCACTTCACTGACCCCTACTATATCTAGATTGAGCCTTTGCATTTCCCTTTTCAGATTTTCTAGTTTCCCTACCACGTTCAAGCTTCTGACATTCCACGCCGCGACTCGTAGAACGTTATCCTTTCGTTGATTATTCAATCTTTTTCTCATGGTAACCTCCCCCTTGGCAGTCCCCTCCCGGAGATCCGAATGGGGGGCTATTCCGGAATCTTTTGCCAATGGAGAGATCATCATGACACTTCTTTAATTACAGGCAACATGTCCTGTGGATACACGTTACGCGTCTTTAATGGAGTGGTTTCCATTGCCTTCTGCATCCTCATGTCGTTGATCATTGCTGATTCTTCCGCCTTTAGGGGCAATTTCCCACCCCTAGGACAAGAGAGTGCCCTGAACCTTTATCCGCTCCTCCGCCCACTTTGACAAGGCCGTTGGCAGAATGAGGCTCACTTCTTATGCCGGAAGTCTTCGGCCGCCAATGCTGATTATTTATCAAAATTTAGGCAGTGGCGGGGATCGAACTCGGGACCGAAGACGTTTTGATTATTAATCAAAGACGCTACCCCTAGACCACAGGTACAGTATTTATTATACACAACATCAAGGTAAGCCCTGCTTTTTTTGCACCACATAGTTCTTGATGATTAATGAAATCAGCCGTTGCCCATTTTCTTTACCTTTCAGATCGTAGCACAATGCAAACGATTTAGGTAGCACATCTATACCTATTACAATCAAGTTAAATTTCGGGAATAAATTTCAACATAAAGATGCGTCTGGTTGCTCTATTTCTTAAAATAACATAAAGTACAGTCACTGAACACAACAACTAATAAGGTGAATAAGTTTTGTAAGTGCCGGTTTGATGTAGCAATCATATCCACATACCGAGAAAGGTGACCTGTTATTATTGAAAGAAAACAGGTTCCATATGAAGCCCGCATAAATCATCCTTACACATCCATCCTAATCATCTAAAACTGGTGCGATGTTTCTCGTTTGGCTTATGAGTCAAGTGCGCGTCCTGTGAACTCTGCACACAAGTTTTTCACATACTGATACACATTTCCCTTCCTTTACTTTCACGAGACCTCTCAGCCACCCGTCAGTCTGTCACTCTGCAGCCTCCATGGCCAGAGAGCACCTGATAATGTGCCTCTCTCAGGACTTCCTCGTGTAGCTTAGCTGTCACCACTACCTGTCACCCTGACCTAGTTACCTTGCACAACACACCATCAACATGCTGAGTGGCAGCTGCTGTACAGCATGCGGTCACTGTGAGCATTCTGTGCTGCTTGCCGTTAAGTAAGGTCGGGACTCGTTACGTCAGTGGGAGTCTGCTGGGAGTGAGGAATACGAGAAGGTTGCCAAGAACAGTTGAGACTGTTGACTTTGAAAGCAGGCGGGGTTTCCTCTTTGGGTGCGTGGTGGGTAGCAACATATATAGTAGTCGCTTTTTTTGCCGTCCCCTACACTGTTGATGCAGAGAATAAAGCATTTAAAAGTGATTACAAGTAAAATTTAAATACGTTTGCTAGACCAGGTAAGAACATAACTGATGAAAAGAATTTAATAAGTTACCAAGCTCTAGAACTTAACTGTTTTTATTTTACCTGTGTAAGACGAATGGGATGGCCCGTTGCGACCAATGTCAAACGCAAATATCAGTTTCATGGCAAAGTTATCTCAGCGAGGCCTTGGAGTTCACCAGCATAACATCTGGGTTGTAATTTAACATTGGAAATTTGTTTGTACTGGGTTTAAATACATGCAACGGTGAAGATGTTTTTTCTAATTGTTGTGTCCATTAAAATAAAATATTTTTGTTGCATTGTTTATTTGTTCATTAAGGTTTAAATATTTTTCATGCTGAATTATCATATGTTAAAACAGACTCTATCTTATTCAGAATTTTCAGAGGTTGCATATGGAATGTACTAACCAAATGCTAGAATACTGTGGTTAACTGCAAGGCCAATGTGATGCCAATTATGTATAGTGCTGCGTTCCACGTTATTTAGCTACTATCAGCGTGCTAATTAAGTGGACTAATTGCTGAAGTTCTGCAGAGTGTTGGCTCACTAGGGGTGTTTGGAGGAAAGTTGTTTTTGATAATTTGGAACCCACAGACTAGAGAAATTCAATGACCAGCATTTTTTTAAGGGTACAAGCGATGAACTGATCTTTAGGGGATTCTGTTGAGAGTGCCCGTACGGTAATGACAGCGCTCTGCTTAGAAATATTGAAGAAAAGGCAGTACTTAATATTTCGGAAGGAATGCGCCGAAAACCGGGTCATACACGTTTGATAGTTTAGATAAAATGGTTACGGAGATTGGGAATATGCGATTTAATGACGAAAAGTGGGTTGATTTTCGTGGGAGGAGGGGGGGGGAGAGGGAAAAGGCTACGTACTACAGCCGTTTCTACTGACACAACTGGGTGCAGGACCAGTCCTGGAGTACGTGTTTTGACTGTGGTAAGTTCGGTGATTTCTCTGAGCATTGTGAGCAGTCGCGCCGAGGAAGTGACGCAGCTGAGACGTTTTGAGGTACTTTAGTGGCAACTCGCCTCCGAATGGCTGACGTAAGGTACATGCCGTTGACAGGATGCGTCTTCTTGCTTCAGAACCAGCTTGTGCTTACCTCGATTCCAGCAGTAACGTTTCTTTAATTGATCACGGCCGGTATTGTATGTATCACCACACAGTTAACAGTCCCAAAGCGCAAACCATTTGCAGGAACTAGCATTCCATTTTAGGTGAAGGTGTACTGCAGGCCTAATGGTAAATAGTAAACACTAAACGGTTAACGGTAAACGCTAAAGGCTAAATTGTGAACGCTAGGTGCCTAACAGTAAACGGTATATGGGAAAGGCTAAACGATAAACAATAAATGGTTAAGGGTAAACGCTAAACGGTATGGAAATATGCAAGTATAATTACAGTTGTCTACGAATAGTTATGATGCATAAAAATGTTGCCTAGTTCAATCATTTCTATGAAAAGTCAAAGATGATTGTGTATGCAAACATAATTCAAGCATAATATTAAAAAGTTATTCCAAGGACAAAGTTAAGTATCATTTATATATACACATATCTCTATATTTTTCAAATTTATAAATATCGTACACATGTCGATTGTCTCTTTTGCAAAGTAATAATTTCTTGTCTCACACACAACCGTATCAAAATGGTTTCTTATTTTAATACATTACTGAGGAATAATCAATCAGAGTGTACTATTTAAATGATTTTTTTTAATATGGTGTCAAATTACATTATTTGCAAAGCATACTTCCTTTTTATATAATAAAAATTTCGTGACATCCACTTGATAGTCAAAGGTTTTCATAACATACTTGAGAGTCAGAGATATTCATTATTCCCATCATCAAAATGGTGTCATATTGCGTACACAGACATGTATGTTAAATAATATTAAAGTGCTAACAATCTCAGTTAAGCATAATTTACCTGCTCATACACAAATCTGGCTTAATATTAAATTGACTCCAAGGTCAAAGATATGCGTTAAAGACATGCATAAATGACTGTATTTAAAGTGTCAAATGCTGCGATTTATAGTAATAATTTCTGTTTCCCTCACTCTCTCACCTTCTTGCTCACACATACCTGAGTATTTCATACATTAAGCCCAGTGACGCTCCTTCAGCACACATGCGATCAATAATCAGCTCCGGTCAGTTATCCCAACAGCTGCAATAAATTTTCCATGAAATTATCCTCTGTATGCTCTTGTCATTTAATGTCCTCATTGAATCTGATTTCTCACATGGTTTGTGCGCATCTGTCTCGTCATTATATGTCACATCACAATTTCTTTTATTGCAAAGAAATATAAATACTAGAGCTCTTAAACTTTTCTCATCGGTTACTTTGTGTCAGTTCAGCTTTTCACCTGTCACTGCCAAACAGAGGGAGCAACCCAGCCCAGACTGAGGTACCGCTGCCCCTCTTACCTATACTGATGAGACGCAGCCCAGCTCAGAGACACACACATTCGCTGCTGTCGTATGGGAAAAGACCATAGAGTGAATACTGGTGCACGTCAAATTCAATTCCTCGGCGCGTCTGTAACTTTTTCATGTTATTACTTGGCGTAGGTACCTAGGAACCAGATCTGGCTCGTACTGTGAGTTACAAGAAAATCTGGGGCACGGAAGGAGTGCAGTGTTGCAGAAGGGAACTTTTCCATACCGAGCGGAGCTGTAATCAAGAACTGCAGACGCCATCTAATGGGTCATTCTGCGAGCCTTGCACTACACAGCCATAACCTCGTGAGTTCAGCTGTTCTACGGCGTGGTGGCAGTGACGAAAATTCCGAAGGAATGGCGAGCTCACAATAACTGAGTCAGCACGATTGTGAGAAGTCCACTGACACCTTTGGATAAAGAGGACAAACGAATGCATCGTTGGCTGCGATGACGTTACATCCGGCTTAAATACGACTGTTTCCGAGCTCACAGTCTCAGTGCTTGGTCCTCCTGTCTGCCCCTCTTGTTCTGGAGCAATGTCAGTCTCGCTACTTGCAGTACACAATGAGGTGCCGAAAGTCATGGGGAATCTCCTAATATAGCGTAGGACCTCCTTTTTCTCCAGCGTAGAGCAGTAGCTCGACGTGGCATCTATCCAGCTAGCCATTCGTAGTCCCCTGCAGAAGTATATAAGCAAACAGCCTCTGTAGTCGTCCATTATTGCCAAAGTGTTGTCGATGCAGAAGTTTCTCCACGAACTGATCTCTAGATTATATCCCAAAATGTGCGATTAGTGGCCCAATCATTCCCTCGAATTGTCCAGATTGTTCTTCAAACAAGTCACGAACACTTGTTTCCCCGTGACATGTCGCATTGTCATCCATAAAAGTACCATTGTCGTTTGGGAACATGAAGGCCACCAATAACAGCAAATGGTCTCTGAGTAGCCGAATTTAACCATTTGCAGGCAATGATCGGCTCAGTTGGACCAGAAGACACAGGCAGTCCACTCCATGTAAGTATCGACTACGACGCCATTATGGAGCCAACACAAGCTTGCACAGTGTCTTGTTGACAACTTGTGTACATTGCTTCGTGATATCTGCGCCCACTTGAACAATATCAACAGCTCTTACCACTCAAATCGGGACTCATCTGACCAGGCCACATTTTTACCGTCGTCTAGGGTCCAACCGATATTTTCACGAGCCCAGGAGGGGCGCTGTGGATGACGTCGTCATGTTAGAAGAGTCACTCGCGTCGGATGTCTGCTGCCACAGCCCATTAACACCAAACTTCACTGCTCTGTTCTAACAGATAGCTTCGCCATGTAGTCCACATTGATTTCGACGGTCATTCAACGCATTATTTCTTGTCTGTTATCACTGACAACACTAAGCAAACTTAGCCGCCTCGGTGGTTAAGTGAACGCCTTCAGCAACTGCACTGCCCGTGCTGAGTGTCAATGCCTCAAATCTGG
Organism: Schistocerca cancellata; assembly: GCF_023864275.1. Taxonomy (NCBI): domain Eukaryota; kingdom Metazoa; phylum Arthropoda; class Insecta; order Orthoptera; family Acrididae; genus Schistocerca; species Schistocerca cancellata. The sequence continues at coordinate 103,862,977 of NC_064629.1, read as the reverse complement.
TATTCTCGGGGCACTTTTGACACTGTGGGTCTCGGAATAATGAATTTCCTAACGATTTCCCATGCGTCAAACTCCAACTACCATTCCACATTCTAAACCTGTTAATTCTGAACACTGAGCAATACAATAAATTCTTTGAAAGGAGGTTGCAAACTCAAGTCAAAATCTAAAATTGTATATTCGACACAACTACTTACGGATATGACTTTTCCTCGGAATAAAAACAATACAGGCAGCGTTCGAATATTACTATACAATGATGACAGGAAGTAATGCTAGTCTTTGCGGATGTCTACAGGTTGTTTATGTTACCCAAATGACTTGTATCTATGTTATCAGTACCCAGCGACATTAACAGACAACAAATTTCTTAAAACGGTGTTTTGCAATATGTACTCCGAACTCTGTATTTTCTCTTTTATCTACTGCAATTACCCTATCATAATCTGAATGCTGGATTCGATAGACAGTTGTAAGCACGTCTTTAGTCTATTATCCGAACATGTTTCAACTCACTAAGGAAGAAGTAGTTGTCTGAGGTGTGAGACTGCTCTGTTATTCTGTTATTCTGCGCAACGGACTAATCTGAGATGTACCGTTTACCCTGTGGCTCCTGCAAGATGCAATTTCCACCCCAACACTACTACAGAAGTCAGACAGACGCTCCTAACGTTCGAAAGAGAAATGCCTGAAAAACTTTCAGCAATAAATATCTTCTGGAGTCGTCCGCTGTAAGGAAATGACACAAGAATTCACAAAATTTCTTACGTAACTAGTGGGATACTTGGGTACTGGAGTAGTGCTAGTCAGTTTAAGAAAAACATGAAACTAAAGAAAGTTATTATTTATTTTGCAAAAATTCTGAGAAATCACAATGGCACTTTTAGTTATGAATTGAACAAGTTATATCCTGGTTCTTTTCGGAATGTGAAGTTACCTCTCAAGGATAGGATTCGCTAATGAAATTTCTATACAAAGTTTAAGATGGTTGTTGACTTGACAGAATGGCTGAGAGGCGCGACTTCTCAACTTGAATAATTATCCTTTAGAATGTTGCTAGGTACAGTCGAGGCTGTTGCGTGTGAAATGCAGTGAAGTGTACTGTTGTGGAGGAAATATGGGGCTCGCAATAGCTGTAGCGCACAATACTGTAAGCTGCGATGACTGCTGTCTGCGCCGCTCGCTGCTGACAAATAAGATAACTCTCGTTCTATCTGGACTGACCTTCGCCAATCAAACTCTCCCTATGCCTTGATGAAGTCAAGGATTCCTATTCGCCCCTAGTCTAACTATTGGCATGGTACACCGGTCAGATAACCAGTCCACCGCGATGCCACTCAAAATTCGCTCACAGGCGTTTAACTATAACTCTCTCCATTCACACCCCACAATAAGTGTGTCGGCCAACACAGTGAACAACGCTTAATCGCAAGGACTCAATATAGAGTAGCACCTCGATTCGCTCTCGACAGAGGTGCTCTCCCAGTGAAGTACTGAGGAGAGACTTGTTCCTCGCTCCAAGAGCGACAACGGAACGGCGCCTCTCCAAGCCAGACGTGAAGGGGTATATCTTTCTGTCTCTTCCATTATTCCTTCAGCTCAAGGCGTCAGAAATATCGTCTGCCAATCAGCATTGCTCTTCTAACACGGGAGAATGACGTTTCGTTTAAGTGACCAATCTGGAAACCTGTAGTATTAGCGTTTGGCGTTTGCTGTCTCCCTGTGAAAATCTCTGAAACTGCGTGCTATGTGTAAAGAATGCTTAGGCTGGCCGCTCCCACACAATGTAGCGGAATTTGCTTTTTTAAGCCGAACACAGGGTCATTCCCCCTTTTCACTCGGGCCCACGCTGTCCGCTACACGGGCGGTCACCGGCCAACATAGGTTGGTTCGTCCTCTGAAGGGACCGGCGTCCCGTTGTGCGGTTTCTCTCCCGAACTAAAAGCTTCTGTGACCGTCATGTCTGGAATGTATGTGTGTATGCCAGCCTCGAGTATTTCAACCACGGTGCGCTTGCTTTTTAATTGCATATCGTTTACATGAATTCATACAACATTGACTTTATCTCATCGAGTTTGGGTTCGAATGAAGTGTCTTGGTGTGCAGAATATGATTGTGAGGGCACAATATGTAAACAATGAAGGTCAGGAGATGACAATGTCTTAGAGTTGGCCAAGTTTAACTTATCCGCATATAAAGTATATTTAGAGACACAATGTGCATCTTGTCTTATAGGTTATAATCCTCTTAGAATGGGCATCTTAAATCACGAATTATCATTTGACTGGATGTATGTTTATTTGCTATTACCTTCGCCAGTTTAGTGTGTACTTCTGTGTAAAACCCTAATTTTTATTTATGTTAACGTCCAGTAGAATAACTTCTTTGCGTGCCCAGGCTGAATCATGAACGTTGAAAACCTCCTTTTTTTCAAAAGTCGCACTGAGACACTGCCTGACTACCATTCACTAACATCATCAAAAACCGATAGAGGTGTGCTCTTCGTGTTCGTATTACATTTCCCTAATGTCATCTGTCTTGGGCAGCAGGAGTTTACAGAGTAATGTGACACACATCTTAAATCATCGATTCGGTTCTTGAACTCTGACAATGAAAATCTGGGGACATCCGACAAGAAACTGTTTCGGATCTTTGAACCCATCATGACTGAGTATTATGGCAGTAAGTACTCGATTTTTGAAAGCTGAATTCTCACAAACACATTCTAGAGCACCATCACTGGTTTCCATGCCTCAGTCATTACTTATAGTTGCATAAAGTACTATTTTACTTGATCACAAGCTGAAGACAATGATGGTGATGATAATGATGATGATGATGATGATGATGATGATGATGATGATGCTAGATCAGGTGGACCGTATATTCTGTAATATTAAATGAGGAAACACATTCTTGCTGTAGGTTAGATTTGATGTGTGCAGCATAGTGCGTTCTGTCTACTAGTTTGCTAAAAAAATTATGTTGCCAGTCCACCCCATGCATCCAATATAATTTTAGCTTAATAGTCCACCTTCATCATCATAATCTCATTTTTCATAAGAACTAAAAATTCATCTCATCTGTCTGTCTTATTCTCCTATCCGAATAGTTCTCCCAATCCATCTAGCGGCTGAGAAATAAGTCTAAACAGTGATCAGTAATATTGTTAATAGTAAAATATGTACTAAATAAAAACAAAACATGCATGAGTTATTAGAATGTACATGTGTGTGCGTGTTTCACGATTATATTTTTTGTTTCCACAGCAGCAGGAGCAATGATGACAGGTATGATTAGGGTGTAAAGCTATGATGAAAGCTGCGATGACGGTTGTAGTGGTGGTGGTGGTGGTGATGTCAACGATGGCTCAGCTCCCACTCCAAGCTTCATATTGAGCTTTTCCAAACTTTTATAGTAACCCTCCCTGAATCATCAGATATTCTTTATCTTCTCTACTGCGTCAGCATCACACAGTAACATTCCTGGAAATACCTGTCTCCCATAAACACCAAGTATGAGGAAACAGATTAACCTAAGAAGCTGAGGAATATGATTTTTTTTTTTTTGGAAAGAAAAAAACGAGTGCTGAAAATTGGAAAAACTTATTGCACTCAGCTGCTTCTCACAACCGCAAGCCTCTACAGAAGCTTAAGAGATATTCTGCATTAAAAAAATTTTCGTGTGAGACACACTAAAATTTACTTGTGTTATAGAGAAAAAAATCCTGCACGTAATAGTCATGATGTTTTTTTTTTTTTTTTTCAAGAGATAAGATTACACGCACCTGTTATGTTGTAGGTTGTCATCTGAAGTGAACTCGCTCATTTGCCTCGCTCCACACACCCAGTAGTACAGACTCCAACATATATTTATTTTTTAATTTTTCCGCAGAAATTGGGTGGACTTTTCCGAAACTAATCTTCTCAGACATTAAGACCTTTAAGCCATAATCAATGTTTTGTTAAGTTAGACTTCGGTAGATATTATTTGATTATAGCGTGAATTAATGCCTAGTGTTTTAGAAGCTAGTAAGGGTACTAATCGCAAGTCATTCAAATTATTCCAGTGAACAAAACTGATACGTTGTAGCCATTTGTTGGAGACTCTTTGAACCGCTAACTTCAAGCGCATTTTTGTCCTCTCTCTTACCGATATGTATATCTCACTGTTGATACACGTACTTTATTTAACGCAGGCTTCACGAGCTTAGTGTATTTATAGCTACAATTTGAATGTAATGCTTTGGGACAGCTTTGCTTATGGTCGTTGCTAGACTTGAAGATGTTAAACCTCTAGTGCTGTGTAGCTCGTTTTGGTAGATCTAATTTTGAACAATAAGTTATATAATCCTCTCGCTTTCGAGTAGCCTATATTGTGAATGATTAAATCATCCCCATAGGCATCTACTGGTGACTCGGCAATTATCCACCCACACTCTTGCTGTAGGTTAGATTTGATGTGTGCAGCATAGTGCGTTCTGTCTGTTAGTTTGCTAAAAAAAATTATGTTGCCAGTCCACCCCACGCATCCAATATAATTTTAGCTTAATAGTCCACCTTCATCATCATAATCTCATTTTTCATAAGAACTAAAAATTCATCTCATTTGTCTGTCTTATTCTCCTATCCGAATAGTTCTCCCAATCCATCTAGCGGCTGAGAAATAAGTCTAAACATCTTTTCCAGTACAGTGTCAGCAGCTTTAGGTTGCATTTTAGAAGCGACGCCAGTTTCAAAATCTGAGTTTTAAGTCTTATTTTTCGTTCAGTTGAATTGAAAGACATATTGATAACTGCAGAAACAGGCAAGCTGGGATATGTTGAGATAGGTTTCTGTTAGGACTTACCTCCGACTAGAGAAACGTCCAGGATTCCTCTCTAGAAGCAAAATAAGATGTACTGCTTTAAATAAAAGCGTAGCTGGTTAATACGAATTTTTTAATTGATGTTTATTTACGTTATCACAAGAGGTGGGTGATGGTCTACTCATAAAAAAAGAAGTAGAGTTGATTCCATCCCAGAAATTTCTTGTGCATCAGATGGAAGATTCCAAGAAAAAAGTATGGAGAGCATTCTTCTAAATTTGTTGTCAATCATGGTCTGTTAATACGCATTTTTGAAAAAAAATGATTGTTGTGAAGCTTCAATTTTTAATTGCAAACCACAGGAAATCTTGGTGAGACAATGACTCAAAGAACGAATTTGAAAAAAGTACTTTTGTCCATGACGATAAGCATAACAATACAAATGAGGCGTAGTGTGAGCTATTTGACTCACTTGTTATGATTGTGAGCGAGTAAGAGTGTAAGACAGGTCAGTTGTCTCATACTATTCATTATACACAGCATCAATCCCTATTTTGCAGCACATAGTTGTTGAATGACATATAGCATCCTGGGAAATGGAATTTTCTCATTACTGCCCTAGTGGTATCCATTTTGTATGCTATTAGCGTGTTCTGAAAAATAATATTGCCCAGCCTCTAATTCACGATAGTGACGCGTGCAGCTGTCTTATGTATTTGAGAGAAATAGTGTAAGCTATCTTTGTTAGGTGCTGTTTGGACGTTGAGCGAGTGACAGTTGCCTATTTGCAACTAGGTAAGCCTTACTTTTTCTGCACCACGTAGTTGTTGATGAGTAATGAAATGATTCGTCGCCCACTGACTTTATGTTTCAGATCATAGCACGCTGCAGACGGCAGTAAAACTACTGGAGTAGGATGGTCGACATATTTCTGTTATCAGGGCTAAGCAGCACTTCAAGTGTTGCAAAAAGCGACACTGCTGGACAGTGGACGACTCGAAACGAGTGATCTGGAGTGGTTTACTCTAGCTGTCATCAGTGAAGTACGAAAGTGATTATGGTTTATGGTGTGGGGCTGTTCTTCGTAGTTAGGGCTTGGTCCTGTTATTGCACTTCATAAGACTCTAAATACATAAGGATATGGTGATATTTGACACAACTGTCTGTTACATGCAGGCAAGGACTAGTTCGGAGGAAATGACTGTTTTATCGACACAATAACGCACCTTACTAAAAAGCAACTACTGTGAAATAATGATTTCTGCTCAATAATATTCCTGAAATGGACTGGACTGCCTCGAGACCGATTTGAAACCAATTCAACAAATGTGGAACGAGTTAGAATGCCAAATTCGCTCCAAAGCTAAGCATCCAACATTACTGGTTTCGGTTCTTACAGAAAAATGGGCTGCCATTTCCCCACAGACATTAAGACGTTTCATTGAAAGTCTTCACAGCAGATTAAAGGCCATCATAAAGGCAGAGTATAGACACATAGCAAATTGTCCTAGCATAACGAAATTGTAACGTACAAAAATTTGTATAGAAAACAGAAAAGGTAAAACTTCAAAAATGATGAGTAATATTTTAAAAGGAAAGTGTTTCTCTGTGCTTTTCTACATCCCACAGGCAATAGGTAGATGCCTCTTGAACTCCAAAGATACACAAACAACCATTACGAAAAGTGGGGCTTGTAAGAACATCTGCCGAGAGTGTCACAAATACGTCATAGATACAGAAGTGCTAGAGGGAAAGAGTGCAAATCTCACGCAGTTAGAAATTTTAGAAACTAAGAAATAGGTATGTGTATCCCCACATTTATAGCTGCAACAGGAAACTCAGTTAAATTCGAAGATGCTACTCCAGGCGGGTGCAACAATGAATGTGCGCAACGGAAAACACTGAACGCGAAAACGGAGATTTGGTCCTGTCTGACTACCCCCTGAAGCAAATTTTAGGATCTCTCAATGGTTGCTCTTTAATATATAAATTACATAAATGAATGATTAAGGGAACTAGTAACTACAAAATGATAAATGTTGATTCTGCTTATACATTTATTGTAGATTAAAATCCTCTTTTATATATTACAAATGTTTATATATCAATGTCCAATGGATATAAAGAGACACAAATGGATTTTCTAACTAACATTACTGATCTATTGCCCAAATCTGCCCCTTTTTAGGGCTGCGTGATCTAATGTAAATAATGCGAGATGACTGACATCATCTACGTAACAAACACTAGAAGACAATACTTTCAAAGATGATCTACAGTGGTGTGCAACCTCAGTGGAAATAAAACTTACGTGATCACAGCTGTTTAGCTTTATAGCCCTAATAAGCCGAATCAGTTAGCAATATCACCGTATGTACTGCGTCCAGTGCGACGGAGTGATGGTTCTCGTAGACGTCTGCGACGATGGAAGAACGCCAGCCACAAAATAAAAAAGTCTTTCAAACACTAGGACGGCAGAAGGCGGTCATCTGACTAGTATGATCTAATATTGTCTTCTCCTCTCTGTGTTCTACAGACGAGAAACGCGAGCTTCCAGCCACAAGGACGGAAATCAGATAACGTCTGTACGTGAGTATAGACAGGGGAAGTGCTCTCAATCACTGAACGCTGCGTACTCAACGACGACTCCCTACCCGGAGGCGAAGTACAGAATCGTATAAGTTCGCAACAGTACAGTGCCTAACCGTTTTAACTATAAAATCTTCTGAGAGCAAAGACAGCAAGTCTGTCTGTACCAACAAAAGCTGATACTGCCGAAAGCGAATCATATTCTCGAAACCACGGAATATTCTCCCCCTCTACAGATTCTTTCGAACGCCGACCAACCATATTTTAGTCTTTTGTCGTCCAGCGTGGAAAGTTTGCGAAGAAATACCTATCCCCGTTAATTAGGAATTCATACTATGGTACGCATCTCAGAGTAAAAATCCTCGGAAATAACCCAGCTTGTGTGATTTCCGAGCTAACGCTTCCTTGTTCCTCTCTGCTGCGTCCGAGAATTTCAATTTCTGGTTATCCTTCCGGCCAAGCTACAACACCGCCGCTGTATTTTGCTTCAGCGCTCAGGTGCCCCAACCGTCCGTCATGGGCTACTTCCTGTTTTTAGCAGGACCAACACACCTGTGTGGGCTTTTCCACCCAAGGCCTGGGTTACGCCTGCTGTTTCATTTCCATTTGCGTTTCAACTTCTACTAGGATAGGCATCATTCATTACGCCGTTTTTATAATAAAGACATTCCATCACCTTTCATGCAGTAAGCATTAACAACTATTTACAAGGTGTACGTGGAAATGTCAGTCTTCTTTAAATATTCATATATACGATGTATAACCTATCAAATGATACCTAATTCCGGTTGTAAATCACGGCAAAGTATGTAGATAAGTGCTTGTAAGGAGCGAAATTATAGCCACCTTACACAATCATTTTCCCCTTTTGAAAGATACTGCAACCCCTATATGGAAGAAAAACCTTGGTGCCTTCATTAACATAACAAAATTCCAGTTCTGTATATAGCTCTGCTCCAATACACGTTTAGTCATAGTTACTGTAAATGCTGTCCTAACGAATTTTGTAAATTCATACACAATTTTGTCAAAGTTGTCAAAAGAGATAAGTTTTACAGTGTAAGTTAAAAACTGATATTTTAAAAAGTAGAGATGTTTAAATATTGCCTGGATCACATGTTTGGGATCAATTATGTACTAGAAAATTAGCTTACAACCCGAAACCTAGACCGCACAGTAATAATAAAGTTTGTGAAACAAGGCTGAGAAAAATGGCTCTGAGCACTATGGGACGCAACATCTTAGGTCATAAGTCCCCTCGAACTTAGAACTACTTAAACCTAACTAACCTAAGGACATCATACACACCCATGCCCGAGGCAGGATTCGAACCTGCGACCGTAGCAGTCCCGCGGTTCCGGACTGCAGCGCCAGAACCGCTAGACCGCCGCGGCCGGCCAAGGCTGAGAAAGTGTTTCGTTTAGTTAATACAATATATAAAACAATGTTTCACCAAGAATCAATTAAATTAAAAAAAACACTTTCACCTATTTTACATAATTAATGGATGCCCCTAAACGATTTTGGCAAACGGCAGATCTTTATTGCCTGACGCCGGCGATTGAGCATCTTGAAAACGGCGAGCCGGCCGCGGTGGTCTAGCGGTTCTGGCGCTGCAGTCCGGAACCGCGGGACTGCTACGGTCGCAGGTTCGAATCCTGCCTCGGGCATGGGTGTGTGTGATGTCCTTAGGTTAGTTAGGTTTAAGTAGTTCTAAGTTCTAGGGGACTTATGACCTAAGATGTTGAGTCCCATAGTGCTCAGAGCCATATTTTTTTTTTTTTTTTTTTTAAACGGCGAAGCTGGTCGCGTGTTCGCGTATTTCTGTCGCGAGTGTTTATGGAATGGGTTGAAGGATGGTGAAACCACGAGTAGATGACCAGGGTTTGGACGTCCACACAACGTGAAAGTCGGAGGCTTGCCCGCACTTTAGGCGACGATCTGCAGTAAATCTGACGGCAGAGTACAAATTTTTGGTGCCTCACGTTCTTGCTACACTAGATCGATGTTCGTGTCCGGAAATGCTGTTTTCCAGGCGAACGACTGCTCGCAACATTCACAGCGCCACGGACACAGGACGTTCGTTGGTTGCGGCGGGGGTGGGGGGGGGGGGAGTAATACGTTATGGTAGATGATGTTCACCTGAGCCCCCGAAGGACCTGTAGTAGTAAACAGACGCATCATGACTCCCACCAATACAGAAAAGTGCCTGAAGTACACACTTCACGTGGGTTAAAGCATTTTAACAAACTCCCTGATAACATAAAATGCACCAAGGACATACGGATTTTTAAAGGGGCCCATGCTGTCGTATTTACAGTGTCACTGCTTCAAATTCGGTGATTTTAGTGGTCGGGCAACACTTATGTCCAATCTTGGATATTTTCGGCTAATTTTAAGTTGAGGCATTATAATAACCGAAGTTCCTCTACTGCGAACAGTGCCTATGCCACTGAATGAACGTGGCCACCTAACAAGGTTTCATTGATGATGTCACATACTTCTTTTTTTCATTGTGGTCACAAAGCCTACAAAAAAAACTACGATATTCCCCCCAAAAGCAGTGCAGGTTCTGCAGAATGGTTCACATTTATGAGAAGACTCGATGGGTTATGTCCATATTTATGACTTCTCCATGTGTAAATATGACCTATTGATAATGACTAGTTTAAAAGGAAGCTCATCGGGCCACGTCACATCTTTCCATTCGTCTATAGTCTAGGTTTAATGTCTTTGCACCGTTCAAGCCTTTTCCTTACACTGACCTTGTTTGCAGCAGTTTTTGGCAATACCACCTCCACAGTAAACGTTTTGTTCTTGTATTTCGCCTAACACTGTGTTCTCTACACAAATACCAAGCTCGGCAGTAAGTTTCGTGGTAGTTGGTTAGTTACTTTACGTGACAACAGGACAAGTAGCAAACCCGACGCCAGCCAAAAGTGACGCCAGCCCGACGTGGGTGACACCTCATTCACATGCAAATAATGATCCTTAGAGAGCTGTTTCGGTGTTGGCACCATCTTAGAGAAGTGGTACAGAAATACCATTGTCTGCCCCTACAGTTTTATTTTCCTCTGGCTCTGTCCGCGGATTCATTCAGATGGTCATCAGTAATTGTGTAGCTATCAGATGGACAAACACACTTTGTTTAAAGTGCAGAAATGGAATAGAAAATGGAACCGTTCCAGGGAATATTAAACGTTATTATAAAGGTACTTCTGTAACCAGTGTGTGAGGTTGTGTCGCATGTGACTCAGAAGACCTTTGTTTGAATCGCTGATGTAAGAGAGAGTGGCGAATCTTTTGCAAGACACACACTCACACACACACACACACACGTACACACACACACACACACACACACACACACACACACACACACACACACCCGCGCGCGCGCACACACAATCACAAGAACACAGTGAGAGAGATCGAGAGAGAGAGAGAGAGAGAGAGAGAAAGAGAGAGAGAGAGAGAGAGAGACCAACAAGGCTGAACGAGTGAGAAAATGAGATGCAGCTGATATTGAGGAGATGAGCTAATTTAAAATGGAATAATAAGTTACTGGGGTGAGTGAAATTCATTGGACAAGATAAAAATCTCGCGAACCGTTTAAAGTTAACACTACCAGTCGGATTATTTTCTACCCTAGATATACAGAGTGACTCGGTAATGATGTTATAAACATTCAGAGATGAGTAGAAGGGTAAATGTATCAATTTTGGGTAAGGTCGTTCGTGCGGAAATGACCGAGGTATAAGCGAAAATCGTTGTGACACCTTTGACATTGGACCTCTTACACTGCACGCTTTTTGCTTTCCATATTTTGGGATGACGTAGAAGTGACCAAATCACGAAGAAAATGTTCAGGAAACATGGGCTCTGAATCGTTTACCTTAAGAGCTATGACAACTTGTGTGTTCTCGCTATTGTGAAATACACCTTTTCTGCTGAGGTAGTGATCATATCTCTTAAGGTATGCATTTTAGAGCCAACGTTTACTGGATAATTTCTTTTGTTTTGGTCCATACTACCTTTTTGCAAGATATGAATAGCGAAGAGCCTGCAGTAGATTAGATACACTGCCAGAGATATCACAACGATTTTCGCTTGTAACTTTCAACTCAGTCGTTTCTGGACCAGGTCCCTTACCCCAAATTGATACATCTACGCTGAAAGTTTGTAATATCATCATGCATTCATCCTGTTTAAGTCTTAGCTTGAATGCTGTTATTGGCAGCACACTAACTGGGTCGCCTACATTGATATTTGCTATAGGAAATGGAAGACCAGAATCAGTTAGTGGATTCAGAATTCGCCAGCATAAATAGTATCAGCATATTCGTGCACAGTCGCACTAACCCGACCTATATTCTAAGCTTTGCTCCCAGGAAACAAAATTCACCCAAATAATTCAGGAATTAATTCCATTTTATTTTCCTCAGAATTTCTGTTTGGCCGTGAGGTACCTATAGCGAACTTCTTTTGAACTCAGAAAGAGTTTACACTCTTTCTCACATTCTTAAGACTGAATCTCCTTTATTATTTCAGAATTTCTCGAGTGCTGAAAAAGATTAAATGTTGTAAAATAAGCTAAGGTTCCAAGAGAAACATAATCATAAACGTCATCTGAGGCTTTCCCAGTATATATGCTACTAACAAGGCTCTCTGACGTACTGCCGGAGCCAATCGTCGAAGGTCCACGATATTCCGCGCGAATAACAGTTCCGCTACCCTATCAGTTAGTTCTGGCGGAATGATGTGTCTGCTACATGATGGTAGTACCCGCCGTCCAGAGTACGAGCCTCGCCAGCCCGGCTCCATGCTCTTTGGCTGGGGGGGAGGGGGGGGGGGAATGGAGAGCGGGGGGCATAGTGAGCGGGGGGGGGGGGGGGAGAATATCAGCTACCTTCCATCCGACGTCCCTGTCGCATCATCTCAGTTCGGATGTCCCTTTCTGCTTTGATGGATCTCAGTATTGGCTCCCATGCCTTACTCGAAAGTCCTGGCTACCTCGGATAAATTTTGGGACTCCATTTTCAAAGAAGCGAATGAAATTCCTGTCACTATTATTTCACTCAACAGGAACACAGTTTCCAACTGAGCAAGGAGTGGAACCCAATACTAAGCTCCATCAAAGCAGAACGGGACAGCTGGACGGAAGATGCGACAGGGACAGTGGGTTTGCGAAACGCAGTTCAAATGAGCATAACACATATTACTTCTCAAACGTACGTACAGTGACTGAAGAAAAATTGCTATACCCAAAAGTAATTAATGTAGAATAGTGAAATTTCGGAAATACATTTCTTTAGGTAACATATACAAGTGATTAACATTGCAAGATCACAGATTAATGGAAGGGCTAGATAAGCCATTGCAAATATGAAATTATGGTACATTAATATCCGGTGTACCCGCCGGAAAGTTGAATGCAAGCATGCAAACGTGCATGCATTGTGTTGTAAAGATGCTGGACGTCAGTTTCCGGAATGCTTGTTGGACTAGGTGAGTCAATATGGGGATAGTTAAAGCTGGTTGTAGATGACACTGGAATTGTCGTCTGATGACGTGCTAAAGTGCTCAATTGCAGACAGATCTGAGGATGGATCAGACCATATAGAGCATGTTGGATTACAACAACGGTATGTGCGCGAGCCTTATCCTGTCTGCAGACACCCCCTGGAATGTTGTTCATGAATGGAAGCACGACCGATCAATCCTTCAGGCTGACGGACAAATTTTCAGTGAATTTGCAGGGAATAACCAAGACAGTGTTCCGGCTGCCATAACAAATCGCACCACAGATCATAACTAGCGCCACTCTTATTCGATTGGGATGAAACTAAGGAGACGCCATCTTTCTGATGTAGGAACACGCACACCAACTTTCGTTTACGTCGCACAACTCCTTGGTTTTGCGATTTTTTCCACCATTGTATATAACAGACAAAAAGCTCTCAATGTCTGAAACTGTAGACCAGGTCAACAAATATTTTTTGTGGCTATCACCTGATGTCACAGATAAACCACGTATGTACTGTAATTTCTCGCACGATAGTAGTCGGTCTTGATCACACAACAATTTTGTTGATTACCAGTTTCGACTCTCACAGAAAGTCTCTACGGATGAATATGTACGTATGCCATATAATACTAAGCTTTCGAAGGTCAGCACTTGACAGTAATCTTTTTGATCTACAAATGACTATGAGAATCGAAACCGATAATTAATAAAGGTTTTATTTGCTCAAGGTTGTTACGCTGTAATAAATAAGATACATTAATTATGATAATAGCTACGAATTTTATCAAGGAATACGTAAATGAGAGATCAACACACTTTAAAACTATGCCGTCAACTCAAATTTCAAAATTTTATGTATACTCACATGAAAGGGTGTAAGTGAATGTAAGAATGTGCTTCGTACACAATTTTTATCGGTACCCATGCAATTCAGAATTTTATAGTGGCGAATGACAACAACGTTTCTTCACCCGTGATAAACCCTGCTCCCAAAAATCTACATATTGGAGGTATCGCTAGATATTTCTACAACTAAATACATACACCTGCCCAAAGCGGTCAAAAGACGAGACAACCAGGGATATCACAAATAGGTGACGAGCTAAGCTCAGATTCAGTGGGCAGCTGGAGACACTTATGGCTACGACCACAACGACAGTTTTAAAATTTAACGCTGCCAAGAGATAGAGAGTGGCGAGCATCCCGACTCCACAACGCTTAGGTACATGTGATGCGAGCCAAGAACACGAAGAACACCATGTGCAAAGGCATTATCAAGTCTAAGGAAAAATGTATTAGGTCAAACGACAGTGACAAATAAGAGGAGTGAATAGTATCACTGAGAGGAAGAAGACTATGCATGTGTGTTCTAATGGCATCCAATAGTTTTGGGAGAGAAACAGTTCTTTGACACTCGTAAAGAAGGTACGCTCCACCACTAAACAGGTTTTTGGAGTGAAGTGGCGCATGGTTTATTTGGCCAACTCAGTTTAGAGATTCTGTGGAATCTGCTTAGTCTGATTGTTTGGAAGAAGACAGCTGTTTACGCTAATCTGCCGTTGAAGGACAGTGTTCCATCCTCGTGACACGAAAGAATCTTGCATCATGCTCGACATCTTGCGGAAAAATTTTCCCTCTGCCGCCACCGAATACTACCATACCCCGTTGCCTGTAGAATTCATCATGTTTTGCCGGGGTGGAGATGAAACTGTTCGCTGTGTGCTGTGTCACCTGTAGTATTTAGCATATCCCTAGGATGCTATAATCCCATCTCTGGTGACCAGTAGAGAAGGGAAGCACCCCATAATATGATGTAAATTTATGTTAAGCAAAAGATAGTGTTACGCAAATGGAAACGTCTTACTGAAATCATAATTAATAAGGAGACCCAATCAAGCATGAAACTATAGACACCACACCAAGCACATAGATATGTTAATGACAGAAGGGATCATCTGTCTATAACAGAAATAAGAGGGCACTATAACAGTCAGATTTATTATCGCAAAGCATCAAAATGTGAATTAACCACTTGTGTAACTGAATGAACATTTAGTTATTGGACAAGGGACTGTCATTGTAAAATCTAACCTTAGAACAGGTGGTTGAACATGATAAAAGCAGGTGTATGAGAATAAATCAGGGTTATGACCAATGATTGCAAGAGAGGTTAATAGTTAAAGAAAGAAACGGAAAAGTAAATACAGATATTAGTAAGATCGGCAAAATGCATGATGAAAGCGAGATGTTAAAACTGTCCGATGGGATCCTAAAGAGAGTTATCTAACATCGCGTGCCTACCGAACTGGTGATGCCACATGCGTGCAGCGTGACTGCGGAAAGGTGACGGCGTTAGGAGCGGTGGCTGGAGACGGTGAGTTCATCCTGCCCTCTATACTCATTGCTAAAGTGATGTCATTCTTCTTTAGAACCGCAAGGTTCATTTGGCAACAACCCTTCCCCTTTGGTCGTCGGCCTGGAAGTGTTCTATTCGATAACTGAGTGGCAACTGTACTTGGCTTTCAGTAAGTGTCCTCCAACTTAACACCCTAAAACGTAGGCGTTCTGCCAGAACTGAAACCTCACTGGTCATTAGTAGCAGACATTGTGAGTTCTATCCAACAATAATGTAATCTGGTTGAACAAACCTCAGATCCTAGGTACATCGTTATTATCAACGGAGAGGACTCCAGAAAGCCTCTCCCACCCCATGGTACAATTCTGAAGCTGGCAAACAGGAGAGTTTACACGTAGACACTCACGATATAGCACACTCACTACAGAAAATAACGTTATGAACCAAAGGACACATCTGTCCGAAACGTTTAAACAGAATGTTCATCCCTAGCATAGCGTTCCTCATGCACCTGCGTCTCTGTATATTTGCAACTGGTTTAGAACTTTCTAAAAGCAGTAATCCACGCGCTTTCAAATCGAAACTGAAGAGTTTTCTCATGGGTCACTCCTTCTATTCTGTCGTGGAGCTCCTTGAAAAATTAAGCTGATTCTTGTTATATTGTTGACTGCGTCTACTTAAAGTAATGGCTTGAGTGTTTTCGGGTTCATAAACATTTTATTTTTATCTGTTATTACTTTTATGTTGTAATTTCATGTACTGATATGTTCCATGACCTTGGAGATTTGCTCCTCAATTTGGCCCTACGGAACTTGACATGTAAATAAATAAGTCAATCAATCGATATGTGAATTAACCACTGATGTAGTGGTTACTCAGCCTGCCCTCTATACTCACTGCTAAAGTGGAGTCATTCTTCTTTAGAACCGCAAGGTTCATCTGGCAGCAGCCGGCCGGTGTGGCCGTGCGGTTCTAGGCGCTTCAGTCTGGAACCGCGTGACCGCTACGGTCGCAGGTTCGAATCCTGCCTCGGGCATGGATGTGTGTGATGTTCTTAGGTTAGTTAGGTTTAAGTAGTTCTAAGTTCTAGGGGACTGATGACCACAGATGTTAAGTCCCATAGTGCTCAGAGCCATTTTTGAACCATCTGGCAGCAAACACCTTTTGGTCGTCGGCCTGGAAGTGTTCTATTCGCTAACTCAGTGGCAACTGTACTTGTTGATCGCCTAGCAGCAAGTGTCCTCCGACTTAACACTCTAAAACTTAGGTTTTCTGCCAGAACTGAAACCTCCGTGGTAAGTAGTTGCAGGCATTGTGAGTTCCATCCAGTAATAATGTTGTAATCTGGTTGAAGAAACCCTAGCTCCTAGGTATTTCGTTATCACCAACGGGGAGGACTCCAGAAAACCTCTCCCACCCCACTGTACAATTCTGAAGCTGACAAACAGGAGACTTTACAAGTAGACACGCTCGAAAAAGCACACGCTTTACAGAAAATAACGCCATGGGCCAAAGGGGACATTTGTTCCAAAAGTTAAAACAGACCGTTCATCCCTAGCGTAGCTCCCTGACACAGCGTTTCTCATGAACCTGCGTCTCTGTATAGTTTCAACTGGTTTAGAACTTCCTAAAAGCATTTTCCCAGACGCGAACAGTACTGTTTATTAACAGACAGCAAGTCCTTTCGACATCCTGGAATGTGGGGGTGGGAGCTAAGATATTTCGTTCTCTGCTACCTGCGCTGAAACTCAGCCTATAGCTCTAAGAAGTTTATGGCGCCATTCCCTGTTGCTTTAAGTAACCTCCAACCTCATCAAAGCCAGGTTGGAGGCTTTAAGGTCTGCAGAAAATAACAAGCCCTCAAATAGGAAAGAGAATGAGCAATTAGTTGGGCAGTAACTGGAAGTACTGAATATTGTCAACAGCTATGAAGCAACGTAAGAGTACGACTACATTGAGCAAGGGGATGAGCATGTCATGTGATGAAATATGTTGCTTGAGACATAACAGCAGCACACGTAAAGATCTAAACCCTCTTTCGATATGTTTGCAAATCCCATTTCCCTACAAAAATGGATTCGTGTTCATTGACTTCATTCCACCCAGACAAGTTTTGACAATGCTAACACTGAAATTTTGCCAGTTTGCTAAGACATTCATGAGTAGTGTCGTCTTACAGAATGCAAAATCTATCTTCGTTCTTATTAGTGAATTTTAGCTGGGAAAATAATATTTGAGTGTTTTCAAGACTGTAATTTGATCAATGCATGCAATGGACTGAGTTGAAATTATGTATTAGATCTGTGGCATTTGAAATACGACTGAGACGAGAATCGAAACGCATGCTAAGAAACTGCACAATCTAATTATTAGCACGAATTTCCTGAGTCAGTATCGGTATTCATTATAAATCGTTTGTTGAACACGACAGTAGTTAGTGAGAAAGTCGAACTATCCACGTGCTGCCACGCCATTTCTTCAGCTGCCTACTATAGGGCACTAATGGTTAAATCCATTATGGTGGCAAATGCATGTAGTGGAGAACTGTGCGTTGTTTTTCCTTTGTCGTTTTTACAGTCCGACTCAACATGAAAGAGGGGTGAGGCGGGTAGGCGGCAGTAATCACTCTTCTGCTGAAAATTTAAATGTAAAAATCAAATAAAATGATAAATATTCCTTTAAACCAAGGCCAGCCACGGCGTGCCAAACCGCATGCAAGCCAGATGAGAGGACGAAGGCTAGACCTGTCTCAGCTTTGGACGGTCCTTCTGTTAAGTACCCGGTACAGTGCGACATTGCGTTTAGTATTGCGGTGTGGCATTTATCGGTCGCATAGCTCTCCTGAGTTTGGCAGATTCGCGGTGTCGGCACAGTTTACCCTTCGCTGTTAGTTCGTAGTATGAAGGACGTTGATTGGCGCAGTGGCTTTTTGCACAGAAAGAGACAATCTAATGATGTATCGTCACAAGATTTTAAAATCTAATGGGAGTAAGAGAAGAGAGGGATGAAAATTCTCAATATCTATTACGCAGCTGCATAACTGACAAGTACGGCGAATTCACCATGAAATGACATTACAATGCCATGAAGAAAGAAGCTAGAGCTATAGTTACGAACGAAAGAGCAAAAAACTACAACGATCGAGAGACGAGATTCATTGCTCTGCACGTCAAGGAGCAGTTTGTGCTAAATTTGCTGGCATGAAGCACCTGAAGAAATTGCTGGTACGAACACTAAAATTTTTGAAGTCGCACACATTGTTCCACTCTCAGTTGCAATAGTTTTCGATGGAACTAAACAAAGAGTATGTAGACTTTGTACAGGGTGTCTCATAATACACTGACAATGCTTAGTATGTTGCGCAGGAAGGCAAACTGATCGGTTATCAAGAAGGAACCCATATCCGGCACGGCTCTGACTCTGGGCAACGTCGAAGTCTGAGAACGAACTGTTGTGACAGTTTGTTCCGAATCGTTTTGGTGTCTTAATATGGAAGATATGCAGCCCTTTAGCCATCTGAATGCAGCGGATGGATGAACTAAGCCTAAACAACATTCCTGCGCACATGTTACGTGCCTCCACAAAGACCTTATCCGCATCCTACTGCGGGCCTAGTATGGTCTGCCAGTGCAGTTACGTTGTTAATAGCGGTGCACAGATGTGGAAATGACTGACATGGTTCTTGCATACGGCAATACGGACTGCAGTAGGACAGCTGCTAGAAGATAGTACACGAAACGTTTTACAAACAGACGTATCCCACATCTTTCCACGTTTTCGGACATCGTGAGACGCGTCAGAGAAGCAGGAAATTTGCACGTAGATATTTTGTGCCTCAAATCTGTCGATTGTACAGTAAAGTAGTAGCACTTCTTGCTTGGTACTGACCCCAGTCCACTGCTTGTTCTTTGATAGGGGCGGAAACGCGATGCGGGTGTTCCACGCTCGCCACGAACACTACATTAATGTTCGAAGAGGTCCCAGCCACCAGCACACGGCAGAGGGCACAGGCGCTGAACACGGGTAAAAGTGGTGTGTGGCGTGTTGCCCATGAACACCGGCTGTATCCATACCATCTCCAGAAAGTGCAGGCATTACGGGAGGAGGACTACCCACGATACGTACAGTCTGCCCAGTGGTATTTACAACAATGCGTACTCCAGCCGCAATTGTCGAGCTTTGAGCTATTCACAGAGGGACGCATGTTTACTAGAGACGGAATATTAACACTAGAACCGCAAGATATATATGTTCAGCCTGAAGATGCCTAATTAAGGTGAAACGCGTAGTTGATAAAAAAAAACTAAAATTGCAACCAAGACTGTTTTCAACTAATACTATTAAACACTGGTTTGCTGATTCAAGCCACAGATATATCAGAAAAATTTCTGTTCGAGAGCTCGTTTCAGCGTTACTAATTTTGTATCACTTTCCGAGTTGGATTTCTGAAGCTGGAAAAATTTTCTGCAGTCTTGAGCAGATTCAGTGTGATGTAAACTACAGTTTCCATTTCACCCTTGAAGGTTAGCAAATAACGTACTTTACCCGAAAAGAATCAGACACTTTTGTTCTGACTAAAAGCCTGGGCACTAGATATACAGAAATGGACTACGAGGCTTAATCTTCTGCTAACTTTTTCAACGCAACGTATCTTGCTGTCTCTGAAAATGATGTGTCTCAAATAATGAGTAATTCTCGTATTAACTTTTATTCACTTGGCTTATTGTATCTGGATGTTGTCAAATTCATACAACACTACGTATTTCGAGAATCTCATCTTTATCACGACAACGGATGCCACACATGGCGATCCTGTAAGAACACTCTTCTACTGCATCTTTATGGAAGATCATTTGAAATGTCACTTCATTGAGTACACGTGTGATTTCTTTTTCCATCTTTGTCAGCAGCTGTCTAATTATATTGAAACATCCCCTTAGAAAAATTTATGAATTACTGTGCTGGTAAACCTCTTATGTTATTTGATTTTCAAACAGCTGAGCAAAACTGAACATACTCAGACATTTCTCTCTTTACTTATTCTGATCATCACTAAACTGACGCACAATATTTTTAGCGCAACGCAGTCTGAATTTCAATAATCCTTACAAAAGAATGGCCGTAACTAACAATAACCTATACCTTGCATGAATCACTTACCTCACAAAAATCTTCGTTACTCAAGCTACTGCAATACAGCGAGCCAATACTGCCAGCTAAATAAAAGATTCTAACTACTGAAGGCACTAACTACTGATAGGCATAGTTAGCAAATGAAAGAATTTGATAGAGAACAAACAATGTATTTACCTTAATAGTGTTCAAAAGTAATTTTATATATATATTATTATTATTATTAGCGAATGTCCCCATGGGAGAACGATAAGCAGGTGATTAACATTTCTTAATGTTCTTCTTATTTTCCCAGTATTTCTTCATTGCCTCCCCAAAGGCCTTCTTCCTTTCTTCGGTCCACTTTGGTCGGAAAGGTTTAGATTCCGTCTCTGGAGTAAACTTCCACTTGTCGATTTTTCTTCTGAATGTATCCCGGTCTGATGTGTTTGTTATGTCAATTTTTGCCTTTTTCAAATCCTTCTTAACTTCAGTTACCCAGGGTATTGTTGCCTTAAGTGATGTCATATAGTCCAATAGACGTTTAGTTAACCTGTTTCCAGGTAATCTGTCTATATGTCCATAAAACTTCATCCGCCTCTTCCTGATATCTGCCTCGATGTTTGATATTTTTTCGGTTGTCTCGGTAGTCTGCAGCCTGTATCCATCTTGTGTGTATCGTGGTCCTAGGATTTTTCTAATAATTTTTCTCTCTACTTTCTTAATTTCGTGTAAATCTAATTTTCTATTCAGGGAGAGTGTTTCACTTGCATATGTGACTGTTGGTTTGATGACTGTGTTGTAGTGTCTGATTTTAGTGCCTTTTGATAGACATTTCTTGTTATATATATTTTGAATAAGTCCGAATGCTTTCTTGATTTTCTGTAATCGGTTTTTTTGTGCTATTTTCTCAAGTCCTGTTGGTTCAATAACTTCACCGAGATACTTAAAGTGCTTGACTCTAGTTATTTCACCATACTTTGTTTTTAGTTTCGAAATATCTAATTTTGAGCAGATGAATTCTGTCTTCTCAAAGGAGATTTGCAGGCCAACCTTCTCAGCACATTCTTTAAGTGTCTCAATTTGTTTTACTGCTGTTTCTTCACTGTCAGTTATAATTGCCAAGTCATCTGCAAACGCTAAATAAGGGATGTTCAATTTTCCTTTACCTCTTCCTAGTTCAATTGGCTTCCACAAGCTTTGTTTCCTTAGTGTTACTTCCCACTCTTTCATAACTTTGTCCAAAACTATATTGAATAATAGTGGTGAGATCCCATCTCCTTGTCTTACTCCTGTTTTAATTGAGAATGGTTCCGAAATTTCCCCTCTGAATTTAATTTTTGATTTGGTTTCTGTTAGTGTTTGTTCAATTAGTTTTCGGGTTTTAGTGTCTAGGCCTCGTTCTTCGAGAATGTGACATAGAGACTGTCTGTCTATGGAATCGTATGCCTTTTTGAAATCAACGAATGTGCAGATTATTGGTTTTGACCTGATTGCTTTAATCTTTAAAATAGTTTTAAGGTTGACTATCTGTTCCGGGCATGATCTATTAGGACGAAAGCCTGCTTGGTAGTCTGAAATTGTATGTTCTAGTTGTTCTTGTGCCCTCTTTAGGAGACATGCAGATAGAATTTTGTAGGTAACTGGTAAAAGTGAAATGCCTCTGTAGTTGTTTACGTCTGATCTCTCTCCCTTTTTGTGCAATGGGTGAATTAGTGCACACTTCCACTCCTCTGGGATATTTTCTGTCTGCCAAATTTCTTGGATGATGCTAGTGATCTCTTTTAACGAATTTGGACCAAGGTTTTTCAGTAGTTCAGCTACAATTCCATCTTCTCCCGATGATTTATTGTTTTTGAGTTTTCTAATGTGACTATAAATTTCTTCTTGAGATGGTGGTGGTGAAGTCTCATTCGTGTGTTCTGGTTGTAATCTGGGGAATCTTGTACTTGGTTGTGGGCAATTTAGGAGTTGTGAGAAATATTTAGCTAGTTCTTGGCAATTTTCTTTGTTAGTTAGTGCCAATTTTCCATTCTGTTTCCGGAAGCAGAGATTTTGTGGAGTGTATCCTTTGATTTGATTTGCGAATATTTTATAAAAATCTTGAGTGTTGTGGTTCTTAAAGTTTTCTTCAATTGTGTTTAGTTGTTCATTAAGGTATTTTCTTTTAGTTTGTCTAAGTATTTTAGCTGTTTGTTTTCTCACTTTGAAAAATGTTTGTTGTGTGGTTTCTGATTTGTCACAATTGTAATTTAAAAAGGCTTGTTGTCTCTCTTCTAATGCGTTATCACAATTCGAATTCCACCATGGATGCTTGGATATTTTCTTTAACGGAATCAAATCTCTTGCTTTCTGTATAATTTTCGTTCGGAAATCTTTCCAGTTGTTTGTTGGTTGTTTATCCCATGCTTCCGTAATTTCTGATTCCTTGATATTTTTCAAGTCAAATTTGGGAATTAGTGGTGATTTCCTTTGGCGTTTCCTTTTTGGAGTGAATTTAATTTTAACTCTGGTAAGGTAGTGGTCAGAATCTATATTTGCCCCTCTGCGGACTTGAACGTCGTGTATTTCTTTCTGGAAGTCATAGGAGATCGCAACATGGTCTATTTGAAATTCACCAAGCTGAAGGTTTGGTGATCTCCATGTTTTTTGTTTATTGGGGTCTTTTCGAAGTGATGTTGTCACGATTTTTAGGTTGTTTTGCTGACATAACTCGATGAGTCTCATGCCGTTCTTGTTTGTGAATTTGTGTGCAGGGTAATTACCGACTGTTTTTTTATATTTCCTCTCTTTGCCAATTTGCGCGTTGAAATCCCCTAGAAGAATTTTTACATCCTCCTCTGGAATTTTGGACATTTCAGTTTCGAGTTTTTCCCAAAATTTTTCTGTCTTCTCCGGTTCTTTTTTGTTGGCAATGTTGGTAGGTGCATGAACATTAATAAATGTATGTATTTTGTTGGTGTGCTTGATTCGCATGGTCATTAGTCTGTTACTGATTTGATTTATGTCTATAACAGAGTCAAGGGTGTCCTTATTTACAATAAAAGCCATGCCAAATATTGCAGCTCCTTTGCCAATTTTCTTGTCTGTTTTACTTTTAAAGATACGGTAATTGTTGTAGTCTATTGTTTCTGAATCAGTGAATCTGGTCTCTTGGAGAGCAAGGATTTGAATTTTCTGTTTGTTGAGTTCTGTTGTAAGATTATGAAGTTTGCCTGTCTGAATTAGTGTCTGAATGTTAAAAGTGCCAATAAATGTATGGGACTTTCGTGGACGTTTACTAGAGAACTCCGACTTTCTCTGTCGTACGAGCCCAAGCTCCCCAGAATCCGATAGCTTGGTTGTCGCCACAGGGCGAGTGGATTGGCCACCTGGGGTAATATTAATTTTACTTGTACGAATCATACTGCTTGTAATTAAGTTCCAGCTAATGCTGGGTAGTTAGAACCAGGGATTGTTAGTTCCTGGAGCTTGGTGTTCAGCCGCACCTCACATGGTGAACAGACGCTGGCCAGAGTACCGGTGGTTGCCACACAGACGTGTCTGGGCTTTTCAATATGCTTTATCTTGTTGATAATGCTTGCCTCTTCCGCCAGTTCCGCCGTACCGATGATCTTCATCTCCGTCTTCCCTACCGTTGAGGTCTTCGCCGTATCCCTGGCAAGGGACCCTCACAAGGTACTATATATATATATATATATATATATATATATATATATATATATATATATAAATATATAATTTCGTTTTTCTGACGGACACACGTCCAGATCGTCCGCTCTCAAAACTCTGCCATCTCTCTTCCCACATCCACCACTGCTGGCGGCTCACCTCCAACTGCACAACGCTATGCGCTGTTCACATCCAACTGCCCAACATTACAATAGCAAATATTCCAACAATGAAAACCAGCCACAGACTGCACACAACACAGTCAGTGATTTTCATACAGAGCGCTACGTGGCGTTACCAACAAATAAACCTAAACAGCCTACTTCCAATATCACTATATCGGTTTCGCTGTCGACGAGACTACTAAAGTTATATGGTTCATATGGCTCTGAGCACTACGGGACTTAACATCTGAGGTCATCAGTCCCCTAGAACTTTGAACTACTTAAACCTAACTAACCTAAGGACATCACACACATCCATGCCCGAGGCAGGATTCGAACCTGCGACCGTAGCAGTCACGCGGTTCCGGACTGAAGCGCCAAAAACGGCTCGGCTACTGCGGCCGGCCGACTACTAAAGAAGACATAATTCATCACTACAGGGCGTCCTGAGACCAATGGTCAATATTTACGGTTATGACAGGAACTATTATTCGGAGTTAAAAAGTCTAGTAAACCTGGGCTCTAAAATGCATACCTTAAGAGCTGCGAGCACTTTTGATCTCCTATACTGTGAATCAGATCTCTTCTACTGTAAGCTCTTTGCTGTTCTGATTTTGGGTGGAGGTACTATGGACCGCCGCGCGGGATTAGCCGAGCGGTATAGAGCGCTGCAGTCATGGACTGTGCGGCTGGTCCCGGCGGAGGTTCGAGTCCTCCCTCGGGCATGGGTGTGTGTGGTTGTCCTTAGAATATCTTAGGTTAAGTAGTGTGTAAGCTTAGGGACTGACGACCTTAGCAGCTAAGTCCCATAAGATTTCACACAGATTTGAACATTTTTTTACTATGGACAAAAACAAGAAAAAATTGTCTAGTAAACCTGAGCGATAACGTGCATACCTTAAGAACTACGAGCATTTCTTCAGTAGGTGGGATGTGTTTCACAGTAGCGAAGATTAACAAGTGCTCATAGCTGTTAAGGTATGCACTTTAGAGTCCTTGTTTGCTGGACATTTTTTCTCGTCTTGGTCTATACTACTTTTCGTTTACACCTATTTTTAAAGGCTCTGGAAGGAACAAGAGCAAAACTGTTATCGCAATTAACTGATGAATAATCAATAGATGTAACGTCATTTGCCTTCTAGTCAGTGCGTCGGTCCTACCATACGTAGCCAAGTGTGATTAACATCAGTTTGAAATTAAACTTTTCTCCACTATCCCGCTTGGACTTTGTAACTGCGTCACGCTAAGTGTCCCATCAGCATTATGCAAGAGTTACTTTTAACGAAACGAAGGTCGCATAAGACAGCAATCGGTTTCATGTTCAAATCATATGAAACCTAACTTTTAAAACCTGCAGTACCTCCGAGACTACGAGGAGCGTGTTTGGCGTAAGTAACGCTTTGAAATACGGCCGTTAGAGCTGTACGGTCGCCATACTGTGCATGCTCGCAAACTGTTGACTGTCCACAAACACTATTACGATAGCTTTCGCATGCGTGAATGTTAGTTTATATGTGTTCGAAACTGCTCATCCGACTGAAAATGTCCCCTAATCAAAAATACGCGTTCTTATTCATTTCCGAAATGCAAGAGATGTGAAATTTGCCGAAATTCACCGACAGATTAGTGAAGTGTATGGAGAAAACGTTACGAGGACTGGAATAGTTATAAAATGTTCTAGACCATTTAATTTTTGTCGTGCAACTGTGCACGATGAGAAGTGAGGTGGACGACCGTCGTCATTACTGATGACCTGGCGCAGAAAATCAATAAAAACAAAATCGGAAAGACAGACAGCACACGATTCGATCGTTATCTTATGCTTTCTCTCACTTTCCAAGAGATTTTCAGTATGAAATTATGAGAGAACGCTTACAGTACTGAAAGTTGTGTGCACGCTAGGTTCTAAAAATGCTGACTGTGTTGTACAAAACCAATTGTTTTTCCAGTGCAATGACCTTTCATTGAGGTTCTGTGAAGGGAATAAGTTTTTAAACTGAGTTGTCAGTGGTGGCGAAAAATGGGTTGTTCACATTACAGCGGATTTAAAACAACATGCCTTGGAACGGAGGCAGTTGGCGTTTCCCAAGGAACTAAAGTTCCCGTAAACTATTTCGCCTCGAGGTAGCGCAGTCAATGCAGACATTTACTGTAAGGTCTTAAAGAAATTACGTCGTGCAAAAAAGAAAAGAAAAAAGAGAAAACAACGTGCATGCTCAATAGAGGGATCGTTTTGCCACACGACAAAACCCGTCCTTATGTGGTTTATCGAATTAAAGATCTCATCGCATTATATGGTTGTCAACAGTTTGATCAGTATAGCAATGAGCTAGCACAAAGTCATTATAATTTGTTGTTGCACTTAAAGAGGCGCCTTGCCGCTGACATCAGCGCAAGGAATAGGTTGACGATGTCTAAATGTCAGCATAGGATCGGTTAAACATCCAGGTGGCAGAATTCTAGGAGGAGAGGTTTCAGAAGCTGGTCATACGATACTGTAAGTGCCTTAATATTTGCGGATATTATGTTTAAAAGTAGATTAAAGTCCAGTCTTTCACGTAAAAATGAAGTTGTTGTAAAATTGCTTTTAGTTTATTTCAGAACGGTATTTATTTTAAAAACGTGCTTTGTAGTAATCGAATTTTGAAGAGTGAAGTGCTATTGAATTCATTTCTTTTGGAACTATGATATTAGCAGCAGAAATTTCCGTATTTCCATTTGAAAAATCGAATACGGTACTGATGCCTTTGTAGTTAATATAGCTATGAAATGAGACTATAAGTCATTTACTGATATTTTACAATTAATTTGATTAAGAACAGAATTGTGATCTCTTAAACGTCTCAGAAAATATCTGAGATGAACAGCGTAGCTGAATCAGCTTGTAAAATACTTTACAAAAGTAGTGTAAGATTTTGAATCGCTGCTTCTGCTTAACTAGTATGCGCCAGTAACTACTGAACTGTCTGAGAGATGCATACATCGTAGGTTTTGTTCTGAAGGTCAAATGAGATTTTTAACTCCGAAACGAAATCATCTGTCAGAAGAGTGTTCGTCTTCTTCCGCCAGCATGCTCTGTATAGTCCGATTGACATGTGCCGCTTGGCAAGTTATTTTACTACCCTCCGTCTCGTCACCAGAGGAACGTGTGTTTACTTCAGAGGGTCTGTGTAAATAAACTGTGGGTGCTTTATATTTGTTGTTGACTCCGCGTCTACAGGGTATGTAAACTGTGCTTTCTACCGTGCATTGTGTCACTGTTTATCAAATTTTCACTTTTCCTGCCATCTTGTTTTTCGTGTTCTGGCCGAAAATTTCCCACTTACCAGTTTACAAAGATCATAAGCAACATCTCCCAGCAACATATTCGAAATTATTACTTCAGCCTATATTATTACTTTAATCTAACAAATAGTCAAAGGATAAAACAAAGAACCAGTGTTAACAGCAGAAAGTAATGTAATGACAGTACTTTTATATTAGCAAAGCGTAAAAAGAGTCATCAGTACGTGATACTATGGTATATATTTTTTCTATTAATAATGCAGGTATAATATTATGAAAACTAAAATCAATGTTGTTTCAGTACCATTGTACGTCTGTATTCAACCGATTTCTCAAAAATGGCTCAAATGGCTCTAAGCACTATGGGATGACTGAGGTCATCAGTCCCCTAGACTTAGAACTACTTTAACCTAACTAACCTAAGGACATGACACACATCCATGCCCGAGGCAGGATTCGAACCTGCGACCGTAGCAGCCTCGTGGTTCCGGACTGAAGCGCCTAGAACCGCTCGGCCACCACGGCCGCACAACCGATTTCTCGATCACATCAAAGTGCACAGGCGACATATATCTACAAAAAGGCAATAAAAGTCATTCAGACAGGTACCGTTTTGCAACAGAATACTATAAACCCTAATATTCCTTCCTTTTTTGTTTGTCAGAATACTAGAAAAAGGGAAGAAAGACAGAGGTTCAAAGTCGCGTCGACTACGAAGCCTTTACAGTTGGAGCGCAAAACTCAGAAGAGGCAGGGAATCGCAAGTGTCCGTTTCAATGGAAGCATCCAAGCGTTTGCGTGAAGCGATTTCGAGAACCACAGAAATCCTAAACCTAGATGGCCGAATCGGGACCTGAAGCGATGTCTTAACGAATGCAAGGCGACCATGCAGCAACTTGCTTAGTGAGAGTACTAGAACGTATCGGCGTTCAGAGACGATGACCTCTTAAACATACACTTCTGGAAATGGAAAAAAGAACACATTGACACCGGTGTGTCAGACCCACCATACTTGCTCCGGACACTGCGAGAGGGCTGTACAAGCAATGATCACACGCACGGCACAGCGGACACACCAGGAACCGCGGTGTTGGCCGTCGAATGGCGCTAGCTGCGCAGCATTTGTGCACCGCCGCCGTCAGTGTCAGCCAGTTTGCCGTGGCATACGGAGCTCCATCGCAGTCTTTAACACTGGTAGCATGCCGCGACAGCGTGGACGTGAACCGTATGTGCAGTTGACGGACTTTGAGCGAGGGCGTATAGTGGGCATGCGGGAGGCAGGGTGGACGTACCGCCGAATTGCTCAACACGTGGGGCGTGAGGTCTCCACAGTACATCGATGTTGTCGCCAGTGGTCGGCGGAAGGTGCACGTGCCCGTCGACCTGGGACCGGACCGCAGCGACGCACGGATGCACGCCAAGACCGTAGGATCCTACGCAGTGCCGTAGGGGACCGCACCGCCACTTCCCAGCAAATTAGGGACACTGTTGCTCCTGGGGTATCGGCGAGGACCATTCGCAACCGTCTCCATGAAGCTGGGCTACGGTCCCGCACACCGTTAGGCCGTCTTCCGCTCACGCCCCAACATCGTGCAGCCCGCCTCCAGTGGTGTCGCGACAGGCGTGAATGGAGGGACGAATGGAGACGTGTCGTCTTCAGCGATGAGAGTCGCTTCTGCCTTGGTGCCAATGATGGTCGTATGCGTGTTTGGCGCCGTGCAGGTGAGCGCCACAATCAGGACTGCATACGACCGAGGCACACAGGGCCAACACCCGGCATCATGGTGTGGGGAGCGATCTCCTACACTGGCCGTACACCACTGGTGATCGTCGAGGGGACACTGAATAGTGCACGGTACATCCAAACCGTCATCGAACCCATCGTTCTACCATTCCTAGACCGGCAAGGGAACTTGCTGTTCCGACAGGACAATGCACGTCCGCATGTATCCCGTGCCACCCAACGTGCTCTAGAAGGTGTAAGTCAACTACCCTGGCCAGCAAGATCTCCGGATCTGTCCCCCATTGAGCATGTTTGGGACTGGATGAAGCGTCGTCTCACGCGGTCTGCACGTCCAGCACGAACGCTGGTCCAACTGAGGCGCCAGGTGGAAATGGCATGGCAAGCCGTTCCACAGGACTACATCCAGCATCTCTACGATCGTCTCCATGGGAGAATAGCAGCCTGCATTGCTGCGAAAGGTGGATATAGACTGTACTAGTGCCGACATTGTGCATGCTCTGTTGCCTGTGTCTATGTGCCTGTGGTTCTGTCAGTGTGATCATGTGATGTAACTGACCCCAGGAATGTGTCAATAAAGTTTCCCCTTCCTGGGACAATGAATTCACGGTGTTCTTATTTCAATTTCCAGGAGTGTATGTTAACAAACTAAATGTATTCCCGAAATTTCATTATTCTTCATCAGTTACATTTTGGAACTGCGATTTTTTTTCGGAAATGTTATCTGATGTGGCGTTAGGATCAGTGATTATGATTATGCTGCCAAGGTTCTTGGATTTACGGCGGATCCAGTCGTCGAAGGTCCACGACATTTCGGCGAATATTCATTCCGCCATTATTATAACTTAATCATAGCCAACACTTGGTTCAAGAATCATAAAAGAAGGTTGTATACCTGGAAGAATCCTGGAGATACTAAAAGGTATCAGATAGATTATATAATGGTAAGACAGAGATTTAGGAACCAGGTTTTAAATTGTAAGACATTTCCTGGGGCAGATGTGAATTCTGACCACAATCTATTGGTTATGAACTGCAGATTGAAACTGAAGAAACTGCAAAAAGGTGGGAATTTAAGGAGATGGGACCTGGATAAACTGAAAGAATCAGAGGTTGTAGAGAGTTTCAGGAAGAGCATAAGGGAACAATTGACAGGAATGGGGGAAAGAAAAACAGTAGAAGAAGAATGGGTAGCTCTGAGGGATGAAGTAGTGAAGGCAGCAGAGGATCAAGTGGGTAAAAAGACGAGGGCTAATAGAAATCCTTGGGTAACAGAAGAACTATTGAATTTAATTGATGAAAGGAGAAAATATAAAAATGCAGTAAATGAAGCAGGCAAAAAGGAATACAAACGTCTCAAAAATGATATCGACAGGAAGTGCAAAATGGCTAAGCAGGGATGGCTAGAGGACAAATGTAAGGATGTAGAGGCTTGTCTCACTAGGGGTAAGATAGATACTGCCTACAGGAAAATTAAAGAGACCTTTGGAGAGAAGAGAACCACTTGTATGAATATCAAGAGCTCAGATGGCAACCCAGTTCTAAGCAAAGAAGGGAAGGCAGAAAGGTGGAAGGAGTATATAGAGGGTTTATACAAGGGCGATGTACTTGAGGACAATATTATGGAAATGGAAGAGGATGTAGATGAAGACGAAATGGGAGATAAGATACTGCGTGAAGAGTTTGACAGAGCACTGAAAGACCTGAGTCGAAACAAGGCCCCGGGAGTAGACAACATTCCATTTGAACTACTGATGGCCTCGGGAGAGCCAGTCATGACAAAACTCTACCATCTGGTGAGCACGATGTATGAGACTTCAAGAAGAATATAATAATTCCAATCCCAAAGAAAGCAGGTGTTGACAGATGTGAAAATTACCGAACTATCAGTTTAATAAGTCACAGCTGCAAAATACTAACGCGAATTCTTTACAGACGAATGGAAAAACTGGTAGAAGCCGACCTCGGGGAAGATCAGTTTGGATTCCGTAGAAATGTTGGAACACGTGAGGCAATACTGACCTTACGACTTATCTTAGAAGAAAGATTAAGAAAAGGCAAACCTACGTTTCTAGCATTTGTAGACTTAGAGAAAGCTTTTGACAATGTTAACTGGAATACTCTCTTTCAAATTCTGAAGGTGGCAGGGGTAAAATACAGGGAGCGAAAGGCTATTTACAGTTTGTACAGAAGCCAGATGGCAGTTATAAGAGTCGAGGGGCATGAAAGGGAAGCAGTGGTTGGGAAAGGAGTAAGACAGGGTTGTAGCCTCTCCCCGATGTTATTCAATCTGTATATTGAGCAAGCAGTAAAGGAAACAAAAGAAAAATTCGGAGTAGGTATTAAAATTCATGGAGAAGAAGTAAAAACTTTGAGGTTCGCCGATGACATTGTAATTCTGTCAGAGACAGCAAAGGACTTGGAAGAGCAGTTGAACGGAATGGACAGTGTCTTGAAAGGAGGATATAAGATGAACATCAACAAAAGCAAAACGAGGATAATGGAATGTAGTCAAATTAAGTCGGGTGATGCTGAGGGGATTAGATTAGGAAATGAGACACTTAAAGTAGTAAAGGAGTTTTGCTATTTAGGGAGTAAAATAACCGATGATGGTCGAAGTAGAGAGGATATAAAATGTAGACTGGCAATGGCAAGGAAAGCGTTTCTCAAGAAGAGGAATTTGTTTACATCGAGTATAGATTTAAGTGTCAGGAAGTCATTTCTGAAAGTATTTGTATGGAGTGTAGCCATGTATGGAAGTGAAACATGGACGATAACTAGTTTGGACAAGAAGAGAATAGAAGCTTTCGAAATGTGGTGCTACAGAAGAATGCTGAAGATAAAGTGGGTAGATCACGTAACTAATGAGGAGGTATTGAATAGGATTGTGGAGAAGAGAAGTTTGTGGCACAACTTGACTAGAAGAAGGGATCGGTTGGTAGGACATGTTTTGAGCCATCAAGGGATCACAAATTTAGCATTGGAGGGCAGTGTGGAGGGTAAAAATCGTAGAGGGAGACCAAGAGATGAATACACTAAGCAGATTCAGAAGGATGTAGGTTGCAGTAGGTACTGGGAGATGAAGAAGCTTGCACAGGATAGAGTAGCATGGAGAGCTGCATCAAACCAGTCTCAGGACTGAAGACCACAACAACAACAACATTATTAGGTGGTGCTGACGGAATGATGTGTCTGCTGCATTGGCGGTATTTATACCTACCAATCCATAATTGGAGGGGGCAGGGGCGTGGGCGTACGTGCCGCTGCTGCGGCGCTGGAGAGGAGTCTCAGTTGCCTTGCACCCTCCGTCCCTGTCCCATGTTGTGTCCCACTGTCGCATTCTGCTTGGATTGAACTTAGTATTGACTCCCATGCCTTTCTCAGTTGGAATCCGTGATCCTGTTGACTGAATTAACAGTCACAGGGATTTCAATCGCTTCTTTGAAAATGAAGTGCCTAAATTTATCCGTGGTAGCCAGGGCTTTCGAGCAAGGCATGGGAGCCCATGCTGAGCTCCATCAAAGCAAAACGGGACATCCGGACTGAGATGCGACAGGGACGCCGGGTAGAAGGCAACTGAAACTCTCCATGCGACCCCCCCCCCCCCCCGCCCTCTTCATAGAGCTTGGCGTTGGGCCGGTGAGGCCCGAAATCTGGACGGCAGGCATAAGTACCACCAGCATGCAGCAGACATATCACTCCGTCAGAACCAACTGATGGTGGCGGAACGTTTATCCGCGCCATGTACCGTGGCCCTTCGACGATTGTACGAGGTGCATTCAAGTTCTAAGGCCTCCGATTTTTTTTCTCTGGACTGGAAAGAGATAGAAACATGCGCATTGTTTTAAAATGAGGCCGCGTTCATTGTCAATACGTCCCAGAGATGGCAGCACCGTACGGCAGATGGAATTTTACCGCCAGCGGCGAGAACGAGAACTGTTTTAAATACTTAAAATGGCGACGTTTTCCTTACTTGAACAGTGTGCAATCATTCTTTTTCTGAATTTGCGTGGTGTGAAACCAATTGAAATTCATCGACAGTTGAAGGAGACATGTGGTGATGGAGTTATGGATGTGTCGAAAGTGCGTTCGTGGGTGCGACAGTTTAATGAAGGCAGAACATCGTGTGACAACAAACCGAAACAACCTCGGGCTCGCACAAGCCGGTCTGACGACATGATCGAGAAAGTGGAGAGAATTGTTGTTTTGGGGGATCGCCGAATGACTGTTGAACAGATCGCCTCCAGAGTTGGCATTTCTGTGGGTTCTGTGCACACAATCCTGCATGACGACCTGAAAATGGGAAAAGTGTCATCCAGGTGGGTGCCACGAATGCTGACGGACGACCACATGGCTGCCCGTGTGGCACGTTGCCAAGCAATGTTGATGCGCAACGACAGGATGAATGGGACTTTCTTTTCGTCGGTTGTGACAATGGATGAGACATGGATGCCATTTTTCAATCCAGAAACAAAGCGCCAGTCAGCTCAATGGAAGCACACAGATTCACCGCCACCAAAAAATTTCGGGTAGCCGCCAGTGCTGAAAAAATAATGGTGTCCATGTTCTGAGACAGCGAGGGCGTAATCCTTACCCATTGCGTTCCAAAGGGCACTACGGTAACAGGTGCATCCTACGAAAATGTTTTGAAGAACAAATTCCTTCCTGCACTGCAACAAAAACGTCCGGGAAGGGCTGCGCGTGTGCTGTTTCACCAAGACAACGCACCCGCACATCGAGCTAACGTTACGCAACAGTTTCTTCGTGATAACAACTTTGAAGTGATTCCTCATGCTCCCTACTCACCTGACCTGGCTCCTAGTGACTTTTGGCTTTTTCCAACAATGAAAGACACTCTCCGTGGCCGCACATTCACCAGCCGTGCTGCTATTGCCTCAGCGATTTTCCAGTGGTCAAAACAGACTCCTAAAGAAGCCTTCGCCGCTGCCATGGAATCATGGCGTCAGCATTGTGAAAAATGTGTACGTCTGCAGGGCGATTACGTCGAGACGTAACGCCAGTTTCATCGATTTCGGGTGAGTAGTTAATTAGAAAAAAAATCGGAGGCCTTAGAACTTGAATGCACCTCGTATCCGGCAGTACATCCGAGAGCCTTGGAAGCAGCATATACACCGAAAAAGCCTCAGATGACGATTATGATTATGTTTCTCTTCAAACCATAGCTTATTTTAAAATATTTAATCTTTTTCAGTACTCGAGAAATTCTGAAATAATAAAGTGATGCAGTCTTAAGAATATGAGGAAGTGCGTAAATTCTGTCTGAATTGCAAAAAGTTCAATATTAGTATCTCATGGCCAAGCAGAAATTGCGAAGAAAATAAAATGGAATTAATTGCTCAATTATTTAGGTCAATTTTGTTTCGTGGGGGCAAAGCTTAGAATATAGGTCGGGTTAGTGTCGTTGTTCACGAAGATGCTGGCGAATTCTGAATCCGCTAACTGATTCTGGTCTTCCATTTCGTATACCAAATATCGAATTAGGAGAGCCAATTAGTGCGCTGCAGGTAGCAATATTCAAATTAAGACCAATGCAGGGTGAATGCGTGATGATATTACAAACTTCCAGGGTAAATATATCAATTTGGGATAAGGGGCCTAGTCCAAAAACGACCGAGTTGCAAGTTATAAGCGAACATCGTTGTGATATCTCTGGCGCTGAATCTCATCTGCTGCAGGCTCTTTGCTTTTCATATTTTGAGAGGGGGTAGTATGGGGCAAAACAAACAAAAAAAAGTCCAGTAAACATGGGCTCTAAAATGCATACCTTAAGAGCTATGTGCACTACTTATGTAGAAGAGATGTGTTTCACAATAGCGAGAATGAACAATTTCTCATAGCTCTTAAGGTATACACTTCAGAGCCCATATTTCCTGGACATTTTCTTTGTGTTTAGGTCACTACTACCTCATCCCTAAATATGGGAAGCAAAGAGCCTGCAGTAGAAGAGATCCAATGTCAGAGGTATCACAACAAGTTTTGCTTATACCTCGGTCGTTTCCGCACCAGCGTCCTTACCTCAAACAGATACATTTACCCTTGTTCTCATCTCTGAATGTTTATTATATCATCACAGAGTCACTTTGTATATCTAGGATGGAAGGTAATCAAACTAGTGCTGTGAGCTTTAAACGGTTCGCGAGATTGTTATTTTGTTCAGTGAATTTCACTCATTCCCAATAACTTCTTATTCCATTTTAAATTAGCGCATTTACTCAATATCAGCTGCATCTCGTTTTCGCACTCGTTCAGCCGTCTCTCTCTCTCTCTCTCTGTGTGTGTGTGTGTGTGTGTGTGTGTGTTCTTGTGTTTGTGTGTGTGTGTCTTGTAAACGACTCGCAACTCTCTCTTATATCCGCCAGATGTGTGTGTGTGTGTGTGTGTGTGTGTGTGTGTGTGAGTGAGAGAGAGAGAGAGAGAGAGAGAGAGAGAGAGAGAGAGAGATGGAAGGATTAATAATAATAATACTTACATCTGAATGTGACAGCCTTCTTTTATTCTCTCCAGGAGCAGTGACTGATATCTGCTGCTGCTGATGCATCATGATGTTGACAGACCAAGTAGAAAGCACGAATGTAAAGTGTGTCTCATGATGCTGGGTGCCCCGACGAGTGGAGGTGGGTAGGGGATGGTGTTGTGTGGGACAGGATGGTGCGGATATCCCATCAATAGGATCGCACTGCAAAAGAGCTGAAGCATCTTGGATCACAAATTATTGTAACTGGGATTACACTTTTGGCGGCCATTTTGAGACATAAATAATGTTAATTAAGATGATAGATATGGGTCATAAATTAGATTATGCTGAAAGCATTTTACCATGAATTAGATCCTAAATAAACATTACTAAGAGCACAAGTGAGCAGTTTGTTTACATTAGGTTCGTTAAGAGGACTATGCCAAATGGCCAGTTTGTTTACAAATGGAGTACAATGCCCCAATGTTACAGAAACAGCACTGCTCCCATACACGTGTGTAGTAGTACATTTTAATTTGGTTATTATGGGTTGAGCGTATACTTACATCAATATAATTTATGAATAACTGTTCTATAGACATTACCATTACTGACACGCCAAACACAAATTTATTTCTTAAATCGTCCACCACGCAAATGGCTTCAGTCATTGCGATGCGTTCCTGGAGATGTTTTTAAAAGATCCCTGAAGTGTTGCTAGAGGAGGCCGAAATGCACGCGTTTAATTACACGCTGACTGGCGTGAGGTCTGGAACAGGTCAGAGAATTAAGACTAGCAAAACAAGAGTAACTGGTAGAACACTTAACTTTAATCCACAATTGTAGAACATAGCTCTTGTTACTGTACAGGCTTCACAATATTAATTATCAAATGCTATGGCGCCTTGCTAGGTCGTAGCAAATGACGTAGCTGAAGGCTATGCTAACCATCGTCTCGGCAAATGAGAGCGTATTTGTCAATGTAGCAACGCTAGCAAAGTCGGCTGTCCAACTGGGGCGAGTGCTAGGATCTGTCTCTAGACCTGCCGTGTGGCGGCGCTCGGTCTGCAATCACTGACAGTGGCGACACGCGGGTCCGTCGTATACTAGCGGACCGCGGCCGATTTAAAGGCTACCACCTAGCAAGTGTGGTGTCTGGCGGTGACACCACATTCCTCCCCCGCAAATCGGCGAACGGTTGTGTTATAGGGCTTCCGCCCGCAGTGGGGAGGACCCCATGTTGACGTATGCGACGAAGTGGGGAGCCTAACAACAGGCGAGGCTGTGCCACCCGCACCCGGCCATTCGGTCCGAGGGGAGCTAGGAAACGCCTGAAAACCTAGTCGAGGGTGCACGCCAACATGCGGTGTATGCGCCCGAAGATAGTCAGGAGGGTTCGAAGGGTCGACCTCCATCGAGTCGGAGCACCCGACTGGCGAAGACGACAGATGGTCCGGAGCGGGCAAGAGTTCCATGGCGGTGGACAACTGGTCACGGGAAGCGATCGGCGGCGCGTGACCCAGGGAGGCGCCCGGCGGTTGCAGCGACGCGTCCACTGCGGGCGGCACCGGCGGGAGAACAGGCGGCGGCGCGTCGCCATGGGGCAAAATGGAAGGCAGCGTTGGTAACACCTGGGGCTGAGGCGAGCCAGTAGATGGGTCCCCAGGGCGCTGACCGGACGGCACCCTTGCTGAAAGCAGACGGGGAGCGGCAGATCCCATGCGACGACAGAGGCGCAGCTGATTGAGATGCCGACGCACCTCACCAGAGGCCCCCAAAACCAGTTACATCGCGCGGCCGAGGCAGCGAAGAATGCGCCCTGCGAGCCAACGCCGTGAACCGCGATAGTTGCGATAGTATACAACGTCGCCTGGGGCAAAAGCAGGTGTCTACCGCTGCACGGGAACCTGATGCGGCGGATGTAGCAAAGACATCAAGGTTCGATGAGGGCGACCGTGAAGCAGCTCAGCCGGCGAGCGACCGTCGCGGGGCTGAGAGCGATACGAGGACAAAAAGAGCAATAACGCGTCCTCCCGAGAATGCGACTCTTTCAATTTCAACATCTGTGACTTGAAAGTCCTGACCAAACGTTCAGCGACACCGTTTGACTGTGGCGAAAACGGCGCGGACGTCAGATGTTGAATACCATCGGCCTTGCAGAATGACTGAAATTCTGCGGACATGAATTGTGGGCCATTGTCGGAAACAATAGTCTGTGGTAGACCTTCAATGCAAAAGATAGCGGATAACGCTTGGATGGTGGCAGAAGACGTGTGTAAGACATCCGGACAACAAAAGGAAAATTACTGAATGAATCGACCACAACCAACCATCGAGCATTCCAGAATGGACCAGCAAAATCGATGTGTAAGCGTTGCCAAGGGGAAGTGGCTTTTGGCCATGCCAAGAATTTCCGCGGTGGTGCGGATTGTTGTTCGGCACACGCCATGCAAGAAGAGCACATATTCGTAATCGCAGCATCGATTCCGAACCAAGTGCAGTGCTGACGAGCAAGTTGTTTCGTGCGCACTATACCCCAATGTCCTTGGTGGAGAAGCTTTAAGACAGAGGACTGTAACGAACGTGGGACCACGACCCTGGACTGATCATTATCAGAACGCAACAGCAAAACACCACATCGAACAAAAGGTCTCCCCTTGTGAGCAAAAAATCGGCGAACCAACGGATCCTCGATCCGTGACTTTGACAAGGGCCATTGCGTAGCAACAAAACGCAAAACGGTAGCAAGGACAGGGTCTGCAGCTGTGGCTGTAGCTACACGACGAAAATCAATCGGAAACGATTCGACCACGTCATCGGTTTCCGCATCAATGAACATGCAAGCAAGTTCGGAAGAATCGAATGCTCTATCCTCAGCAACAGGCAAACGGGACAACGCATCGGCGTTTCCGTGCTTAGCAGTGGACCGATACAAGATATCGTAGCAGTACTGCGAGAGGAAAATAGACCAGCGAATGAATTTCTGCGCTGTACGCGGAGGTACAGGCTTGGACGGATGAAAAAGCGATGTCAAAGGTTTGTGGCCTGTGATGATGGTAAAGTGACGACCATACAAGAAATCATGAAACTTTGTAACACCAAATACGAGAGCCAAAGCTTCTTTCTCGATCTGTGAATAATTTCTTTGCGCTGACGAGAGCAATTTGGACGCAAAGGCAAGAGGGCGATCATGCGATCCATCTTTGTGCGCAAGCACAGCACCGGTCCCGAAATCCGATGCATCTACCATCAACAAAAGGGGTTTCTGGGGATCGAAGGGCGTAAGGCAAGTATTGGAAAGCAACGCCGATTTCAACTGGCGAAAGGCGCGTTCGCATTCCGTCGTCCAGACGAACGGAACACCCTTACGGTGTAAGCGATGAAGCGGAGCTGAAATGGAAGAGGCATGGGGGATATATTTGTGGTAATAATTAATTTTTCCCAGCACACTCTGTAGCTGCTTCAAATTCTGCGGCGAAGGCAAGTCTTGTATGGCACGGAGGTGCTCTGGACTGGGATGTATGCCTTGGGCATTGAGTACATGTCCCAGATATGGCAATTCACGAGCAAAAACACACACATTTGTTCTTCCGCAAGCGAAGACCATTTTGTCGCAAGACCTGAAATAATGTTCTGAGATTGGCTAAATGTTCTTCTTCCGTCTTTCCGGAGATCACAATATCGTCCAGATAGTTTGCTGCAGTAGGGACCGACGCGCAAACAGTTTGTAGATATTGCGATCTCCGGAAAGACGGAAGGAGAACATTTAGCCAATCTCAGAACATTATTTGAGGTCTTGCGACAAAATGGTCTTCGCTTGCGGAAGGACAAATGTGTGTTTTTTGCTCGTGAATTGCCATATCTGGGACATGCACTCAATGCCCAAGGCATACATCCCAGTCCAGAGCACCTCCGTGCCATACAAGACTTGCCTTCGCCGCAGAATTTGAAGCAGCTACAGAGTGTGCTGGGAAAAATTAATTATTACCACAAATATATCCCCCATGCCTCTTCCATTTCAGCTCCGCTTCATCGCTTACGCCGTAAGGGTGTTCCGTTCGTCTGGACGACGGAATGCGAACGCGCCTTTCGCCAGTTGAAATCGGCGTTGCTTTCCAATACTTGCCTTACGCCCTTCGATCCCGAGAAACCCCTTTTGTTGATGGTAGATGCATCGGATTTCGGGACCGATGCTGTGCTTGCGCACAAAGATGGATCGCATGATCGCCCTCTTGCCTTTGCGTCCAAATTGCTCTCGTCAGCGCAAAGAAATTATTCACAGATCGAGAAAGAAGCTTTGGCTCTCGTATTTGGTGTTACAAAGTTTCATGATTTCTTGTATGGTCGTCACTTTACCATCATCACAATCCCCTTTAAGTTCTCTATCATTTCTTGAAAAGTTGGCCTCTGCGTTTACCTGCATTTTGGACTGATCTGATCAATTTGTGGAGCTGCCGTGAAAAAAACTTTGTTCTAGAGGTGACCCCACAGATAAAAAATTAGGGGCTGAAACATCAGGTGATCTCGTCTACGATGTCATATAACCGAATTGTGAGAGTAGTCGAGTTGGAAGGTGGCGCCTCAGTGCAGTAATTGAATTACTGGTCGTATGGGCTGTAGTCCCATTTCGTTGAGACCATACCACGTTTAGAAGGCAAGTACCCTGCAGTTGTGGACTAAAGAATTGTTAATATTGGCTACATGTCCTGGAATTGGTACTAACTGGCCAGCCGATGTTGACGTAAGAAAAATATGGCTCTGCGATTACAGTGGATGTCCAATAGCACACCAGACTAGTTTTCATGAATGAGCTGTCAGTTTAAGTTCGAGTAACATCGGAAGATTTTTTTTATTGACAGACCAGTTCAGATGACAGTTTGCCGCATCAGACATCACAAAATTTCTTGGAAACGCATCGTGCTGGTAAGTTCCGTCCAGTAATTATGTGCAGAAACTGCCTTCTCATTTGTTTCTCGGCCTTTACTATTGAGCCACTTGAAGCTTTTAAGGTTGAAACTTTAAATCCTGTTTCACAATCCTCTGCAAAGGCATGCGTGCGTTTTGTAATGTTCTGGAATGGCGACGGACAGATCGCTGTAGGCTTCGTTGCAAAGCTATAGGAATTAGTCGGAAATTTTCCGGCTTCGAAATCTCATTTTAGATCCCTTATGCTTCACACGTTGGAAAGCCGCAAACGTTCTGCACACGACAGATCTCAACTGCATCAGTGCGCACTCAACCTTCCATACTGAACTGAATGGAACTCTATGTGGGTCCGATTAGATATGGTAGATGGCGTAAGCACATCTACATCTTACAAGGGAACCTCCCCATCGCACCCCCCACAGATTTAGCTATAAGTTAGCACAGTGGATAGGCCTTGAAAAACTGAACACAGATCAATCGAGAAAACAGGAAGAAGTTGTGTTGAACTATGAAAAAAATAAGCAAAATATACAAACTAAGTACTCCATGTGCAAGATAGGCAACATCAAGGATAAAGGGAGCTCAGGAGCGCCGTGGTTCCGTTGTTAGCGTGAGCAGCTGCGGAACGAGAGGTCTTTGGTTCAAGTCTTCCCACGAGTGAAAAGTTTACTTTTTTTATTTTCAGACAGTTATTATCTGTCCGTCCGTCCGTCCGATGGATTTGACGGTCTACACACGGAAAAATTTTAAAACGTTAAAAACATATGTTTTGACAGAGCACAGGGAAAACTGTGCGACTGTGAAACTGTTGCACTCATTTGTTGCAGTTTATGTGACAAACTCTTACGTTTTCATCACTTTGTGGGAGGTATTATCACATCCACAAGAAAACCTAAATCGGGCAAGGTAGAAGAATCTTTTTACCCATTCGCCAAGTGTACAAGTTAGGTGGGTCGACAACATATTTCTGTCATGTGACGCACATGCCGTCACCAGTGTCGTATAGAATACATCAGACGTGTTTTCCTGTGGAGGAATCGGTTGACCTATGACCTTGCGACAAATGTTTTCGGTTCCCATTGGCGAGGCACGTCCTTTCGTCTACTAATCGCACGGTTTTGCGATGCGGTTGCAAAACACAGACACTAAACTTATTACAGTGAACAGAGACGTCAATGAAAGAAAATAAAGAAAGTAAACTTTTCACTCGAGGGAAGACTTGAACCAAGGACCTTTCGTTCCGCAGCTGCTCACGCCAACCACGGGACTACGGCGCTCCTGAGCTCAAATCATCTTTGATGTTGCCTATCTTGCACATGGACTACTCAGTTTGTATATTTTGCTTATTTTTTTCGTAGTTCAACACAACTTCTTCCTGTTTTCTCGATTGATCTGTGTTCCGGTTTTCAAGGCTTATCCACTGTGCCAACTTATAACTAAATCTGAGGGGGGTGCGATGGGGAGATTCCCTTGTTAGCAAGGTGGTTAATTGAAAATGTAATATCTGCCGCAGGCCACCCTGTAGTTTGCAGATAAGGATTTTCGGAAAAGGGGGACGTTGTTGTTCTGTCAGTAGCACAGTCGGTAGCAAACTCTCTTTATGTATTTATCTTCTTTGTTTCATTGTCGTACATGGATATTCGCAAAAAGTGTCGCACACTGCCAAATGTAACAAACTTTTTTGATTGATATTCTGCTGCAAATTGTAGGGCAAACTGAATAAACTCCGTGCATCGTCGTGGTTGTAACATGTAGCTGAATTAAAAAAAAAAATCTGTCTGCGAACAACGCTATATTTCTATGGTGCGCATCCGTTTCTTAAGAAAATCAGGAAACTAGTAAGTAAATCTAACAGTATTTTACGTTTTTATATATGATGACGAACTACAGTTTCAAATATTGAAATTTATTTCTGAAAATAAACTTAACTGTAATAGGTATAGATGTACTACCTAAAGCGGAGCGTGGAAATCTCGGGCCGGAAGTCGAACCCGGACTTCTCGCTGATTTCGAGCGATCGTCTGACACTTAGGCTATGCGAGCACGATCCCGAGATCGACCTAAACTTCCAAGTCACATATCTCTCTATTTCTTCTCATAGATTGTTAATTAATTTACCCACACTTGCAAATCTCGTGATTGCCGTGCAGGTTTTAGAACCGAGACAACCAGAAGTCATAGACTATTGCTGTTATTTTTGTCACAGGTCCGGCTTCGCTTGGATGTATTTATATTTGAAGACAAACTTCAGTGTCAAATATTTAGGTAGTACATCTCTACCTGCTGTAGTTAAACTGAATATCAAGAATGAGTTTCAGTAGTTTCAATATTTTAGATTTGTTTAGTAGCAT
The DNA here is from genome assembly GCF_023864275.1 of Schistocerca cancellata. Lineage (NCBI taxonomy): Eukaryota > Metazoa > Arthropoda > Insecta > Orthoptera > Acrididae > Schistocerca > Schistocerca cancellata. Next base: position 103,819,973 of record NC_064629.1, on the reverse strand, counting down.
TTTTTGTTTTCCTTCACCACCATTGTGTTTAATTTATATAGCGTATGTAATTTAACTGTGGAAATGAACGCCGCTTGCTGACGTCTATCCATTTGCTACACCACTACATGTCTGTCAATAATTTTGGTTCGAAATATTAGAGAAAGATTCATTCGAAAGATGTAATCGTAAACATTACTAATAACTCGGAACTGCTGCTCGGCAATGTGGCTGTCATCACCGTTTTCCTGGGAAAGACGCCATTGATTAGTCTCTCTAGTTTAGTACTCAGCTCACTGATTATGGTCCCCAGGCGTGTAGCTGACAGTAAACACGTCATAGCGAGACCAGTACAGTAACTCACTGTCTTAGTTGGTTGCGTGTTCCATTGATCAATCGCACGGTACGGTAGCAGTTATGATGTGGAACGTGTCAAGTGCACAACAAATGCACATGTAAAGGAAGACTTTACAATACAGAGTTAAGGATTAATATTTCTATTATTTACCCCATTCCCTTAAATGGCACAAAATGCATATACTATATTCACAGATTTATTCCTATTCAAGAATTCGTCTATGGTATGGAAGGACTATTGCTGTTGTGAAGCTTATGAAGCTAACTGAAAACTGCCATATTGCCCCACATATTTAAAACTTCTACTTCTGCATATACATGGTGAAGAAAAAATGCCGCACTTGGCGGTCGGCATGCGATTCCTCATCTCTATTCAAGACAAAAGTGTATCCAGCAGGTCTGGCCCTGTGGCCGAGCGGTTCTAGGCGCATCAGTCCGGAACCGCGCTGCTGCTACGGTCGCAGGTTCGAATCCTGCCTCGGGCATGGATGTGTGTGATGTCCTTAGGTTAGTTAGGTTTAAGTAGTTCTAAGTTCTAGGGGACTGATGACCTCAGATGTTAAGTCCCATAGTGCTCAGAGCCATTTGAACCATTTTTGTTTCGTTCATAATACAAATAAAGCCAATAGAAAATAATAATGAAACCAGTAACATCGTCTGTATCCAGTGACCTACAAAAAACAATAGGTAGGCTACACTAGATTGCACATAACGCTACGCACAATAATTCCATTCTGTATGCTTGACGTCCAGGAAGTGTATCTCGCAAAACCTAGTCCCACCGATAAGTTTAACAGAAATGCGATTTAAGAAACGAGGCTCTGGCAACGCTGTAATTGCGTGCAGCATGATCAGGAACAGGTAGCTTGAACTTTGCACTCTGCCAGAACTCTGCACTGTGGTTGACACGATTCGCGTTACATCTCATCAGGTAGATACTGCTTATTTGGATTCTGATTTGGATGCATTTTTTGTGAATTTTCAAGGTCCCTTGCCAATAGAGCGGCTTCTCTCTCGGATTGGTACTCAGGTTATGTGTACATATTATGATGGATTCGTTAGTCCAATCCTTCTTGCAAATGCGGCCATCGAGTATATTCCGGTTAGAGTCTGTAATTTTCCAACCAAAGTCGACGATTTATTTCTTGTGGATTCGTTCGAGATATCCGGCGGGAACGCTGGTCTGCTCAACATCGGTTGCAGTGTTACAGTGGTATCCGAACCGTAGAAATGTGTGTTCAAAAGATTATTCCTTCATACCTCAATGTTTACGCTTGCTGGATTCATGTTACATATGCAGGGCAAGAAGGAACCTGCTTCCTTTGTAATGAAAGTGGCCATCTGAGATCCAGTTTTCCGCGCAATCACACGTAATGAGAGCCATGAGCAAAACGTTCAACAAATCTAAAGTAAAATTTTATCTGCCAAGCTGAGAGAAAATTGTAAAACGTTTTAATCTTATGTCATAACAGTAAACGGATCAAGGTAATCGGTACAGACACAGGGTGGCAATAATGGCATCGAAACGGAGAATGACAGATAGCAGGCTGAAAAATTAAGTGTTTCACTAAGGAAGATTGTACTGTGGTTCTTCCTTTCAATTGTCACAGTGACGGCGATATATGTATATTAAAAAAACGGTTAAAATCGCTTAATACATAAAAGGTGACTGAACTTTATGGGAACTTATGATTGTCCATAAAGTATGAGGAGGAAATTGCGCCTCTTCTAGTAGAAGTTTACGGTAGGTTGCTCGAGAAACAAAGCGTTCCAAGCGACTGGAAAAACGCACAGAAAATTCCTGTTTCCAAGAAGGGTTTTCGAACAGAATCACATAACTACAGACCTATATGGCTCAAATAAATCTGTTGTAGAATAATAGAACACGCTTTATGCTCGCATATTACGATCTTCCTGCTGACTGAAAATCTCCTTTGCAAGATCCAACGCGGATTCCGCAAACAACGATCGTGTGAAACCCATTTCAATCTGTTCGCCAACGATAACCAGAATGTATTAAATATAGGCGGCCGGCTTGACGCCGCGTTCATTGACTTACGGAAGGCGTTCTGTAGGGCTCCCCACTGTCACCTAACCCGATTGTATGCAATATCAGATCAGCTTTGTGACTGGATTGAAAAGCTGATAGCAAATGTAACAGGGCTTGTCATTCTTGACAGAGGTAAATAATCAGACGTAGAAGGAACTTCGAGTGTACCCCAGGGGCTGCTGTAGGGCTCTTTCTGTTCCAGATATACATAAATGACTTAGACGATATCGTCAGATGCTCCATTAGACTATTCTTCGATGTGGTTATGTACAGAGAAGTTTTAATGCTAGAAAATTGTATCGAAATGCGGGAAGTGTTACGGGAATTGACTGTTGATCCTCAACATATAAAAATGAAACGTATTGCGCAGAGAAAGATGTCTGATAGTACGAGGCCCGAACAATCCCTGGAAAGAGTCACATCAATACCTGTCCACAAGTATGCATACGGAGCGATTTAAAGCGCAACGGCCACATAGGGCTAAACGTAGGAAAGGCATACGTCAGACTAAGCTTCATTGGAAGAGTCCTCAGAAATTGAAGATAACACACGAATGCGGTATGCCGGCCGCAGTGGTCTAGCGGTTCTAGGCGCTCAGTCCAGAAAAATGGTTCAAATGGCTCTGAGCACTATGCGACTTAACTTCTGAGATCATCAGTCACCTAGAACTTAGAACTAATTAAACCTAACTAACGTAAGGACATCACACACATCCATGCCCGAGGCAGGATTCGAACCTGCGACCGTAGCGGTCGCTCGGCTTCAGACTGCAGCGCCTAGAACCGCACGGCCACTCCGGCCGGCGCTCAGCCCAGAACCGCGCGACTGCTACGGTCGCAGGTTCGAATCCTGCCTCGGGCATCGATGTATGTGATGTCCTTAGGTTAGTTAGGTTTAAGTAGTTCTAAGTTCTAGGGGACTGATGGCCACAGATGTTAAGTCCCATAGTGCTCAGAGCCATTTGAACCATTTGAACGAATGCGGTATCTTACAAAACTCTTATTCGGCCGAAACTTGAGCATTGCTCGCTAGTCTTGGGGCGTCACCAGAATTTATGGCGAAATAGGGGAGAAAGTGTCACGGACATGATAAACGAGTTGCGATGGCCTTAATTAAAACAAAGGCGCTTTGCGATGAGGCGAGTTCTATTCATGAAATTTCAAACACCAACTTTCTCCTCTGGACATGACAATATTTCAATATTTTGTAGTCGCAAACCTACATATGTAAAATTAATGATCGTAGTAATAAAATAAGAGAAATGAGAGCTTGTACAGAAATATTAAGTGTTCATTTTTCCTAAGGGCTGTTAGAAAATGGAACGGTAGAAAAATAATCTAAAAGTGGTTCGAAGAACTCTCTGCCAGGCACTTAAGTGAGAATTGCAGAGTAGTGATGTATATGTAGCTGTAGAATTAATAGACGAAACAGAGAAGATGCAAAGAGCAGCAGCACGTTCTGTGAGAGGTTCGTTTAGTAAGCGCGAAAGCACCACGGAGATAGTTATCCAGTTCCAGTGGCAGGCTCTGAAAGAGAATCGTTCTGCATGATGTTGTTTTTCATTGTTAACATTCCGTGAGCGTATTCTCCTAAAAGAGCTGACTAATGTATTGGTCCCTCCTGCGTATGCGTCACGATAATACCACGAAGCTGACACAAGAGAAATTCGAGTTCACTCAGAGGTTTTTTTTTTTCGGAGGTTTGCCTACAATCGCTTTTCGAGCGCACCATTCGGGATTTGAATAGGAAAGGGGGAGTCAACACCGGTACACTAAGAACCCTCCACCGCACACCGTAAGTTGGCTTGTGGAGTATGGATGTAGCTGCAGAAACACAAAAAATGTGCTCCGCAAAGAGGAACTCGAAGTGTGTTCGCACTGAAACACTACAGCGGTCTTACCTATGGCTGCTTTTAATGTTCTTACAATTATCTTCTGATGCATGGAACACTTATTGTCTAATGCTCCATAGTATATAAATAACGAATTCTCTGTTTGTATCTAACACTGTAATCTAATTTTGAGTGCAAAGGATCTACATTCAAATAATGGGTTAGTATAAATTTCGTAAGTTGAAACCACTGAATGACACTCGTACAATACACAAAACACAACCAGGTAATTAGCTTCCAGAAATTATGAATCATTTGTTGCGTACATGTTAGCCGGCCGTTGTGGCCGAGCGGTCCTAAGCGCTTCAGTCCAGAACCGTGCTGCTACTACGGTCGCAGGTTCGAATCCTGCCTCGGGCATGGATGTGTGTGATCTCCAATCCTGGTGCCTCACAGATCCGAACATTTCGATTCAGTTAGCATACAGGAGGGAATCAGTGACCATAAGAGTTTCTAAGTCTAGGGGACTGATGACCTCAGATGTTAAGTCCCATAGTGCTTAGAGCCATTTGAACCATTTGCGTACATGTTAACTTCTGCGTGATGAATAAGACACATTTCCTATAAGCAGATAAAAAAAAAAAGCTATTCTGTAACATTAGCATCTAAATTAAAAGTTTATACTTTCCGGTTTTACGATTGCAGTGAGAACATAAAAATACGATTACAGGGGACGAGAGGCAGACCAACACACATGTAGACGACATTTCTAAAACTTATATAAACTCCCACAGAACTCGAAAACGGAGGTAACTCTCGAAAAGCTGATGTACTGCGCATTGTGTAGTAACGTTATTACACAGATCATTGTTGACAGAGTTACAGGCTTTCCAATAACATCGTTTATGACGAACAATATTTACATATTTATTGTGAAATACTAGACGAATGTCTACTGATAGCAGAATGTTTTGCTGGCCCTTGAAATTACATATCCCCTTCTCTCACACCACTGTGATTGGTTTAACTACCGAAACGTTCATGCCCTCGTTCAGAACATCACGTTAAGCAAACTGTAATACATACACAAACGTAATTATGTCTGCCTGCTATGTCTGTTGCTTGTTTAGCTATTCGTGACAAACTTGAGAGAATCAACTGATCAGAACACGTGACAAGGAGAGGGATTCGTGAGAGATTGTTCTAAACGTCTTATGTGAACATTACCTTGGCGATAGTTAGAGTATCGACTTGTGAGTGTTATGTTTGGAAATTTGTCGTAAGGTCTTATGGGACCAAACTGCTGAAGTCATCGGCCCCTAAGATTACGCTCTACTTAATCTAACTTAAACTAACTTACGCTGTGGACAACACACACAACCATGTCCGAGGGAGGACTCGAATCTCTGACGGGGAGAGCCGCGTGGACCGTGACAAGCCGCCCAAGACCGAGCGGCTATCCCACGCGGCGAGTGTTATGTGTTTGATCTCCTGGTGACTCATAGATCCGAACATTTCGATTCAGTTAGCATTCAGGAGGGAATCAGTGACCATAAGAGAGTTGCAGTACCAGCAGTGTCAATGAATGGAGGAAAATATTTCTGTTTAGCCTATGTGACAAACACGTGTCAGATTATATTCACAATCAACAGCAGACATTATTCTCTGGAGAATAAAACGTGGAGTATGAGTAGATAAAATTTTAAATACGCATAAGACAGCAATGTGTTGCACAATATTGGAAGGTACGGAAAGCGCCATTGTGGTTAAATAGTTGTTAGGACTTTGCTTTGAAAGCCAAGACAGCTTTACCCAAGATTATAGCTTCACTGACATATAAAAGCTCAATGTGTAAACAGAGCAATGTGAGAAGCGTCCTATGAATACGAAAGTAGAATTTTTTCTAAGTAAGCAAACAGTTCAAAGTCATCTATATAGTCACTCAGTGATGATATGGCACCAAAACTGAGGATGATAGGGAGAAACCTAAATACTGAATCTGATCTTTCGAAAATGTTTCATTGAGCAAGTTCGTCTTGTAGTTAACCCTTGGAGTTGTAGTAAAATTCAGAAATGTCGGATATTGAAACTAACTACGAAACAGAAACTCCTATATAATAGCACAGTACAGAGGTTCAAATGGCTCTGAGCACTATGCGACTTAACTTCTGAGGTAATCAGTCGCCTAGAACTTAGAACTAATTAAACCTAACTAACCTAAGGACATCACACACATCCATACCCGAGGCAGGATTCGAACCTGCGACCGTAGCGGTCACGCGGTTCCAGACTGAAGCGCCTTTAACCGCACGGCCACACCGGCCGGCCGTACAGAGGAAACGACTGGCTGGGTACATGTGACCGAGTCCACATAGACCGTGCAAAATAACTTACTCTCCTGCAGCAGCGATTTATCACATGTAATCTACACGTTACAAGCGCCTGGTAAAAATAACCACTTGTCATTTATATTTTCCAAAAGTTTGGATGGATAGAAACAGAAAAATCTCGCATGTACAGATCAACATAATCACTCATACACTGAAGCAGAAAGGCTATGAATATTCTGGAACACTTCGCAAGCTGGCATCTGAGAGGAGCCCAAGAGGCGTCGTGGCTCTACCACTCCTTGTTTGTGTCACCCTCAGTCTTATCAGTGACTTCATCATCCATATCAGTGACAAGCCATGTCTCTACACCAACCTCAATCGAAGGGAAGTATCAAAAATGAAACAGTCAGTAAAAAAATTAAAGATGGTGGGAAAATCCTGATTGTGCTAGTGGGAAATTTAAAAGTATCCCCTTCTCTTTCCATCCAGTCAAAGGAAAGTATTGGCATGATGGTTCAAATGGCTCTGAGCACTATGGGACTCAACTGCTGTAGTCATAAGTCCCCTAGAACTTAGAACTACTTAAACCTAACTAACCTAAAGACACCACACACATCCATGCCCGAGGCAGGATTCGAACCTGCGACCGTAGCGGTCGCGCGGTTCCAGACTGGAGCGCCCAGAACCGCTCGGCCCTCCGGCCGGCTATTGGCATGAACTGTAAAAATAGCGCCATTATGCCCCCTCCCCCACCTATCCTCAAGCAATGAGAAACTAAAAACTGAGGAACTAGCTCAATTGTGTTTCATGCTCCACTCTTTTCAACCACTCAGAAAATAGTTCTAAAACGAGGCGGAAAAATGGAGTCAGATACACAGTAAAAAGTTACATAATCTATACTTCAAATTCAAAAAAGTGTGCATCAAATAATAATATCAATCAATCAATCATATACAGTAAATTAAAAGAAATAGAACTACCTCAGTTGTGATTAATACCTCTTCCCTCATCTTCCCAACCAATCAGAGTGCAGTATCAAAACAAGGCATACAAATGGGGCCAGATATACAGTAAAAAATTACGTAACCTCAACTCGAAAGTCAAAGATATGCGTTATTTCCATGAAAGTCACATACCTTTCGTAAAATATTAAAACGATACGTGAACATGGTGTCAAGTTACATTACTTCACTGAAAGTAAGAGATATTCATGTAGCTTTAACGAAATATTAAGGTTATGTGAAGATGAAGGATGTACATTATCCACGTAAAAATCATATACACATACACACCTCCGGCGTAATATTAAAACGACTCCAAGTTCAGGATATGCGTTATAGGTATAAAATGGCGTAAACACACTCACACACACACACACACACACACACACACATCTGTATTACATACTTTAAATATTGTATTCTTTAAACTCACATGTTACTTCTCTTATAAACAGTAATGATTTCTTCTCCCGCTCTCTCTTTCAAACGGAGGGCAGGAAGCGAGGGGCAGCCATTGTCCTCAATATTATTCACATCGCATTTCGTCAATATGTCATTAATCCACTTCACTTTCTCCAAGCCCTTCGCGTAAACGTACGACTCAAGTGAAATAACTGTGCGTGTATATCACTCAGTGCAGTCTCCAATGGCACACCAGCTGAGCCCACACTGTGATGGTGGTGACTTTCGATCACTCATTTTGCAGAAGTTACATCCAACTAGTAGTAGGGTGTCGTCTACTGAGAAATGAAATCTCCAGGAGCAACCACGCTACTTCAAGCACGACACAGCATCCCAAATGATCAGTAATCTGGTGGGCATCTTATTGTGCTGATATGTTACTCAAGGTAAGGGCAAAACAGTTCTCCCATGCTTAAGGAGAGAGTTTGATTTTGCATGAGACTGACCATTGCTGCTGCTTTTCTTTTTTTTTTTCAGAATCATGTAGGACGTCTTATTTGACTGTCTGAAAAGCTAAAATAACGTATCTTGCTGTTTCGAGGGCTGTATTGAATTTTGCTTGCCTTGTCCCTGTACTAATTTCTGGTGCAACACATTCAATTAAATCCCTAGGACGAAATGTTAGAGTCATTTCTTAAGATGTTCCGTAATGATATTTGCTCTTGCTCGGACACTCGTAATTGTGGTTTTTCCCAGAAAAATTTTTTCGATCACAATTTTCGATTTGGTATCTGCATTGCCCGAGAAAATATATTTAGTGTCTTCTCTCCTGCTTATCAGTACAGGTTCATTGCGAGAGTTTAAAATAATGTACCTGCAATCCTCTGCCAACCCAGTTACCGTACAGAAACCGAAATGTCCATTATCAGCAACAAATTCCCTTAACTCATCTCTCGTTCCTCAACCAGCATTCTGCAATATGATAGCATCATTTGGCATAAAAGACGCACATCCTTTCATTAGCGTTGCAATTCCTGGATAGGGCACATTATCAATAATTGGGTTATTCGAACGGTACTGAATTTCCGAAAAGACGTGAAGGGCACAATTTTTATTTAAGTCTATGTCACTAGCTTTCTTTAGTCCTGACTCAACGACAGGGTTTCCTTCAATATAAGGGATGGTTACAATTAAACTGTAACTACTTGAGCCAGTGTAGACGGAAAACTATTTACCGTATTGGTACCCAGCTTTACAGGAATCAGTATACGTTACAACTGCAGATAGTCAATATGAGTCTGGACAAGGTAAGCAGATCTTCACTCCTAAAGCGGTTTTATTAAAAGAACAGCAGTCGTGCAGTTGCTCTTCGCGACTATCGACCCATTAAAAGAATACGGAGAAGTCCTCTTTCCCCTCCGGGGCTGCAGGACGTGATTCGGAAGTTCGAATTAACTGGGGATTTGGGAATTGCTCCTGGGAGAGACAGCTAATTGCGCCACAAATTTTTGAAGAAGTTTCTGTTGCCATGGCTGAAAATGCTGGATACAATGTATGATCTTCAAGCAGTGCACGAGCTGTATCACAACAGTTGAACATTCCATTGTCCACCGTTCGAAAACTGCTGCGAACAATTAGGGAATGGTATCCGTACAGACTTCCAAGCTGTCGTGCATGCTGCTAGCCGTCACATTGAGAAACGCTGTCAACCTGGAACCTGAACATGGTACGCAATTAAGAAATGTTACCCTCTCATGTGGAAATTAAAGTGTGTTTCTTTCAATGGTTTAGTCGTTATTTCTCTTCAGTATGTACTTAAAAACATTTCCACAAAGTGTCATTGGCTTACGATCACGCGATTTTCATGGGGGCCGCCTTAAATACTGAATGTTTAATTACAACCACCCGGTATAGCGCGACTCTCGCATGACAGTAGGTAAATGTTTCCTTATTGTATCACAAATGGTTCAAATGGCTCTGAGCACTATGGGATTTAACTTACAACTACTTAAACCTAACTAACCTAAGGCCATGACACACATCCATGCCCGAGGCAGGATTCGAACCTGCGACCGTAGCGGTCGCGCGTTTCCAGACTATAGCGCCTAGAACCGCTCGGTCACTCAGGCCGGCTATTGTATCACAGTCGATACGGAATCGTTGTGAGCGAAAACTGGTTGATCAAATGGTTTATTCTTATAATATTCGAAGCGAAGTAGCGGAGACATCAACACCATTTTTTTTTCTCTGACATTCAGTACGTAACTGCTCAGCTGAGCGGTAACGGTTTGTCTACCGTGCGGTGGGCCCCGGGTTCGATTTCCGGCCGGGTTAGAGATTTTCTCCGCTCGTGGACTGGGTGCTGTGTTGTTATCACCATCATCTCATCAGTACCGCCGACACGCAAGTCACCCAATGTGGCGTCACCTAAAATAAGACTTGTAACTCGGCGGCTGAACTTCCCGGACGGGGCCTCCCGGCCATCAGTGCCATACGATCATTTGAGTACGTAACTATCCTCTTCTTCGTCCTCTCCATCGCCCAGAACAATGTCGAATGAGAGATCTCAGAGAATGGTGGGCGTATTTATAGACTGCGTATCCTAGTGCTGACAGCATCTGTCGATTGTGAGGAATAAAACCACTTTCTTCTTGTTCTTCTTCCTGCTCTTCTTCTTCTTCTTTGTATCCATTTTAATCTCTTCAGACACAAAACGTTGCCTGAATACGATGCCCACGATGTTTCTTTAAGTGAAATCGAACAGTTGTTCTTCTCCGTCGAAATCTACAAGATTTCCATCTTGATCTATAACTGATACACTTAACTCTGAAACGAATCTTACCATGGATAGCATGTAAAACAGCGGATCTGGTGATTCCACTACCCCATATCCAGGCGGTATTGCAGACCAGAACTGATGTGACGTGTGTAGGAGCAGCATTTTGGAATGCACGCCCAGACGTATGTCAGTTAACACATAGCACGTTAATGTTCTGAATATATACTGGATGTTCTGCTTTCTTTAAGGTTTCTTTTTCAATTACAGTTTCCCTGTGGCCCATTACTGAATATATAATTATCATCAAGCTTAAAATCAACATACACGTTACTCCACATCTCGCTTCGTTCGAGAGTTTTATTGTAGCTGATGTTCGGTATGACACTGATCTTTCTTCTTTTATGCTCATCGCATTCTCGGACATTCCTGATTCTCTCAACAGGGCGGAAAAAATGTAGTCGAATTCATAAGTTCCCCGTTTTGAAGTAACTTTGTCCAGAATTTCAACATCACTTATCTGATTATAACAGTGAAAGTTATTGTTTTTAGGTGTAATATTCGACATGGAATTTAAGGTAAATACGTTGCGTAAGGCATTTTCGCACGGATGATAAGTTAAATTTAGCGCAGAGATAAAGGCAACAGCTGTAACTGAGTTTTCAGAAGACAGGCTAAACGCCAGACCATGCTCGATGGCATCCATTGTTGGGGGTTGGGGTGTTTGGGGGGGAGGAGACCATACAGCGAGGTCATCGGTCTCATCGGATTAGGGAAGGATGGGGAGGAAGTCGGCCATGCCCTTTCAAAGGAACCATCCCGGCATTTGCCTGGAGTGATTTAGGGAAATCACGGAAAACTTAAATCAGGATGGCCGGACGCGGGATTGAAGCATCCATTGCGATACTGTCATTATGTACCAAGACACATGTTAATTTATCTAGAGTTCACAACCACTAAACAAATGTGACCACACCTCTTACTTTCAGGAAATTGAAACGTATTGCTGGCCGGTGTGGGCGAGCGGTTCTAGGCGCTACAGTCTGGAACCGCGCGACCGCCACGGTCGCAGGTTCGAATCCTGCCTCGGGCATGGATGTATGTGATGTCTTTAGGTTAGTTAGGTTTAAGTAGCTCTAAGTTCTAGTGGACTGATGACCTCAGCAGTTAAGTCCCATAGTGCTCAGAGCCATTTGAACCATTTTGAAACTTATTGTAGTTATACTTAACTGTATAGCTTTTGAACTACCTTACTATATCTGGAGGAGGCGGTAAATTGCCCAAGCTATTGAAGTAGTATACAATATTATCCTTCTAGTAAGACACCAAATGTTAACCTTATTTACTTTCCGTCTGGAGGTTAGCAATGGCGCTCTCATATGTTAGGCGTTTTGGGCAAAGAATCTCTCAAAAAATGCTTCGAAAATGTGGCGTTTCCAATGTTTAGCATATATTCTAAGCCAATATTAGTAAGCGCTCTTGCTGGCAGACTGTTATAGGACAAGCTTTTTTTAAAAAGAAAAGATACAGACCAAGTCCATTTTCCCTGTTTGGTTCTCAGTATAAGCCCTCCATGAAGCTCTTTGCTTCTACTGTACGGCCATGTCTTTGCAAGTCAGCCAACTGTTTGCGAGCAGCCTTTACATTATTAACGCATGCCGCTCTATCAGCTAGTCCTCCAAGAGCATTGGAACTATAAGCAATGCCCAGCCTGTTTTGGGAATGGGTATTATATACTCTCTGCAGAGTGCTTTCACTTTTGGAGCAATTCGTCCAGCAATTTTGTGAGCTATTTTCACGGCTGTTATGAGACTGTTGCCTGGTTCTAGACTACTATGGGCTGTTTCAAATTTTCTGTTCATTACATCCTCTGCATTCTTCTATTTTATGAACCTTCAACATTGCAGCGCGTCATCTACCGTTGGTTAATATATTAGAAAACTAAAAACCCGCCTCGATTGCGAAAAAAGCACCTAGTGTTAACCCAGGTTTCGACGTAGATAACTACACCTTCTTCAGAGCAACAATAAAACCCACAAGTGCCTAAGAAGATGTGGTGTCACTGTCAGACACCACACTTGCTAGGTGGTAGCTTTAAATCGGCCGCGGTCCATTAGTACATGTCGGACCCGCGTGTCGCCACTGTCAGTGATCGCAGACCGAGCGCCACCACACGGCAGGTCTTGAGAGACGTACTAGCACTCGCCCAGTTGTACGACGACTTTGCTAGCGACTACACTGACGAAGCCTTTCTCTCATTTGCCGAGAGATAGTTAGAATAGCCTTCAGCTAAGTCCATGGCTACGACCTGGCAAGGCGCCATTAACCATTTCTAGAGAGAGCCCCACTTGTATCATCAAGAATGCTGTATACAAATGATGGATTAAAGTTAAATATTCCAGCAGCTACGTACTTTTATTTATAGCATTCATTACGTATCCTGTTTCAGACCTACCGCCCACCTGCCTGAGTTGACGCGTGCATTCCGGCCTCCTCTATAAATTAGTGTACGTTGTGTTGGCTAATCTGCCGACACAACAGAAGATCTTTATCAATGATTAAAAGAACACCATAGCTATACATTTATAAACGAAAAAGAAAAGGAAACACAAACAGTACATATGTACAAAGTCAAAACCACTACTTAACTTAATAGTGTACGCTCCACCTCACACCGGCCTATGTTCGATGGGCCATGATCCGCCATAAACTGCAGCTGCAAATGGTCGCTCACTTACAAGCCCGACCCGCTACCTATGCACATGCGCAAGACAAGGGAAGTTACTTGAATGCGCATGCGCATACGAGAACGAGATAGTTTATACATGGGTCGGGGTTAAATAGCCCATATATTCCCAACGGTGGATTTTTTGATACACGTTGATCCACGGTTGGGAATATATGGGATATTTAGCACCGACCCATGTACAAACTATCTCGTATTCGTATGCGCATGCACATTCAAGTAACTTCCCTTGTCTTGCGCATGTGCATAGGTAGCGGGTCGGGCTTGTAAGTGAGCGACCATTTGTAGCTGCAGTTTATGGCGGATCATGGCCCATCGAACATAGGCCGGTGTGAGGTGGAGCGTACACTATTAAGTTAAGTAGTGGTTTTGACTTTGTACATATGTACTGTTTGTGTTTCCTTTTCTTTTTCGTTTAAAAATGTATAGCTATGGTGTTCTTTTAATCATTGACAAAGGTCTTCTTAGGCACTTGTGGGTTTCATGTTGTTCTGAAGAAGGTGTAGTTATCTACGCCGAAACCTGGGTTAACACTAGGTGCTTTTTCCGCAATCGAGGCGGGTTTTTAGTTTTATAATTCTTCTATTTCTTCTTCTTCTTCATAGCAATATTCATTTTGCAGTTAGCTGTGTTTCTAGTTGTCACTGCTATAGCAGGTAATTTCTCACTGAGTTTAGTACCTTTTGGCTTCACTCTACGCCACTCTCTTTCAGCCAGAATGCGATCTGCTCGTTGTCTGACAAACTGTCTGGGCGCACTGCACAAGCAAAGTCACGTTCATTGCACGCTGCATCTAATGGCTTGACTGCAACGTCACTTCTCCTTAGCAGTTCCATAAGCTAACCCAGCCCACAATATGAGTAGCCAGCTACTCTGTCCAGTCACATTAATGTGACCACCTGTCAAAAGCCTGAATAACCACCTTACCATCTTCTGGAGCGCTGAACGCTGCGAGATGTGCAGGAAGAGAGTGAGTCAGGTTCTAGAAGCTAACGACAGAGATGTGGAGCCATCCGACTCCAGTGGCGCGGTCAATTGTGCTAAGTTCCTCGCTTACAGACCCATGGCGCGAACAACCCCATCGAAGAGCTTCAACTGATTCTCTAGAGGGTTTAAATCCAAGGGATTTGATGGCCAGAGGAGTACCGTAAAACAGTCTTGGTGCTCTGCGAACGACGCGAGTGCGCTGCGAGCTATGTGCTACGTTCACGCTGCTGGTAGATGCCAACATTCCGAGAAGAAACAAAATGCATGTAATGGTCGACACGGTCCCCAAGTGTAGATGCCTAGTTGTGTTGATAGACCGTGCCTTCCAGAATGACAAGATGACCGGGGAAATGCCCTCTGGCCTGTACTCTTCCGACGACTGTTTCACGCTGTACCTGCCAACGGTCATCTATCAGATGGACCATAAAACTCTGATTCATCTGAAAAGTCTACCTGCCGCAACTCAGTGGACGTCTAGATGCGGTATTTGCGTACAAATTCCAGCCTTTGTCGCCGATGAATAGCAGTCATCATGAGTGCATGAACCAGGCGTCTACTGTGGAGGCCCATACGCTGCAACGTTTGTTGAACGGTCGTTGACGAGACACTGTCGGTTCATCTGGCGGTCAGTTGCTCAACAGTTGCACGTATATTCGCCAGTACACATCTCCGCAGTTATCGTTAACCTCTGTCATCTACGGCGCAGATTTTGGATAGCGCCATTTTGCCGTCCGAAGTGTACTTTAACCACGGCGGTATGCGAACAGATTACAAACTTAGCCGTTTTGGAAACGCTTCCTCCCTTGGTCCCAAACCCAATCGACATGCTCTTTTTGATGTCGAATAAATCGTTTCGTTCCCGCATTGCGACAGAGACTACACTGTCTTTCCGCGTCCCATAGTCCTTTATATACCCTCCACTACTAGTGTTGTCACCTGCCGCTTGTGAGTGGTTATTGCACGTTGACATCGAGCATTGGCGTTGGTCACATTAATGTAACGGCCCTATATATGAATTCCTATGTGTAAGCCGTTAACAACTCGATTAAGGATAGATTCATATTGCCTCTTCTCCTTCTCCTTCTTGTACATTGCTCAAATTCCAACTCACGATTGATGTACTAGAATCTATGACATGCTCTTACACTATGTGATCAAAAGTATCCGGACACCTGGTTAAGCGTGGTAGGACGTCATACGGGCCGACTTGAAGCAGGAGAGGCATCACAGAACATTTTAATTTCCAGTGTCCACACTTTTTCAAATAAATTCATAAAACTTCATCAGCATCACAAGGAAGGATTCAGGATTCTCACCCATTGCAGTGGAAGTTCGAAAACATAACAAAATAAATTTTTTTACGTGCGAAATTTCATCGTTCTGTACGATTCAGTTCAGAACTCTGTGCAGACCAGTCCATCGAAGGGATGTTACTGTCGTGTAACCACTCCACCACAGGTCGTGCACTATGAATAGGTGCTCGATCGTGTTGAAGTTGCAATTGCCATCCCCGAATTGCTCTTCAACAGTGGGAAACAAGAAGGTGCTTAAAACATCAATGTAGGCCTGTGCTGTGTTAGTGCCAGGCAAAGCAACAAGAGGTGCAAGGCCCCTCCATGAAAAACACGACCACACCACAACGCCACCGCCTCCGAATTTTACTGTTGGCACTACACACGTGGCAGATGACGTTCACCGTGCATTCGCCATACCCACACCCTACCATCGGATCGCCACATTGTGTACGTGATTCGTCACCCCACACAACGTTTTTCCACAGTCGTCCAATGTTTACGCTCCTTACACCAAGCGAGGCGTTGTTTGGCATTTACCGGCGTGATGTGTGGCGTATGAGCAGTCGCTCGACCACGAAATCCAAGTTTTCTCACCTCCTGCTTAACTGTCGTTGTACTTGCAGTGGATCCTCGTGCATGGAATTTCTGTGTAATGGTCAGGATAGATGTCTGCCTATTACACATTACGACCCTCTTCAGCTGTCGGCGGTCTCTGTCGGTCAGCCGACCAGAGTGGCCGTGCGGTTCTAGGCGCTAAAGTCTAGAACCGAGCGACCGCTACGGTCGCAAGTTCGAATCCTGCCTCGGGCATGGATGTGTGTGATGTCCATAGGTTAGATAGGTTTAATTAGTTCTGAGTTCTAGGCGACTGATGACCTCAGAGGTTAAGTCGCATAGTACTCGGCGCCATTTGAATTTGAATCTGTCAGTCAACAGATGAGGTCGGCCTGTACGCTTTTGTGCTGTACTTGTCCCTTCACGTTTCCACTTCACTATCACATCGGAAACAGTGGACCCAGGGATGTTTAGGAGTGTGGAAATCTCGCGTACAGACGTATGAAACAAGTGACACCCAATCACCTAACAGCCGGCCGCGGTGGTCTCGCGGTTCTAGGCGCTCAGTCCGGAACCGCGTGACTGCTACGGTCGCAGGTTCGAATCCTGCCTCGGGAATGGATGTGTGTGATGTCCTTAGGTTAGTTAGGTTTAAGTAGATCAAAGTTCTAGGGGACTGATGACCACAGATGTTAAGCCCCATAGTGCTCAGAGCCATTTGAACCATCACCTGACTATGTTCGAAGTCCGTGAATTCCGCGGAGCGCCCCATTCTGCTCTCTCACGATGTCCAATGGTTACTGAGGTCGCTTATATGGAGCACCTGGCAGTAGGTGGCAGCACAATGCACCTAATATGAAAAACGTATCTTTTTTGGGGTGTCGGGATACTTTTCGCGTTGGTGTGTAGAATGTATGAGTCTGGCAACATACCATCTGACTTTCGAAAAAGCTTCATCCACCCAAATCCGAAGGCGGCAAGAGCTGGCAAGTGCGAGAATTACGGCACAATCAGACTAACAGCTTATACATACAAGAATAATATACAGAAGAATGGAAAAGAAAATGAGGATGCGTTAGATGACGATCAGTTTGGCTTTAGGAAAGATAAAGGCACGAGAGAGGCAATTCTGACGTTGCGGTTAATAATGGAAGCAAGACTAAAAAAAAATCAAGACACGTTCATAGGATTTGTCGACCTGGAAAGAGCGCTCGAAAATGTGAAATGGTGCAAGACGTTCGAAATTCTGAGAAAAGTGTGCCCAAGCTATAGGGAGCGACGCGTCAATACAATATATACAACAGCCAAGAGGGAATAATAAGAATGGATGACCAAGAACGAAGTGCTCGTATTAAAAAGGCTGTACGACAAGGATGTAGCCTTTCGCCCCTACTGTTCAAGCTGTTCATCGAGGAAGTAATGATGGAAATAAAAGAAAGGTTCAGAAGTGGAATTAAAATTCAAGGTGATAGGATATCAATGATACGATTCATTGATGACATTGCTATTCTGAGTGAAAATGAAGAAGAATTACATGATCTGCTGAACGGAATGAACAGTCTAATGAGTACAGAGTATGGATTGAGAGTAAAACGAAGAACGACGAAGGTAATAAGTAGTGGTAGAAACGAGAACAGCGAGAAACTTAACATCAGGATTGATGGTCACGAAGGAATTCTGCTGCCTAGGCAGTAAAATAACCAATGACGGACGGAGAAAGAAGGACATAAATATCAGACTAGCAATGGCAAAAAGGGCATTCCTGGCCAAGAGAAGTCTATTAATATCAGATATCGGCCTTAATTTGAGGAATAAATTTCTGAGAATGTACGTCTTGAGTACAGCACTGTATGATAGTGAAACATGGACTCTGGGAAAACCGGAACAGAAGAGAATCGAAGCATTTGAGAGGTAGTGCTGCAAACGAATGTTGAAAATTAGGTGGACTGATACGGCAAGGAATGAGGAGATTCTGCGCAGAATCGGAGAGGAAAGTAATATGTGAAAAACAGGAAGGACAGGATGATAGGACATCTGTTAAGACGTGAAGGAATGACTTTCGTAGTACTAGAGGGCAAAAACTTTAGAGGAAGACAGAGATTGGAATGAATCCAGCAAATAATTGAGGACGTAGGTTGCAAGTGCTATTCCGAGATGAAGAGGTTAGCACAGGAGAGAAATTCGTGGCGGGCCGCATCAAATCTGTCTGAAGACTGGTACGACCGAAAAAAAAAGAAGACTTAGAGAAAGCTTTTGACAATGTTGACGGGAATACACTCTTTCAAATTCTGAAGGTGGCAGAAGTAAAATACTGGGTGCGAAAGGCTACTTACAATTTGTACAGAAACCAGATGGCAGTTATCAGAGTCGTGGGGCACGAAATGGAAGTAGTTGTTGAGGAGAGAGCGAGACAGATTTTTAGTATATCCCCAATGTTATTCAATCTGTTTATTGAGCAAGCAGTAAAGGAAACAAAAGAAAAATCTGAAGTAGGAATTAAAGTCCAGGGAGTAGAAATAAAAACTCTTAGGTTTGCCGATGACATTGTAATTCTGTCAGAGACAGCAAAGGACTTGAAAAAGCAGTTGAATGGGTAGTGTCTTGAAAGGAAGATTTAAGATGAACATCAACAAAAGCGAAACGATGGTTAATTCAGATGACGCTAAGAGAATTAGATTAGAAAAAGAGACACTTAAAGCACTGGATGAGTTTTGCCATTTGGAAAGCAAAACACTGATGATGATCGAAGTAGGGAGGAATGTAGACTGGCAATGGCGAGAAAGGCGTTTCTGACGCAGAGAAATTTCTTAACATCGAGTATAGAATGAAGTGTCAGGAAGTCCTTTCTGAAAGTATTTGTGTGGAGTGTAACCATGTAAGGAAGTGAAACTTGGACGATAAACAGTTTAGACAAGAAGAAAAAAAATGATTTTTAATGGCTCTAAGCACTACGGGACTCAACTTCCGAGGTCATTAGTCCCCTAGAACTTAGAACTAGTTAAACCTAAGGACATCACACACATCCATGCCCGAGACAGGATTCGAACCTGCGACCGTAGCGGTCTAGGCACTGCAGACCGTTCCGCACCGGAACCGCACGATCACTTCGGCCGGCACACGAGAAGAGAACAGAAGCTTTCCAAATGTGGTGCTATAGAAGAATGCTGAAGATTTGATGGGTAGACCATGTAACTAATGAGGAATTACTGATTAGAACTGAGGAAAAGAGGAATGTGTAGCACATACTGACTAGAAGAAGGGATCGGTTGGTAGGACACATTCCGAGGTGTCATGGGATCTCCAATTTACTACTGGAGAGAAGCGTGTGTGGTAAAAATCTCAGAGGGAGACCAAGAGATGAATACATTAAGCAGATTCAGAAGGATGTAGGTTGTAATATTTACTCGGAGGTGAAGAGGCTTGCACAGGATTGAGTAGCATGGAGAGCTGTATCAAACCAGTCTTTGGACTGAAGATCACAACGACAACATTAAGGTATCCTCTTCTATTGATCGACACTATGGAGGACAGATTTTATTTACGGCAAATATATATTAAAATTCCGAAACAATTAATTGTGACAATGCTAACGTAATTACTCTGTTCAAACAAGACGAACGTATTTTGATAGATTCAACGATCTTGTTAACCTAGAAATGACTTTTAATGCATCCCTCGAAATGTGTAAACCAGCATGGGGCGAGAATGCATATCATTTTCTGGCTATTAGCGAAAATGACATTTTAAGTAATGGCGATACCTTATTAATTTCGATAACTAAATTTGTATTTGAGATTATGCACTATACATGAGCAGTGGTATACATTGAGACTTTTCTTGTAATTGGTTCAACTGTGATTGAACACTGCTGTTGTCAACATGTCTCTCAGTTCCGATGGACGAAAGATTTATTTTAAAAGTCGAGTGTGTGAGTCTCGACGAAATATTCGCAAGAAACTAGCGCTGCTGCCAAAAAGGCAAGCTGAAGGTGACTGATCAATGTTGTGTTTACCGACTTTTGAGTCACTGTTCAGTATACATACAGTATTTTTACAGAACAATATAAGATAACAAACAATGAAAAAATGTGCAGTAGCTTAAAAAGTAGATGTAGAGCACATTGCAATGTTTACACGACAGCTGCACGGGTAGTTAGAGCCAGTGGATGATTTAGGTCATAAAGATTGATATCTAATAGTGCAAAAAAGAAATGGCTCTGAGCACTATGAGACTTAAATTCTAAGGTCATCAGTCCCCTAGAACTTAGAACTATTTATCCCTAACTAACCTAAGGACATCACACACATCCATTCCCGAGGCAGGATTCTAACCTGCGACCGTAGCGGTCGCGTGGTTCCAGACTGTAGCGCCTAGAACCGATCAGCCATCCCGGCCGGCTCTAATAGTGCAGTACATCGTACTATATTTAGATATTTTAATGTAAGATGCCAGACACTGCATGAGACAGTAGCATGTTTAAAATTATGAAATTGAAATACAGTCCACTTTTACAGATTTCGAATGTAGTTTATCACGAAGCACAAGTAGCAGACCGTCAACATGGTAATGGTACAAATCATATAAAAGCTACATATTTTGGCACACGTTCAGGCTACCTGAAAACTTATTAGTTATTGCCTACACTTGAATGCATGTCTGTGTTTCATTCCGAATAACACCAAAAAATACAATGCTGATGGTCTCGACCATAACCTTGTATATATGTCTAAGACAATTAGAAATATATAATAAGAATAACAAAAGAAGTAAGTATAAAAGCGCAAGTACCATAAGTCCATACAGCGATGTGCAATGTATAGCTGAGGAGAAATAGAAGTATTAACTTACAAACAACCAACATAAGTGAACGACGATCCATGTTGAATATGTACACTAACGTAACAAATATAGCAGTCAAAGAAAGTACAAGTATAATTCTTTTTATAAATGTAATAATTACAGTATTTTCAATTTATAAAACGACAGGATTATACCCTATTCTTATAAAACGAACAGTTATAGTTACGTAGTACATTGTGCTTGAATCGATGTCTATGTTATTATAATGTTGACAGTAGAGCATGATACCAATCATATGTTAACTACAGAATGTAATATCAATCACATAGAACATAGTAGAAACGTAGGGTATGGAGGCAGTTATGAGTACACCACTATAGTTCCATAGATTACAGACAAACACTCAGGATTATATATTGCACAAGACAACACATCTCGAACAGAATGTCCAAAAATTTTAATAGAAGGTCCTATATGTCTGTTGTCTAAAGAACAAGGAACGCTATACAGGGTGTTACAAAAAAGTACGGCCAAACTTTCAGGAAACATTCCTCACACACAAAGAAAGAAAATATGTTATGTGGACGTGTGTCCGGAAACGCTTACTTTCCATGTTAGAGCTCATTTTATTACTTCTCTTCAAATCACATTAATCATGGAATGGAAACGCACAGCAACAGAACGTACCAGCGTGACTTCAAACACTTTGTTACAGGAAATGTTCAAAATGTCCTCCGTTAGCGATGATACATGCATCGACCCTCCGTCGCATGGAATCCCTGATGCGCTGATGCAGCCCTGGAGACTGGCGTATTGTATCACAGCCGTCCAAAATACGAGCACGAAGAGTCTCTACATTTGGTACCGGGGTTGCGTAGACAAGAGCTTTCAAATGCCCCCATAAATGAAAGTCAAGAGGGTTGAGGTCAGGAGAGCGTGGAGGCCATGGAATTGGTCCGCCTCTACCAATCCATCGGTCACCGAATCTGTTATTGAGAAGCGTACGAACACTTCGACTGAAATGTGCAGGAGCTCCATCGTGCATGAACCACATGTTGTGTCGTACTTGTAAAGGCACATGTTCTAGCAGCACAAGTAGAGTATTCCGTATGAAATCATGATAACGTGCTCCAAATGGCTCTGAGCACTATGGGACTTAACATCTGAGGTCATCAGTCCCCTAGAACTCAGAACTACTTAAACCTAACTAACCTAAGGACATCACACACATCCATGCCCGAGGCAGGATTCGAACCTGCGACCGTAGCAGTCGCGCGGTTCCGGACTGCGCGCCTAGAACCGCTAGACCACCGCGGCCGGCATATCGTGCTCCATTGAGCGTAGGTGGAAGAACATGGGGCCCAATCGAAACATCACCAACAATGCCTGCCCAAACGTTCACAGAAAATCTGTGTTGATGACGTGATTGCACAATTGCGTGCGGATTCTCGTCAGCCCACACATGTTGATTGTAAAAATTTACAATTTGATCACGATGGAATGAAGCCTCATCCGTAAAAAGAACATTTGCACTGAAATGAGGATTGACACATTGTTGGATGAACCATTCGCAGAAGTGTACGCGTGGAGGTCAATTAGCTGCTGATAGTGCCTGCACACGCTGTACATGGTACGGAAACAACTGGTTCTCCCGTAGCACTCTCCATACAGTGACATGGTCAACGTTACCTTGTACAGCAGCAACGTCTCTGACGCTGACATTAGGGTTATCGTCAACTGCACGAAGAATTGCCTCGTCCATTGCAGGTGTCCTCGTCGTAATAGGTCTTCCCCAGTCGCGAGTCATAGGCTGGAATGTTCCGTGCTGTATGTGCTGGGAAACGTAACATTACAAGCGTATATAAAATATGGAGCATCGTCATAATTGGTGAAAAGTTTACGATTTACGTAAAGATATTAAGCGTAGAAAATAAATTTATATGAGGTTTATGCTCCGTTTGATGCCTAATGTTATCATTCTTTTTATCGTAAATAAATGACATCAAAAATGGACAAACAATGTTTAATGTTATGTATCAAGCAAGATACATATATAAGTATAGGAAACTTTTGCTCAACAACAGCAAGAAAGCTGCTAGGGGGAGTTATACGAGTTTAGAATTTTCTGAAGAATACTCCTAAATCTTATACTAAGAGCAGAAGTAATTGATTCGTACCTCGATGTTTACGTCATCCATATAAGCTATAATTGTGACGTATCAGTTAGTCGATACGAATGATTATTATAATGTATTTTTATATGATATTTCTAATTGCAATAAAAATATTTAACAGGTTATTGTCGGAATCTTCAGTACTGTTTGAAGTAAAGCATATTGAGCCTTCGGCTGTGCATGTGCTACTCTATTTCTCAACCAGTTTCACTTACAACAAGCATCATCACTGGAGTGCTAGAATTGAAAGAAAACGATCGATATATGTGAAATAAACAGTCAAATAAAATATGGACACTGTATTTATGAATAGGGAATCACTTACAGTACTTACAAAGCTGTACAGTGAAAAATCGAAACGATGTTAACATTAAATAGGGCGTGATCATATGTTCCATACAAATAAATGTCATGATGAAGTGCATCATGATAAGGTGTCCCCAGAGGAACTGTCAATATTCGTGGATACGACAGGAACGATCATTCAGAGCAAAATTGTCTAGTAAACATGAGCTCTGAAATGCATAACGTATGAGCTATGACCACTCCATCTTCAATATTGTGAAACAAATCTCTTCTATTCCAAACACTTTGCTTCCCATATTTTAGGAGGAGGTAGTATGGACCGAAAAAAGAAAAACTTGTCTAATAAACGTGGGCTATAAAATACATACTTGACGAGCAATGTGCACTTTTGCAGTAGAAGACATGTGTTTCACAGCAGCGAAGATTAACAGGTGCTCATAGGTCTTAACAAATGCATTTTAGAGCCCATGTTTACTAGAATATTTGGCTTCGAATGATCTTCCCTGTCATATCGCTGAATATTGATCATTCCTCCTGTGACACCCCACGTACGTGTACATTAATAAAAGTACCTGACATCATTTTTGCTCTTAATAATAATAATATTACGCTGATTAAACATAGACATGTAAATATTCTCTGTAAATAATGCATATCTTTGACTTTCATGAAAATAACAAATATCTTTGACTTTCAATAGGAGGTTACGTAACTTTTTACTGCATATCTGGCATCGTTTTCTCTCACCATTTTAATACTGTGTTCTGATTGGCTGGAGAGGATGGGGACAGAGGAGTGGGTTTTAATACTTCGATGTAATTAGCTGAGGAGAAGGGGGGAGGGAGGATGGGTGCACAGAGCACAACTGGACTAGATACATAGGTATGTATGTGAGCATCATTATCGTTGATATTTACAGAAAAAATGTAACTCGACTCCGTATTTAAATCTCATTTTAACAACTCGCTGTGACTGGCTGGAAGGGAGAGGGAGAGGGCAAGGGACATAAAGCGCAATAGAATTGATTCCACCGTATTGGATTTTTTTGTATGTGACTAGTTGAAATAGGGAGGGAGGATTTAAATTTGCCAGAGT
Organism: Schistocerca cancellata; assembly: GCF_023864275.1. Taxonomy (NCBI): domain Eukaryota; kingdom Metazoa; phylum Arthropoda; class Insecta; order Orthoptera; family Acrididae; genus Schistocerca; species Schistocerca cancellata. The sequence continues at coordinate 103,795,289 of NC_064629.1, read as the reverse complement.
GGCTTGTTACTGATAAGGGTGAAGACTGATAAAAGTGATGGTGTCACTGACTAGGAGTAGTAGAGGTATGATGATTCTAGGGTGCCTCTCAGGTGATAGTCACGTGGTAAGTGTTCCAGAACATACACTACGTTCCTACAATGATATTTTGGTGCACGTCGCTTTGTTTGTCTATGAATTTGGGGGCCGAAAGACAGCGGCGCATAGATTGATGCAGTGTTTTTCTACTTCTGTAATTTTTTCGATATGGTTCCACAATGTTATCTAGTGAACGATGTACAAACTCGTGGAATATTGGTACAGGTTTCCGACTGGATTAAGAACGTCATTGAAATTAGATTCCAATAGGTTATTCTTTAGTAGGCGAAAGGGTCTGGTTTTGAAGTAGCTTGAGCCGTACAAAAATGGTGTCTCGTAGTGTCGTTATTCTTCAGGATACATATTAATTATCTGGTGGGTAACGTTGGAAGTTTCATGAGACTTTTCATGGATCAAGCTGTTGTATATAGGTCAATCTAAACGTCAGAGAATGGTAGTGAAATGCAGGAAGTTTTGTAGATCATCTGCGTTTGCAGCGATTGTCAGCTAACCATCGACGTAAACAGATGTAAGGCATTAGGTATAAATAGGCGGAATAGAAGGCAACTATAAAGTGGAATGTCCGAAGAAAGCTAGCTGTAGGAAATGGAGATGCCAAACTAAGATTCAGTGGAAGAACTCAAGGGAACGTAATACGCCTACAAATGGCGTGCCTTGCAAAACCCTCGTTCGACCGAGTCTTTAAAATTGCTTGTCAGCGTGGTGTACTTGGCAGGTAGGGTTAATACAGGAGAGAGAGATAATGTTGACAAATGTAACACGATTAATTACGAATTATTTAATAAGCTGTAACTTGTGGTTCCTGAAAAGGACCTTCTGACTTCTTGTATGTGCTTTCACCGATGTTTTCGGTAAGTAGTACGTGTACAGACTGAAAAGGAGGGAAGCCAGGACAGATCCTTGAGGTAAACTAAATTATGGTTTACCCCAAGGATCTTTCAGACTGCCCTCCTTTTCAACCTGTACGCATACGACTTACTGGAAACATCTTCAAGGAAATTCTATTATGCTGATGACATTTGTTTGGTGGCCCAGAGCTCCAACTGTTCTAATACTCAAACCATCTTATCCACTGAAATTGAAATGTTGAATGTATACGTGAAGAAATAGTGACGCCAAGTAAATTCTTAGAAAAAAGTTAAATCTGCATTACACCTACGCAACAGAAAGGCAAATCACAAAACAGAAGTTAGATTCACAGGCCAAGTGTTGCCGTACCTCAGTACAAAACAATAACTAGGAATAACATTAGATTGAACTCTACGTTACAAGCAGAATCTTTCAAATATAGATGCTAAAATCAAAATGAGTAACAGCATTATTAAAAAACTTGCTAGTACCACATGGGGAGCTAAACTTATGTTTTAAGATCCACAGCCTTAGCCGTATCATACATACCCTGTTGCTAAATATCGCTGTTCGATCTGAATCAACAGTGCTAACACTAAGACAGACGTGCAACTCAATCAGGAAGTGCGAATAATTACGAGATGTATTAGAAGTACAAACACCCTATGGCTTCCTATTGTCAGCAATATCCCGTCTCCAGCTCCAAGAAGATCAGAAGCTTTAATGAAGGTCTCACGCAACATTCGGAAAAATCCTCACGTCGCCATTCATCGAGATACACTATCTGATCAAAAGTATCCGGACATCTGGCTGAAAACGATTTACAAGTTCGTGGCGCCCTCCATCGGTAATGCTGGAATTCAATATGGTGTTGGCCCACTCTTAACCTTGATGACAGCTTCCACTCTCGCACACGTACTTTCAATCAGGTGCTGGAACGTTTCTTGGGGAATGACAACCCATCCTTCAAGGAGTGCTGCACTGAGGAGAGGTGTCGATGTCGGTCGGTGAGGCCTGGCACGAAGTCGGCATTCCAAAACATCCCAAAGGTGTTCTGTATGGTTCAGGTCAGGACTCTGTGCAGACCAGTCCATTGAAGGGATGTTACTGTCGTGTAACCACTCCACCACAGGTGAATGGGTGCTCGATCGTGTTGGAGGTGCAATTGCCATCCCCGAATTGCTCTTCAACAGTGGGAAGCAAGAAGGTGCTTAAAACCTCAATGTAGGTCTGTGCTGTGATAGTGCCACGCAAAACAACAAGGAGTGCAAGCCCCCTCCATAAAAAACACGGCTACACCATCACACCACCGCCTCCGAATTTTACTGTTGGCACTACACACGCTGGCAGATGACGTTCACCGGGCATTCGCCATACCCACACCCTGCCATCGGATCGCCACATTGTGTACCTGATTCGTCACTCCACACAACATTTTTCCACTGTTCAGTCGTCCAATATGTACGTTCCTTACACCAAACGAGGCGTCGTTTGGCATTTACCGGCATGATGTGTGGTGTATGAGCAGCCGCTCGATCATGAAGCCCAAGTCTTCTCACCTCCCACTCAACTGCCACAGTACTTGCCGTGGATCCTGATGCCGTTTGGAATTCCTGTTTGATGGTCTGGATAGATGACACATTATGACCCTCTTCAGCTGTCGGCGGTCTGTCAGTCAACAGATGAGGTCGGCCTGTACGTTTTTGTGTTGTACGTGTCCCTTCACGTTTCCACTTCGCTATCACATCGGAAAAAGTGGACCTAGGGATGTTTAGGAGTGTGGAAATCTCGCGTACAGACGTATGACACAAGTGACACCCAATCACCTGACCACGTTCGAAGTGCGTGAGTTCCGCGGAGCGCTCCTGTCTTCTCTGTCACGATGTCTAATGACTACTGAGGTCGCTATTATGGAGTACCTAGCAGTAGGTGTCAGTACAATGCACTTAACATGAAAAACGTATGTTTTTGGAGGTGTCCGGATACTTTTGATAACATAGTGTATAGCACAAGCAGAATACCAGCGGTTGGTATCAAAGAAGCAAACGACTTCGTTGCGTCCTCTTTCAGTGTCAACCATTCATGGAAATCCAGTGGGAGCAGTCATCGGTAGTTAACAGACATCTAGTTGAAAATTCCCCCTTGCGGATACGTGGGCTCGATCTTCCCAAACGTCAATGGAGCATCTTGAACCGACTCCGAACCGGGCAAGGCAGATGTGGTTACGTAATGCACAAGTGGGGAGGGGGTAGTTCTGCAGATCGTGACTGTGGTGGCCACTTACAGTGAATCCATCATATCTTTACTGTCCTCTTCGATCGTACCACGCATTCCATATGGCGGTCAATTGGACTAGTAAACTAGACCTGGAGTTGTAAGATTGTGTGAACTTGTGATTGTGCACGTTTATTGGCAAATGTTGCATATATATGTACTTGTCTGCATTATACGATAAATAAAATAAGATCAAGAGCGTGACGGAAATGCTCTTCCAGGTCAGAGCAGCGTTGTGCGACACGTAGACGTTTCTAGTTAAATTTCTGAGAATGCACGTCTCAAGAAGAGTCAAGTCACCTACTACTTCTTCAGACATATAAGTCACGAAATAATTACCACGATAAAATCTGAGTAATTGGGGCTCATATGGAGCTTTTGCGACAGTCTTTCTTCCTGTGTACCATTCCAATTGGAACAGTAATGGGGTATCCGATGTACCCTCCGCCACATACCACAAGGTGACTGGTGAATTGTAGATTCTATTGACATTATGACATAGTTCAGGTTTCTGCCAAAAGCATCTCTCAGCTTCTCCCACTATCAGTCGGCTATTCACTATTAAGAATCGTTTGCGTTGGAACAATTTAATAAATACCACTTTTTCGGCAAATATTGACCAAGGCCTGGATGTAAATCGGGAAAAAGTAACGTGTATTTCAATCCACTGTTTGTTACAGTGTGAATAAAATGTAGATAGAATCCGAACCTTGTGCCGACTCATGACGTTGTTTCAGCAAACTGGTCATGTGAAAATTTCAGTTCTCTCTCAAGTCGCTTAGCGGCTACAAATACTTTACTCCCGACTGATTCCGCATCGTCCCTAAAGTTCGTGCTCCGTCAAGCGACCGGCCGGAAGCCGAAATAGCCCGTTTGAGGGGCATGGCGCAGCATTCGGCTTTGTGCGTTTAACGTTAGCCCTGCCCGTGCGGCTTCCTGCTCTCTTTTACAAAATATCGGACAGTATTCCCTATATTTCGGTAGTTTCCGCCTGTGTCCGAAAGTTGGAAATCAGAGGGCGGAGAGTGAAAGAGCATCTGATGTGAACTGTACCACAAAGTAAAAGTGAAAATGTATTTCGTGTCATAAAAAATTTTCGGTTTAGCTGGGAACACAGAACAATAACGAGAACACGTTCTCGTGTGGTGATCCCAAAGGGTGTACAAAACACGAAGTAGCCTATAGCGGATCATAGTACAAAAACGACCGGGAAATTCTCTGCATTAGGGTACCTCAGAAAACGTCAGCAACGACACTCCACACTGCACGTATTTCGTTATGTACTCTATACTCAAATTATTTCGTTTCTCTTTTGCGCTGCAGATCTGCTAACGACCACGTCTAAGAAGCTAATCCAACTTTAAACTTTCACAAATACCCTACCTCAGTTTTTACTTTCTTGTCTTCAGTTTTTTGCTTATTTGCGCTCGTTTCCATCATATCTTCATATAGAGTCTCAAACCAATTACGTTTTTTTTTACAGAATGTTGTACAGCAGGCAAGAACACATCTTTGGATGTGACCACAAAGTTATCATGTTTTTTCTTATCATGATCTTACATTTTTTACACTAATTTGTTAATTTCCGTATTACTTTTCTGCCTTGGGTCTGTTGCCTATCGTCTTCATCACGATCTTTCCTTTTCTTAGCTCACTTCTTTTTTTTTTTTAAGTTAACACTACGGCTGCTGATGAGCACATGTACTCTGACTGAGTTACTGTCTTGTAATGCCGAATTTTTACACTGACTGTATTAATTTAGGTGCCATCTTATTAAATTTTACGCATTTGCATCTACTTTTTCTACCTTATTACCTCCAATGCTCAATAATGTTTACTAAATCTGGTGTTATGACCACCTTCCATATTCGGTGTAGACAGGATGAGAATATGCTCAGCATGTGACGAGGTTTGTCCTCTGAGTGGCCTACTTTGTAGTGGGCGTTGGAACTTATTGAACATAAACTAAAGAACTACATAAATTAATAAAATTGTCAGTATTGGCTTTTCCCGCCGTCTCATGACGTGGGGCTCCGTTCTAGACAATATGTAAGAGGAATAAAAGAAGATTGGATTTTTAAGTCTGTTCGACATCGAGATCATCACAAATTAGCACAAAAGGACAAGAATGGATGAAAAAATTAGTTATTGCTTATCTCTTGAAACTATTCTGAATCTTGCTTCAAGGAATGTGTATGTAAAATTGGTCAAAAATATTGAAATTTATGTTGCTACCAGACATTTCTGTAGCGTATTATAAATAGTGTCTCCAATTTTAGAGTTTAATTCGTGCTAAGAATTATATAAAAGCCATCTTGTTTAAACCAATGCACAGTGCCACGCCCCTTTTCTACACGATGTAGAGTGTAGATGGCTATAAGTCCACTTACGATGCGACTGATTACGATTTATTAAAGAAATACACACATGGTGGAACAAAAAACCCGAACGAAATCTTTAAGATCTTCATTTTGAGGAGACGCGCAAAGACGACGTTTTGCTCATATGTTCATCTAGTATTGTTATAATTTCCTCGTACGATTCTTGTGTGATGTTCAGTGATGGTAACACTGGAAGAATGAGGACCCTTACGAGACTAGGATTTGATGTAAGTGCTTCTCTGAAAACCTATTGAAGAAGATCGATGACTTGTTTATTGTCGGTTTTGAAATGTCAGTGGAGGATATTGGCAAAAGGGCAAGCCACAAGGATAAAACTGGAAGGAAGGATCTGCATGAAGACCAAAAATACCAAATGTATGGTTATGGCCAACATTAATCAGCGTTAAGGTACTTCTTTCTGGCATAAATGCTAATGAAATCTATTTCCTGCTTTTTCTGCAACTTCCATTTTTCATTATATGAGGAACATTTTCTGCTGAACCACTGCAGGTTGCTACAGACTTCGTAAATACTGTAACACAACTTCCCGTGGTACAGAATTTTTCAAAGGGTATTACTGTAAAATTTATTTAAATTTTTGTGAAATATAAAAATTGCTATGTATCATACACATAACTTTAAAAAATTGTTGCGAAAGTTCTAAGACAAACTGGCACAAAGATTTGTTTACCTAATTACTAAGAATACCCTACCACATTTTGAAACTGGCAAGTGTAGTAACCTTTGAGAAAATGTTCCTCGCGTCAACGTCCCGATCAAATTATGTGACAAAAAATTGAAAAATCGAGATTATAGCCAATAATCTGATGACATGTGCAAAATTTGTTTCAATTATCTCTCAAACAGTGACAGGTACATTAGCTCATATGTACCTGTGTATTTTTCTCGTACGTCCTCCCATTAAGTGGCTTATTGAAACCAAAGAAATGCAAATTAGAGTGGTCAGACTGGGATTCGGTCCCCCCCCCCCCACAACCACCACCCCTACTCCAAAATAAGATAGCATTGACTAAACTGTGACACCGTAACTCAGTATGTTACGCTATGATACAGAATTACTTTCCAATAATTAAGTTCTATTCCTTTGCACGAATGCCGATTTTCATTCAAGTATCACCGTTAGATTGGCTCTAAAGACTGTTTTTTCTTGATTTTCCTATTAAAAAAACAAAGTGGCATCCCATTATTTGAAGACCTTCATCTTAATAGCCTTGAGATTTACCACTACCCAGTCCACTAGTCGCAGTCGATTTATGCTCGTGTGGAGCAACGACCGGTGGAGACGAAAACCAATTGGGACGTCGAGACAACTTTAAAGATACGAGGTAAGCAAACCTCTTACTGGTGCAATTGGGAACTGTTAGATGTGCTGGACCGTCTAGTTGCGAGTTCGCCAACGCAGCCCTTCACATGGAACGATTCGCGAGGATCAACTTGCGCTGTAGCGTGTCCGAAGCAGTAATGTGTCACACCAGGAACACTCCTTATCTCACCCTAATCAATCAATTAGTTAGGAAGGCGTAGGGTCCGCTATTTACATGTTTGAAAACTTCGTTAAAATTGGTGGCAAGAGCAAAGATTCGCTGCAATAATTATTTCGTTTCTTACCACAACCCGAATACTAAGGATTGCTTTTTGTACTCTGTTATTCTTCGTTGATAATGTATTGTCACGAATCCTTCATGCCGTCGTGACGTTAGACATTGTTGCTGTTGATACAGCAAAAAATTGGCGTTCATCGACACACGTGTTTCAGCTAGCAACGCTGCAACACTTCAGTGGTTATTCCACGCGGCTTCTGTCAGAGAAACTGTCGCTCAACCAAATACAGATTATCTTCCGTCAATGGGAGTGGAAATGACAGTGTTACCATTTCGAAAAGGTGATATCATTTGGAACACAGTTGTTTTAATTGTTTTCTGTGTCACTTGTACAGCAACAATATACTGTATTTCTCTGTACATAATTACCTTCTCACAGATCTAGTCAAATATTTGACAGAGAAAGGAACATTTATCACGACGACAACTCTCAGTGATAGAACGGCATTTACGGATATACAAATATAACAGTATCAGCTAATTCAAAGTACTATGTTTCTCGTCATGCAAATGCACTGGCAAAAATTCTGCAGTTAAACAGGCTGAAACGTTACATCCTTTTTTTGCAGTTTGGGAGATTGACCATTTTACCTCATCTGTGTCAAAGAAATTATACCGTCAGATACTGAGCAAATTGCGTAGCTTACTACGAATTAACTTCCTTAAATGGAAATACAAGAAACTGACGCAGATAATTAGTAGTAACTCTCACAGAGAGAACCATTTACCATGATGACATACTTAGGTCCTAAAAGGTCTTTTACTTCAACATACATACTGACACGATCGCGACACACCTGGATGGTATGTTCCACTAACTCAATCAATTCTGCTTAAAAATATCAACAATTTTCGTGCTGTTCGAATATACTAGACGCCAGTGGAACTGAAAAACGAAGAAATACTACTAAGCAAAAATGATATTGTCCAAGCAAAATGACTCAGGAATACGGAAAACTTTTGCGTAAATATTAACAGAGATAGGACGTTCAAAGAGCGTCCTGAACCCTCAGAAGAACTCACATTGGTACCAGGAACACCCTGTATGTACTAACTTCTAGATGAGGTATCAACAATCTCTAATGCTTTCCCCAAATTCATTGTCATTTATCCGGTGACAAATAGCAACATATTAATCCAAAGATGGGAGCTCTGTTATCGGTTGCTACTGTATCATTTTTGTGGTGTTTAACATGACTTTCAACAACATACATATATATTATGTATGAGAAATCTGCCAAAATTACATGATAATTCGGATTTTTGTTCAGGTTTTCTACCGCTGTCTGGTTAAATTGCTTCGCAGGTCAAACAAATCTGACCAATGTTTCACCTTTCTTAGAACAGACTCTCTACGTCCAATGTAACTTAAACGACAGACGCTTAAAAAGCTCAGGCAAAGAATAAAAGCAGACCTACTACAAATAATTGTCGATTTTAGGCAGATTGATGGTGCAGATGCCAATGTTTTGGAAGCCAACTTAAATAGATTTTTTTCTGTATGTGCGCAGAAATGGCGATAGAAACACTAGAAAATCGACAGAGATGCGGCAGTCTCAAATCCTCTCGAATAGACGTGATACCTAATAATAGTGGACAGCGATCTACTGCAGTTTTTCTGGTTATTCCATTTTACAAGGGTACCAGATTATGCATATTTCCTCATCTTCGTCATCGTGATAGTGTTACGTATTCCAATGGCTAGGAGCCCTTCCTTATGCTACAACGTCACTTTAATCTAAAGGGAGGACTGACGTGTAAGTACTGGTTATGGGCGGGACCAAGCGCCCTGATACCCCTTCCATGCTTCTCGGACAACTGCGTGTAGTATATTTAAGATCACGGTGTAACTTGATACAAGTCACATTTTAAGATAATCCCTCACACCCTTCGGCCTTGCCCTTCCCTCGCACCTCCCTTCCCCTTCTGTCTCTAAGCCAATAAGATGACTTTAAAATGGTGTAAAACAAATTCTCCCCCCCCCCCTCCCCTTTTCTCTATAGGCCAATTTGCATGAGTTTCGTCATTTAGGTCTGTATGCTCTAGTGAAAAAATCATCATCAAGAAGCGTCTGCAGAGATCAACCACCCCTTCCAGACAGAACAAAAAGAAGAAGAAGAAGATTGCCACATTCAAAAGTAAGTATTATCCAGCCATCTCTTCCATTATTATTCATTTATTTATATATTCTACGTGCTTATACTTACAATTTTCCTTTTTTTCAAACAGCACAACAACACCCCCCCCCCCCCTCTCCCCGATGCAGTGGTGCGGGAATCAACCCTAGCAGATATGCTGGACCAGGACACACAGGTGTTCGAGTTTCTGTTGTCTACACTACCGCAGCAGTAGCTGATTTATCGGATCAGCCACTCAAGTTTCCAGCGTGTGCACCAAAGCAGCAGCAGCAGCACAGCATAGCAATGGGCTCTGTGATATATAACAAAATTTCCCAGACGTTGGGTTCCCCTTATCACCAACATCGGCACTGCTCGTCCTGTGGTATATGCCGTGGCGCTGCGATACTACGGGTTGTGCAGGTCGTGGTACATAGCGCAGCGTGGTTTGTTTTAATAAAGTTTGTGCCTATCCTAATTTACCCACCCTACGCCATTGGTGGTGGTAACTACTTACAGAATAGATTTAGCGATGTGTTGTGTGTCCATACTTGGATTTTCCACAGTTATTTACATGTCTACCATAATCTTACAGTGTCACAATCTTCTATGGCAGTCTTATAGTGACGTTGTTGTCTTTTAACACACTAGCAAAGCAGGGACAAGCTCCTCGTAGATTTGGCACTTAGCAGCAATTTATTTGTTTAAATAATGCACTGCATACTGTAGACAATTATTTGATTTCTTTTTTTGTAATTTCATGTAACATTGTAGCGTGTACATAAATGTATAAATATGCACGTAGTGCTTTATACAGGGTGAGTCACCTAACATTACTGCTGGATATATTTCGCAAACCACATCAAATACTGACGAATCGATTCCACAGACCGGGTGAGGTACACGTACACACGTGGTTTCCGTTTTAAATTACTGAGTGGAATAGAGTGTGTTCCGACATGTCAGGCCAATAGATGTTCAATGTGGTGGCCATTATTTGCTGCACACAATTGCAATCTCTGGCGTAATGAATGCCGTACACGCCGCAGTACATCTGGTGTAACGTCGCCGCAGGCTGCCACAATACGTTGTTTCATACCCTCTGGGGTTGTAGGCACATCACGGTACACATTCTCCTTTAACGTACCCCACAGAAAGAAGTCCAGAGGTGTAAGATCAGGAGAACGGGCTGGCCAATTTATGCGTCCTCCACGTCCTATGAAACGCCCGTCGAACGTGTACCTCACCCCTCATGGTAATGTACATGTGCGTCAGTGAAAAAGACCAATAATGAGGTTTTAGCATGTGGACGTAATGTGCTGTTCCAGTCTCTTCTGTACCTAAGGTCTATCACCGATCCCTTTGGATCCCTACGTAATTCGGTGCTCTCCGATACATACGATCGAACAGCGGAGTGGTACTCAAGCGTCAACTTTAGGTTACAATATCTCCGGATGTAATTAACATTTTACAATGCAACAAACGGCACTGATTACGTATTTGTTTATATGTTCAGATGTGCTAACAAAACTAACGGGGTTCCATTTAAAACAACGTAGGTTTGTGTTAAAAAACATACTTCCGTGCATTTTTTTATGGTTTGTATTAACCAATTAAACTAGCCCCTCTCCTCACGTTCGGTCTGTGGAATCGATTCGTCAGTATTTGATGTGGTTTACGAAATATATCCAGCGGTAACGTTAGGTGACTCGCCCTGTACATGTCAGGTAGTGTCGATGCCCTATACAACACCATACAACACCTGGTCCAACAGTTATGAGCGTAATATTAATCGAAATTCTTTACAAAGACGGCCTCTGAAGTGTTGTGATGGCTAAGCTTTGTAAGCGCATACCTTACGTTTCCTAAAAACCCGTACACTTACTGAGACCAGCCGAGACGCTCATTCACAGCAAACTGGATTGTGACGCTATCACACATCAAGTTTGACTCCTGAAAGTGAGTGCACTCCTCGGTATTCACCTTGTTATATATTTTCATTGTTCAGAGGTAGTTCCCAACGCAGTCTAACCTAGTAACACAGGATGTTCTTGAACGTTGAACATTTGAGATAATACACACCATTTGTAGTGCGAAAGCATTTTTTATTCATACCAAGAAAGCAGGTGTTGACAGATGTGAAAATTACCGAACTATCAGTTTAATAAGCCACGGCTGCAAAATACTATCACGAATTCTTTACAGACGAATGGGAAAACTGGTAGAAGCCGACTCCGGGGAAGATCAGTTTGGATTCCGTAGAAATGTTGGAACACGTGAGGCAATACTGACCCTACGACTTATCTTAGAAAATAGATTAAGGAAAGGCAAACCAACGTTTCTAGCATTTGTATACTTAGAGAAAGCTTTTGCCAATGTTGACTGGAATACTCTCTTTCAAATTCTGAAGGTGGCAGGGGTAAAATACAGGGAACGAAAGGCTATTTACAATTTGTACAGAAACCAGATGGCAGTTATAAGAGTCGAGGGGCATGAAAGGGAAGCAGTGGTTGGGAAGGGAGTGAGACAGGGTTATAGCCTATCCCCGATGTTATTCAATCTGTATATTGATCAAGCAGTGAAGGAAACAAAAGAAAAATTCGGAGTGGGAATTAAAATCCATGGAGAAGAAATAAAAACTTTGAGGTTCGCCGATGACATTGTAATTCTGTCAAAGACAGCAAAGGACTTGGAAGAGCAGTTAAACGGAATGGACAGTGTCTTTAAAGGAGGGTATAAGATGAACATCAACAAAAGCAAATCGAGGATAATGGAATGTAGCCGAATTAAATCGGATGATGCTGCGGGAACTAGATTAGGAAATGAGACGCTTAAAGTACTAAATGAGTTTTGCTATTTGGGGAGCAAAATAACTGATGATGGTCGAAGTAGAGAGGATATAAAATGTAGACTGGCAATGGCAAGAAAAGCGTTTCTGAAGAACAGAAATTTGTTAACATCGAGTATAGATTTAAGTGTCAGGAAGTCGTTTCTGAAAGTATTTGTATGGAGTGTAGCCTTGTATGGAAGTGAAACGTGGACGATTGGAAAGAAGAGAATAGAAGCTTTCGAAAAGTGGTGTTACAGAAGAATGCTGAAGATTAGATTGGTAGATCACATAATTAATGAGGAGGTATTGAATAGAATTGGAGAGAAGAGGAGTTTGTGGCACAACTTGACTAGAAGAGGGGATCGGTTGGTAGGGTATATTCTGAGACATCAAGGGATCACCAATTTAGTATTGGAGGGCAGCGTGGAGGGTAAAAATCGTAGAGGGAGACCAAGAGATGAATACACTAAACAGATTCAGAAGGATGTAGGTTGCAGTAGGTACTGGGAGATGAAGAAGCTTCCACAGGATAGAGTAGCATGGAGAGCTGCATCAAACCAGACTCAGGACTGAAGACCACAACAACAACAACAACAACCACTGTTATGGAATTTTAGGCATTACAAGTGCTAGAGAGGTGTATTAGGTTACAGAATGACCTTGAAAATGGAGCTTGAACCTGTCAATAACCACTTTGGTTTGCCTACGAATTTTGTAAACCCTATTCGGTGCTTTCACCTGACGCACCTCCATTTCTCGAAACCTGGCGGTGTATACACTCCGATATGTGGTCAGTTACTGGACGAGCCATTACATTTGATCAGCAATTTTTTCACCTTATCACAAACAAATATGGCAGAGACGTTCTTACAAAAATTGATGACGTACTGAAGGATAGAGCAAAATCGGATAAGTCTATCTTTCAATATAATTTCACACGAATGGACTCCACTGCACATGTGAAGATAATTTGAAACACCGGTAGAATATATCTATACTCTTCAAACAAATTGCAATTTTGAACAGAAAAGTACCACACTGAGCACTTTGTGTAATATTTAGGGATTTAAAAATAGCGGACGTACAATAGATGAAGTATACTCAGGCGAGATATACCCAGAAGGAGAAAGTAAACAATGACATTTCTTTTAAATATTTATCTAACGTAACTGGAGTATTCTGGTGGTTTTTACCATGGTTTTCAGCGAAAGCCTGGAAGAGAACGTACACAACAAAGTAAAGAAAGCAAAAATAAGGTTTAAATAATAGTAGAAGTTTGTCAGTCCCTAAAAAGAGTAAAAACATCGTGAAGTATAGTACGTAACACAGTGTGTTATGGACATGTCAGTTATAAACGGCAAATTCACCTTTGTAGCGCTTGAAAGCCAGCTCGCCCGATCATTAAATTTCATTTGTTCTGTAGTTCTCTCGCGTATGCTGTTGTTAACTGCCGCTGTTATCATTAAGGAGTTAAGAGTTGTTACGCGTCTGTAGACCCGCTGCATAACGACGCACTTATAAATGTGGTGACTCAGACCTGAATCAGGACGGATGTGAGTAACGTTGTTTCCAAGAAGTCATTTCGTTTTGAGTAGGCCTGAAAATGCCCTAGACCACAGAAACAAAGAATATCGTCTAATCAGGCTATCTCACTATTTAACTAATGGACTACGAAAAGAAAGAAAAAAATTGATACGGAGGTCGTAAGAAAGTGGGTATGTTTCGACGATCTGATGACCATGTTTCCCTCAGTTCAGCAGTATATTGTGGGACATGCTGGGAGGAACACTGCATTAATATAAAACGAAATTCCACTTGTCTTATGCGAAGAAAATAGAGAGCAGATGTGCAGAGACTTCAGTAATCTGAATATTAGTTGAATTGTATTTATTTCCATTTTATCTCCCTCCGAATAGTAAAAAATATGTCACTCTTAGGCTAATAATATGTAACAACTCTGTGATCCTTGCTAGCCGTTGCAGATTTCCGTGTCATGCATTGCACAAGCGTCTCAATGCTGGACAAGTCAATTTGGAATACTTGTGCTACAATAATTCGCGTAATTTCACGAGAATAAGTGGATGCCATCCCTGATGCTCAGCGCATAGTTCAAAGCTATCACACCGATTTCCAATGGCATTCAGATCCTAATATTATGCGAATCATTTCAAATTAGTTATTGCTTTTGAGTGATCATCCCGTTAAGCTGTCAACTTTTTAACTGGGTTAACGTGATAATTATCATGAAATACAGAGCAGGTAACTCTAAGGTCATCATTCAGATATCTATGTCTAAGTACATACACCGCTAGCTAATGTAGGGCGCAAGGCGGATGGTACATCGAACGAATATTGTCGAATTTCTTCCCTATTCCATATAGCTCTCTCCCAACTTATTCCAACGATCCCTACACGAGACACACAATGGGAGCAGCATAATTCTCACACAGCTTTCTTCTAATAGAGTTCTCTAAATCTACCTTGCACGGTTTTGCAAGATGTAGGGTGTCAGTTACCCTACAGGCCTGGATGGTCCATCTGAGGAACAACCCAAGATCCTGGAAGTCTGGTGTCAGCTTGTTTGTCCGAGTGCTCCAAGTGACGTGCACGTACTCCCAATCATGGCAGCACAGTACAGGCTAATACCTGGGCCTCACCTTCAGATGGCCAGCCGTTGCTGATCGTGCAGCAGAGTACGATGTAAGACTAATGCAGCAACCAGAGTGCTGATTAGGACAATTAGGAATCCTTTACTGGAAAGCGGATCACGAGAAAGGGTTCTGTTCGGCACCTTTTCTCTCACACCTCACCTCACCCCTTCTTTGATGATGTAACAAAGCATTTTTTATATATGTTTTCAGTCTAGTCCAATTTCTCGGTAACACCAATGGAACATTGCAGATCAAATTTACATTTATATAGGTCATTATGATTAATTGTCACCCGACCTCATATGGTTTGCCCTACGAGGTCATGAAGTGCCTGAAGAACTGAAATAATCGACCCGGCTGATCTACTATCATCCAAAAGTCGAGTACTAGCTACTGCTGGTGTACCGAGTGACTTTTCTGTTTCTGTGGGTGTTCGTCAGGGATCTGGTCTTTTTCCCCTTTTCCTCAACATAATATGGATACGGTCACAAGAAATCTACAGAAAGCAGCACCGTGGGCATTACTATATGCGGATGATATTTGGCTGGTGAAGGCACGAACGACCTTCAGCGACAACTCAGAGCACGTAAAAAGAGTCTTAAACAGTCCAGACTAGGCCTCAATATTAAAAAAAAAACTGTCAGCAGACGCAAATACTGTGGGCGCCATCAATACTGACAGTACAGATCTACCTAAGACAAATAGCTTCAAGTGCCATGGCTCAAATACCGATGCCGACTGCTCACTCATTCTGAAATCACAAACAACCTTAGCAATGCATGGTTTAAGTGGCGGACACTGACTGGTGTGTTCTGTGATAAGAAAATCCAGGGCCAACTTAAGCAGAAAATCTGCAATGCGCCCAGTGGTCTTGTACAGTCCCACCGGCGGTTTGAGTCCTCCCTCGGGCATGGGTGTGAGTGTTGTTCTTAGCATAAATTAGTTTAAGTAGTGTGTAAGTCTAGGGACTGAAGACCTCAGCAGACCTTAGGAATTCACACACACACATTCTGGCACGGTGCAGAATATTGGCCGGCAACAAAAGAAGCAGAGCAACGATTTGCTGTGATTGAAAAAATGCTTCAGTAGGTATCTGTCCTGACACTTCATGATCACGTGACCGATAATGAAATTCCTAGGCAGTACGGAATGACACGTATCATTGAGAAGATCCTCAACTTCGAGAACATCAAGACACAATAGCACAAAGTGGGTTTTCGATGAAAGTCGATGTTAAACGTCCTCTCGAGAGGCTGGGACAACGCTGGCTAGATAAGCTCCACATAGACCGCTCCGTACTGACCAAGCACAAGATAGCCCCAAAAGTGCAGACAAAAAGCCAAAAGAGAGGCCCCGCCACATTGCCGGACAAATGCCGAGGAAGAAGGTGATTATGACTACCATTTTAGTGTGTATTTCATTATGCAATGAGTCCGCCGCTCGTGGTCTCGCGGTAGCGTTCTCGCTTCCCGAGCACGGGGTCCCGGGTTCGATTCCCGGCGGGGTCAGGGATTTTCACCTGCCTCGAGATGACTGGGTGTTTGTGTTGTCCTCATCATTTCATCATCATCCAGGAAAGTGGCGAAATTGGACTGAGCAAAAGATTGGGTAATTGTACGGGCGGTGATAACCACGCAGTTGAGCGCCCCACAAACCAAACATCATCATCATTATGCAATGAATCCTAATCTAATTTTACAGTACTTAAAATATTACTATTTTTCATTTCTGTTTGTTTCGACTAATGCCACACTAATATTTCTGTGGCTATGTAACCCCTTTTCAGCTTGCATTCCTATGGCATCTTTTTCGACTCTCAGTCGGGTGTCCCTTTCCTGTCACTGCAAAAGAGCCCTAGACACTCGATATTTGCAATCTACTACAATTATGGCTACTGCTACAAATACTGTGCTCGCCCAGCTAGCCGCGCGGTCTAACGCGCTGCTTCCCGAGCGGGAAGGCGTGCCAGTCCCCGACACGAATCCGCCCGGCGGATTAATGTCGAAGTCCGATGTGCCGGCCAGCCTGTGGATGGCTTTTAAGGAGGTTTTCCAACTTTCACGGCGAATGCGGGCTGGTTCCCTTATCTCGCCTCAGTTACACTATGTTGGCGATTGCTGCGCAAACACTGTCTCCACGTACGCATATACCATAATTACTCTACCACGCAAACATTTGGGGTTACACTCGTCTGGTATGAGACGTTCCCTGGGGGGTCCACTGGGGGCCGAACCGTACAATAACCCTGTGTTCGGTGTCGGGCGGCGACGAGTTGGGTGGATTGCTATGGCCGGTTGTGGGGTTGTGAACCACTGAGGGCTACGGCGAGACACTGCCTCTCCGTCGTTTCTAGGTTCTCGGTTTAATTCACAATACACACTACAAATACTAACAGGCTCTATTCCCACTACTACCATGTTGATTACACAGCAGCAACAATTATTACTAAAATTTGTGCTACTAATATTAATATTAGTACTAATACTGTACTTTTATTACAATAACTTACGATTACGTTTTGGCTGCAGTCTATCAGAGCAGAGTTAAGTAGTATACTGTCTTGTATCTCGTCACTGAAGTACGCGAAAGACACACACCCTTTGCTACCATATGACTGTATTTAGTTTCAATGATTTCTCGGTACATTCTGTACTATATGGAGTTCAGCAATATCTCGCTGCTTACAGCGCACATGGCAACAGATCAGTATACATCACCTACCTTTCTACCGGGAACAACTGTTACTTCTGGACCAAACGACCGCGTATATATTGGACTTCTTTCTTTTTCCCTGGGTTCGACTAGTGGTCTTTATTGTCCTTAATATGGAGCCTGTTGACTATAGCTACTCTTGCTTTTTCGGAAACCACATCGGCTAGAAGATATCAAAATCCTCTTTAAGTCGAATTGTAGCAAAGGATGCAACTCGAGGAACGAAGAGCGGGTAGTAGTGTTCGGGTATAAGAGTAGATGCTGTCTTGACATCAGAGACGGTAGTTTACAAGTGAGGCGTTGTCTAGGAGAGTGGCTACTAGAAACTGCCTACAATGAGCTTACGTAATTACAGTTTGTTGAGGGAAATTTGAAGGCATTCTTCCTCAGTTGCTACTTCAATTATGTTTATCATTTTGCAACTCAATGTGTATTTTGATTTAATCAAATGGTTTTCACTTGTTCATGTTACGCATCATTAGTGGTCTATAAAGTGAAAGATAATCATTTAACTAAACGTAGTTTGTTAAGAGATACGCAATGTTTCCTGGCAGCACATTTGGATTATCTTACAGTTTACAACAACTCTATAATGAGTTGTGAATTGTCACTTATTTTTATGTTTCCTATTCTTTTCGTGTGTCTTTTCGTTCTTGAGCAGGCATTAGATGAACATATTATAGGTTTCAAATTGACTGCACGTCACAAAAATGTATTTCATTGTACACAACCTTTCTTGCTGTGAACTGCATGTAATTTGCTGTATGCTGATTGAGGGATGATTAGAGCTACAGTAGGTAGCAGTGGAGTTTGGTGTCGGGTTGGGGAGGGAGGGTGGGTAGGTAGTGTGGTAGTGAGAGCATTGTAATCTGCCAGCCCATTTTGTTACTGTTAATGCAACGTCAGTGAGATGTGCATGCTCTTTAAGATATTCAACGTGCTTGGCCAGCACGAGTCCCACTGAGAAAGTGTAGGGAAAGGATGGGTCGTAAGATGTCTGGTGTAAGTAACCTGCAAAATCTCATGATTATTTGCGACAACAGGTAGGACGTACCATAATGACGGTGGACACGTGTATGATTGTATAGTACTGCAAGACTACGAGGATAAAGAAGTAGGCTATTCAAGTTATTGAAATTTTTGTCCGTCACGCTTTATCAGTAGGGCCATTAGGAACAAAAGTGGCCCAACAGTTTCAAAAATAAATTTTAATCATTTCTGCTCGACAACACCTTCTGTTTCACAGATGAATTTTTGAATAGATAGTATCTTCGTGTCGTCGGGCTGCGTTTCTTAAATTTTATTGTAGGTTAACATCAAATAAAAGTTCAGTTATGTAAATGGCCAGCATTTCCATGAGAAACCTACTGGAATGTTTCGCAGCATAAAGGGGCATCGTAAATATCATTCATGTAACATGATAATAACTAAGAGGTGTGTGATAGTGTGGTTTTGTTGATGTAAAATGTGTTACTTGCGGATGAGTTTTGTAGCACTCTACGGAACGCGCCTCTTCCTTTCCGTGTTTGCAAATTGTGTCCGGATACTCAACCCGGCAGGGATTGAATATCGTGGGATATCAATAGACACCTCAAACAGTCTATGAAGTGATAGCTAGCGAACCGATCTCGAAATAAAATGGTAGCACAGCCTACTGCGAACAGTGGTTGTCGATTTATTACGCAATGGACTATTTAATACTATGAAAATAATTTTATAATATCCACACCTCCTTCTTACACCATACATTTGATTCTTCTGAAAGTATTCGCCTGGATCCAACAGATTCTTTTGTTGTTTCCAGAAACATCCCCCAGACTGTGGCTAAGCCATGTCTCCGCAATATCCTTTCTTTCAGGAGTGCTAGTTCTGCAAGGCTCGCAGGAGAGCTTCTGTAAAGTTTGGAAGGTAGGAGACGAGATACTGGCAGAAGTAAAGCTGTGAAGACCGGGCGTGAGTCGTGATTCGGTAGCTCAGATGGTAGAGCACTTGCCCGCGAAAGGCAAAGGTCCCGAGTTCGAGTCTCGGTCGGGCACACAGTTTTAATCTGCCAGGATGTTTCATATCAGCGCACACTCCGCTGCAGAGTGAAAATCTCATTCTAAAAAAATTACTAACAATGGTTTGGTAACCACCTAAACCACATAACATAAATTTTGTCTTCCGAAAAAAGAACTCTATTCTTTGCGTGTGTTCAAACTGTTGAGCATGGACTGAAAGGCATATTTGCAATCGCCGTTCGAAATAACGATGAACAGATGTAATTACAGTGGATTCTATGGTAGAGCATGCAATGGCGATTCGACGACACATATCGTCTGGTGTCATAGACAGCATCTTTGAGTGCTTCCCAAAGAAAGAAATCAAGAGGCGTCGAATTGCGGGACATCGCAGGCCATTTCACAACAGAATTTTGTACTACCCAACGTCTAGGAAAGTTCTCGTTCAGTATTTGCGTTGAAACACGAGACGAGTGAGCTGGACAACCGATATGTTGCAGCCACATACACTGTCGAATACCCAGTGGTACCTTTTCTAGAAGAACCGGCGGAATGTTCGTCAGAAAGCGTGCTTGCGAATGTCCATTTAGAGCGCCTGAGCCGGAAGGGGTAACCGCGCCCGAGGCGCCTTGTGACGGATTGCGCGGCTCCCTCCGTCAGAGGTTCGAGGCCGCCCTCGGGCATGGGTGTGTGTGTTGTCCTTAGTGTAAGTTAGTTTAAGTTAGATTAAATAGTGTGTAACCCTAGGGACCGATGACCTCAGCAATTTTATCCCGTAGGAAATAGGAAAAAAAAGAACGCCTGAGATGAAGAAAAGTCCCACAGTGTAATTTTCTATGATGCCGCACCCTTCGTTTTCGCTCTAAGGCCGCAGATGTTGCATCTGACGAAGCCAGTGTGGATTTTCGGCTGCCCAGTAGCACATGTTATGCAAATGTACATTAGAGTGGTTCAAATGGCTCTGAGCACTATGGGACTTAACATCTGAGGTCGTCAGTCCCCTAGACGTAGAACTACTTAAGGGGGGTAGGACGTCAAACGGGCCGTCTTGGAGCAGGAGAGACACCACAGGACATTTTAAGTTCCATTTTCTATACTTTTACGAATAAATTCTTAAAAATTTGTCAGCATGACCAGGAAGGATTAAGGATTCACAATCATAGCAGTGGAAGTTCAAAAAAATAACAAAATAATTTTTTTTACATGTGAACGTTCATCATTTTTTCACTTCTATTGGCTGCGTTTGTTGCTATAGGTACACGTTTCTTCATAAGTAAGAGAGATTCTTTGATGAATTTTGTACAGAATACAAACCATACTTACAGGTGTATGAAACTCTAGAAATTATTTAATTTATGAAAAAATGAATGTCCTGTTACATTTTAAACTTCATGTTTAGAAAAAACTCAAATTTTATTGTTAATTATCTCAATTTTTACCACAGTTTTTAATAGATTTGGAAAATTCTAGAGTTTCATACACCTGTATGTATGGTTTGTATGCTGTGCAAAATTCATCGAAGAATCTCCCTTACTTATGAAGAAAAGTGTACCTATAGTAACAAATGCAGCCAACGGTAAGTGAAAAAAAGGTGAAATACAAATGTAAAAAAATAAATTATTTTCTTATATTTTTGAATTTCCACCACTATAAGTGTAAATCCTAAATCCTTTCAAGTCATTCTGACAAAGTTTTATGAATTTATTTTTAAAAGTATAGACAGTGGAAATTAAAAATTCCTGTGGTGTCTCTCCTGGGTTCGAATCCTGCCTCGGGCATGGATGTGTGTGATGTCCTTAGGTTAGTTAGGTTTAAGTAGTTCTAAGTTCTAGGGGACTGATGACCACAGATGTTAAGTCCCATAGTGCTCAGAGCCATTTGAACCATTTGTCTCTCCTGCTCCAAGTCGTCCCGTTTGACGTCCTACCCCCTTTAAACCTAACTAACCTAAGGACATCACACACAGCCATGCCCGAGGCAGGATTCGAACCTGCGACCGTAGCGGTCGCGCGGTTCCAAACTGAAGCGCCTAGAACCGCTCGGCCACGTCGGCCGGCCTACATTACTGTGGTTAGCAGGCGCTGTTTCGTCGGTAAAGAGCACACGTTGGAAAAACGTAGTGTCGTCTCTCAGTTGCTGAAGGGCAAAGAGACAAAAAGTTCAAAATTACGGTCGTCGAGTGCCTGACGTAGTGGCAGATGACAGGGATGGAAATTCTGTCGATGCAGGATGCGAATGACTCTCGCCTGGCTGATTCCACATTCCTTGGCAATATGTCTCGTATATGCGGATTCATTAGCGTCATAGCCAGAACAGCTTCTTCTTGTCTTCTGTCAGTTTCAGTCTTCTTTCTTGTCCTCTTTTTGACGTTCAAGCAGATTGTACTCACTCGCCTCTTAATAATTCATGAAATTGTCTGGCGCGTCGCACATTGGGGATCCGGGTAGATAGCCCTATAGCGCCGTACTGTTTTTACGGCACTACTTTTACATTCACGATATAGAAGTAATACATCCAACTTCTCCTCATTGGTGAACATGTCTGCACGCAACGAATGTTGAAGCAGAAATGAGCGACCTGTAGTGCAGACAAGTAACCAGGAAAATGTGTTGACAGCGTAGCACGAGAACTCTGCTTGGCGCTGTTTGCAACGTAAATGCCGATTCCGGCCACCATGCTCTCAAATTCTAGGATGTTACTTAATTTTTTTTTTACTACAGGTTGCAACGTCAACATCAACGAACGCTGTATCACTGTAAGTGTCTTCCCAAGAGCTATACAGTTACAAACCTATGCAGTTACAAAAAATATACAGTTGCATTTTAAAATATACTTATTTCAATATCTCCGTTGATACCAGCGCTAAAAACATTATCCAAACAAAATAATACGTGCCCCTCGACGCTATAACATTTGTCATAGACCGCGATTCGATATGTGTAACCTTTCACGAAATAAAAGACGTGTTATGTCTTACGTGAGTCACCCTGTGTAGCTCGCTCCGCGTCACCTAAAAGTATGTGAGACTCATGTTCATATTTAATAACCACATGTTAGCAACATGAGTATAGGCTTACTACACTACTGACCATTAAAATTGCTACACCTCGAAGATGACGTGCTACAGACGCGAAATTTAACCGGCAGTAAGAAGATGCTGTCATATGCAAATGATTAGCTTTTCAGAGCATTCACACAAGGTTGGCGCCGGTGGCGACACCTACAACGTGCTGACATGAGTAAAGTTTTACAACCAATTTCTCATACACAAACAGCAATTGACCGGCGTTTCCTGGTGAAACGTTGTTGTGATGCCTCGTGTAAGGAGGAGAAATGCGTACCATCACGTTTCCGACTTTGATAAAGGTCGGATTGTAGCCTATCGCGATTGCGGTTTATCGTATCGCGACATTGCTACTCGCGTTGGTCGAGATCCAATGACTGTTAGCAGAATATGGAATCGGTAGGTTCAAGAGAGTAATACGGAACGCCGTGCTGGATCCCAACGGCATCGTATCACTAGCAGTCGAGATGACAGGCATCTTATCCGCATGGCTGTAACGGAGCGTACAGCCACCTCTCGATCCCCGAGTCAACAGATGGGGATGTTTGCAAGACAACAACCGTCTGCACGAACAATTCGACGACGTTTGCAGCAGCATGGACTATCAGCTCGGAGACCATGACTGCGGTTACCCTTGACGCTGCATCACAGACAGGAGCGCCTGTGATGGTGTACCGAACGACGAACCTGGGTGCACGAATGGCGAAACGTAATTTTTCCGGATGAATCCAGGTTCTGTTTACAGCATCATGATGGTCGCATCCCTGCTTGGCGACATCGGGGTGAACGCACATTGGAAGCGTGTATTCGTCATTGCCATACTGGCATATCACCTGGTGTGATGTTATGGGGTGCCATTGGTTACACGTCTCGGTCACATCTTGTTCGCATTGACGGTGCTTTGAACAGTGGACGTGAAATTTCAGATGTGTTACGACCCTACATTTCAGCAGGATAATGCACGACCGCATGTCGCAGGACCTGTACGGGCCTTTCTGGATACAGAAAATGTTCGAATGCTGCCCTGGCCAGCACATTCTCCAGATCTCTCACCAATTGAAAACGTCTGGTCAATGGTGGCCGAGCAACTGGCTCGTCACAATATGCCAGTCACTAGTCTTGATGAAGTGTGGTATCGTGTTGAAGCTGCATGGGCAGCTGTACCTGTACACGCCATCCAAGCTCTGTTTGAATCAGTGCCCAGGAGCATCAAGACCGTTATTACGGCCAGAGGTAGTTGTGCTGGGTACTGATTTGTCAGTATCTATGCACCCAAATTGCATGAAAATGTAATCTCATGTCAGTTGTAGTATAATATATTTGTCCAATGAATACCCGTTTATCATCTGCATTTCTTCTTGGTGTAGCAAATTTAATGGTCATTAGTGTATTAGTCTAGGCCAGTGTGGAAAATGGCTTTAAACGTTGTCCTGGTTGATCAGCGTGTGTTTGTAACGACACGGGCTACGCCCACAGGCCAGTACCTTATGTAGGACATAGCAGCCGCCTCTGTCAGCCGCAGTCAATGAACGGCTTTCGCGCGGTACGGAAACGCGACATCTTCCACTCGGTCAGCTCCAGACAGCTGTATTTTAAGTCCCCCGGGGCCAGCCTATCGGCGTCGGACTCCTGGGCTATACTATGATTTACATTCTGTGTCAGACAACGCCGCACCGATGACGCTGTCGCCACCGTAGTGGCCAGACCTCAAATCTCGGATCGCCGTCTGAGCACGCGGCAACTTGAGCAGCTGCTGACACCTTCACGGGTCTACGATGCAGTGATCTCTGCATGTGCTGGGGACAAGGCACAGCCTGCTGTATTTTCGGTGACAAGAGCCGACGTCGAGACCGGCCTGCTACGGCTATGAAACTCGACACCTCCTCTGACTCAGCAGCAGAAGAGGGCCACCACGTGTGCTGCTGCTGACCTGACAGACGCCGAGAGGTGACCACGAGGGGAGATGCCGTGTCAGTGTATTTACTGTGCTCGCCAGGGATCAACACTAGCAGCGCTGAACACTGAATGAATGTAAATAAAAGGCAACAAAGGGTTCCTTGTATCCATGAGCTGCCTTCTACTGCTGCACTCGCATCCCTCTCCGATAGAGACTCCCCGCCCACACGAAACCATACCACACACCCCGTTACATATTCAAACCTAAGAAAGCTGTTGCGATATTGAGACGTCGAATTTTAAATTCGCTGCCGCTTTAGCAGTCAAAGTTGCGGAAATTCTGTTTTTAAGTGTTGGTTATGGTAGAACAAAATTTTATTGTACCTACTGTTCCAAAAATGGTTGAAATGGCTCTGAGCACTATGGGACTTAACATCTGAGGTCATCAGTCCCCTAGAGCTTAGAACTACCTAAATCTAACTAACCTAAGGACATCACACACATCCATGCCCGAGGCAGGATTCGAACCTGCGACCGTAGCGGTTGCGCGGTTCCAGACTGAAGAACCTAGAACCGCTCGGTCACACCGGCCGGCGTACCTACTGTTTCAGTCTCTTTGGGAAACAAATATGTCTGAGCTATTCCGTGATCCTAAGGTTTTACCTAATTTAGGTAATCGAATAATGGATCTTATCTCCTGTTAGGAGATAAGAGCTGGATAATGAAAAGCAATACCCACGAATATTTTGGTTCTGGGCAATAAGATTGTGGAAGTACGATGACGAAAATTCTGACCTAAAGAGTGTTTGTCGAGTAACTCCCTGACGTGAATCTCTCAGTAGTTCGTTAATATGCATTTGGATCCGTGAAAGAAGCTGTCTGGCTTTATCTGAGGGGGGGGGGGGGGGGGGGAGGGAGCTGCTGGCGTTACGTACTGAAATCAGCAGTGGACTGAATCCAAAGAGAAAGACACTGGCTTCTCCGTTACAGCACTGTGTGTGATATGCGCTGTCAGCTTAAAGTCACTGAATTGACAGTCACACCCGAGTATACATTTAGATATGCTGAACATTGTTGGAGAAATAATCATCAAACAGTGGCACTCTAATACGTTGACGCGAAATTTTATTCGTAATGCATGTACTATATCGTGATAAAGCAGGCGATCGCTTTATAATTGTTTTAATTTAAGTCGAACTCTATTAGCTGTGGTATTTCATAGCACGAACGGCTCAAGTTCATTCCAATCATTTCACTGGTAAAATGAGAATGTCAGCACTGAAGTACCGGTTTTTGGTAAGAGGGACATGAAAATATTACATGAAAATTGATGTTTGGGTTCCGTGCATTTACAATTTTGCTCACTCAGAAATGCGTATTTCAGTCAAAATTTTAACGTACCATTAAAATCACTAGTGAACATCTATCCAGTTATGATGTATTTAAAAAGTAATTCCAACAGTTTGGAAGGACAGTTAAATGATCGTTTTATTTACAACATAAACAATACTCGAGAGCTTCGTGAAATTAGATCTGTGTTCACTTTCACAAACAAAACGAAGTTGTAACTTATTAATCAATGTATTTCATCATTAGTCTGGTTTACTGTCCTTCAGTGATTATTAGTTTAATGTATTTTCATCCATTATTCCACTATTTTTTGCGAGAGCATCCGGGGTAGTATTAACCCTTGTACCGATATTTCCGTTGACAACAGTTCAGCCAGTTTCAAGGTGAGTCACGTACCAAAATTTTAAAGAACTTTACACTTTGAAGTAAACACGCATCTGGCAGAGATAACACTGCTGGTAGCAAGAGCGTTAGTCATTGACAAAACTTTACGCCTCTAACAGTAAAACAAAGCACAATAAGAGTCAGCGAATCCACAGTGCTTACGAAGTGTTCCCTTGATTATTACGGAAGGCGTATGTTGGAATGTCCATCAGTAAATACTTAGAACGATATTTCCTTTGAGAGCGCAGACGTGAAATGAGGGGTTTTCATGATTTTCTGAGCTGGCAAACCTCGTCTCGCTTGAGCAGGTTGTCTGCCAATTGTATTTCCATAGTTTCGTTGACCACCGATACGCAGTACCGAGCGAGGTGGCGCGGTGGTTAGACACTGGACTCGCATTCGGGAGGACGACGGTTCAGTCCCGCGTCCGGCCATCCTGATTTAGGTTTTCCGTGATTTCCCTAAATCACTCCAGGCAAATGCCGGGATGGTTCCTCTGAAAGGGCACGGCCGACTTCCTTCCCTAATCCGATGAGACCGATGACCACGCTGTCTGGTCTCCTTCCCCAAACCAACCAACCAACCGAATCCCAGTAGGATGAGGCTGAGGCCAGTAACTTGATTTTCCCGTAGTCTTTCGAACAGCCAGTGGAAATACAATGTTCAGCCAGTGCAGACTTGCTGGGCGAGTGTATCGCCGTATTTCAATGCAATGTTCTTTTAGAGTGCGTATTGTTTGTCTTATATGCCATTTACCACACTCACTAGGAATTTCGTACATACCTGCCTTTCGTAAAAGTAGATCATCATTCACAGATCCTAGAAGATCTGCCTTCTTGGCTGGTGGAAGGAAGATCTCATCCACTTTGTTTCTTCATTATTCTTGCAATTTCTCAAGTAATATTTCCCACATACGGTAGAAAGGCCGTAGACTTTACATCGGTTTCTTCTTGCTCTTCTTTTGTTGATCTTGTATTTTCACATGCTGAGTTCTCTTAATTCGTTTTTTTGTACATCCATTCTTACGGAATATTTCTTCCAAGTGTATCAGTTCAACCTAAGCTGGCACCGCCGGACACTATATGAGCCTTGTGTACTGAAGTTTTAAAGATAGAAAAACAATTAAAATCGCTCAAAAGAGGAAAGGCCGATGGACCTGATGGGATACCAGTTCGATTTTACACAGAGTACGCGAAGGAACTTGCCCCCCTTCTTGCAGCGGTGTACCGTAGGTCTCTAGAAGAGCGTAGCGTTCCAAAGGATTGGAAAAGGGCACAGGTCATCCCCGTTTTCAAGAAGGGACGTCGAACAGATGTGCAGAACTGTAGACCTTTATCTCTAACGTCTATCAGTTGTAGAATTTTGGAACACGTATTATGTTCGATTATAATGACTTTTCTGGAGACTAGAAATCGACTCTGTAGGAATCAGCATGGGTTTCGAAAAAGACGATCGTGTGAAACCCAGCTCGCGCTATTCGTCCACGAGACTTAGAGGGCCATAGACACGGGTTCCCAGGTAGATGCCGTTTTTCTTGACTTCCGCAAGGCGTTAGATACACTTCCCCACAGTCGTTTAATGAACAAAGAAAGAGCATATGGACTATCAGACAAATTGTGTGATTGCATTGAAGAGTTTCTAGGTAACAGAACGCAGCATGTCATTCTCAATGGAGAGAAGTCTTCCGAAGTAAGAGTGATTTCAGGTGTGCCGCAGGGGAGTGTCGTAGGACCGTTGCTATTCACAATATATATAAATGACCTTGTGGATAACAGTGGAAGTTCACTGAGGCCTTCTGTGAATGATGCTGTAGTTTATCGAGAGGTTGTAACAATGGAAAATTGTACTGAAAGGCCGGAGTATCTGCAACGAATTGACACATGGTGAAGGGAATGGCAATTGAATCTCAATGTAGACAAGTGTAATGTGCTGCAAATACATAGAAAGAAAGATCCTTTATTGTTTATCTACAATATAGCAAGTCAGCAACTGGATGCAGTTAATTCCATAAATTATTTGGGAGTAGGCATTAGGAGTGATTTAAAATGGAATGATCATATAAAGTTGATCGTCGGTAAAGCAGATGCCAGACTGAGATTCATTGGAGAGTCCTAAGGAAATGCAATCCGAAAACAAAGGAAGTAGGTTACAGTACGCTTGTTCGCCCACTGCTTGAATACTGCTCAGCAGTGTGGGATCCGTACCAGATAGGATTGAAAGAAGAGAGAGAGAAGATCCAACGGAAAGCAGCGAGCTTTGTTACAGGATCATTTAGTAATCGCGTAAGCGTTACCGAGATGATAGATAAACTCCAGTGGAAGACACTGCAGGCGAGACGCTCAGTAGATCGGTACGGGCTTTTGTTGAAGTTTCGAGAACATACCTTCACCGAGGAGTCAAGCAGTATATTGTTCCCTCCTACGTATATCTCGCGAAGAGACCATGAGGATAAAATCAGAGAGATTAGAGCCCACACAAAGGCATATCGACAATCTTTCGTTCCAGGAACAATACGAGACTGGAATAGAAGGTGGAACCGATAGAGGTACTCAAAGTACCCTCCGCCACACACCTTCAGGTGACTTGCGGAGTATGGATGTCGATGTAGATGTAAGTCATAGTTTGTGAAGGGTGGTGGCAGCTAGACGCCTGCAAGTACAAATCGTTATGGGTGGGATTAGGGTAAACGCGATGTACTAAAAATCCACCTTCCTTTCGCCGTACTGATACAACCATAAATGGTAGACAGACACTAATTTCCCGTTCCACTGTAAATTTGATATTTTCGTGGATGGAGTTTAGACGGTCGAAAAACTAGATCAATTTGTCCTCTTCATTGGGCTGGACTGTGACTGTGTCATCGACATCTCTCCAGAACACTGTCGGTTTTAAAACTGCAGAGTTGAGTGCTTTTTCTTCAGAATTCTCCAGAAATAAGTTAGCTACCATGGGTGAGGGAGGACAACACGTAGCTACACCATCAATCTTTTCAAATCATTGGAGGCACTTAAACTGTAAGTGGAAGTGAGGGCATGATTAAGTAATGCGGTTGTGTCTTCTTCAGCCTTTCTTCTAATCAATGACAGTGAAAACGAAATATCAAACAAAATAAGAGCAAGAAGAAAGAGATGTAAAGTACACGGTCTTTCTACAGCATGTGACAAATATTTCTTCTAAAATTGCAAGAATAATGAAGAAACATAAAGTGGATGAGACCTTCCTTCCAACAGCCAAGACTGCAGATCTTCTGGCTGATCATTGTATTTTCACTGGCAAGTCCATGGATTACGGGAAAGTTAAGATACTGCCCACAGCCTCATTCGGTGATCAACGAAGCTATGGAAATACAATTAGCAGACAACCTGCTCAAGCGAGATGAGTGTTGCCATCTCGACAAATCGTGGAAACCTCTTTTTTCACGTTCGTGCACTCAAAGTAAATATTGTTCTAAGTCTTCACAGACTGCCATTCCAACATATGCCTTCTGTAATAATCAAAGAAATACTTCGTAAGCACTGTGAACTCGCTGACTCAGCGTGGTTAGTTTTACCCTTAGAGGCGTAAAGTTTTGTCAGTTGCTGCTCTTGTTAGAAACAGTGGTATGTCTGACGCAAGCGTCTTTACTCCAGCGTGTAAAGTGCTTTATAAATCTTGGAAGCGATTCAACTTGAAAATGCCTGAAGGGTTGTCAGCCAAAATATCGATACAAGAGGTAATACTACACCGAGTGCACTCCCGAAAAATGATGGAGTATTAGATCCACCGGGAAAACTTCAAGAAACACATATTTCCATCTAGTTCTGCTTCCTTAGGTAAAAACATACAGGATTCTATGTGCATGAATCACACGAGACTGAAATGGCTTTTTTTAGGAATACTGAGCTGACAAAGGGCAATGGATGTCTCGTGTGGGCTTTCAAGTTCAGAAACAAAGTCTTGTTTATACACATACTGATAACTTGACTAACTCTTAGATAAACAGAGTTACGTTGTCGTACATACTGGATTACTTAAGAAACCACGTATCCCATCCACACACTGATACCACTTACGCATTGTTCGAGGACTTGGCGAGCTAGTATCAAATATACCCCTGACATAATCATATACTCTTGTGGAGTAGATTTTTAGTGGTATTATAAAAGATGTCATAGTTTGTAGGAACGACAGAACTTGTAGTCTTGGCAAACTGACGTCACAAGATTCCTTCAATTATACCTGATACAACCTTAAGCATTAAAATACTATTTCATCTATAAATGGTTCAAATGGCTCTGAGCGCTATGGGGCTTAACATCTGTGGTCATCAGTCCCCTAGAACTTAGAACTACTTAAACCTAACTAATCTAAGGACATCACACACATCCATGCCCGAGGCAGGATTCGAACCTGCGACCGTAGCGGAGGCCCGGTTCCAGACTGAAGCGCCTAGAACCGCTCGGCCACTGCGGCTGGCTATTTCATCTATATATTTGTGTTTCTCCAAGTCCTTTGTCACATCATTTAAATAACTATTTCCTTTCGTGAGAAGACAGGTTGCCTGTTGAAGAAACTTCATTTTCTTCCTGTTGTAATCTGCAAAGCTGTAAAGTAATCAGAAGTACACAAGAGGAATATCATGGGATGATATGTAAGTTTGAATGACTCTGACTTCATAAAGCACTAATTGCACTGACCTGTAACAGCAGTGAGTCAGAATGGTATCCTGCCATGCGTCACCACATGTGAGCTGGTCACACTGACAAGTAGCAGGTTAATCAGAAAAACCCACGCACTATATCATGACAGGATCATCCAGTTGTAAGGTTTGTAGTGTCTGGTAGAGAGGGGGGAGGGTGGTTCAACGGATATAAACCTGTCTTACTCAGAAGAAGTAACAACACCTAAAAATAGGGTATATTACAACCAGTACATGAAAGTCGTATGTGTAGCAACAGGAAATATGAAAAATTACATGCAATGGAAAAATAAAATAAGCTTACGTTTCAGATATTAGGTGAAAAGAGAAACGAAGTCAACAATATGAGGTGTTCAAGTTCTAAGGCCTCCGATTTTTTTTCTCCGGACTGGAAAGAGATAGAAACATGCGCATTGTTTTAAAATGAGGCCGCATTCATTGTCAATACGTCCCAGAGATGGTAGCACCGTACGGCAGATGGAATTTTACCGCCAGCGGCGAGAATGAGAACTGTTTTAAATACTTAAAATGGCGACGTTTTCCTTAATTGAACAGCGTGCAATCATTCGTTTTCTGAATTTGCGTGGTGGGAAACCAATTGAAATTCATCGACAGTTGAAGGAGACATGTGGTGATGGAGTTACGGATGTGTCGAAAGTGCGTTCGTGGGTGCGACAGTTTAATGAAGGCAGAACATCGTGTGACAACAAACCGAAACAACCTCGGTCTCGCACAGGCCAGTCTAACGACATGATCGAGAAAGTGGAGAGAACTGTTTTGGGGGATCGCCGAATGACTGTTGAACAGATCGCCTCCATAGTTGGCATTTCTGTGGGTTCTGTGCACACAATCCTGCTTGACGACCTGAAAATGCGAAAAGTGTCATCCAGGTGGGTGCCACGAATGCTGACGGACGACCACATGGCTGTCCGTGTGGCATGTTGCCAAGCAATGTTGACGCGCAACGACAGCATGAATGGGACTTTCTTTTCGTCGGTTGTGACAATGGATGAGACGTGGATGCCATTTTTCAATCCAGGAACAAAGCGCCAGTCAGCTCAATGGAAGCACACAGATTCACCGCCACCAAAAAAAATTTCGGGTAACCGCCAGTGCTGAAAAAAGATGGTGTCCATGTTCTGGGACAGCGAGGGCGTAATCTTTACCCATTGTGTTCCAAAGGGCACTAAGGTAACAGGTGCATCCTACGAAAATGTTTTGAAGAACAAATTCCTTCCTGCACTGCAACAAAAACGTCCGGGAAGGGCTGCGCGTGTGCTGTTTCACCAAGACAACGAACCCGCACATCGAGCTAACGTTACGCAACAGTTTCTTCGTGAAAACAACTTTGAAGTGATTCCTCATGGTCCCTACTCACCTGACCTGGCTCCTAGTGACTTTTGGCTTTTTCCAACAATGAAAGACACTCTCCGTGGCCGCACATTCACCAGCCGTGCTGCTATTGCCTCAGCGATTTTCCAGTGGTCAAAACAGACTCCTAAAGAAGCCTTCGCCGCTGCCGTGGAATTATGGCGTCAGCGTTGTGAAAAATGTGTACGTCTGCAGGGCAATTACGTGTAGAAGTAACGCCAGTTTCATCGATTTCGGGTGAGTAGTTAATTAGAAAAAAAGTCGGAATCCTTAGAACTTGAATGCACCTCTTAAAATCATCCCCATAAATGCTATGGCATACCTATATGGCTTAGTCAACAGTAAAAATTATCCATGTAAACTCTAAGGAAGACGTGCATCATACACTCAAACAGACAACTAACAGGACAGAAGAGACAAGCCAGTAGGAAACTTACCCAGGTGGCGCTCACATAAGAAGCGGTGCCAACCACAAAAGACACCTCATATGTTAATAAAATTACATTAAAACAGCACTACAGAAACGGTAATATAACAAAAATTATAAAAAGCAAACAAACGTATGGAAATAGTGAACAAAACTACGACGCACTTTGAAGTAGGAAATGACAAATTGCGTCTTTGAGAAAAGCAACATCTCGAAACAGAGCGGAAAACCGATCCAGCTGCTACATCAATTTAACAACAGCTCAAAAGGCGTCGAAAAAGTTTCTGTTTTTATGCTGTAATTGATAATTAACAATAAAACCCCTATTATTGAAACGTGCTTAAAAATTGGAAATTCCTCCAGCAAGTCCAATCTAAAACCCTTCTCTTTCCTATGCAAAATAACCGTATCTTCCAATTTTTCCGCCTACGTATGCCACTCTACTTATGACGGGCATCTCATACAATATGCACACACCGCTGTTAAATTGGAAGAAAAGCCTATTTTCTATAGGGAAGAGAAGGGTTGTAGATTGGATTTGCTGGAGGAATATCAAATTTATAAATACCATTTCAATAATGGGGGCTTTATTCTTACTCATCAATTACAGTTTAAAAACAAACTTTATCGACGGGGCCGGTTCTAGGCGTTTCAGTCCGGAACCGCGCTGCTACTACGATCGCAGGTTGGAATCCTGCCTCGGGCATGGAGGTGTGTGATGTCCTTAGGTTAAGTTAGGTTTAAGTAGTTCTAACTCTAGGGGCCCCCCCATGAACCATGGACCTTGCCGTTGGTGGGGAGGATTGCGTGCCTCAGCGATACAGATGGCCGTACCGTAGGTGCAACCACAACGGAGGGGTATCTGTTGAGAGGCCAGACAAACATGTGGTTCCTGAAGAGGGGCAGCAGCCTTTTCAGTAGTTGCAGGGGCAACAGTCTGGATGATTGACTGATCTGGCCTTGTAACATTAACCAAAATGGCCTTGCTGTGCTGGTACTGCGAACGGCTGAAAGAAAGGGGAAACTACAGCCGTAATTTTTCCCGAGGACATGCAGCTCTACTGTATGATTAAATGATGATGGCGTCCTCTTGGGTAAAATATTCCGGAGGTAAAATAGTCCCCCATTCGGATCTCCGGGCGGGGACTACTCAGGAGGACGTCGTTATCAGGAGAAAGAAAACTGGCGTTCTACGGGTCGGAACGTGGAATGTCAGATCCCTTAATCGGGCAGGTAGGTTAGAAAATTTAAAAAGGGAAATGGATAGGTTAAAGTTAGATATAGTGGGAATTAGTGAAGTTCGGTGGCAGGAGGAACAAGACTTTTGGTCAGGTGATTACAGGGTTATAAATACAAAATCAAATAGGGGTAATGCAGGAGTAGGTTTAATAATGAATAAAAAAATAGGAGTGCGGGTTAGCTACTACAAACAGCATAGTGAACGCATTATTGTGGCCAAGATAGACACAAAGCCCATGCCTACTACAGTAGTACAAGTTTATATGCCAACTACCTCTGCAGATGATGAAGCAATATATGAAATGTATGACGAGATAAAAGAAATTATTCAGGTGGTGAAGGGAGACGAAAATTTAATAGTCATGGGTGACTGGAATTCGTCAGTAGGAAAAGGGAGAGAAGGAAACATAGTAGGTGAATATGGATTGGGGGGAAGGAATGAAAGAGGAAGCCGCCTTGTAGAATTTTGCACAGAGCATAACTTAATCATAGCCAACACTTGGTTCAAGAATCATAAAATAAGGTTGTATACCTGGAAGAATCCTGGAGACACTAAAAGGTATCAGATAGATTATATAATGGTAAGACAGAGATTTAGGAACCAAGTTTTAAATTGTAAGACATTTCCTGGGGCAGATGTGGATTCTGACCACAATCTATTGGTTATGAACTGCAGATTGAAACTGAAGAAACTGCAAAAAGGTGGGAATTTAAGGAGATGGGACCTGGATAAACTGAAAGAACCAGAGGTAGTAGAGAGTTTCAGGGAGAGCATAAGGGAACAATTGACAGGAATGGGGGAAAGAAATACAGTAGAAGAAGAATGGGTAGCTCTGAGGGATGAGTAGTGAAGGCAGCAGAGGATCAAGTAGGTAAAAAGACGAGGGCTAATAGAAATCCTTGGGTAACAGAAGAAATATTGAATTTAATTGATGAAAGGAGAAAATATAAAAATGCAGTAAATGAAACAGGCAAAAAGGAATACAAACGTCTCAAAAATGATATCGACAGGAAGTGCAAAATGGCTAAGCAGGGATGGCTAGAGGACAAATGTAAGGATGTAGAGGCTTGTCTCACCAGGGGTAAGATAGATACTGCCTACAGGAAAATTAAAGAGACCTTTGGAGAGAAGAGAACCACTTGTATGAATATCAAGAGCTCAGATGGCAACCCAGTTCTAAGCAAAGAAGGGAAGGCAGAAAGGTGGAAGGAGTATATAGAGGGTTTATACAAGGGCGATGTACTTGAGGACAATATTATGGAAATGGAAGAGGATGTAGATGAAGACGAAATGGGAGATAAGATACTGCGTGAAGAGTTTGACAGAGCACTGAAAGACCTGAGTCGAAACAAGGCCCCGGGAGTAGACAACATTCCATTTGAACTACTGATGGCCTCGGGAGAGCCAGTCATGACAAAACTCTACCATCTAGTGAGCACGATGTATGAGACAGGCGAAATACCCTCAGACTTCAAGAAGAATATAATAATTCCAATCCCAAAGAAAGCAGGTGTTGATTGATGTGAAAATTACCGAACTATCAGTTTAATAAGTCACAAATGCAAAATACTAACGCGAATTCTTTACAGACGAATGGAAAAACTGGTAGAAGCCGACCTCGGGGAAGATAAGTTTGGATTCCGTAGAAATGTTGGAACACGTGAGGCAATACTGACCTTACGACTTATCTTAGAAGAAAGATTAAGAAATGGCAAACCCACGTTTCTAGCATTTGTAGACTTAGAGAAAACTTTTGACAATGTTAACTGGAATACTCTCTTTCAAATTCTGAAGGTGGCAGGGGTAAAATACAGGGGGCGAAAGGCTATTTACAGTTTGTACAGAAACCAGATGGCAGTTATAAGAGTCGAGAGGCATGAAAGGGAAGCAGTGGTTAGGAAAGGAGTAAGACAGGGTTGCAGCCTCTTCCCGATGTTATTCAATCTGTATATTGAGCAAGCAGTAAAGGAAACAAAAGAAAAATTCGGAGTAGGTATTAAAATTCAAGGAGAAGAAGTAAAAACTTTGAGGTTCGCCGTTGACATTGTAATTCTGTCAGAGACAGCAAAGGACTTGGAAGAGCAGTTGAACGGAATGGACAGTGTCTTGAAAGGAGGATATAAGATGAACATCAACAAAAGCAAAACGAGGATAATGGAATGTAGTCAAATTAAGTCGGGTGATGCTGAGGGAATTAGATTAGGAAATGAGACATTTAAAGTAGTAAAGGAGTTTTGCTATTTAGGGAGTAAAATAACCGATGATGGTCGAAGTAGAGAGGATATAAAATGTAGACTGGCAATGGCAAGGAAAGCGTTTCTCAAGAAGAGGAATTTGTTAACATCGAGTATAGGTTTAAGTGTCAGGAAGTCGTTCCTGAAAGGATTTGTATGGAGTGTAGCCATGTATGGAAGTGAAGCATGGACGATAACTAGTTTGGACAAGAAGAGAATAGAAGCTTTCGAAATGTGGTGCTACAGAAGAATGCTGAAGATAAGGTGGGTAGATCACGTAACTAATGAGGAGGTTTTGAATAGGATTGGGGAGAAGAGAAGTTTGTGGCACAACTTGACTAGAAGAAGGGATCGGTTGGTAGGACAAGTTTTGAGGCATCAAGGGATCACAAA
Source organism: Schistocerca cancellata (assembly GCF_023864275.1). Taxonomy (NCBI): domain Eukaryota; kingdom Metazoa; phylum Arthropoda; class Insecta; order Orthoptera; family Acrididae; genus Schistocerca; species Schistocerca cancellata. The sequence continues at coordinate 103,758,717 of NC_064629.1, read as the reverse complement.
TTTAGCATTGGAGGGCAGTGTGGAGGGTAAAAATCGTAGAGGGAGACCAAGAGATGAATACACTAAGCAGATTCAGAAGGATGTAGGTTGCAGTAGATACTGGGAGATGAAGAAGCTTGCACAGGATAGAGTAGCATGGAGAGCTGCATCAAACCAGTCTCAGGACTGAAGACCACAACAACAACAACAACAACTCTAGGGGATTGATGACCTCAGATGTTAAGTCCCATAGTGCTTAGAGCCATGTGAACCTTTATCGACGGCTTTCGGCTTGTTCTTAAATTGACATAGCAGCTGCATCGTGTTTCCGCGGTATTTCGAGATGTTACTTTTCTCAAAGACGCAGTTACTGACTGCTGCCATGTCCAAGATTTTAAAGTTTGTGCCTGCTCAGGTGTCTAAGACTACTGACATGTACATGGATATTTCTTTTAAAATTTTAAGACCATGTGTGGCAGTTGATTTTAATAAGCAGTGTATGAACCGTGGTCTTATGTCCGATTATGTAAAATCATATATTAATGTCAGTGTAAAAAGGACTAGCAAATGAAAAAAAATACTAGCACAACAAGTTGTGTCTAGCAGACAGTCAAACTTAATGATGAAGATAAATTGAATGAAGAAAAGTGAAGGTCTTTTTTTTTTAACGAAAGCTTTCAAAGACCATTTTAAATTTCAAATAGTCAACGTCTCGTGTTGGATATATATCCGAAAATGTGATATTACTGACAAACACCAAAAGAAACTACTAAAACTGTTAAAAATTGTCTGTGACTAATAAAGCCTTATGCCTGCTCGTAATCAGCATGGGCACAAATTCTGTGATGGGATAGCAAATAAGACTGATATTAGTTTTACGAAGGAAGAAAAAGATGTTTTAAGTAAAGGTCTTAAATATAAAGTTAATCCGACTTACTGAATCCCAGTGCTATGAAAACCTTGTTGTAGATCTTAAAATTGGTCTAGAAAGTTCCATATCAGAGAAAGTTCAGCAGGCTAGGATCGCGTGTGTGTGTTGTATTACATTGGAAAAAGAATGTTCTTCCAAAGACAGGGCGTTCCCTGTAGAGCAGCCGATAATTAGCAGTGTAAATCAGTAACTTGAGAGCAATGATGCTTTAATAACTAAATCAGACAAAAGGCAGTACTGTAATAGTCGCTCGTAAGAGCCATTATGTACCTAAAACTAATAGATGTCTTTAAGGTAAATAACATAAATCGTAGAGACTGACGCGAACCCGACTACTAGTTTCCAAAATCAAACTAGGAACGGTTTGCAAAATACTAAAAAATTGGTTGGTGAGTTCCGTAAAAAGTGGCTCGTAAATGTGAATCCCGAACCACCAGTTTTGAGGACCCAGTTTAAGGGCTATGAAAATGGACACCAATCTTTCTGATTATCTACAGTTCTAGCAGTACTTGCCGTAAGTTAGCGAGGTTTTCACATACAAACGTATGTGTTTGAAAATGGTTTTTCCATAGAGTTTTTCAGTAGATTTGATGAAAAATTTAAAACTATCACATTTTATCCTCAAGCTAAGCTGGAGCTCTTTGATATCACTAGTTTATATACACTATGTGATCCAAAGTAGCCGGACACCCCAAAAAACGTACGTTTTTCATATTAGGTGCATTCTGCTGCCACCTACTGCGAGGTACTCCATATCAGAGACCGCAGTAGTCATTAGACATTGCGAGAGAGCAGAATGGGGCGCTCCGCGGAACTCACGGACTTCTAACGTGGTCAGGTGATTGGGTGTCACTTGTGTCATACGTCTGTACGCGAGATTTCCACACTCCTAAACATTCCTGGGTCCACTGTTTTCGATGTGATAGTGAAGTGGAAGCGTGAAGGGACACGTACAGCACAAAAACCTACAGGCCGACCTCGTCTGTTGACTGACAGAGACTGCCGACAGCTGAAGAGGGTCGTCATGTGTAATAGGCAGACATCTGACCAGATCACCACACAGGAATTCCAAACTGCATCAGGATCCACTGCAAGTACTATGAAAGTTAGGTGGGAGGTGAAAAAACTTAGATTTCATGGTCGTGCGGCTGCTCATAAGATCTACGTCACGCCGGTAAATGCCAAACGAAGCCTCGCTTGGTGTAAGCAGCGTAAACATTGGACGATTGAACAGTGGAAAACGTTGTGTGGAGTGATGAATCACGGTACATAATGTGGCGATCCGATGGCAGGGTGTAGGTATGCAGAATGCCTGGTGAACGTCATCTGCCGCGTGTGTAGTCCCAACAGTAAAATTCGGAGGCGGTGGTGTTACGGTGTGGTAGTGTTTTTCATGGACCCCTTGTTGTTTTGCGTGGCACTATCACAGCACAGGCCTACAATGATGTTTTAAGTACCTTTTTGTGTCCCACTGTTGAAGAGGAATTCGGGGATGGCGATTGCATCTTTCAACACGATCAAGCACCTGTTCATAATGCACGGCCTGTGACGGAATGGTTACACGACAAAAACATCCCTCTAATGGGCTGGCCTGCACAGAGTCCAGACCTGAATCCTATAGAACGCCTTTGGGATGTTTTGGAACGCCGACTTCGTGCCAGGCCTCACCAACCGACATAGATACCTCTCCTCAGAGCAGCACTCCCTGAAGAATGGGCTGCCATCCTCCAAGAAACCTTCCAGCACCTGATTGAACGTATGCCTGCGAAAGTGGAAGCTGTCATCGGGACTAAGTGTGGGCCAACACCATACTGAATTCCAGCATTACCGATGGAGAGCGCGACGAACTTGTAAGTCATTTTCAGCCAGGTGTCCGGATACTTTTGATCACATAGTGTACCAATGTCCTGGTTGATACTACGTTGGATATTGTTGAAAGTAATTTGCTTCATCACAAAAAGTTAACACATCCTGAAATTACTGAACTTATGCCGTTGTTTCAAATTGTGCTTATGTTTAACAACAAATTATATAGTGTGGTTCCATAACAGGGTGCAAAAATGTAACAGGACATAGAGAATGCTCCACTGAGCAATTTGAGGCAGGGGACCTGGCGTCGGAGAAAGATATATGGAAGTAATCTTGTATACCGCTTTCTCTAGCATTACTGTTTTCTAGCTTATTTAAAACTAACATGTGTACAATTTTACACGTAATATGCTGTTTATTTAAATTTACATTCTTTATTTCCTTTAAGGAAACAAGGACGAGCCTGATTACTAGGAAGTCATGATGCAGGTTTGGTTACTTTACTTGTTCATAAGGTGGCTAGAGGACAAATGTAAAGATGTAGAGGCTTATCTCATTAGTTTACAACAGTTGTAAAGCGCATGCTGGATGCTGGTAAAGTGTCACTGTCAAAGTATAAACTAATATAGTTCGTGTGAAAGTGTTCTGGACATCAAAATCGAGGCAGACAGATACGAAAAAAGCCGCCTATACTGTCGCAAAGCAGCACCCAGCATTATGCTACTGCCAGTAATGATGTAACTTCCCGGATCCTCCCGAAATCATCTGAAGATGAACCTGAAAGGGTTCGAAAACTGGTTCATGTAATAAAGCATTATTATTGAAAAAAGTGACTGGTTGCAGTTGTGTATAACTTATTTACATTTAATATACAGTCACGGTTCTAAAATATCCGTAATGGATAAGCATAATCTGGAAAAACATTTTCTTTTCTATACCGTTTCTACGAAACGTTTTATATAAGATAAGCCGCCCTCTTGCTAAGAGATATGGCTGTAATGTTTCGTTTTCAACGAACAACAGTCTTCAGAATAACTCAATTCACGCCTAAAAGGGTAATGAACCATTTCCTCATTCTGGCATCTATAAAATAAGGTGTAGTGATTGTCCGTATTTCTATATAGGGCAGGCAGGCAGACAGGAAAAACAATTAGATACAAAGAACATTAATTTGGAAGACATGGTTATTTTGCACAGGGAAGAGAAGGGTTTTAGATTGGACCTGCCGGAGGAATTTCAAATTTTTAAGTACAATTTCATAGAGTCTGCTTAGTTTTGGCTAATAGTCCGAAGAAGTGCAAATGATGTTCCCTCTTATCTGTACTCATTAGATCCAGACATGAAAGAATAATTAACTAACTCTCAAGCCAATAACATCAGAACAGCACCGCAAAACATAACCTATTCATAATATTACCACTACAAAGCCCCTTGATATCATGTATCCCAGACTGTATCGCACTAATATACCAGATCACTACCCACTGCAGTCAGAAATCAGCATCTTCTAGAACTGCAGCCGACGACTTACCTTTACCCACCCAAAACCTATCTCCATCCAAAGAAACAAGGTATTTATTGCTAATGATACGCAATAGTAGAATGTAATTAATTTAACTGTTCACGCCATTTCAAAGTACACTACTAGCCATTAAAATTGCTACACCACGAAGATGACGTGCTACAGAGGCGAAATTTAACCGACAGGAAGAAGATGCTGTGATATGCAAATGATTAGCGTTTCAGAGCATTCATACAAGGTTGGCGCCGGTGGCTACAACGTGCTGACATGAGGAAAGTTTCCAACCAATGTCTCATACACAAACAGCAGTTGACCGGCGTTGCCTGGTGAAACGTTGTTGTGATGCCTCGTGTAAGGAGGAGAAATGCGTACCATCACGTTTACGACTTTGGTAAAGGTCGGAATGTAGCCTATCGCGATTGCGGTTTATCGTATCGCGACACTGCTGTTCTCGTTGGTCGAGATCCAATGACTGTTAGCGGAATATGGAATCGGTGATTTCAGGAGGGAAGTACGCAACGCCGTGCTGGATCCTAACGGCCTCGTATCACTAGACGTCGAGATGGCAGGCATCTTATCCGCATGGCTGTAACGGATCGTGGAGCCACGTCTCGATCCCTGAGTCAACAGATGGGGACGTTTGCAAGACAACAACCGTCTGCACGAACAGTTCGACGACGTTTGCAGCAGCATGGACTATCAGCTCGGTGACCATGGCTGCGGTTACCGTTGACGCTGCATCACAGACAGGGGCGCATGCAATGGTGTACTCAACGACGAACCTGGGTGCACGAGTGGCAAAATGTCATTTTTTCGGATGAATCCAGGTTCTGTTCACAGCATCATGATGGTCGCATTCGTGTTTGGCGACATCGCGGTGAACGCACATTGGATGCGTGTATTCGTCATCGCCATACTGGCGTATCAAATGGTTCAAATGCCTCTGAGCACTATGGGACTCAACTTCGAAGGTCATTAGTCCCCTAGAACTTAGAACTAGTTAAACCTAAATAACCTAAGGACATCACACACATACATGCCCGAGGCAGGATTCGAACCTGTGACCGTAGCGGTCTTGTGTTTCCAGACTGCAGCGCCTAGAACCGCACGGCCACTTCGGCCGGCCCTGGCGTATCACCCGGCGTGATGGTATGGGGTGCCATTGGTTACACGTCTCGGTCACCTCTTGTTCGCATTGACGGCACTTCGAACAGTGGTCGTTACATTTCGGATGTGTTACGACCCGTGGCTCTACCCATCATTCGATCCCTGCGAAACCCTACATTTCAGCAGGATAATGCACGACCGCATGTTGCAGGTCATGTACGGGCCTTTCTGGATACAGAAAATGTTCGACTGCTGCCCTGGCCAGCACATTCTTCAGATCTCTCACCAATTGAAAACCTCTGGTCAGTGGTGGCTGAGCAACTGGCCCGTCACAATACGCCAGTCACTACTCTTGATGGAGTGTGGTATCGTGTTGAAGCCGCATGGGCAGCTGTACCTGTACATGCCATCCAAGCTCTGTTTGACTCAATGCCGAGGCGTATCAAGGCCGTTATTACGGCCAGAGGTGGTTGTTTTGGGTACTGATTTCTACGGACCTATGCACCCAAATTGCGTGAAAATGTAATCACATGCCAGTTGTAGTATAATATATTTGTCCAATGAATACCCGTTTATCATCTGCATTTCTTCTTGGCGCAGCAATTTTAATGACCAGTAGTGTATTTATATGACGAATCCGCCGGCAACAAGTGGGCGCAACATGGCAGCATGACAGCATGTAGCTGTGTTAAGTAAAAAAAAGATAAATGTAATGGCTTTGTTTGGAGGAAATAATTCAGAGACAAATGTTATAAATACGTATGTACACTCCTGGAAATGGAAAAAAGAACACATTGACACCGGTGTGTCAGACCCACCATACTTGCTCCGGACACTGCGAGAGGGCTGTACAAGCAATGATCACACGCACGGCACAGCGGACACACCAGGAACCGCGGTGTTGGTCGTCGAATGGCGCTAGCTGCGCAGCATTTGTGCACCGCCGCCGTTAGTATCAGCCAGTTTGCCGTGGCATACGGAGCTCCATCGCAGTCTTTAACACTGGTAGCATGCCGCGACAGCGTGGACGTGAACCGTATGTGCAGTTGACGGACTTTGAGCGAGGGCGTATAGTGGGCATGCGGGAGGCCGGGTGGACGTACCGCCGAATTGCTCAACACGTGGGGCGTGAGGTCTCTACAGTACATCGATGTTGTCGCCAGTGGTCGGCGGAAGGTGCACGTGCCCGTCGACCTGGGACCGGACCGCAGCGACGCACGGATGCACGCCAAGACCGTAGGATCCTACGCAGTGCCGTAGGGGACCGCACCGCCACTTCCCAGCAAATTAGGGACACTGTTGCTCCTGGGGTATCGGCGAGAACCATTCGCAACCGTCCCCATGAAGCTGGGCTACGGTCCCGCACACCGTTAGGCCGTCTTCCGCTCACGCCCCAACATCCTGCAGCCCGCCTCCAGTGGTGTTGCGACAGGCGTGAATGGTGGGACGAATGGAGACGTGTCGTCTTCAGCGATGAGGGTCGCTTCTGCCTTGGTGCCAATGATGGTCGTATGCGTGTTTGGCGCCGTGCAGGTGAGCGCCACAATCGGGACTGCATACGACCGAGGCACACAGGGCCAACACCCGGCATCATGATGTGGGGAGCGATCTCCTACACTGGCCGTACACCACTGGTGATCGTCGAGGGGACACTGAATAGTGCACGGTACATCCAAACCGTCATCGAACCCATCGTTCTACCATTCCTAGACCGGCAAGGGAACTTGCTGTTCCAACAGGACAATGCACGTCCGCATGTATCCCGTGCCACCCAACGTGCTCTAGAAGGTGTAAGTCAACTACCCTGGCCAGCAAGATCTCCGGATCTGTCCCCCATTTGGGACTGGATGAAGCGTCGTCTCACGCGGTCTGCACGTCCAGCACGATCGCTGGTCCAACTGAGGCGCCAGGTGGAAATGGCATGGCAAGCCGTTCCACAGGACTACATCCAGCATCTCTACGATCGTCTCCATGGGAGAATAGCAGCCTGCATTGCTGCGAAAGGTGGATATACACTGTACTAGTGCCGACATTGTGCATGCTCTGTTGCCTGTGTCTATGTGCCTGTGGTTCTGTCAGTGTGATCATGTGATGTATCTGACCCCAGGAATGAGTCAATAAAGTTTCCCCTTCCTGGGACAATGAATTCACGGTGTTCTTATTTCAATTTCCAGGAGTGTATATTGTTTTCAAAAGAACGGAGGTGCTTTATAAAGCCCACATCTAGAGATCAAGGTAATCACTGAGGTATTAAATCTCCAATGCCACTCTTTGGCGATTCCTCTCTAATAGCTGACAATTAATAACTGATATGCATGCAAATATTTTCATTGCTCCTCTCATTTCCGACCACATTCACTCAATAATTACAATAACTAACTTAAATTTAACAGGAAACGTTACTTTATCCGTGTTAGCGGTGGCTGACCTCCGTGGCTGTGGATTGAATTATACACCCAGCGGCCACTTTCTGTGTTGCTTCGTGCCTACGGAGATGCGTTTGAGCTTTCACTCTTCCTCAATTGGCGTAATACATTCATACTTGCTTCAGTAACACGCTTTTATCTGCAGAATTGGAACACTGCAGCTTGAAACACCCCCGTTACATCCTTTATTGGGTTTTGTGTGATTTACCGAAGCTGCCAAACAGTGAATTATTATGAATATATGACCGTGTGCTTAATGGATGAAAGGCCATCGGTTTTTTCTGCTGTGGTTTCGGGGGTACTTCAATAGAGTGTGGCTGTTCTAAGACGGAGTAGTTACTATTGAATGTTTTTCTATTATTAAAGACCACAAAGGTTGCGATATGCACACTGATGTGTATTTTCTATTAACACACAAATTCTGAGTCAGTTGCTACCTTCGCCTTACACTTTTAATTACGGTTATATCTTTTATTGGTTGCTGATTTTAAGTACCTAGTCGCACGCAATGATGATGGTCAACATTCACAACAATCCTCACTGCAATGCATGGTTGTTGCTGGCCGACGCGGTTGACGCGAAACACGTAATTCGGCGCTTGGCACTTTTGGTTTCATATCACTCGCGAATCGGTATTGATGAGGGGACGCACTCATTTGTCACACTCCGGTGAATTTACAATTTACTCCTCACTCGGCACATCCGCCATTGACACCGCACTCAGCTCGACCGTCATTTTTATTTTTGCCAGTCTTTACAGTACTGCTAATCTCACTGCCTCCTGCAGCGCTCGACAATCGACTCCTGTCTACTATCGACCTGAGTGTCGGATAGTAATATCTATGTTCGTGGGATCACAGATCCCTTACAAGCTGCCCCATGGAAAATTAACAATAGTATAATTACGTCGGGAAATCAATGTAAGCTATGTATCTCGTCCCACGCAAAGACTACTGCGCAACGAGAGTGTTAGAAAAGAACACATGTTCCGGTTATCCGCAGACACAGTTCTCCTGCGGTGCGTATAACAAATGCTTCACAGTGCGCGATTGAAATGGCGTTGCAACTGGAAACGCACTCCACAAGTTGAAGCGCGATGGAGAGTACGATTCTTATGGGAAAAACGTGTAAATTGCACACATATCCACCGTGATATTCTGACGGTATATGGACCAAATGCAGTGTCGCTTCCAGCCGTAGAGAAATGGTGCCAGCAATTTTAGCAAGGCCGCAGAGATGTAGGCGATGTTGATCGGGAAGTCCAGATCTCGTACCATGCGATTTTCATCTTTTCGGCAAGCTGAAACAACGTCTTGGAACGGAGGTGGTGAGAAGATTTTACAACGACGAGGACGTTCGCACGACGATTCTCGAATGACTCCGTGACCAAATAGAAGATTTCTGTCGTCGACGAACTGAGGAAATGAAAGATTATAACAACATTCCGACCGTTGTTTACAGAGAGTTGGTGACTATGTTGAAAATCTGTGCTGTATGTGTGTGTCGTGCAGCATTCAGTAAAAGTTACTTGGCATGCGATAGTAATGCGAAAGTTATTGTTTGATATACCCTTGTAATAGTTACATACACTTAGCTTTGTTCTGTAATTTACAGCTCCTTTTTTCATCTGTAGCCAACGGCCTTCCCGCTGAGGTAACACTGGTTCCCATCAGATCACCGAAGTTGAGCGCTGTCGGACTGGATGGGTGACCACCTAGTCTGTCCATAGCTCTTGGCTAGCGGGGTACACTCAGCTCTTGTGAGGCAAACTGACGAGCTATTTGATTGAGAAGTAGCGGCTCCGGTCTCGTAAACTGACATACGGCCGGGAGAGCGGTGTGCTGACCACATGACCCTCCATATCCGCATCCAGTGACGCCCATGCGCTGAGGATGACACGGCGGCCGGTCGATCCCGTTGGGCCTACATGGCCTGTTCTGGCTGAGTTTAGTTTAGTTTTCCAATTGTAGAATGACCTAGCGCGACTCATTACAGTACATACACAGGGCGTTTAGCAATATTTTATCGTACTCAGGATGGTATCAACATTTAGAGACAGCAATATTAACTCTATAAACATAACTGAAAAGGTATAATTTCGGAATTTGAAAGAAATTGTTACTTGACGTTAAATATTATTTCTGATACAAATAAACGCATTAGTCGGCAACGTGGCGAATGATGAGCTGCATCAGTGCGTCAGTTTACCTGAAAGTGTTTGTTCGGGAAAAGAAACTACAAATTACCGTAATAAGGCGAGCGCGATCAACTATTAGTTCAATATAAATGTACAGCTCTGAAAACGTGGTACCTAAATGAATCAACGCAGCTGCAACATTCAGAACGAAGTCGATAATTATGAATATGTAAATGATTTCAGAATTTCTTTGTAGGGAAGGCGCAGCATGTTATCTCGGATGAAGAGCCGTCGATAAATGTTGAAGTAACTTCAGGTGCCCCACAGGGAATTGTTTTGGGACCCTTGCTATTCATGTTGTACGAGTATATTAATGAACTCGCAAACGATATGAACAGGTATCCCTGACTTTGCTCAGAAAATGCCGTTATCTGTGATGAAGTACTAGCTGAAAAAAGATGTAAACATATTCAACCAGGCCTTAATAACGTTTCAAAATGATGGAAAGATTGCCAGTTAGTTTTAAATGATCATAAACGTAAAACTGTGCGCTGCACAAAACGCGGAAACTTTTTATCCTATGACTACAATATCAGTGAGACACAACTGGAATCAATAAACTCATGCAAAAAGCGGGATGTAACACTTTAGAGGGCTATGAAATAGAACGATCACTTAGGCTCAGTCGCAGGTAAAGCAGGTGAAAGATTTCGGTTCATTAATAGGATACCAGGAAAATACAGTCAGTCTACAAAGGAGATTGCATACAGCACACTCGTGCAACTCATCCCAAAATGTAGCTCAAGTGTGTGGGCCCCGCAACAAATGGTACTAACGAGGAATATTGAATGTGTACAAAGAAGGGAAGCACGAATGATGACAGGTTTGTTTGACCGACGAGAGTGCGTCAAACAGATGCTGGAAAAAGAGAACTGGCAGACGCTTCAAAATAAATGGCAACTATCCCGAAAAGGCTACTTACAATGTTTTGAGAACCGCTTTAACTGATGAATCTAGGAATATGCTACAATCTCCAAACGTATCGCTTCCGTAGGGATCACGAGGGTAAATTTAGTCTATTGATAACAAGCACAGAAGCGTTTAAGCAATCATTCTTACCCTGGACTTCACACTTATTTCCAGATATGTAGATGTACACTACTGGCCATTAAAATTGCTACACCACGAAGATGACGCGCAACAGACGCGAAATTTAAGCGACAGGAAGAAGATACTGTGATACGCAAATGATTGGCTTTTCAGAGCATCCGCACAAGGTTGGCGCCGGTTGCGACACCTACAACGTGCTGACATGAGGAAAGTTTCCAACCGATTTCACATACACAAACAGCAGTTGACCGGCGTTGCCTGGTGAAACGTTGTTGTGATGCGTCAGGTAAGGAGGAGAAATGCGTACCATCACGTTTCCGACTTTGATAAAGGTCGGATTGTAGCCTATCGCGATTGCGGATTATCGTATCGCGACATTGCTGTTCGGGTGATCGGGATTCAATGACTGTTAGCAGAATATGGAATCGTTGGTGGGTTCAGGAGGGTAATACGGAACGCCGTGCTGGATCCCAACGGCCTCGTATCGCTAGCAGTCGAGATGACAGGCATCTTATCCGCATGGCTGTAACGGAACGAACAGCCACCATGCGATCCCCGAGTCAACAGATGGGGACGTTTGCAAGACAACAACCATCTGCACGAACAGTTCGACGACGTTTGCAGCAGCATGGACTATCAGCTCGGAGACCATGGTTGTGGTTACCCTTGACGCTGCATCACAGACAGGAGCGCCTGCGATGGTGTACTCAACGACGAACCTGGGTGCACGAATGGTAAAACGTCATTTTTCCGGATGAATCCAGGTTCTGTTTACACCATCACGATGGTCGCATCCGCGTTTGGCGACATCGCGGTGAACGCACATTGGAAGCGTGTATTCGTCATCGCCATACTGGCGTATCACCCGGCGTGATGGTATGGGGTTCCAATGGTTACACGTCCCGGTCACCTCTTGTTCGCATTGACGGCACTTTCAACAGTGGACGTGAAATTTCGGATGTGTTACGACCCGTGGCTCTATCCTTCATTCGATCCATGCGAAACCCTACATTTCAGTAGGATAATGCACGACCGCATGTTGCAGGTCCTGTACGGGCCTCTCCGGATACAGAAAATGTTCGACTTCTGCCCTGGCCAGCACATTCTCCAGATCCCTCACCAATTGAAAACGTGTGGTCAATGGTGGCCGAGCAACTGGCTCGTCACAATACGCCAGTCACTACTCTTGATGAATTGTGGTATCGTGTTGAAGTTGCATGGGCAGCTGTACCTGTACACGCCATCCAAGCTCTGTTTGACTCAATGCCCAGGCGTATCAAGGCCGTTATTAAGGCCAGAGGTGGTTGTTCTGGGTACTGATTTCTCAGGATCTATGCACCCAAATTGCGTGAAAATGTAATCACATGTCAGTTCTAGTATAATATATTTGTCCAATGAATACCCGTTTATCATCTGCATTTCTTCTTGGTGTAGCAATTTTAACGGCCAGTAGTGTAGATGTGTTACGCCTGTTGAAGATGTGTGAAAACTCCAAACGTGTACTGGAATAAATTAGTTGTTGGTTCTACATCTACATTTATACTCCGCAAGCCACCCAACGGTGTGTGGCGGAGGGCACTCTACGTGCCACTGTCATTACCTCCCTTTCCTGTTCCAGTCGCGTATGGTTCGCGGGAAGAACGACTGTCTGAAAGCCTCTGTGCGCGCTCTAATCTCTCTAATTTTACATTCGTGATCTCCTCGGGAGGTATAAGTAGGGGGAAGCAATATATTCGATACCTCATCCAGAAACGCACCCTCTCGAAACCTGGCGAGCAAACTACACCGCGATGCAGAGCGCCTCTCTTGCAGAGTCTGCCACTTGAGTTTGTTAAACATCTCCGTAACGCTATCACGGTTACCAAATAACCCTGTGACGAAACGCGCCGCTCTTCTTTGGATCTTCTCTATCTCCTCCGTCAACCCGATCTGGTACGGATCCCACACTGATGAGCAATACTCAAGTATAGGTCGAACGAGTGTTTTGTAAGCCACCTCCTTTGTTGATGGACTACATTTTCTAAGGACTCTCCCAATGAATCTCAACCTGGTACCCGCCTTACCAACAATTAATTTTATATGATCATTCCACTTCAAATCGTTCCGCACGCATACTCACAGATATTTTACAGAAGTAACTGCTACCAGTGTTTGTTCCGCTATCATATACAATAAAGGATCCTTCTTTCTATGTATTCGCAATACATTACATTTGTCTATGTTAAGGGTCAGTTGCCACTCCCTGCACCAAGTTCCTATCCGCTGCAGATCTTCCTGCATTTCGCTGCAATTTTCTAGTGCTGCAACTTCTCTGTATATTACAGCATCATCCGCGAAAAGCCGCATGGAACTTCCGACACTATCTACTAGGTCGTTTATATATATTGTGAAAAGCAATGGTCCCATAACACTCCCCTGTGGCACGCCAGAGGTTACTTTGTCTGTAGACGTCTCGCCATTGATAACAACATGCTGTGTTCTGTTTGCTAAAAGCTCTTCAATCCAGCCACACAGCTGGTCTGATATTCCGTACGCTCTTACTTTGTTTATCAGGTGACAGTGCGGAACTGTATCGAACGCCTTCCGGAAGTCAAGGAAAATAGCATCTACCTGGGAGCCTGTATCTAATATTTTCTGGGTCTCATGAACAAATAAAGCGAGTTGGGTCTCACACGATCGCTGTTTCCGGAATCCATGTTGATTCCTACATAGTAGATTCTGGGTTTCCAAAAACGACATGATACGCGAGCAAAAAACATGTTCTAAAATTCTACAACAGATCGACGTCAGAGATATAAGTCTACAGTTTTGCGCATCTGCTCGACGACCCTTCTTGAAGACTGGGACTACCTGTGCTCTTTTCCAATCATTTGGAACCTTCCGTTCCTTTAGAGACTTGCGGTAAACGGCTGTTAGAAGGGGGGCAAGTTCTTTCGCGTACTCTGTGTAGAATCGAATTGGTATCCCGTCAGGTCCTGTGGACTTTCCTCTGTTGAGTGATTCCAGTTGCTTTTCTATTCCTTGGACACTTGGATGTCAGCCATTTTTTCGTTTGTGCGAGGATTTAGAGAAGGAACTGCAGTGCGGTCCTCCTCTGTGAAACAGCTTTGGAAAAAGGTGTTTAGTATTTCAGCTTTACGCGTGTCATCCTCTGTTTCAATGCCTTCATCATCCCGGAGTGTCTGGATATGCTGTTTCGATCCACTTACTGATTTAACGTAAGACCAGAACTTCCTAGGATTTTCTGTCAAGTCGGTACATAGAATTTTACTTTCGAATTCACTGAACGCTTCACTCATAGCCCTCCTTACGCTAACTTTGACATCGTTTAGCTTCTGTTTGTCTGAGAGGTTTTGGCTGCGTTTAAACTTTGAGTGAAGCTCTCTTTGCTTTCGCAGTAGTTTGCTAACTTTTTTGTTGTACCACGGTGGGTTTTTCCCGTCCCTCACAGTTTTACTCGGCACGTACATGTGTAAGTAGGCTGTTTATGTTTTCTTTATGTAAGTAGGCTGTTTATGTTTTCTTATTGGCAACGTTACGTAGCGCTCTGTATGAAAATCACTGGCTGTGCTGTGTGCAGTCTGTGGATAGTTAGCATTGTTGTCTGCCATTGTAGTGTTAGGCAGCGGCAGCTGGATGTGAACAGCGCGTAGCGTTGCGCAGTTAGAGGTGAGCCGCCAGCAGTGGTGGATGTGAGGAGAGAGATGGCGGAGTTTTGAAATTACATATATTATGACTTGTGATGATATTAAGGTAAATACATTGTTTGTTCTCTATTAATATCTTTCATTTGCTAACTATCTCTATCAGTAGTTAGTGCCTTCCGTAGTTTGAATCTTTTATTTAGCTGGCAGTAGTGGCGCTCGCTGTATTGCAGTAGTTCGAGTAACGAAGATTTTTGTGAGGTAAGTGATTTCTGAAAGGTATAGTTTAATGTTACTCAGGGCCATTCTTTTGCAGGGATCTTTGATAGTCAGATTGCGTTGCGCTAAAAAAAAATATTGTGTGTCAGTTTAAGCACAGTTTTGTATAAATTGTTCAAAGGGGACGTTTCATATGTCGACCCTTAGCCTAGGATACCTCACTGGAATCTTCTGATTTTTTCTTGTAGTTTGTGTATTTAGTGTAGCTTTTGTTTATTGCTAGCGCGTAATTGTAGAGAGAATCTCCTTTGTAGTTGTAGCCTTTCATTGTTGTACAGTAAAACAGTTGTGGCATGCATATAGATTTGCACCAAGTATTTCGCAGCTACGCTTGCAATTAACTAGATATTATTTTCAGTGCTATGTTAATGTGTTCTCCTATTTTTGCACTTCAAATTGTGCTTTTCTGTGTTATCGTGTGAAATATTGTGACAATAATGGCGTGTGAAAAACGTAACACTAGGCTCCAAACTAAACTGAGAAATAATAGTGACGACGAGCGTAGCTTATCAGCGCCGCCGAGTAATGAATTTACTAATGTTCAAAGTAGTAATTTGGTAACTGTGCACAGGGAAATGGAGCGGGCGTCAAATAATGGTGTAGACAGTGAAACAGGTAGTGAACAGGGAAGCATTATCGATCGATCGGTCGGCAACAGCACGCCTCAGGAATCGGGAATGACAGAACACAATATTGCAAATACTGTAGACTCAGGTTTTGGGTTCTCACCGTTTTTTCAAATGAGTCAAGACACATTTTCCGCTTGTCAAAATGTGAATGTTGCCGGTGCAAATTCACTGCCGAAAAGCACTGAGGAACATGTTTCAGACACCAATGCATTGTTATTACAATTAATACAACAAATGGGACAAACACAGCAAAAGCTTCAAAAGTTAGACACAATGGAACAAAATCTTCAAAAGTTAGACACAATGGAACAAAAGCTTCAAAAGTTAGATTCAGTGGAACATAAGCTTGAACAAACACGTGAAGATTTAACTACTGAGTTACATAACATTGAATCGAAATGTCAAAAAGTCTGTAATGATGTAAAAACACAAATTTGTGAGCATTTTCAACCTATTTTTTCGCGGCATGAAAATGCATTACAGAATCACGAAGCAGCCATAAAAGAACTCCAAACTATTGTTCATGAAAATCATGAGACCTTGTGGGCTAAAATTGACTCAGTTGCATCTACCGATTCGGTTACGCAACTTGCAAAAACTCAGGAAAACTTAAAGGACACAGTAGAAAGACACATGGAGGGAATTAGTTCATTATCAGAGAAAGTAGTTGAACTTTCGGATCAGCTAAATTATTTATCTACGAGGGTAGATGATAATCTGAATGACGCAAAACCGGTAGACTTTAATGACACAGAAGAGAGCGAACAAATTAGGAAACTGAAACAAAATCTGAATCAAATTGATACGCAACATCAAAGAGAAATCCGGGAAGTACAAGATCAGCTGACACAGGTAATACAAGAATTACGTATTTCAGAGGACACTCACGCTCCAATACAGGAAGAGGGACATAGAAATACAGAACAGCCACAAATTAATAACACAGAGCACTTCGGAAATTATGAAAGAAATTGGCAAGGTACACCGAATTTTGAGATGGAACCGCCGAAACGACGTAACAATGACCGACATGCGACTCGCCGACATGATGATTTTGATTATAAGCTGTTCATTACTACACGTAAATTCAAAACGTTTAAGAACTCTGCCAACGACATTCATCCACAAGCGTGGCTCCATCAATTCTCTCATTGTTTTCCTCCCAACTGGTCATTGGAGCACAGGTTAGAATTTATGTGTGGCTACTTGGAGAATGAACCAGCCGTAAGAATGCGATCGGTCATTCACGATTGTCACAGTGAAGGAGAATTTTACCATGTGTTCCTCTCAGCATATTGGTCTCAAGCTACACAAGACCGAGTAAAACATAGCATCATGATGATGAAACACTTTGAACAATCTGAATTTTCCAGTCTTGTCAAATATTTTGAAGACATGTTGCACAAGAATCAGTACCTGTCAAACCCATACAGCCCCTCAGAACTCATCCGCATTTGCTTAATCAAATTACCTGAACATTTACGGCATATTATTTTGGCAGGACGTTGCAAAGACGACATTGAAGCTTTTCAGGGACTCTTACAAGAATTAGAAATTGACACAGACAGTCGCGGGATGCAAAAACAGGAAAACAATCACTACAGGTCACATCCGTCACAATTCCATGACAACAGAAACAATAAATGGCCACGACAAGCCTATTCTTACAACGTAAGTCGTGACCAAAACAGACACCACCCATATGACAACCACTGGCAGAGTAATAGTTACAGGGAAAGATCACCTTTCCGCGGTAATGACTATCACAGAGACAATCAGAGAAACAGACAATATGGGAACCAAAACAATGATTATCAAGGGAGACAGAATAACTTTAGACGCCACGGTCCAGCACGCAGTTACGATTCAGGGAGAAATTCTCCACCACGTGACAGACAAGAAAGAAACTATGTAAACTACCGACAAAACGACAGACGTGAATTTCATCAGAACTGGCGGGTTTCTAACAGAGCTGGGCCATCTGGGCAACGTGAATTTGTAGAAGTTAGGTCTCCAAATCCCAATAACGACGCGCGCCAACAAAGAGACAATAGGCAATGACTCACACCACTGGCAGCCACAATACGTACTTATGAAATTAAACAACGCAGCTGCCGTAGCTAGTAATTACGTAAAAATGGAAGACATTAGGGACATCTTACTCCAGGAACACGACGTAAAACTTAACAACATTGCACATCATGTGATTCACATTACAGTAAATGACGTAAAATTTACGGCAGTACTTGACTCTGGCAGTCCCATTTCAGTAATTAGTGAAACAGCTTTTAGCAAATGCAACAAATCGAACGATTGTCCCACACTTCCGGTACGTAAGATTAAATTACAAGGTGCAATCTTTGGAAAAAGTGTAGATGTACGCCAACAAACCAATTTAGAATTCTTTTGCCAAAGCCACAGCTTTTCTATGAACTTTCTTATTGTTCCATTGTTGTCGACGGAAATTATACTGGGAGTAGACTTTTTGAATGAATACAAAGCAATTTTAAGCTTTCACGATGCTGAAATAAGTTTAGAGAAAGAAGGTAAGTCAATAGCTTTGAAATTTGAAGACTGGCTCTCAAACCATGATGAGGAAATTAATCGGCTTTACGTTCTGTTAGACAACAGTTCGGAATTTGCTACGGAACTAGATACTAACAATCACTCTGGAAGTACTGACAGGGATGTTATCGACGGCATATTTGAAACTAATGAGTTTTGAGATTTTACAAGCACATTCCACAGTTTTTACTCACAAAACAGGAACAATCAAGGGATTTCAATACCAATTTCGTGTTCTGAGCATACTAAATTTTGTGTTAGACCATACGTAATTCCAGCACATTATAGGGACCGTGTTAGAACAGAAATACAATCTATGCTTGACGAGGGCATTATTGAGCCTGCAGTAAGCTCATACAACAATCCGTTACATTTTGTTGAGAAGAAAAATGGATCGATCAGGCTTGTCTTAGATTCGAGACAAATCAATACTATCATTATTCCTGAAACAGACAGGCCGCAGACGATGGAAGAACTTCTTCAAAATTTTAATGGTGTAAAAGTGTTGTCTTCCATTGATCTCAGATCCAGCTTTTATCAGATCGAACTTCATCCAGAATGCAGAAAATACACAGCTTTCCTTTGTTTCGGCGTTTGTTATCAGTTTCGGAAACTTCCTTTTGGTTTGAACATTTCTTTGGCAGCATTCATTCGCGGGTTAAATTCCATATTACCTGAGTTCTTAAAACGTCACATCACCTTATATGTGGACGATATTCTAACAGCAGAAGCTTCATGGGAACAACATAACCGCATCCTCAACAGTTTGTTACGTATTTTTGAAGAATCTGGAATTACAGTTAACTTGGAAAAGTCTGAATTCGGTCGGTCAAAGGTGAAGTTTTTGGGACATATTATTTCTTCTGAAGGCATTCAGCCGGATCCTGAAAAGTTAGAAGCAATCAGAGCCATTCCAGTTCCATCCACAAAAAGACAAGTCCGCAGTTTTCTAGGTCTCGTAAATGTTTACCGTCGTTTTCTGAATATGCAAATTCTAGTTACACCAAAACTTTGTTCTCTCACTGGAAAAAATACTATTTGGAACTGGGACGAACAAGCACAGTTGGAATTCAATTCTTTGAAAGAAGCGTTACTTCACGCGCCAATACTAGCTCATCCAGATCTGTCACAAGATTTCTGCCTTAGCACGGATTCTTCTAAAGTCGGTCTTGGTGCCCACTTATTTCAAGAAGCCATAGAAGATGACATTACTGTTCAGAAAACTATTGCTTTTGCTAGCCGAGTGCTAACAAAGTCTGAAAAAAATTATTCCGTTACTGAATTAGAAGCTTTAGCTATCGTTTGGGCATTTAACAAATTCCGTTTCTTTCTTTCTGGTAAGCACGTAAAAGTATACAGTGATCATCGTGCATTACAATTTCTTATGTCTTCAAAATTAAATCATGACAGGTTAAAACGTTGGGCGTTATTTCTGCAAGAATTCCGCTTCACAATAGTCTACATTCCCGGCAACGAGAACATTGTTGCGGACGCACTGTCACGCGCACCGGCTGGACTTGCGAAAAGTAACACAGAAGGCAACCTCGAGAAAAATTTCAGTATTCTTTACATTCAGAAAGTCGCCTTTGAAAACTTCATCACCACATCTTTAAAGGACATTGCTCATGAACAAGATAAAGATCCGATTTGGAAAGACATCAAAAGTAAATGGCACGAAAAGACACACACTCAGATTCGGCATTATTACCTGGTTAGAAACAACATACTCTTCAAACGCTGCACTGTTGATGACAAGCTATGGGTACTTTGCATTCCAGACGATTTTGTTAATAAGCTCATTTGGTACATTCATTTCAGCTACGCACATTTTGGCCCACGAAAATGTTATCATATTCTTCGAACGACTTGTTATTTTAACAATATGGAAAAGCGAATTCGAAGAGTCTTGTCTATTTGTAAACTTTGTCAAAAGGCGAAACCTTCTACTATCTCACATCGTGCTCCGTTGTTTCCTATTATTCCTTCTAAATTAAAAGAATTTGCTGCTGTTGATCTCTTGGGACCCCTTGTCAGAACATCGAATGGATTTTCGTACGTTCTAGTCGCTGTTGAACTTACTTCAAAATTTGTTTCTTTCACTCCGTTACGTAAAGCCACTGGACGGTCTGTATCCAATGCCTTTGTTAAAAATTTCTTACGTGAAGTTGGCCACGTTGCTAAAGTCATTTCAGATAACGGACCGCAATTCAGATCTGCTGTTTGGTCCCGCATGCTTCGGAATCATAAAATCAAACCTGTTTTTATTTCATTGTACTCACCACATTGTAACCCGTCTGAACGGATTATGAAAGAAATCAATAAGCTTTGCAGACTTTATTGTCACAGAAAGCATCAGCATTGGGACAGATATTTACACTTATTTCAAAACGTGCTGAATGAAATGCCTCATGAAACCACTGCTTTACCACCTACTCTTATACTGAAGAATGTAGAACCTCCGAACAGAATCAGAGAGCTTGTACCTTTCCCGAATACACGTAAACTTCGACACAAAGACATAATTGATTTGGCTCTTAAAAATATAAAATCTGCAGCAGACAAAAGGAGAAAACTACACGGGAAAGCAAATGCAAAGAAATTATGTATTGGTCAGAAAGTTCTCATTAAAGCTCATTCATTGTCACATAAGAAGAAACACTTGAGTCACAAATTCTTTCTAGTTTACAATGGACCTTACAGAATCCGACGTATACCACATGATAATTGCGTTGAAGTTGAAACTCTGCGTACTAGGAAGAGTAAAGGTTTACACCACATTTCACATGTAAAACCATTTATTGACAGATAATCTGCTTTTTAACTTAGTCTTTGCAATTTTCACTTCACGCTACTTGTACAATTTGCCACACTGAGAAACTGTTAACATGCAACAATGTTTGAAGTTAAATATCCAGTCAAGAACCAAGAGAACTTATTTAAACAGAAATTACGACTGCATTGTTGTTGCGAACAGACGACACAGTGTTATTGTGTGTGTACATTCTTGCTTGTTAGTTGCACGATTACGTAACGACTATAAGGCTCACATACTTAGAACATTTACCAGTACTGCTAATGAGATTCTAATGCACCATTTTGGTTTACTTGAAAATACATTCCGGATTTAAAGTACTTTCTGTGAGATAACAGATGAGACAATGGTTAATTTATGTGACAGCTACACGATTTTATCACGACGCTACTAATGAGTGACAATTTACAATGTTGCTTTTGCGGTGTTTCTGTTTTATATCTGCACAGTTTTTCTGAATTCTTCTGGAAAGTAAAACATGTTTTAGTAGTAACTTTTGTGGTGTAGCTACAATGAGACAGCCTTTTCCGTAGCACAACAATACGTTACAGCACAGTAATTTCTTCATCACAACAATAAGCGTAATAACTAAGAAATCTATACGCAAAGCATTTCACTTTAGTTTATCATGAGGTAAGTACATTGACTTCTGCAGAACTGAGCTTTCGGAGGACGATAACTATGACACTTCCACAGAGATTAGCTTACAGCAAGACGCATATTTAGCGCTACAGGACACGTATTTGAGTGATTAATTTTGTACTTAAAACATTTATTTTTACAGATTTTTGAAATACAAAGAAAGTTTTCCGTGATACATTTCATTCCATTGCTGTAATCTGTAACACCTAAGGGTATAATTACATTAAACCTCAGGGGGGTACACGCCTACTTTGTGTACCATGTGTTTGGCAAGCACAAGGAGCCCTAGCTAATATGGTATTTGCTTATACAATTTAACACATCGGTACCATATTTCTCTAACACAAAAATTACACAGCTATCTGATCATTTAACAGAGAAACAAACATCTTTTTACTACGTCAGTGACACATGTTTACGCAATTACAGAGTTGGATTACTTCACACTTAAGAAATTGTATTTTGTCTGTACTTTGTGCACTGTTCATATTTTTTTGGAACCATTGTGATACTAGGAGAGCTTTGAATGATGTATTTGGTATGGGATCATGATTCTTAAAGAACGTTTGAGGTAGATGACACTTTTGACATGAGCAGAGAATTTTTTTAGATTTTGAAATTATTGGAGGAAGCTACGACGTTTTTGAGATTTGACTGAGGTGTTATGGTGTTATTTTTACGATGATGTGTATTATGCTGTTGAGGTATGTTTATGTGAATAAGATGATGCTACCATATATGAGGAATGTGATTACGTGTTTATATATATATGAATAATGAAAGAAGTTAAGGACTCTTTGACTTGTGAAAAAGGATGTTGGAAACCGAGAATCGTACTTTGAGTTATGAAATGTGTGTGTAAATGCGTGAATGTATCACAATGCCGGCGAAAATTTTTTTGGACACTGTTATATTCATAGGATTTTGTTTCTACACACTTGTGACGTAAATTTTCGACCTGTGAAATTTTCATATGAGACTGTCACTGTAGCGGAAACTGGTGTCGTAAATATTTCCATAAGAAAGTTGAGTGACCACCTGCACGTAATGTGTCGTGGGCACACAGCTGTGTCAAACACCTGGAGAACAAGCCATTAGGGTGTGCCTTTCCGGAAGCACAGGTAGAAAAAAAAAGAAAAAAGGCAGACCTTTATCCTCGCCATTGACATTTTTTTAGAGAAAATATTGCAAACGCGACACCCTCATTACTTCCATTAACCTTGCTATTGACATTCCTTTGTAGAAAGCATCGCAAATATTACACGCTCATTACCTGAAAACATATGATTACTCGTACTTTGTGCTAATTATTGAAATGCTTATGAATTGATGGGAAATATTCGTACATCTGCACACCTGATTATGACAAGTGTCTTTCTACGAGAGTTGAGAGCTACTGACTTACGAAATGCCACATGACTATTGAATGATATTTTTATGCTTTGGTTTGCGTAATTGCTTATTTCATTTGATATCTGGTTTCCAGCTGTGTTGCAGCATTGCTTTTATAAAATAAAATGCATTTGCTAATGTGAACACTTTCTGTCAACAGATCTATTAAATAATAATTTTATGATCCACATTCTTTAAAAAAGGAGCACTTGGAAAGGAAAGAACAATAAGAAGGAACTAGTAACAGTAACACATAATTTTCTTTTCAAGTACATGGTAATATTTTTTTTACAATAAGTTGTTGTGGTGCACCACTTTAATTACATAGACGTTAAGATGTGAATAGACATTTCCCTTGTCTGCATTGTTGTTTTTACTGTAATATTTTTTCTGCTTGAGCTAGTCATGTTTAGGTATAAGTTGCTGCTGTTTGCCAGGCATAGTGTTATTGAATTTAACTTTGTATTACTCTGTTAAGCTTTTCTTGTTGCTGCACATTGGCTCATATTAGTTGTAATTTTGCATTTTTTCTGTTAATTTAGATTTACTGTTGCTTGCTTTGCAAATTGGCATTTTTTGTCATTGCTGTTTGTGTTGATTTGTTGTATGCTGCTGCATTGCCTCGTCCCTTAGTTTAGCATCTGAGCTCAGTAGATTTAAGTTAGCTTAAGAGGGGGTAGACTATATAAGAAACTAACTATGATGAATTTATAAGAAATGCATTGAGAAGCTATCAGAATATGGTCTGGCAAAAAAAAAAGGATACTGTACAGTGGAGAAAAACTATTTTTGACAGAGGATGTGAACAGAATATAGAAAGCAGGCTTAGATAGGACTTTTTGGGAATAATGATGAACGAAGGGAGATCTCCATGCAAAATACTGCAGTAAAACAAACCCTGTCCTTTCCTTTTGTGTCATCCCTCTATATGTTTGTGTACCCTTATGTATTTGTGTTTTTCCTGTCTTTATGTGTTTAGCTGATGAGAGCTATGTTGTAGAATTTTTCTAATACTCTGTTATTTACTTTGTAAAGATGCTTAGACATTATTTATTCTGTTTTGTTTTAATGCTCATGTGTGAAGTTGATGTTTCGCAAGTTATTCTGATCTTTTATGTATTTACTTATGTCATAATTCTTGTAACACTGATGTATATGTTTATTTCTATTGTTTTGTAGAGCCTGTATTACTACAAATGTTATCTGTATTGTTATGTTTTTAATGATGTATTTTGTACCTTTGTAATTGTATTCTTACGTCATAAAATTGTAATTGACACCAGTTCATCATATTATTAACTTGTAAGCATTCATTTCACTGCACACTTTTCTGTTGGTCATACTATATGGACACTATGTGAGAAGTTGGGACTGTTAGTGTTTGCACGTGTGTTACTAATTCGGCAAGGGACTGGATAACAGCATTGCTGGTTCTAAGGACAATTCCAAAAACTTTGTGAGTGCACAAGTGGTGGTTATGGACTTGCTCTATTATCTGCAAGACTCTTAAATGGTGATTGTGCACCTGCACAGTCGCAGCAGATGGCTGCTGGCCATCTCTACAAGGACTACAGTGGGTCTGCATCTCTGGTGGCCCACCAATACCACAATCTCTACCAGGACTACAGTGGGTCTGCTCTGTGATGACCTACCTACCAATATTCGTCAGAACTTCGAATGACTCTGCTGTGGGTTTGCTCTGTTGTGGCCCATTACCTGTCAGCATGTCAAGAGTCAGCACTGTCTTTCTGTTGGAAGGACAACACTACTTCTTCAAGACTGCATGGACATCCACTACTTCCGTGTGCATTGTCTTTTACTGCTCAGACTTTGATAAAAGTAACGGCAGTTTTACTGTGGTGAATGATCAGGACTGTCTTTATGGACTGTGAGAAAATTTTAGCTTTTGACCAACATTGTATTAATCAGTGTGTGCATTTGATATCTTTCTTACTGTAATTATGAAAAAAAAATTTTTCAAATCTGTATTGGCCACTGGCCAAAAAAATTTGTAAAATTTTTTGTGGGGAGCATGGGGGCTATGTAAGTAGGCTGTTTATGTTTTCTTTATGTAAGTAGGCTGTTTATGTTTTCTCTATGCAAGTAGGCTGTTTATGTTTTCTTTATGTAAGTTTGCTGTTTATGTTTTCTTATTGGCAACGTTACGTAGCGCTCTGTATGAAAATCACTGGCTGTGCTGTGTGCAGTCTGTGGCTAATTTGCATTGTTGTCTGCCATTGTAGTGTTAGGCAGCGGCAGCTGGATGTGAACAGCGCGTAGCGTTGCGCAGTTAGAGGTGAGCCGCCAGCAGTGGTGGATGTGAGGAGAGAGATGGCGGAGTTTTGAAATTACATATATTATGACTTGTGATGATATTAAGGTAAATACATTGTTTGTTCTCTATTAATATCTTTCATTTGCTAACTATCTCTATCAGTAGTTAGTGCCTTCCGTAGTTTGAATCTTTTATTTAGCTGGCAGTAGTGGCGCTCGCTGTATTGCAGTAGTTCGAGTAACGAAGATTTTTGTGAGGTAAGTGATTTCTGAAAGGTATAGTTTAATGTTACTCAGGGCCATTCTTTTGCAGGGATCTTTGATAGTCAGATTGCGTTGCGCTAAAAAAAAATATTGTGTGTCAGTTTAAGCACAGTTTTGTATAAATTGTTCAAAGGGGACGTTTCACATGTCTAAAACGCATTTTACGATTGCCTTGAACTTTTTCCATAAACACTCAACATTGTCAGTGTCGTATTTCTTCAAGTACAGGGGGTTTACACATATACTTTCGCTACATGGGAGGGCCCCCATGAAAAACGAGTGGTCGTACGACAATGAAAGTTTGTGGAAACATTTTTATGGACATGCGGAAGATAAATAACGAATAAAGTGTGCTTCATCACTCCCCATAATGTTCCGAAGTCACATGTCGTTAACTTCAGCCATTGCAAGAAACGTCAGAGCAAAGTCCACTAAACTGTCTGTATCACCTGCCAAAAGTTGGTGAGTAATGTGAAGTTTGTATAGATACATTTCACAGTTGTTCACAGGACTTTTCGAATGGTGGACCATTGACTGTTTAGCTGTCGTGACACAGCTCCGCACATTGCGTCCAGCATTCTCAGCCATGACAACAGTAACTTCAACAGTTGGTTGTTTGGTTTGGGGGAGGGGACCAAACAGCGAGGTCATTGGTCCCATCGGATTAGGTAAGGAAAGTCGGCTGTGTCCTTTCAAAGGAACAATCCCGGAATCTGCCTGAAGCGAATTAGGGAAATCACGGAAAACCTAAATCAGGATGGCCAGACGCGGGTTTGAACCGTTGTCCTCCCGAACGCGAGTCCAGTGTGCTGACCACCGCGTATCTCGCTCGGTAACTTCAGCAATCTGTGACGCAATTGGTGTAGCCCTCTCTCAGGAGCAGTTCCCAAATCGACAGTTAATTCGAACATTCGAATCATGTCCTTCAACCCGGGTGTTGAACGATGACATCTCCGTATTCCTTTAATGCGTCGGTAACCTATTACTGTTTTGATAAAACTGCTATACGAGTATAGCGATGATCACCTAGTGCAGACCCATGTCGACTGTCTACAACTGTAATTCACACTGATGTTTGTGTTTCAACCCTACGTCGCCGTGACAGTATCGGCGTCTAACCGTAAGTCATGACATTAACACCACTGACAACGCAAATCCTGCAGCAGGCAGTCTGAAAATCGTTCTTTTAAAGTTGGGTAGAACCATTTTGTAAACAATTTCCCGTCTACGCCGGTTCAAGTAGTGAAATATTAATATTATAACCGCCTTGTAAATTAACAGCGATTCTGCCAACATGTCGACTGTGCTAGTAGGCCCAGGAGTCTTTATCTTTCAGCAGAGCTTCTAGTCGTGAAGTTGATTACATGAACATTAGTGTTAACCTCTGGAAGTTGCAGCCCATAGTACTGTTGACGCCCGCCAGCCGATGTTACGGGGTGAATCCCCCCCGGAGGCGGTGCTACGACTCGCGCGTGCGCGTCGTGTCGCGGCTTGCGGGGGGTTGGAGTGGGGGTGGGCGTACAAGACTTTATGTAGCAGCGCGCGCGGCGCAGTCCGAGGAGTGTCATGATCGCAGACAGACGGCTCGCAGACGAGAAACCATGCCTCAGAATGGTCGCAGAAGGCGAAGTAAGTTGCGCTTCCGAGCTGGCGAGTACAGACTCAGAGTATCTTATGACTAGTCTGTGTTTCTTGTACAGCTAAACAAAGTCACATTAATAGCTTCACGAGAGATCTTTACGAGTCTGAGGCCAAACATTCATGATCTTCCGCGATAAAGTCACTTTCTTTTTCGCTCAAGCACATTTCGTTGCAGTCTCAATTCTAGTTTTGTTTTATCTTGAAATTACAAAAACAATGTACGGAAAACGGAAACAGTAAAAGTTCCGAAATTTCCTAACATCACAGAATAATTAATTACATTGTTTCGCGTCTAAGAGGTTTATTTGTTTTGTCTTGCTTTCCCGTACTTTGAATTACCTTGCTATCATAATAGTAACATCACATTTTCTTTCATTGTATCAAGTAACTTGTGATATAATACAGACATACTGATCAGGGAGCGATCAGCAGATTGTAATATTTGAAGAAATACTTCAGAGACAAGATCGCATTTAAGTATTTATTTTGAATTGATGACCGGTTTCAACAGTACTTAGCTGTCATCTTCGGATCTTATTTTTGTTTTCAGAATTATGCCATATATTTTGAAAAATATGCTATCCCAAGATGACAGCAAAGTACTGTTGAAACCGCTCATGAGTTCAAAATAAATATTTAAATACGATCTTGGTTCTGAAGTATTTCTTCAAATAGATAACTTGTGGTTTAGCTGGTTGAAATTTTGAGATCTACCCCGCACACTGCAATTCTGGTTTTTAATTTAAACGTAATAAACGACTTTTGAGTTATGGCTTCGCAACAATATATAAACTGAGAATAATATGTCTGGTGAAATGGAAACTAAAATCTCCTTGTTGCTTCTTTCGATACTAACGTAATTCAATACGTCATTCCTTATGTACGAATGGACTTTAATTCTTTTATGTTTTGAGCGAAGCAATAAAATGACAGCGTAACTTTAACAATTGGTCAGTTGTTTCTTCCTGCTTTGGTATCTCATTTTTGCAGCTAAAAGTTCAGCAATTATGTTTTACTTGAATTGTTTTCAGGGGTATTTATGCAACTATTATAGACTTCTGTTTTCGTGACATAGGAGGTGTAAATATACTTTAAGCAGCATTTCTGTATTTCTTCAACTCATGCGAATGATCCTTCTGTACTTTCCTAATTGTGCAGTATTTTAGTTTCAGGAGTCACATTCTCTTCACTGGATTCATTTAGAATAAAACCATTTGCATCTCTAAAATAACACTGGTTTGAATTTTTCGCATTTGTAAAATAATGAATAGTAAAGAAATGTCATGTTAAGTAACTTTTGAAATCTAAAGCCGACACTTAGGTTATGTTAAATCCTAGTGGGAATACGTGACTCACCTGGAGGATGAAGTTCTTCAGTAGCTTGGAACTTACGCTTGCCGAGTCCACATTTAATGTGTGCCTATCAAAGATCTTTAGGTATGTACTAGTATATCCTGGTGGTACGTGACACATTACTCCGACGTTCCAGGCTTTATAAGAAATAGGAGGCCATCAATGTTCCCTGTCGCTCCTGCCTAGAAAAAAAACTATGTTTATAGTAGCAACCTGTCATGGATGGCGCGATCGTCAAGACAATGGACTCGTATTCGGGAAGATCGAGGTTCAAATCCACTTCCGACCATCCAATTTAGATTTTCCTTGTTTTCTTTAAATATTATCAGCCGATAACCGAAGTGATTTTTTTCAGTAAAACTACGAACGAGTCCTTCTCCGACTGAGCGAATGCTACAACACCAAAGAGCTCGCTGTCGCCTAGATATAATACTATAACTTCTCTTTCTTCCATAGTAACATATTCTTCTACGCTTTCAGGGTGGATCTAAGGACATACATGTTTGCCTGAGAATCGGTCCCCTTGAGACCGCGAAGATAAATGATGACTACTAAGAGCTTGCATATAAATATATGAGTAACAGTTGTTCTCGTGAAGAGAATTGGAAGAAACCGGAATGCGTATTACAATGGGGAGAAACCGTAATGTGTATTACAGTGAAAAGTAACAGGTGCAGTGCACTTCATAGTCATCTGCCGAGTAGAGGTACATAATGTTTTAAGTGCTTTGATAACATCAAACAAAAGACACTATCCATTTCACAGCTACAGTAGTATTGCGCGTAGAGTGAGCAGTACTTTAAACGTAAGCTCACAAAAACAAAGCACGTCTTGGAAACTTCGCGGAACCTTTGCCTGCAGTAGCAAGCACACGAGACGTTATGTGAAAATATTAAACGCGTCGCGAATCATCCAAGTCGATTCAAAGCATTATCCACCACTTTTCTGCGTTCCACCGTCTTTTAATTCTCAGATAAGACTACTTTCGGTACATCATCGAAAAATTCTCTACTAACAACGAACTGTGTCATTAAACTTCTGGACTATCACGCAACGGCTATCTTCAGTTTTCCTTAACCAACTGAGGGAGAAAATAGTAAAACTAAATCTGGATGGCCAGATAGAGACTTAAACTGCTGTTTTTAAGCGGTTTTAGTGTCCAAAATCCCAACTCCAGCCTTATTTAGCCATTGCTTATTTAACGTCTTTCGGATACTTCTAGCACGTACCCAGATAAGGCCGTTTGACCGTGGCGTCTCTACACACAGCCGACAGTCATCCGCGGATTTGAGCACCACGGTAGCCCTCTCTCCTCAGCAACATAATCATTGCTCTTTGCTATCGTCCCGCACTAAAATGTTTTACGAATCTTAAAATGACGAATACTCTACACTTTGAGACACGTTATCATACACTTTAGCGACGGGTATGTTGTGACCGGCACTAGTGACAAGTTAGTGGCCGAGCGGTTGTAGGCGCTTCAGTCTGGAACCGCGGTACCGCTACGGTCGCAGGTTCGAATCCTGCCTCGGGCATGGATGTGTGTGATGTCCTTAGGTTAGTTACGTTTAAGTAGGTCTAAGTTCTAGGGGACTGATGACCTCAGATGTTGAGTCCCATAGTGCTCAGAGCCATTTGAACCACTTGTAACAAGTTAAAACAATGCACCGGACCGAGACTCGTACTTGGGTTCGTGCGTTTCGCAGTCAGTAAGCTACCTAATGCGTCTTTCTAGTACGCCTCAAGAATCGACTTAAAACTTCAATTGGTAGTTAATGACCCTCTGTACCATCTTAGCCGTACAGAGACTCTACCACGATGCTAGCAGCAACCGTGGAAGACAATATACTGGAGAGTTCAAATGGATGATGTTTTTGCTCTTTAGAGAAATATACGCTACACTGGACGTACGTGAAGTCTGATCAAGTCCGTTAGACGTGCTCATATAGTGTAACTGGTAGCGAATTGTCACGCAAATGCTAGGGTTTTGGGTTCGTACCAAAGTTCAGCACACAATACCAACTTTTCCCGAATCTTCACTCTTCATCCTGCTAACTTGTTACAATACATCTTTTAAAGTTAAATAAACTTTCAAGAAGAATAAATTAGATTACCACAAGTGCGCATAGATAAATTTACTTGGAGCACAACACGAAGCAATCTGGCCAGTCGTGGGCCACATCTACGGGTTCCTTCTACAGAGGGCGCGGGTCAAGCTGGTACGAAGGAAAATGAAGTTGAATGCGAATGACAGAAAGCAGTGTAACATCATAGCCTCTTACAGACGTCAAGCAAATCATCAAACGTACTGAGAAAAGATACACACTTTCCACGACTCTTCGTGGTAGTATGAGCAGTGTCTTTGGTTTGCAGACCCACGATGATTTAGCCCAGCCACGAATCCTATAACTAAAAGTGTAATATATGATACTGAGATAACTGAAAATAAACCGTGACTCGAAGTGCGAAAATACTGGATTCACATTCGGAAGTACGGCGGTTCACATCCCGACCAGGCCATCCAAATGTAGGTTTGCTGTGTTTTCTCTCAATTCCGGGATGGTTCCTTTGAAATGGAAATGGCCCCTTTGATTTTTTTTTAAACTCTGACCACTTCACTAACTAGAGAAAATTTCAACAAAAAGAAAACTTATTTCCGAATTCGACACTTCATCCTAAAGCAACAAAGTCAGTGGTTTCGTGCTTTCCATGGTGTTCTATCGCGCATCTCTGACTTTGGATCTATTGTATCTGCTTTTTCATAATCATTCAGACGCTCATCGTTCTTGTTTTCTAGTTAATATCACAGTTTCTGTTTTTTATTTATTTTATGGCCTACAATGGGCCACTTTAGTCAATAATATGAACTAGGTTTCTCCAGTTTTTGTTGACCCAATACTACTACTCCTCGTCCGAAACCATCCTTCCCATTCTTTGTTTGTTAATTTTTATTGATAGTGTTACATATTTGTCCTGAAGTATCTTGAGCTCGTCTGTCTTTCCTTTCATATCCTCCATCGTAATCTGTAATTTGATCATGTCCTCCTTGATATCTACGATCTATCTAATGCCGTCCGCCCCGGTAGCTGAGTGTTCAGCGTGACGGAATGTCATGCCAAGGCGCCTGGGTTCGATTCCCGGCTGGGTCGGAGATTTTCTCCTCTCAGGGACTGGGTGCTGTGTTGTCTTAATCATCATCATCTCATCCTCATCGACACGCAAGTCGCCACAGTGGCGTCAACTCAAAAGGCTTGCACCAGGCGAACGGTCTACCCGGGAGACCCTAGCCACACGACATTTCGTTTCATCTAATGCCGCTCTTACTATTCCATAACTTCTCAATTATTCCCCTGCTAATTCTGTTTTTTGTTGTCTTCATCAAATATCCCAGGAAAGAGATCCGTTTTTTTCTTTGTATTTGTCACTGGTTCTATTCATTTATAAACTGTTTCATTTGAATCTATTCTCCAAACCCGTTTTTTTGATATTTTTATTTATACATGTTCTGACTATCCTTTTTTCTATTTTGAGTAATCTGTCTATTGCTACAGTGTTGGTCGTTTTAAATATAGTTTCGCTAGCATATGTTACTTGCGGCTGTGTGACTATTTTGTAGTGTTTCAGTTTTGTGGCTATTAAGAGGCATTTTTTGCTATATGTGTTCTTGATAACATGATGTTCTTTAACCAATTTGTTTATTCTATTCTGCCATGATGGTTTCTCAATCAGGTTGTGTGTTATTATTTCTCCCAAGTATTTAAACTTCTCAACAATTTTTATGTAGAGTTCTTCAATTCTAATTTTGTTTCCCTATAGAACTTCCATTAGCATTATTTCTGTTTTTTCAAAAGATATTTTAAGGCCAATACTGTGGGCTATTTGCTGTAATTATTGTACTTGTTCTTTTGGTTTCTTGAATGTTGTTGGCGAGAAGAGCGGGGACATCAGCAAATTCTAAGCAGTTCATGTTGTCTTTCTTAGTTCCGATCTGTGTTCCATTCGCTCTTTATGTATTCAAGGGCACAATGAAAAGAAGTGGTGATAGGCCGACTACCTGCCTTAAACCAGTTATTACCGAGAATAATTCAGAAAGTTCCCCTTTGAACTTAATTTTAGAATTTGTATTTGTTAAGGTAAGCTCTATCAGCTTAATTAATTTTGGATGGAGTCCGAAATGTCTCAAAATTTTTAACAGTGCACAGAACCATATGCTTCCTTAAAATCTATAAGTGTAATTGAGAGAGGTTTGTTTCGTTAGCGGTAATAAGCCATGATTAATTTCAGAGTAATTATTTGTTTGGCACAGCTTCTCCAAGATCTGAAGCCTCCTTGGCGTTCCCCCAGTTCCATATCCAGTTGTGACCTATGACCTCAGCAGTTTGGTCCCATAGGACTTACCACCTTGTCCAGTTGTTCCTTGATCCTATTGTGTAAAATCTTGGAAAAAATCTTGTCTGTACAGTCCAAGAGCGAGATTCCTCTATAGTTGTCTGGATCACATTTGTCTTTTTTCTTATAAAGAGGGTTAATAATAGCTGTGGTCCATTCTTCTGGGAATTGTTCTGTTGCCCAAATTTTTTGTAAAATAATGTGTAAAGATATCTGAGCTGTTTTTCCAGCATACTTCCACATTTCCGCAGACACTTGATTTTCCCCACATACTTTGTAGTTTCTCATTTCTGTAATGGATATGAAACTTCCTGGCAGATTAAAACTGTGTGCCAGACCGAGACTCGAACTCGGGACCTTTGCCTTTCGCGGGTAAGTGCTCTACCATCTGAGCTACCCAAGCACGGCTCACGCCCCCTCCTCACAGCTTTACTTCTGCCAGTACCTCGTCTCCCACCTTCCAAACTTCACAGAAGCTCTCCTGTGAACCTTGCGGAACTAGCACTCCTGAAGGAAAGGATATTGCGGAGACATGGCTTAACCACAGCCTGGGGGATGTTTCCAGAATGAAATTTTCACAAAGTTTTAAAATCAGCTATTGAATCTATCACTTTCAAAATGGTCCAAATGGCTCTGAGCACTATGGGACTTAACATCTGTGGTCATCAGTCCCCTAGAACTTAATCTATCACTTTCAAATTTGCTACAAATTCTGTTCCGATTTGTGGGTACTGTTTCATAACTCTTTTTTGTGGGTTGGCAGGAGAGGCAACACCGGGTTACTAGAGGAAGCCGAAAGGCGTTTTATCTCACCCAGGCTGGCGTGAGGTCTGGAACGGGTCAAGGAAATTAGAATTGAGAAAAACGGACGTAGCTGGTGGAATACTTAACTTTAATCCATAACTGGTGAACGTCGCTCTTGACTGTACATTATTCACAATATCAATAGTAACTGAACATGGCGCCTTGCTAGGTCGTAGCAAATGACGTAGCTGAAGGCTATGCTAACTATCGTCTCGGCATATGAGAGCGTATTTTGTCAGTGAACTATCGCTAGCAAAGTCGGTTGTACAACTGGGGCGAGTGCTAGGAAGACACTCTAGACCTGCCGTGTGGCGGCGCTCGGTCTGCAATCACTGATAGTGGCGACGCGCGGGTCCGACGTATACTAACGGACCGCGGCCGATTTAAAGGCTACCACCTAGCAAGTGTGGTGTCTGGCGGTGACACCACACTCTTTGTCCTGGTTTTCCATTATTTCTGTATCCTTGAGATTCAAATGGATCTTCTGTCGTATTTCTCATTTCTTGGAGTCTTGCTATTATGATGTTTTGTCTGTCCAATTCATTTGTCAAGTTTTTGAACTTTCCAGTTTTCAGTAAAGAATTTATGTTGTTTGTTGCAATGTAGTTACCATGTTTATGCTTTATTTTGGCATTATGTGCTTGTTGAGAGTTGTGTGATTTCAAATGCTCTAATTCATTTGAGTCTTCAAGTTGGCTGCCCACCGAATCCGATGTACCCTTCTCCTTCCCTACTGGGTCGGACGGTGGAAATTTTTCTCTAAAAGATCTTTTCATGTTTGACAGTCAGAGGCTATCAACGTCGAGCGGAGCCAGCTTCGTGTTGTAACTATGGTTGTTAGCAGATAGCTGGTCGAATTAGCCCAAAGTTATTAAACTGCTGTACACTTTGAAAATCATTGTGCGTGCGATGTACTTCAATCGTAACGTGAACAAACTTTTCTGGCACCGTTCCGCACTAACAGCACAAGAAGTTATCTTTGGTGATTTAGTTGTGATGGAAGCACAAGGAATCATTCGTGTGGTTACCGGACTGTAACAAGGAAGATGTTTAACCGCTATAATAAGTAATCGACGGAAATGCATGCGTCAGTATTACTTCGAAGAACCTACACTTTGCTCTGACTCGTACAGTTTTCAGAACTGGACGTTCTCAGAAACGACGGCTGTAATCTGTGATGGACTAATTTCAGTTGCACTCGTTCTCATAGTACTTGGTACTAGTGCGGTATTTACCTGAGCTTCATCCAGATATCCCTTCAGATCATCTTCATTTGTTACTTCCAGTAAATTTCTTTTCTAATTTTTCTTGTTTGCAATGTACGATCATTAGTGTGGTGCTTGTGCGTCTGACTGTGTATGGTGGGGAGTAACAGGCAATCGAGGTAACATCCGTGGTTACACGGAAAGACCCATCCTAATATTCGTCAAAAATGTCCTTGAATCAAAATCAGAATTATTGGGTCGATATTTGCTCAAGAGTGCTTAGCCTAGCGATACTTTGCTAGGTATTTTTACGATTTGCTGTAATGACTGCTGTATGATCATTGCATGCAGTAGCCTGAATAATACGAAGTTACGAGTAGCTCGCCTCGATAGCCAATCTCGCTACCGCACGCTTTTATGCCAACACTCGACTCAAAGGTTGCTGGTTGGAATCCTTTCGAATTTTTATTCAACTAGCAGTGAGAAGAGAAGCAGTTGCATACAGTTCCCGTTACTTCCTTTGCGTCGGTGGAAATGAAATGAGCGTTCTGCGTCATTGGCCGGGAGGACCCTTGCGGTGTAGGTCCGGCCGCCTTGGTGCAGGTCTTATTACATTCGACGCCACATTGGACGACCTGTGCGCCGGATGGGGATGAAATGATGATGAAGACAACACAACACCCAGTCCCTCAGCGGAAAAAATCCCCGACCCAGCCGGGAATCGAACCCGAGCCCCTTAGAATGGCAATCCGTCACGCTGACTTCTCAGCTATCGGGGCGGACTTTGTGTCAGTGTACTAGGTTCAATTGCAAACCTCTCCCACATATCCAATAGTGACACCGTCGATGGTGACCCGACTATCGTATGTGACATTAAGCTCGACAGCCCACTTAGTGCTATTCGAGAGGAGTGTGAGCGGGTTGCACCGTGATCTTATTTCCCATCGTCATTAAATACACAAACACGACACTAAATCTCCAAAGGCACTCATCACTGTCACCTACACTCAACACATACACTTACGACACGACACACATTTTGCGAATGAGAGATGACACAGCGCTCTACGACAGAAAACTTCCCCAACTAAGTGGCTGAACTTACCTTCTTCGTCTCTACCTCAGCAGCTTCATTAGAGTTCACTTTAACTTAGTACATCGGTGTAAAAGAGATTTCTGAAACGTATTTTCCTCCGAAATGTTACATATTCACTTACATCATGGGAAAGTTACAGGGAGCGGACAAAAATTTGAAAACACCAAAAGCACACTAAATTACCATGCCTAGTAAGGTGCAGGGAAACCTTTTGCATTAAACCAGCTCCCAGTCGTCTCAGAATGGATAAATACAGGCCTTGTAACGTATTCAAGGTAATCTTATGCCATTATTCCTGCAAAATAGTGGCAAGTTCAGGTGACATTGATGGAGGTGGATAGCGATCGAGCTTGCTTCTCTCCAAATTAGACCACAAAAACTCAATAATATTGAGATCTGTTGACTGTGGTGGCCAGGGAGATGCGACACCTTGCCCCCGTGCTCACATTACCATTCCTGGACGATGCGAGCTGTGTGAACAGCGGCCTTGTCTACTTGTAACAGAGCATCACCTTTCGGGAACAAATATTGTACCATGGGTTGGACCTGATAGCTAGAATGGTCACAATCCTTGGATAGAATCCGACCTTATAGAGTAACCAGGATGCCCATGGAGTGCCACAATATGGCTGCCAATATCAGCACCGAACCGCCACCACGTTTCGCTCTTGACATCAAGGAGTCTGCGTCATAGGCTTGAGACGGCGTACACCAAACATAAACAAGGCCAGAAGTTAGAAGCAATGTGAAACAAGACCCATTCTGCCAAAAAACTTTCTTCCATTGCCCCATAGTCCAAGTATTATGGCTTCGGCACCACGTTGTGGTGTTACGAGAATTTGCATCACTGATGTGTGGTTTTATCATTCCAGTTCGCCCTGCAATTCGCACGTTATGGAGCTCCATTCGTGTTAAAAAAATGGTTCAAATGGCTCTGAGCACTATGGAACTTAACATCTGAGGTTCAAATGGCTCTGAGCACTGTGGGACGTAACATCTATGGTCATCAGTCCCCTAGAACGTAGAACTACTTAAACCTAACTAACCTAAGGACATCACACAACACCCAGTCATCA
Organism: Schistocerca cancellata; assembly: GCF_023864275.1. Taxonomy (NCBI): domain Eukaryota; kingdom Metazoa; phylum Arthropoda; class Insecta; order Orthoptera; family Acrididae; genus Schistocerca; species Schistocerca cancellata. The sequence continues at coordinate 103,721,631 of NC_064629.1, read as the reverse complement.
CGAGGCACAGAAAATCCCTGCCCCCGCCGAGAATTGAACCCGGGAACCCGGGCGTGGGAATCGAGAGCGCTACCGCACGACCACGAGCTGCGGACTCCATTCGTGTTGTTTTGGTGCTTGACAGGGTTGACGAGTACGACATTCGGCTACCTTGGTTGCAGAAGCACACCCCATACGAGCACCAAAAATTTCCCAACTTCGAATTCACTCACCTCCGACATAATGTACCCACAGCTATACAGAACATTGTTCTAACCGCGACTGACACTCGCAACGTATTGAGGACACCGCACAGGCACCATTCGCGTTCAAATACAGCAACGCCCCCTTCAGGTTTGTGTAGCGTCTGTATTTATATTCAACATGCACTTCTCACAGTGTTTCCATATTTTTGTTCAAGCACTGTAGACTTCTTAACAGTGTGCAGAATTGCAAACATTGTACGTCAACGCGAACATAAAAACCATACTGTGAGAAACGTGCTGTCTTTGATATTCCGGTCGGATTACAAAATCCACACGAGAAGTATGTCAATCCCACGTGGTATCTTACGTTACTCTTACCATATAAGTGTGTGATTTTCATTGCTTTTCTATTCTTGTGAAGAATTCTATGCGAAGTATATCTAATGTAAATTACACTGAAGAGCCAAAGAAATTGGTACACCTGCCTAATATCGAGCACGCAGAAGTGGCGTAACACGACGTGGCATAGACCCGACTAATGTCTGAAGCAGTGCTGGAGGGAACTGACATCATGAATCCTGCAGGGCTGCCCACAAATCCGTAAGAGAACGAGAGGATGGAGATCGCTTCTGAAAAGCACGTTGCAAGGCATCCCAGATATGCTCAATAATGTTCATGTCTGGAGAGTTTGGTGGCCAGTGGAAGTATTTGAACTCAGAAGAGTATCCTGGACCCACTCTGTAGCAATTCTGGACGTGTGGGGCGTCGCATTGTCTACATCTACATCTACATTTATACTCCGCAAGCCACCCAACGGTGTGTGGCGGAGGGCACTTTACGTGCCACTGTCATTACCTCCCTTTCCTGTTCCAGTCGCGTATGGTTCGCGGGAAGAACGACTGTCTGAAAGCCTCTGTGCGCGCTCTAATCTCTCTAATTTTACATTCGTGATCTCCTCGGGAGGTATAAGTAGGGGGAAGCAATATATTCGATACCTCATCCAGAAACGCACCCTCTCGAAACCTGGCGAGCAAGCTACACCGCGAAGCAGAGCGCCTCTCTTGCAGAGTCCGCCACTTGAGTTTGTTAAACATCTCCGTAACGCTATCACGGTTACCAAATAACCCTGTGACGAAACGCGCCGCTCTTCTTTGAATCTTCTCTATCTCCTCCGTCAACCCGATCTGGTACGGATCCCACACTGATGAGCAATACTCAAGTATAGGTCGAATGAGTGTTTTGTAAGCCACCTCCTTTGTTGATGGACTACATTTTCTAAGGACTCTCCCAATGAATCTCAACCTGGTACCCGCCTTACCAACAATTAATTTTATATGATCATTCCACTTCAAATCGTTCCGCACGCTGCTGGAATTGTCCAAGTCGATGTCGGAATGCACAATGGACATGAATGGATGCAGGTGATCACACTGGATGCTTACGTATATGTCACCTGTCAGAATCGTATCTAGAGGTATCAGGGGTCCCATATCACTCCAACTGCAACATGTAACCAGTCATCAACAGTACAGTGTTGGTGTTGATGGGCGTAAAGCTCTGTGCCGTGCAGTTATCAATGGCATACGAGTGGGCCTTCGACTCCAAAAGCTCAAATCGATGGTGTTTCGCTGAATGGTTCGTACGCTGACACTTGTTGATGGCCCAGCACTGAAATCTGCAGCAATTTACGGAAGGGTTGCGCTTCTGTCACGTTGAACGTTGAACGGATCTTTTTCCGGCCGCAGCGATGTCGGAGATTAGATGTTTTACAGGATTCCTGATATTCACGGTACACTCGTGAAATGGTCGTACGGGAAAATACGTCATCGCTACCTCGAAGACGCTGAGTCCCATCGCGACGATTATAACACCACATTCAAACTCACTTAAATCTTGATAACGTGCCTTTATAGCATCAGTAACCGATCTAGCAATTTCACCAGACACTTGCCGCCTTACATAGATGTTACCGACCGCAGCGCCGTATTCTGTGTGTTGACATAACTCTGTATTTGAATACACATGCCTATACCAGTTTCTTTCGCGCTTCAGTGTATATTCAAGTGCTAAATAAAAAATTGTGACATGCAACAAGAACAATATCCAGTTCTCCTAGTTCCTCATTTGTGCGATATCAGAATCAGGTGTTTCTCAGGTTTAATCATGAACAGTATTTAAGGCGCAATTCATTCACTTACCGTGAGGCAGAACGAAAGTGTGGTCGAAGGAAATATACCTGTCTTACCTTTGCGTTAGACATAAATAAGTCCGCAGTTATTTTTGCTTTGTTAATTTATTCACAATACGTGACAATGCGTTTCGAACGTAATCTCTTCTAAAACTATAATTTAATGTAAGAACTATCGAGATGGGCTGCGTAGTGGGTAACACATTAGATATGAATTCAGAAAGAACAAGGTTCAAATCTATCCATTCAGATATAGTTTGCATGCGGTCTTCCTGAATTGATTAAAACGAGTGTCAGATGGTTTATTTGGGAAGGACGGAGCCCTTTCTCACATTTGTCCTACTCGAGTTAGTGTTCCGTCTGCAGTGAATTCGTCGTGGATGGTTGTTAAACTGTAATTTTCCTTTTCAGACATTTAATTACATCGTCGCATATGACACAGTAATGACGTGTGACAATTTTCATGCCGTTAACTGGCGTTTTAGTTGTACTATATGTAGGATACTTCTCTCCAACTATCACTGCTGTATACTTACGTGAAAGAAGTTGAAGCATTTAGCTCCTTTGTCGTTACGCCCACTCTCAGTCAATAAACTGCACGTCTTACAGAGCAGGCTTCCGCAGCCGGTACTTGAAATTCTCGATGATTTTCATTTTATGGGCATTACGCCGTGTCCTAAGACGTATTTGTTTCGTCTCGTTATGTTGTAGATATTGTCGATGACTATAAAGATATCGTTAGCTGGTTTTTTAACTTACACAAGCTCAGCAAGCCGAATCGTGACATTATCCGACTACTGCCAAAGAGCGCAGAGTCGCTCCCATATCTGTTACGGGACTTGTACTGCATAAGAATTTGTGCCATTTGCTTCATTTAGCACTAAGCCTCAGAACGTGCCTATTATCAGTCCTCCTTTTCTTTGAAAATCAAACAGCATCAACTCTTCTGCAGTACAAGTTCCACAACACACGTCAGCGCGATTTTGCAATCTTTGGCAGCGTCAGATGAAGTTAAAACACCTTCGTTTAAGTTAGATAATCAGCTGACAGCGTCTTTGTATCATATGAGGATATCTAAAGACTCTAGCAGACAAACGTTAGGCAGACAAATATGCCTTACACAACTGCCTAATGCCTATATACCTACGCCTACATCTACATATATACTCCGCAAGCCACCGTACGGTGCGTGGCAGAGGGTACCCTGCACCACTATTTGTCATTTCCTTTCAAAAATGGTTCAAATGACTCTGAGCACTATGGGACTTAACATCTATGGTCATCAGTCCCCTAGAACTTAGAACTACTTAAACCTAACTAACCTAAGGACAGCACACAACACCCAGTCATCATGAGGCAGAGAAAATCCCTGACCCCGCCGGGAATCGAACCCGGGAACCCGGGCGTGGGAAGCGAGAACGCTACCGCACGACCACGAGCTGCGGACCATTTCCTTTTCTGCTCCACTCGTAAATAGAGGGAGGGAAAAACGACTGTCTATATGCCTCCGAATGAGCCCTAATTTCTCGTATTTTATCTTCATGGTTTTTACGCGCAACGTATGTTGGCGGCTGTAGAATCGTTCGGCAGTCAGCATCAAGTGCCGGTTCTCTAAATTTTCTCAACAGTGTTTCTCGAAAAGAACGTCACCTTCCCTCCAGGAATTCCCAGTTGAGTTCCCGAAGCATCTCCGTAACACTTACGTGTTTTTGGAACCTACTAGTAACAGATCTAGGAGCCCGCCTCTGAACTGCTTCGATGTCTTCCTGTCACATTTCCCTGGGGCGCTGCTGACGATACCCCTGCCTCTGATGAACACTCACCGTCGAGGACAACATTTAAGATCTTCGAGCCACTCTCATATCTGTGAACTTATTCCATATGCTCCTATCTTCGTTAACAGCCTGCAATGGGGCACCGTGTCAAATGATTTCCGGAAATCTAGAAATATTTAATCTATCTGTTGCCCTTCATCCATTGTTCTCAATATACACTCCTGGAAATTGAAATAAGAACACCGTGAATTCATTGTCCCAGGGAGGGGAAACTTTATTGACACATTCCTGGGGTCAGATACATCACATGATCACACTGACAGAACCACAGGCACATAGACACAGGCAACAGAGCATGCACAATGTCGGCACTAGTACAGTGTATATCCACCTTTCGCAGCAATGCAGGCTGCTATTCTCCCATGGAGACGATCGTAGAGATGCTGGATGTAGTCCTGTGGAACGGCTTGCCATGCCATTTCCACCTGGCGCCTCAGTTGGACCAGCGTTCGTGCTGGACGTGCAGACCGCGTGAGACGACGCTTCATCCAGTCCCAAACATGCTCAATGGGGGACAGATCCGGAGATCTTGCTGGCCAGGGTAGTTGACTTACACCTTCTAGAGCACGTTGGGTGGCACGGGATACATGCGGACGTGCACTGTCCTGTTGGAACAGCAAGTTCCCTTGCCGGTCTAGGAATGGTAGAACGATGGGTTCGATGACGGTTTGGATGTACCGTGCACTATTCAGTGTCCCCTCGACGATCACCAGTGGTGTACGGCCAGTGTAGGAGATCGCTCCCCACACCATGATGCCGGGTGTTGGCCCTGTGTGCCTCGGTCGTATGCAGTCCTGATTGTGGCGCTCACCTGCACGGCGCCAAACACGCATACGACCATCATTGGCACCAAGGCAGAAGCGACTCTCATCGCTGAAGACGACACGTCTCCATTCGTCCCTCCATTCACGCCTGTCGCGACACCACTGGAGGCGGGCTGCACGATGTTGGGGCGTGAGCGGAAGACGGCCTAACGGTGTGCGGGACCGTAGCCCAGCTTCATGGAGACGGTTGCGAATGGTCCTCGCCGATACCCCAGGAGCAACAGTGTCCCTAATTTGCTGGGAAGTGGCGGTGCGGTCCCCTACGGCACTGCGTAGGATCCTACGGTCTTGGCGTGCATCCGTGCGTCGCTGCGGTCCGGTCCCAGGTCGACGGGCACGTGCACCTTCCGCCGACCACTGGCGACAACATCGATGTACTGTGGAGACCTCACGCCCCACGTGTTGAGCAATTCGGCGGTACGTCCACCCGGCCTCCCGCATGCCCACTATACGCCCTCGCTCAAAGTCCGTCAACTGCACATACGGTTCACGTCCACGCTGTCGCGGCATGCTACCAGTGTTAAAGACTGCGATGGAGCTCCGTATGCCACGGCAAACTGGCTGACACTGACGGCGGCGGTGCACAAATGCTGCGCAGCTAGCGCCATTCGACGGCCAACACCGCGGTTCCTGGTGTGTCCGCTGTGCCGTGCGTGTGATCATTGCTTGTACAGCCCTCTCGCAGTGTCCGGAGCAAGTATGGTGGGTCTGACACACCGGTGTCAATGTGTTCTTTTTTCCATTTCCAGGAGTGTATAATGTGAGTAAAGGGAAAGCTGAGTTTCGCACGAGAGATGCTTTCTAAAACCGTGCTGATTCGTGGACATAAGCTTCTCAGTCTCAAGAAAGTTTATCATATCTGAACTGAGAATATTTTCAAAGATTCTGCAGCAGTCGGAAGTTAGGGATATTGTTCTGTAATTTTGCGGGTCCATTTTTTACCCTTCTTATATATTGGAGTCACGTGCGCCTTTTTCCAGTCACTTGAGACTTCGTGCTGGGCGAGAGATTCACGATAAAAGCAAGCTAGGTAAGGGGCCAGTGCCGTAGAGTACTCTTTGTGAAATCGAACTGGCATTTCATCCGGTACCTGGTGATTTACTTGCTTTCAAATCTTTCAATTGTCTCTCATTGCCAGGTATGCTTATTACTATGTCGTCCATACGGAAGTGTGTCCGATGGTCAAATGACGGTATGTTTGTACGGTTCTCCTGTGTGAACGATTTCTTGAACGTGAAATTTAGAACTTCGGTTTTCGTTTTGCTGTCTTCAACTGCCACACCAGACTGGTCAACAAGGGAGTGAATGGAAGCCTTAGACCAGCTTAGCGATTTTACATACGACCAGAATTTTCTCTGGTTCTCAGCCAGATGTTTTGCTAAGGTGTGACGGTGGTAGCTGTTGTATGCTTCGCGCGTAGATATTTCCACAGACGCAAGAATATCTATTAACCTTCGCTTTACGTCATTTGTGCGTTCCCTTTTGAACCGAGAATGCAACAGTCTGTGCTTCCTCAGCATCCGTTATTAAACCATAGTGGGTCTTTTCCATCCTTTACCCACTAACTAGATACAGAGCTCTCCAGATGACGATTCACAATCTGCTTAACTTTGCCCATAAGTTCTCTACACCCATCTTATTGGAACTAAGTGATGACAATTCACTGTCTAAGGGAGATGTTAATAACTGCTTATCTGCTCTGTCTAGCAGAAACACTCTCCTAGCCTTCTTGACTGACTTATTAACTTTAGTAATCATAGTTGCTAGAAAGTCATCATGATTGCTAATCCCCGTTTCATTACCGACATTGTCGATAAGGTCCGGACTATTTTTAGCTACAAGGTCTAAGATATTTCCATTGCGTGTGGGCTGCCGAATTAGCTGCTCAAGACATAACTAAAATCAGATGTAAATTGGAGCAGCCGGCCGGGGTGGCCGAGCGGTTCTAAGCGCTACAGTCTGGAACCGGGCGACCGCTACGGTCGCAGGTTCGAAACCTGCCTCCGCATGGATGTGTGTGATGTCGTTAGGTTAGTGAGGTTTAAGTAGTTCTGAGTTCTAGGGGACTGATGACCTCAGAAGTTAAGTCCCATAGTGCTCAGAGCCATTTGAACCAAATTGGAGCTTCCGCGCCGTTCTGAATACCGCATGTTTGATTTTTTGAAACTGAATGAAAGCTTCACCGACAATATTCTAAGAAAGTACAAATAAACGTGTTGCACGAGCTTGGAGGAGCCTAGCATTTTCTTGGATGAAATGAAAAATAGCCTAAAAATCTAAATACGTAGCGGTCGACGTAATGCATATGTTAGATTCTAAAGGGGAATCATCGCATGTTCTTGTTATTTAGAAAGCTGTCAGCTTAAGAGAAGAACGGCTCAGTACTAATGTCGATAACAAATTTTATAGGTAGTACCTGCCATTCACTTTGTAGTACACTCTCGCACAAATGGTTTATCCAAGTGATGGATTTGTACGCCATCTGACGGGACATGCTACATACTCAGATTGTCTATATAGAATGCAGGAAAAAGAGGGACCCAGCTGTGACTGCACCAGACCACGTCCTATTGGAATGTCCAGTTTGAGTCCTTGATGGAGGGAGGGAAACAGTAGCGTCAGTATCAGTGCACTTCTATCTACGAAGTAGTGTGTAATGAGCTGTATTTTGGCTTCTTGAATGTGACGAATTACGAGTAAGTCGTCTGGCAGCCAACAGAGAACATGGAGACCAACTTGCACAGGTCACACCAATAGTTAATAGAGGCCGTAGGAGTAATCCACTGAATTACAGGCCCATATCGTTAACGTTGATATGTAGCAGGATTCTGCAACATGTATTGTGTTCGAACATTATGAATTACCTCGAAGAGAACGGTCTATTGACACGCAGCCAACACGGATTGGAAAAACATCGTTTTTGTGAAACACAACTAGCTCTTCACACACACGAAGTGTTGAGTGCTATTGACAAGGGATTTCAAATTGATTCTGTATTTCTAGATTTCCAAAAGGCTTTTGACTCTGTACCACACAAGCAACTTGTAGTGAAATTGCGTGCTTATGGAGTACCGTCTAAGTTATGTAACTGTATTCGTTATTTCCTGCCAGAGATGTCACAGTTCGTAGTAATTAAGAGACAATAATCGAGTAAAACAGAAGTGATATCTTGCGTTCCCTGAGGTAGTGTTATAAGCCCTCCGCTGTTACTTATCTATATAAACGATTTGGGAGACGATGTGATCTTATGTTGATTGCAGATGATGCTGTCGTTTATCGTCTATTATAGTCATTATAATATCAAAATAAATTGCAAAATGATTTAGAAAAGATATCTGTATGGTGCAAAAATTGGCAATTGACCGTAAATAACGAAAAGTATGAGGTCATCTACACGAGTGCTGTAAGGAATCCGTTAAACTTCGGTTACGCGATAAATCAATCAAATCTAAAGGCCGTAAATTCAACTAAATACCTATGAGTTACAATTACTAACAACCTAAATTCGAAAGAACTCATAGAAAATGTTGTGGGGAAGGCAAACCAAAGACCGCGTTTTATTGGCAGGACACTTAGAAGATGCAACATATCTACTAGAGGGACTGCCTACACTACGCTTGTCCGTCCTCTTTTAGAGTACTGCTGCGCGGTGTGGGTTCCTTACCAGACAGGATTAACAGAGTACATCGAGAAAGTCCAAAGAAGGGCAACACGTTTTGTATTATCGCGAAATAAGAGAGACAGTGTCACTGAAATGATATAGGATTTGGGGTGGACATCACTAAAACAAAGGCGTTTATCGTTGCGCGGAATCTTCTCACGAAATTTCAATCACCAGCGTTCTCCTACGAATGCGAAAATATTTTGTTAACGCCGACCTACACAGGGAGAAACTATCATCATAATAAAAAAAGGGAAATCAGAACTCGCAAGAAAAGATATATGTGTTCGTTTTCTCCGCGCGCTATTAGAGACTGGAATAATATAGAATTATTGTGAAGATGGTTCGATGTACCCTCTGCCAGGCAATTCAGTGTGATTTGCAGAGTATCGATGTAGATGCAGATAAACGACTGCGTGCCCAGAATAGGAGGATGTTACGTGCCGTGGAGGAGGGAAATGGCTCGATAACAGGATAAGAATGGAGGGAAAAGCCGTCAGTTTGTCTTCGGATCCGAAGTCGACTTCGAAAGGGAGACTCGATCTGCAGTACCTCACCTACCATACAGCTGCTGAAATGGGAAATAACACAGCACACCGGATCCATGAGGTTCCTAAAGTTAGTGTGAAAATGAAACTGGACATTGAGTACCCGAGTCACTGAAATTATCTAAAATTACTCAAAAATATTTGTACGCCTGTTCCACATATTTGTCGAGTAATGACAAATCTATTTCCTTCTTTCTCATTACTGTTCTTATTTCTATTCCATCTATCACACTTCATATTGTTATTTGTTGTTAGTAATTATTATTAGTTTTTCTTTATTATATTAGGTGAACAATAGAGGTTGTGCAATAATTGGTGCAGGAAGTTGAATTACATTGGGTGAAATATAAGAAAGTACAGATGAGCTTCGTGTCGTCTGGCTCAAACACTGGCTGTAAGCTGAATGGCATTTCCATATCCTCATCCAAAATATCGCTTTATCGGAGGATGATCCACAAAAAAATGTAAGAACTAAGTATAGAAACAATTTCCTTGATAGAAATTGAACTGTGGAATATGCTGTTGGCAAAGCAGCAACTTTACCTTCCGATGACATCAAGTCGTCAAGGACTTCACGTCTGGATTCAACTACAGTCGCCAACAATGCAGTGTGTGTGTCAGGAGACCGTCTTCGTATGAAGTAAGCACGGCTTGAATGCGGTAAACAGGTTACGGTGTGTAGTGGGTCTATGAATCACCAGAAGCGGGCAATTTAATAACTGGATCTGATAGACTATGTTATCGTTGTTGTTGTCTTCAGTCCGAAGACTTGTCTGATGCAGCTCTCGACGCTAATGAACCCTGTAAAACCTCCATCATCTCTGCATAACTACCGCAATCTACTCTACTACTGTCGACATGCCTTCGTATTTCTTTCTCTACAATCTCAACTCCCAACTCCCCCTATCACGTACGCACGCACGCACGCATACACACACACACACACACACACACACACACACACACTCTTCCCTGCAATACCATATTTGCAGATCCTTAATGCCTCAGGATGTGTCGTACCAACCGTTCCCTTCTTTTGGCCAAGTTGCACCATAAATTTCTTTTCTTCTAATTTGCATTTAGTATTTGTGCGTTAGTTATCCGATCTACCTATTTAATTTTCAACATTCTTCAGCCACATTGCATGTCAAAAGATTCTTCTCTTTTCTTCTTGCCTAACATGTTTATCGTCCACGCTTCACTTCAGTACAAGGCTACACTCTAGACAAATACCTTTCGAAAATATTTCCGAAAACCTAAATTTATATTCGATGTTAACAAATTTTTCTTTTTCAGAAAAGCTTTCCGTGTTATTAGGGATAAGCTTCACAGCTATTGTTTCCTTTTCATGTTCTTCGAGGTTTACAATTGCTGCCTGGCTTATACACACGTTGTAGGTAACCTTTCCCTCCCTTTATTTTATCCCCCCTATCTCCAGAATTTCAAAATGAATTCCAGTCAGCCTTATCAAAATTTTCTTCGAATCTACAAATGGTATAAACGTTAGTTTTCCTTTCTTCATTCTATCTTTTAAAATAACACTTAAGATAAGTATTGCCTCGCATGTACATACACTAGTGCGGATTCAAAAATAATTTTCCCTGAAGTCAGCTTCTATGCTTTTCCATTCTGCTGTAATTAATTCGTGCCAATATTTTGCGAGAATGATTTTTTAAATTGATAGACAATTTTCACACATGTCAGCACTTGCCGTCTTTGGTATAGGGATTACTAAATGCCGGCCGAAGTGGCCGTGCGGTTCTAGGCGCTGCAGTCTGGAACCGCGAGACCGCTACGGTCGCAGGTTCGAATCCTGCCTCGGGCATGGATGTGTGTGATGTCCTTAGGTTAGTTAGGTTTAACTAGTTCTAAGTTCTAGGGGACTAATAACCTCAGAAGTTGAGTCCCATAGTGCTCAGAGCCATTTGAACCATTTTGATTACTAAATTTCTGTTGAAGTCTAAGTGTATTTGTAAAACAATAAACTGGTAGCTAAGATCTTAGCTACCAGTTTATTGTTTTACAAGCATTTAGATCGCTCCCACATGAGCACAATGTGCTCCCTACAAAATCTAAGAGTATTTATTTTATCTTATTTATTTTGCATACCAGGTGGGATAGTGTTGTCATGGTATGTTCTCCGAAGGATCTCAGTATGTCTGAAGGAATATCTTCTACTCCAGAGGCCTTGTTTCGACTAAGGTTTTTCAGTGCTTTGTTTGTATCCAAACGATATGTAGTCAGTACCCTTCTCAAAACAAGAAAAAAATTTCACTTAGAACAGCACAAATTTACGTAAGAACGCTGTATTCACAAAAACGTGAGTCGACATAAAAGCTAAAGGGGTTGGACAAAAACAAGGTAACACCGCAGAAAATGCTTGTTTGAATATATATGCAGGTGCTAGCCAAGCCTGCAGATGGCACTGTTGTATTTGAACACGAACGGCGCTTCTGCAATGCCCTCAATTAGTCCATCAATCAAAAAACTTAGGGTAAAAGGACGGGGGGGGGGGGGGGGGGAGTTAGAAGCGCGAGGAAAGGTAGGTCGCCGGATTAAGTTCATGCTCTTCCCTCCTTCATAGGTCTGCAGGCTGAAGGTTGAGTAGGTGATTCCCCATTCTGTCTGCCCCAAAGCAACTACAGGGTGTTTCACAAAGTCATCCGGCGACCTCCACAGAGCGCCTTATTAACCACTGGTAACGCACTGCCAGTCATGCCCGGAGAGTGTTTATTTGCACAAAATGCATTAACACTGCATAGAATGCAGGTATACGTTACTAATATAACACTTACACAGGTAATGCATATGGACAGAATCCACGTAAACCTATGCACGATGTTCTCCACTGCTAAAGTAGAAACTGATTCTTAGTAATCGTGTACGACAGCTGTAGTGGCCTGGGGAAGGCAACTTACCCCACCATGGGTGCCGCTCTCTTTTAAGTTTACAGACAGCTACACATCCACAGCATTTGTGAACTCAAACACACCGAAGTATCTTGAACACAATCACATCCTCCATGCCAGCCAGCATAGTTTTCAGAGGCATCGGGGGGCTAAACCAGACTCGCAGTTTTTTCAAATGGCCTCTTGAATGTTATGGACCAAGGCAGTCAAGTAGATTTATTTCATGACTTCATGAAAGCACTTGACACAGTACAACACCAGCGAATATTGACGAGGGTATCACGTGTGGTACCAAACAAAATATGTGACTAGAATGAGGATTTCTTGGTGGGGAGGATGCACATGTTATATTGTATAGCGAGTCATGCACGGTTATAGAAGCTACTTCAGGTGTGCCTCCGCGAAGTGTTGGAACATTTTCTGCTAATATTGCACATTAATACTCTGCTAAACAACACTAATAGTGACGTCAGACTTTTCGCAGTAGATGCACTTAAATTGCTCGACAAAAACGTGAAGCTCCTAGAAAGGGAGAAACGAAATGAAACTTCACGGGTTGAGAGATCGATTGGTTGAGGGGAGGGGTCCAAACAGCGAGGTCATCAGTCTCATCGGATTAGGGAAGGAAGTCAGCCCTGCCCTTTCAAAGGAATCATCCCAGCATTTGCCTGTGGCGATTTAGGGAAATCACGGAATACCTAAATCAGGATGGCCGAACGCGGGTTTGAACCGTCGTCCTCCCGAATGAGAATCCAGTGTGCTAACCATGGCGGCACCTGGCTGTGTAGCGTTGAGACGGTATTTGATGTTATCTACAGGTGCAGAATGCCTTGAGGAATTTCAGGTAGATTGTACAGCTGAAAGAAGTACTCTGAAAAAAAAAGCAGACGCTTTAAAAGTCAACATTCTCACTTTATTCCAGTGAATGGGGTCACTATCGGGCACGCCCTGGGGTCGTAGAACAGCCAGTGAGGATCACGGCAGATATCGTTAAGTAAGGGAACGAAATCCGAGAACACTCAGTAGAGAGACGTGAAGAAAAGACTTGATGTCGAGTTGACAGTCAGGTCGAGACAGACTGTCCGTCTGTAGCGTGACACTCCAGCCGATCCTCGCAACCTACACGTGATTTTCCCCCCCCATGTCCCCTATTAGCTTCTCTGGTGATGAGTCTAGACTTGTCAGTCAGCGTTTTTGTTAGAACAAACACCCTCTGCTGATGCGATGGTTCTGCTTGGCACGTAGATCACAGTAAATTTATACTGGAAGAGTGTCAGAAAACGCGATGAAAATTGAAGTGGAAGAAAACGTAAAATTAACGAACAAAATTCCCGATATCTCCTAGCCTGCCAAAATAAGCTCCACAGTTATTTTAGTAATTACAATATCGAGTCAAATTTATAAAGAACCTAGCATTATGAGCCCACTTATCAGTATGACGTTACACTTCCTCTGGCCTGGATGCAGGCGATGATTCGGTGAGGAAGGCTACCATAAAACCATTGTATCCTCTCCAGAACAGGTGCGCCCACAACTGTTGTAACTGGTCCTTCAGATCCTGGATACTGCCACTGGGACGAAGATGACGTCCGTACTGGTCTCACATATGTTCTCACGGGGACAGATCTTGGGATCTTGTTGGCCACAGGAGTACCTCTTCATTGCGCAGAGATTTCGTAGAGACACGTCCCGTGGCACCACGATATTGTCACATGAGACGTAACGTATGAGGACGCAGGATGTCTGCAGTTGTGCCATCAGAGTTCCCTCGATGACTATCGGCCGATATCTGAACTCATATCCGAGTGGTCATCTCACCATGACGTCAGGAATAACACCGCTTTGCCTCTCCAAAACATTGAAAGAATGGAGCCTCTCCTAAGGTCATCGGAGTCGGTCAGAACTGTGATTTACCACTGAACCCGATGCGATGCCATTCATCTGCAGTCCATGCTGCCTGATCACGGCATGGGACGGTAATTCCATAGTGAGACTGCTGCTAGTGCTAGTCTCAGAGCAATGGTGCATGATCACTCAGATATTGTAGGGCGCCCGATGGCATGGGCAGATGTGAAGAGGTTATGGTGTGCCTGGTTGTTTGTTTTTTTTTGGGGAAGGAGACCAGACAGCGTGGTCATCGGTCTCATCGGATTAGGGAAGGACGGGAAAGGAAGTCGGCCGTGCCCTTTCAGAGGAACCATCCCAGCATTTGCCTGGAGTGATTTAGGGAAATCACGGAAAACCTAAAGCAGGATGGCCGGACGCGGGATTGAACCGTCGTCCTCCCGAATGCGAGTCCAGTGTCTAACCACTGCGCCACCTCGCTCGGTGTGTGCCTGGTGCGCAACATGGTTATACTCCTTTGTAGTGGTTACATGTGACTGATCGGAATCTTGACGTCGAGTATATTTGCTCTCACGTTTCCATGCCGTCCAATATCGGGCCACTGTCACGTTCGAATGCCCCAAAAATCTGAATACTGTACGATTCGACCAGCCAGCCAGATACATAAATGCGGACGGTATGTCTAACCCGAAAGTTAACGATACTTTTAACGTTTTTTATGTATCTGGAAACAAAACAAGTAAATCGATACTTCTAAAAAAGGCAGGCCTACAATTTTCCAGTTTAACGTTTTTCGATCAGAGATATAGTTTTTCGTATGTGATTGCAGGTTTTTTTCGGCGTATATCGGCTATGAAATCTTCTCGGGTTAGCAGCCGAGTGGCGGCATCGTCTCATCTTCAGGCGAAGGTGATGGATACGGAATCCATTGAAACGTTGCCACAAGACGACGACGCCACTCAGCTGATAACCTGAGAAGACTTAATAGTTTTTCAATTATTTAAGAAGAACGTATTTACCATTTTGCGGATTTTTGGCTATATTCGCCATCTTGAATCGAGTTTCATGAAATAGAAACTATATCTAAAAATTAATTTCCTAAACGCTCATACTTTTTGTTTTCAGGTAATAATTACTGCGATATCTTCTTCATAATGCTTGGAATGGAAGCCCGCTGCTCCCCGCGAGGCAAGTGCCTTAATTACTGCGTCACCTTATTTTGCGTGATTACGTATATGGCGATGGCTTCTGTGTATTCAGTGTCACGGGATCACATAACATTAAAGCAACTGTGCACTGAACTGTTCGATGCGATTCCTCGGTATCAAACGAACGAGGAATAAATGCACACAACCTTGCCGTAACTCTCGGTAAGCACGTTTTATATGCTGGGTGGCAATCACAGGAAGTATCGAATGCTTTTGAGAATTCTAGAACAACGGAATCTATTGGCACACACTTCACTGCCTCGACGGGCTAAGAAATTTTACGGTGTGCGATAATACCAGTGTTTTTTAAACCCTCATTGCAATTTTTATTTCTTCTCGGATCGCGAGGGGAAAAAGACGTATTGTCCCGCAGGTAGTTTCGCGCCGTCACTCTTTAATGAGTATCCTACTGCGCCACCGTTCGCACCAATACCAACGAAGAGCGAATGTGTTCTCTGAATCAGTTACGGGCTATCAAGAAAAGATAGCATGCTGTCGCACTTCTCGCTACTCTTTGTGCTACAGCCACGAAACAGCTGCATGTAGCAATGAAATAGCCACGTGTAAACAATAGCACATATAAACACATTGACGACCCGTAACACGAGTCTCCCCATTTTCTTGTTAACGTGAATTACACGCTCTAGTGCGAACAGCCGTTTTACCGAGAAACTTCAGGTACTTCAGTATGTCCATAGCAATGAAATCTGTTTATTCTAGCGATTCTCTAAGAAACGAAATGCCCGACAGGAAATTACAAAACCACTTCAGAAATCTCTACATCTGCATCTACATTTATACTCCGCAAGCCACCCAACGGTGTGTGGCGGAGGGCACTTTACGTGCCACTGTCATTACCTCTCTTTTCTGTTCCAGTCGTGTATGGTTCGCGGGAAGAACGACTGTCGGAAAGCCTCCGTGCGCGCTCGAATCTCTCTAATTTTACATTCGTGATCTCCTCGGGAGGTATAAGTAGGGGGAAGCAATATATTCGGTACCTCATCCAGAAACGCACCCTCTCGAAACCTGGACAGCAAGCTACACCGCGATGCAGAGCGCCTCTCTTGCAGAGTCTGCCACTTGAGTTTGCTAAACATCTCTGTAACGCTATCACGGTTACCAAATAACCCTGTGACGAAACGCGTCGCTCTTCTTTGGATCTTCTCTATCTCCTCCGTCAACCCGATCTGGTACGGATCCCACATTGATGAGCAATACTCAAGTATAGGTCGAACGAGTGTTTTGTAAGCCACCTCCTTTGTTGATGGACTACATTTTCTAAGACCCTCCCAATGAATCTCAACCTGGTACCCGCCTTACGAACAGTTAATTTTATATGATCATTCCACTTTAAATCGTTCCGTACGCATACTTCCAGATATTTTACAGAAGTAACTGCTACCAGTGTTTGTTCCGCTATCATATAATCATACAATAAAGGATCCTTCTTTCTATGTATTCGCAATACATTACATTTGTCTATGTTAAGGGTCAGTTGCCACTCCCTGCACCAAGTGCCTATCTGCTGCAGATCTTCCTGTATTTCACTACAATTTTCTAATCTCGATGCTAACTACGTATTTTCATCGCCCTTCCAAGAAAAAAAGTAGCGCATAGGAAATAGAGTTCATTCATGGAGCTAAAAAAAGAAAGAAAGTAGTAAAAACACAAAGAAGAAATTAATGTGTCTGTCCATTGTGTAGAAAATTAAACGTAGTGTTCTTCAAATATGCTGTAAGTACGCTCCAATTGATGGGAGAGACGGTCGGTGTAGCGGACATGATTTGCAGTTGGCCCTCAACATAAACAAATATGATGCACTGCGCAGAATAAGACGGATACATACGTTATTGTATAAATACACGAATACCGAATAGTTACTGAAAGCAGTCACATCCATTAAATATCTGGGAGTATGTGCAAGGAGCGATTTAAAGTGGAATGATCGCATAAGACTGACAATGGGAAAGACATATTCCAGAATGAGATTTATTAAAAGAATCCATCCATGAAAAAGATAGCTTATAAATTCCTCGTTCGACTGATACTCGAGTGTAAGTCATCAAACTGGGAGTTTTGCCCGTTTGGAATGAAAAGTACCTGTATTTCGTCACAGGTTCGTTTAATAAGCTCGAAAGTGTCACGGTGCTCGTTCAACTCCAGTGGCAGGTGCTACAAATAGGCGTCGCCCACCACGCCGCGATTAACTGTCACAATTTCTAGAGCGTACGTTCCTAGACTCCTCAACCAGTATATTGCCTCCTCCGACGTATATCTCGAGAGACGGCGACGAAGATAAAATTAGAGAGGTTGGAACTCAGACGGAGACGTACCAGCAACCGCAGTAATTCTTTCCCCCAAAAATATCTGACCTACACTGATCGGACAGAAGGCGAGGGAGGCGCTGGATATAATGTTCGGCCGGCAGCCTATGAAGCGTGTGCGGGGAATTTGTGTCCCTACAATTCTTGTGGAAACGTGTTCCTGACGCAGCACGATTTATTCTCACGGTAGACCGTCGATCGCCCCGTTTGGCGACTGGCGTCATTTCTGCAAACACTTGTGATAGTGCTGTCCGGCGGTTTTCGGTGTTGGATCATTGTCTCTGAGATACTCAAGAACCACCCTACACAGTGCTGACCTCGGGAAACACGAATCCTTGTGTCAATCTCCGATATGCACTGAAACATGCATATTGCACCGATTATCATCCCACGTTCACAGCCGGTTAAGACGCGATGTGCTGTCGTATTCACTACACATCTGTCTGAAATAGATTTATTTATTATGTTGTAACCTGTTACCTATAGTTTAAAAACAGGCTGTTTTCGTTCTTAGAGAAATTATTACTATTAACAGCACTTTTTTCCTATACAATGGAAACTGAGACAATATAAGTTATTACATCCACACTATACTAGTCCACATCACAACAACTTTTTCCACTATTAAGAAAAACTACTCCTACTTTCAAATCTAACTATATCTACCGCTATTATTTCTTTACAAATTTTTCCTCCTATTCGTCACTAATGAACAAAACTAATTGAAAAAGGTTGTAAATGGCGATAACACCACTTCTCGACTGCCGCAATCCACAATACACTCCTTCACTGCCCAGTTCGTAGGGACATCCTGTACCATTCCTTGGGCGCTGTAGAGTCTGCTGTGATTGCATCTGGCTCTTCGGCTGTCTGTCGGCATTCTTTTGGGGACGATTTCCTGTTGCGATGGAGCATCGTTCCAACCAGTGAGGTTCGCAACCACCCCGGTTTCTAGTTCTCTGGATGGCAAGACGCGATTAACCGTTGCGCTTCCTCTCCCGTGTTGTTCTTACAATCGCCATGCATTCACTGTTGGTTGTTCGTCTGCCGGAACTATTGACCTTAGCTGTCGTTGCTGTGTTGTTCTCGAGCTTCTGTCGCAACCTCCCATACTGCAGTAGCCAGCGGTTAAGAACATCGCGTCGCTCCTGTGGTGTACGGTTAGCGTCTTTGAATAGTAAACAAGAATGTCCTCCGTCCCGGGTTCGAAATCCGCCCCAGCTTAAACTTTGGTATATAATCAGCATTGGCGGCGGAAGACTACCGGCATAAGATGTCACACTCATTCTGCCAAGGGCCTTGTCAAAGAGGGCGGAGGCGTGGACAGAGGTTCAGCGCACTCTATTGTCCTTGGGGTGGGAAATTGCCCCTATAGGCGGAAGAATCAGCAATGATCAACGGCATAAGGATGCAGAATTCAATGGAAACCACTGCATTAAAGACACGTAACGTGTATCCACATACATGTGGCCTATAACTGCAAAAGTGTCATGATGATCTCTCCATTGGCAAAAGATTCCGGAGTCCTCGATTCGGATGTTCGGGAGGGGATTGCCAAGGAGGAGATGACCATGAGAAAAAGCATTACTAATCAAAGATAGAATAACCTTCTACGAGTCGTGGCGTGGAATGTCAGAAGCTTGAACGTGGTAGGGAAGCTAGAATATCAGAAGTGAAATGCAAAGGATCAGTATAGATATAGTAGGGGTCTGTGAAGTCAAATGGAAGGAAGGCAGGGATTTCTCATCAGATGAGTACAGGGTAATATCAGCAGCAGCAGAAAATGGTGCATCGGGAGTATCATTCGTTATGAATGAAAAGGTAGGGCAGAGAGTGTGTTACTGTGAACAGTTCAGTGATACGGTAGTACTTATCACAATCGACAGAAAACCAACACAGACAACGATAGTTCAGGTATACATACCGACGTCAAAAGTTGAGGATGAAGAGATCGGAAAAGTATATGAGGATAATGAAAGGGTAATACAAAACGCAAGGGGAGATGAAAATCTAATAGTCATGGGAGACTGGAATGCAGTTCAAATGGTTCAGATGGCTCTGAGCACTATGGGACTCAACTGCTGTGGTCATAAGTCCCCTAGAACTTAGAACTACTTAAATCTAACTAACCTAAGGACAGCACACAACACCCAGCCATCACGAGGCAGAGAAAATCCCTGACCCCGCCGGGAATCGAACCCGGGAACCCGGGCGTGGGAAGTGAGAACGCTACCGCACGACCACGAGATGCGGGCTGGAATGCAGTTGTAGGGGAAGGAGTAGAAGAACGGGTTACAGGAGAATATGGGCCTGGTAAAGGAATGAGAGAGGAGAAAGACTAATTGAGTTCTGTAATAAATTTCAGCTAGTAATAGCGAATACTCCGTTCAAGAATTAAAAGAGGAGGAGGATGCCTAGAAAAGGCCGGGTGGTATCGGAAGATTTCAGTTACATTACATCATGGTCAGACAGAGATTCCGAAATCAGATACTGGATTGTAAGGCTTACGCAGGAGCAGGTTTAGACTCAGATCATAACGTAGTAGTGACGAAGAATAGGCTGAAATTTAAGAGATTATTCAGGAAGAACCAATACGCAAAAAAGTGGGATACAGAAGTACTAAGGAATGACGAGATACTCTTGAAGTTCTCCAAGGCTATAGATACAGCAATAACCAATAGCCCAGTAGGGAGTACAGAGGAATGGACATCTCTAAACAGGGCAATCACAGAAGTTGGAAAGAAAAACATAGGTACAAAGACTGTGGCTGCGAAGAAGCCATGGGTAACAGAAGAAACATTTCATTTGATCGATGAAAGAAGAAAGTACAAAAACGTTCAGGGAAATTTAGAAGTACAGAAATACAAGTCGCTGAGGAATGAAATAAACAGTAAGTGTAGGAAAGCTAAGACGAAATGGCTGCATGAAAAACGTGAAGAAATCGAAAAAGAAATACTTCTCGGAAGGACTGACTCAGCAGATAGGAAAATCAAAATAACCTTCGGTAAAATTAAAAGCAATTGTGATAATACTAAGAGTGCAATGGGAATTCCACTATTAAGTGCAGAGGAGAGAGCGGATAGGTGAAAAGAGTACATTGAAGGCCTCCATGAGGGGGAAGATTTGTCTGACGTAAATTTGAAATTTGTGGTAAGTTCCTATGGGACGAAACTGCTGAGGTCATCGGTCCCTAGGCTTACACACTACTTAATCTAACTTAAACTAGCTTACGCTAAGGACAGCACACATACCCATGCTCGAGGAAGGACTCGAACCTCCGATGGGGGAAGCCGCGCGAACCATGTCAAGACGCGTAAGATCGCTCGGCTACCCCGCGCGGCTTTGTCTGACGTGATAGAAAAAAGAAACAAATGGCGATTAGAAGGGATAGCTGATCCAGTATTAGAATCAGAATTTAAGAGAGCTTTGGAGGACTTACGATCAAATAAGGCAGACGGAATAGATA
Source organism: Schistocerca cancellata (assembly GCF_023864275.1). Classification (NCBI taxonomy): domain Eukaryota; kingdom Metazoa; phylum Arthropoda; class Insecta; order Orthoptera; family Acrididae; genus Schistocerca; species Schistocerca cancellata. The sequence goes on along the minus strand of NC_064629.1, from coordinate 103,700,638 downwards.
AAATTCCATCAGAATTTCATTGAGGGAAGTAGCTTAAATGAGAACAGCGAGAAATTTAACATCAGGACTGATGGTCAAAAAAAGTATATGAAGTTAGGAAGTCTATTACCTAGGCAGTAAAATAACCCGTGACGGACTGAGCACGGAGGACATCAAAAGCAGACTAGCACTGGAAGGAAGGGCATTCCTGACCAGGAGAAGTCTACTAATAACAAACAATGGCCTTCATTTGAGGAATAAATTTCTGAGAATGTACGTTTGGAGCACAGGATTTTATGGTACTGAAACATGGACTGTGGGAAAATCGGAACAAAAGAGAATCGAAGCATTTGAGATGTGGTGCTATAGACGAATGTTAAATATTAGGTGGACTGATAAGGTGAGGAACGAGGAGGTTCAGCGCAGAATCGGAGAGGACAGGAGCATGTGGGAAACACGGACACGGAGAAAGGACATGATGATAGGAAATCTAGTAAGACTTCAGGGAATGACTTCCTTGGTACTAGAGGGAGCTGTAGAAGGCAAAAACTGTAGAGGAAGACAGAGATTGGAATACGTTCCGCAATTAATTGATGACGAAGGTTGCAAGTGCCACTCTGGGGTGAAGAGAATGGCACAGGAGAGGAATTCGTGGCAGGCTGCATCAAACCAGTCAAAAGACTGATGACTCAAAAAAAAAAAAAAAAAAAAAAGGCATCAGCAATATTGTCCATGATCTATCATTCTGACTCGCAATGCAGTATCTCCATGACATCTAGTCTCCCGTGTCGATTCAGTTGCTGCTGATCAGTATCAGCAGAGCCTGGATACAGCGGACATTCCTACATAGAATGTTCTCAAAATAGTTCAAATGGCTCTGAGCACTATGGGACTTAACTTCTAAGGTGATCAGTCCCCTAGAACATAGAACTACGTAAACCTAACTAACATAAGGACATCACACACATCCATGCCCGAGGCAGGATTCGAACCTGCGACCGTTCCAGACTGTAGCGCCTTTAACCGCGTGGCCACACCGGCCGGCAATACGTTCTCGTGTGCCTTATTCATCAAAGGCACATTCGAAGGTTTGTCTGCAACCATTTCGATTCCAGGAGGTGTTGTAAGCCACATGGTGCATCGTTCGCAGCTCGTGGTCTAGTGGCAATCGTTGCTGCCTCTTAATCACGGGGTCCCGGGTTCGATTCCCGGCCGGCTCTGGGATTTTTTTCTCCTCTCGGGAACTGGGTGTTTGCCTTGTCCGCATCATTTCATCATCATTCGTGAAAGTGGCGAGACTGGACTGTGTAAAGATTGGGAAAGTGTACGAGCAGCGATAACCGTGCAGTTGAGCGCCCCACATCATCATCACATGGCGCGTCAAGGAGTGTTTGGTCTCTTTATGGATTTAGTTGCCTCATTCCCTATCTCTGATTTATATTTGGGAGAAAACCATATTCAGGCCTGTATTGCTTATTTCTTCAATATGTGCATTATAATGCACTATAATTTTTCGCTCGTCCAAGAAGCTGCATAGATATCTCGTGAAGGACGTTCTTTTTGTGGATCTGTTACATAATTTCAAGATCGGGTTTCTTAAAAGGTTCCCTTTCAATAACATGTACATGGTCTTTTCAGGTGCAACAAAAAATATAACTACCTGTGCATAGAAGGGGGATAATTGCTTTCAGCTGCAAGGGGACATCGAGCGGGATTAGTGGCGATGCGCGAAAGCGTGTACCAGACGGGATTCGAACCCGGAACTCCTCCGTAGTAGGCAGGTGCGGTAACCACTGCGCCATCCGGGACACAGTGTTATCGCGTAGATGAGTATTATCTTATATCGTGTAGATGAGTATTATCTTACAGACCTTCATATAATGTGAGATTTTGTTGCGATTTTTAACAAAATGGAGATGTGTGACTATCTTAAGATCAAACTATGACTTCCATGTGCAAGGACACTACCACGGTAACAGCAGCGTGATTGTAAATTACGATAAGACAGGTGAGAGTGACTATTCATCATGGATGAGCTCCAACTGTAAAGATGTATTACAAATTTGTATGTCTAGTCAAAAGCCCCGGAGCGAACAAAGTTCATGTAACCCCCTTATCGATTTTTTAAAGTGTCCTGATATGCAGCTCGTGGTCGTGCGGTAGCGTTCTCGCTTCCCGCGCCCGGGTTTCCGGGTTCGATTCCCGGCGGGGTCAGGGATTTTCTCTGCCTCGTGATGACTGGGTGTTGTGTGCTGTCCTTAGGTTAGTTAGGTTTAAGTAGTTCTAAGTTCTAGGGGACTGATGACCATAGATGTTAAGTCCCATAGTGCTCAGAGCCATTTGAGCCATTTGTCCTGATATGCGTCTATGATAAACTTTTACATCTTACTCAGCTGAAGGGTATAGTACCGGATGTTTCAAAATGAATATCATGGTTTTGAGTCCTTGTAGAATTTATTACGTTCAACTGACAAACTAAAAAAAAAATGATAGAGCAACTTAGTTTTTCTTACATGTGTCGGTGTGAGCACCATTCGTCACATAGCGCACATCTAGTCGATCGGCGAGGTCTTCCCAAGTCTTGATCATTGTGTCTTGAGTAATTGTTGCAACAATTGCTTAATCCTGTTTCTTAAGTCGGGTAGATCAGCTGGTAGCGGAGGCACGTACACATGATCCTTGATGAACCCTCAAAGGTAAAAGTCGCATGGCATCAGATCATTTGAATGTGGAGACCCTGCGAAACCTGTGTTGCTCGGCACCTTGCGGCAAATCAAGTGGTCGCGTACAACGTCGTTTAACAACTCTGTGGTTCAATTCCTTCCAATACAGGAAAGAGCCATAGTTCTAGAGCATCAAGATAAGAAATACCAGTTACAGTTGCTTCACCGAAAAAGGAAGTCCCATAAGCTTCCCGCCGGGATATGGCAAACACAATAATCAGTTTAGAGGAGTCTCGTTGCAACTGTATCGTCTCATGGGGATTTTCTGACCCCCAGATGTGCACACTAGGTCTGTTCACATTTCCACTTAGGGGTCATGTCGATTCATCGCAGAAGACGACACGATCCAGAAAATCTTCCCTAGTCGCCGTCTTTGCTACTATCACTTTCTAACAGAAGACACAGGAAACAGTACACGTGCAGAGGTATCCAAACAAAACTACTTGAGTTGCTCTTTCATTCAAGGCATTAATTATAATTGTAGTTTGAATGCTATAAATGCTACAAGATCTTAAGACGCTGAGATTCATTTTGAAGCAACTGATATTACTAGACTTGAAGACACGATCGGTAACTTCAGAGTGGACATGTGTTAGGCCCTGTGGAAGACTGTCTAAGGGTATTAACAGTATTTACAGGGTGCACCGCTGCACTTTGTGCCAGTCACTTCCGTATGGTATCAGGCAACGAATAACTTACAGAACAGCTGCTTTGTGGTGTTTAATAGTGTCCTGCAGTTCGTCTAGTGCGCCAAAAGGAATACCAGAAAGCTGACCTGCGTACAAGCAAACCTTCCAGATTGTCGTAACTGAGACAAGATTTTGAAATATATTCTGTCTGCGTTAGTTTCAATTATTGGTCTGTAAACTATGTGGAGGTTGTTAATGCAGACTGCAACAAAAATGATACAACCATTAAACATAAGCCTTATATCAAAGCTGGAGAAACATATTTTTATCACCCTATGGTACTGGTCTCCACAATATCATCAAATGTAGATGTTGGTGAATTAGGATTGATTCCCATGAATAATGTTGCAACATAGGTCTTAAGAGAAAGAATCAATGTATCAACAGACATAAACGATACCACATTACAGAAATTTCTCCTTTTAGCATCCTTCATGTGTTATGTGTACGAAAAAGAAAACTGGAAATGGAAGAGGTTGAAGTCAAAAAACAACAGCTGGAGTATAAAGCGAAAACAACTAACATGAAGGAGGAATATAAATTGCAACTGGAATGAGAAGAAACCATTGCAGCTTTGCGGCACGGCTCAAATATTACCTTGAACACAGTGTATGGGGAAATTTAGATACAAATGGAGAATATAATGCATCAGCATTTACAGTCAGTACTAATGATAAGTTACCATAAGTTGGAGTACTGGTCAAAAATGATGGATTAGAGAGTGTTTATTATGTTAAAGGAAGCACGAAAAACCTGTTTATAAAGCTCCAACCCTGTTTGGATCAGCTTGAAAAGGATGGTTACATTATATCCAAACATTACATTAAAATGTGACGGGCTGGTTGTTGTGGACCTAGAAACAGAGCAGCCCTTTGCAGAGTTTAAAATTTACAAACTAACTACATTTAATGAGCACTCATTTCCAAACGTTTTAAACTTTAAGTTTTATACAGAAATGGCACACTGGCGTGGAGTTGTCAACGTACATCCAGGAAGATGTGGAATGTTTTAAGAATAGTGTAATGCAGGAGATAAGAGGCAAAATTAAAATTACCTAATGATCTCTGCAAATGACTTGCAAGAAGGAACAGAACTAATTTGTTTTCTGATTCGCTACCCTACCAAAAGTCAATATAAAAGTCACGTATTTATGGTGATTACATGCATCTTTTGGATGTTGACATCGCGGAGTGGCTACAAGTAGATAGTTGCAACGCCAGTTCGTAGAGTCATGTGCAATTGTTTGACTCGTCTCTGTGCAAGATGATGTGACGGAGAAAACATAGTACATGGAAACAATAATTCCACTGTAGAGTAATTCTGTTTTTAACGGAAAACAAATTGTCCGTCTCTGTTGACACTGGGGATTACATTAAAAACGCAATGACCAGTGTTTGTTTGTGCTGACTACAGCTACATATCGCAAAAAACAAATTGCAAACATTTGTAGAAAAACCTGAGAAAATGCACCTTGTAACATAGCAACTTATTACGACGCTTTACGCGCTGTCCATGTCTTGCTGTTTAGCAGCAGAGAGAGAGCAGTTCTTTTTGTCTCATACAAGCGCAGCTATCGCCTTGGGCACTACGACTGTGAGGTGACTACCGTGCGTACGATTTCGTTGTGCACACTCGTAATGAATCTAAATGACTAGTATTAAAATCGATTCGAACTTTTTCGTATTCCATATGCAAACTTGTGTTGACAATACAATTACACTGTAAAAATCTTAGTTCGGTATCTTCACTACTTTCCGAGATATAAAATTTTACCTAAAGCGCTTAATAACTTTACTGCTGGTACAAAACTGAGCAAGGAATTATAAAGCATTCGTTTATAATATCAATTGAAACGATAACTAAAAAGATTACTTCATATAAACTGATTTTTACAATATTCTTTGCCTTCATTACAATAGTTGGATGACGTAATAATAACTACTTCAAAAATTATTATGTTTTGTTGAGTGAATGTTGCGGAGAGAATGAGAGAGAGTGTGGAGAGCATATGCAAAGTGTGAATGTTTTATTTTAAAGTGTGAAAGGATGCGCGGGAAACTTCTCGAGCAATCATGAACATGCGACGCACTGTATGTAACGTGTATCCTGGTGTGCATGCTTTTGTATGTAAGTAGTCAAAAGAGAAGTTAAGTATTAGATCAGTTAGTATTTCAAAAGTATTTTAAACCGTTATTTGTTTTATTTACATTAAATTTGGTTTCGTAAATAAAGAATTTCTTTTATAAATTGCTTTGTGTGATTTGTTGGATGACTTAGGCATTACCGCCAGTATTTGAGAGCTGGAGCTGTTCCGATTGGTTGGCTAAATCAACTGCCAGTAGGAGTTAAGCAGTTACCGCGCTTTGTCATACAGTTCTGTGTCTCTAGGAGTCGCTCGTGAACTGTCTTATTGTACAGATCAATGTGGAACCACTGAACGCGAAAATTTTTGTTAAGATGAAAGGATTTTGAAGTTCTGTCGCTTCTGTTACCGACATTTTGAAGCAACTTTAGCTTTTAACATTATAACAGAAGTCTGGAAATTTTAATAGGATTTGTTTGGAAGTTGTTAGTCTGCGAACTTTCTTGTTGTACTTATACTCCCCGTGGCGTGTTTCGTGAACATCTCGGAACACTCGGGCGAGCACTTCTTTCTAAGAAGATCATTGAACGACTCGATGTAGTAACCCGCGAATAGCTGTGGATTAGTGACTGTATGGAACGCTAAAATTATTGGGGTCGTACTGATAAACTTGTGGCTGCTTTCGCGTGGAGAAGTTGTGTTAAATACAATAGTTAAGTAGAAAAATGGTTCGAATGGCTTTGAGCACTACGGGACTTAACATCTGAGGTCATCAGTCTCCTAGAACTTAGAACTACTTAAACCTAACTAACCTAAGGACATCACACACATCCATGCTCGAGGCAGGATTCGAACCTGCGACCGCAGCAGTCAAGCGGTTCCGGACTGAAGCGCCTAGAACCACTCGGCCACAGTGGGTGGATGTTAACTTGCACCAAACAATATTAATTTGAAAGTAAATTAGGACTTGACAGCCATTTACAACACTTTTTGGAGGCAATAGAGCTCAATCGATTGAAATTTATAATTTTTCAGGAAAGTTATTTACAATCCCGAAAGCCAGATAATTTTACGAACGTTCAGATACTGCCTCCAAGCTTGAGTAATGCGGCCTTTGCTTGGAAGGTATTTAGTCGATTTTTCTTCAACGCTGCTTTTTTCGACTGAGCTAGTGCCGATGAACGCAGAGTCAAGGCGCAGGCAACAAGTAGCCTAGGTTCTAGGCGCTTCAGTCTGGAACCGCGTGACCGCTACGGTGGCAGGTTTGAATCCTGCCTCGGGCATGGATGTGTGTGATGTCCTTAGGTTAGTTAGGTTTAAGTAGTTCTAAGTTCTAGGGGACTGATGACCACAGATGTTAAGTCCCATAGTGCTCAGAGCCATGTTTTGAACCAAATAGCCTACTAAGGTAGGTACACTGAATGTTGAGGATGGGAACTTACTCATGCACAAACTGACGACTGTTACGAGGGATTTGCTGAGACAGCAGTAGCATTATTAACAGATGTCCACATACTTTTGATCGGACAGCATATGCAAAATATGAATGCTAAGAGCGAAGAAAATTCGCGCATGTGAATAAATTTTGTAAATAAACTAGCGGTCCGTGAGATGAGAATCTACAATAATGCTCCTGCTGCACTGCAGGCAGAGGCAGAACCTAACCTGTCCCATGTCAGGGTCACATAATCTCGTGACAATGACATTTTGTAGCGGTGCACCAGCGACGAGGCGAGTTACCTGCACGGCTTGTACTGGAGAGCACACGACATCTGGCCATCCCAGCAACGCAAGTGCACACTGCTGCAGTGGCAGGCAGTCTTCGATGTGCCCAGAAGCACTCCAGGGAGGCCTTCGAAACCTTCAAGTTGACCTTAGCGAATTCTATATTATTGGTTCATCCTGTCCCCCGTGAACAGATGACACTTTCTTCGATGCTAGCCAGTCTGTTGAAGTCGCAGCGCCCCAGCAGTGGTCATCTGGAGCTCGGCAGCCACTAGGCTTCTTATCGAAAGGTCTATCTCCACAGCAAAACAATTGGAGTGCATTTGACAGTGAACTGTCTGCTATATATCTCCTTGTCGGAAATTTTTCGACAATACTTGGAGGGTGTGGAGTTCAAAATCTACACAGATCACAAACTCTTAACTTCACTTTTTCAACGGTTTCTGAATTAAATTCGCTATGGTAGGTTCGTTACACGGAATTGATTCCATATCCCGGGGGACCTACAATGCTGTCGCGGACTACTTGTCGCGCAGTTGTGTAGTTTTGACGTGTATAGATTGGGCAGCTGCCGCAACAGACGAACAATCGGACGCATTTCTGCAACAAGGCCGCCTCGATCCTGCAACTAACAGTTTGAAACTTGAATATGGGGAATTACAGGGTTCTCCATGCCACCTGTGGTGCGGCACATCTCGCAGTATGTTGCGACCTCTTATTCGATTTCGTTGGCGATTGGCCGTCTTTGATGTTTTACACGTCTTGTCGCACCCTGGCGTTAACGCTTTGACCAAGTTAGCTGCCTCCAAAGTGGTATGGCCGGGAGTACGGAATGACTGTCAGCACTGGGCACGAAGTTGCCTTCCCCGGCAGAAAAGTGGCCGTCACACGACTTCTCCCGTGGACTCTTTCCCTTCATCTACAGGTCGATTAGTTCACATTTATGTTGACATCGTTGGACCTCTTCCGAATTAGTACTCGTGACAGGTTACAAGCATCTGCGAACTACGAGCTACCATCTCTATAGTAATGGGATAATAGAACGTATGCACCGTACCGTTAAGGTTACACTGGCCTCTCACGGTGGAACACGGACGACTGCCCCACCTATGGTTTTGTTGGGACTACACGGTACGTTAAAAGAGGATATTGACCCCCCTTCATTCCGGTCCATTCGCTGTGATCTCCCGCAACCACAAGACCTTCGACATTGATTCAGTCTCAGCTGACCACCCTAAGCCGGAATTTACCGAAATGCACCAGCCGCCTTGACTCGTGGAATCTCCAGCCAGCATGCCTCAGCCATCCTCCACCCTCCACCCTACGCCCCCAGACCGTTCCTGCAGATATAACAAGTATGTTTTCCCTTAGGTCCGGGAGGCTCTGAGCTTCCGTCGCGACAAGGTCTCTTAAACTTGTGTTCGAGCATAGCTCTGCCAAATGGAGTGGACGGGGTGGCGGGGGAGGGTGGCTAAAGTGGCGTGTGCAACGAGTGAACGAGTGCAGTGATTAACGGCCGAGGGCAGGTCGAAAAGTAGTTAAGAGTATAAATGGTTCAAATGGTTCTGAGCACTATGGGACTTAACTTCTGAGGTCATCAGCCCCCTAGAACTTAGAACTACTTAAACCCTCGTGATGACTGGGTGTTGTGTGATGTCCTTAGGTTAGTTAGGTTTAAGCAGTTCTAAGTTCTAGGGGATTGATGACCATAGATGTTAAGTCCCATAGTGCTCAGAGCCATATGAACCAATTTTGTTCGGTTTCGTTCGTTGTATCTGCTCGGGGCGGACGTCGCAAGACACCCATTTCAGTTCGTCGTTGATCCATTAACTCAGTTTTATTATTACAGAGGGCAGCTAACACTCTGACTGAACACGCTGAGTTACAGTGCCGGCATTACAAGTATACATTACATGTATGTTATGTCTTTTGACTAATCATCACCGCTGGATGGCTAACTGTGTTGTGATGCTTGCTATACAGGGTGGTCCACTGATCGTGACCGGGCCAAATATCTCACGAAATAAGCGCCAAACGAAAAAACTACGAAGAACGAAATTTGTCTAGCCTGAAGGGGGAAATCAGATGGCGCTGCCATAGGTCAAACGCATGTCAACTGCGTTTTTTTTAAATAGGAACCCCCATTTTTGTTACATATTCGTGTAGTACGTAAAGAAATATGAATGTTTTAGTTAGACCACTTTTTTCCATTTGTGATAGATGGCGCTGTAATAGTCGCAAACATATGGCTCACAATTTTAGACGAACAGTTGGTAAAGGTAGGTTTTTTAAATTAAAATACAGAACGTAGGTACATTTGAACATTTTATTTCGGTTGTTCATTTAGTAATCGCGAAAGCGTTACGGAGATGATAAATAAACTCCAGTGGAAGACTCTGCAGGAGAGTCGCTCAGTAGCTCGGTACGGGCTTTTTTCAAAGTTTCGAGAACATACCTTCACCGAAGAGTCAAGCAGTATATTGCTCCCTCCTACGTATATCTCGCGAAGAGACCATGAGGATAAAATCAGAGAGATTAGAGCCCACACAGAGGCATACCAACAATCCTTCTTTCCACGAACAATACGAGACTGGAATAGAAGGGAGAACCGATAGAGGTACTGAAGGTACCCTCCGCCAAACACCGTCAGGTGGCTTGCGGAGTATGGATGTAGATGTAGATGTAGATGCATGTACCTTTGTGAACTAATCATTTCTGAGAACGCATGCTGTTACAGCGTGATTACCTGTAAATACCACATTAATGCAATAAATGCTCAAAGTTATGTCCGTCAACCTCAATGCATTTGGCAATACGTGTAACGACATTCCTCTCAACAGCTAGTTCACCTTCCGTAATGTTCGCACATGCAGTGACAATGCGCTGACGCATGTTGCCAGGCGTTGTCGGTGGATCATGGTAGCAAATATCCTTCAACTTCCCCCACAGAAAGAAATCCGGGGACGTCAGATCCGGTGAACGTACGGGCCATGGTATGGTGTTTCGACGACCAATCCACCTGTCATGAAATATGCTATTCAACATCGCTTCAACCGCACGCGAGCTATGTGCTCGACATCCATCATGTTGGAAGTACATCACCATTCTGTCATGCAGTGAAATATCTTGTAGTAACATCGGTAGAACACTACGTAGGAAATCAGCATACATTGCACACTTTAGATTGCCATCGATAAAATGGGGGCCAATTATCCTTCCTCCCATTATGTCGCACCATGCATTAACCCGCCAAGGTCGCTGATGTTCCCCTTGTCGCAGCCATCGTGAATTTTCCGTTGCCCAATAGTGCATATTATGCCTGTTTACGTTACCGCTGTTGGTGGATGACGCTTCGTCGCTAAATAGAACGCGTGCAAAAAATCTGTCATCGTCCCGTAATTTCTCTTGTGCCCAGTGGCAGAACTGTACTCGACGTTCAAAGTCGTCGCCATGCAATTCCTGGTGCATAGAAATAAGGTACGGGTGCAATAGATGTTGATGTAGCATTCTCAACACCGACGTTTTTGAGATTCCCGATTCTCGCGCAATTTGTCTGCTACTGATGTGCGGATTAGCCGCGACAGCAGCTAAGACACCTACTTGGGCATCATCATTTGTTGCAGGTCGTGGTTGACGTTTCACATGTGGCTGAACACTTCCTGTTTCCTTAAATAATGTAACTATCCGACGAACGATCCGGACACTTGGATGATGTCGTCCAGGATACCGAGCAGCGTACATAGCACATGCCCGTTGGGCGTTTTGATCAAATAGCCATAAATCAATATGATATCGACCTTTTCTGCAATTGGTAAACGGTCTATTTTAAGACGGGTAATGTATCACGAAGCAAATACCGTCCGCACTGGCGGAATGTTACGTAATACCACGTACTTATATGTTTGTGACTATTACAGCGCCATCTATCACAAAGCGAAAAAAGTGGTCCAACTAAAACATTCATATTTCTTTACGTACTACACGAATATGTAATAAAAATGGGGATTCTGTTTTTTTTTTTTAAAAACGCAGTTGATATCCGTTTGATCTATGGCAGCGCCATCTAGCGGGCCAACCATAGCGCCATCTTGTTTCCCCTTCAAGCTAGACGAGTTTCGTTCTTTGTAGTTTTTTCATTTGATGCTTATTTCGTGAGATATTTGGCTCGGTCACTATCAACGGACCACCCTGTATACGTGCTGCTCTTCTATTTAATTAGATTGAACTATGTTAAATAAGGAAGATTTGTTAAAGCGCTCTTTGCGAGTCTCGTCACGCCCCAGTATTATTGATCATAAAAAACACGTTTCTAGCCACGTGGCGTCCACCACCGCACAAAGGATGGACGTCATTATGCCGAAGGTTTGATTCGAGGAAGAAAGTTTACAGCCCGCATTCGAATTATAATGGTCAAGCTCGCTGAAACTGAGAGGAAGAAGAAATAATAAATGGAACTCAAGATTACAAAGAAACGCACGTGGGGCCATCATTCATGAAAGACAACAAGTCCGCTCCACCACTAGAATTGCGTTGCCGTTAATTTCACTCAGTTATCACTCCTCTTAACTAACAACAGTGAATAATTAAGGCAAAAAGGCAGCGCAAATCTTATTCACAGACAGTGTGAAACTACCACATGGATAGATAGTGTGGAAGAAAGGAGTATGAACACAAGATCTTAAGTTGCACGGGAGTGATGATGATGTTTGGTTTGTGGGGCGCTCAACTGCGTGGTTATCAGCGCCCGTACAATTACCCAATCTTTTCTCAGTCCAATTTCGCCACTTTCCTGGATGATGATGAAATGATGAGGACAACACAAACACCCAGTCATCTCGAGGCAGGTGAAAATCCCCGACCCCGCCGGGAATCGAACCCGGGACCCCGTGCTCGGGAAGCGAGAACGCTACCGCGAGACCACGAGCGGCGGACAAATTGCACGGGAGTGTATTGGTCTCCACATGCGAAGAATATACAAAAAGCGCAGTAGATCAGTAACTGAACATGAACGTGCTAATACTTTCAAATCTAACAACAGCCTACCTCGCACAACGCAGCCCGACGTATACTAAGATCATGTTCCAAGGGAAGAACCATACTCACACGTCGGACTCTCCAGGAAGAGTGATCCCCAAAAACCAGCCTCCCTAAAAACTGACGTCCTCTTGGCGCTGTTAGGCTACCCAGTAGAGTGAAAAAGAAAAACCGGGAAAGCTCACAATTTGTGGCATGCTCTTTTACTGGACAAACATGAAGACTGGGATGGATCAGGATTTGCTATATGTTGTTTTACGGGACATCTCTGAAGTTCACACTGAGAGAAAATAAGCGTAAATCTGAAGTTCGGTGTGGCTACTTGTGCGGGAAATAAACTTCTATAATCTACGCCGAAGATTCGAAAACGCATATGCACGCTTCCATATCATGCGACAAAGAAATCAGGACATCGTAATGTAAAACGAAGAGGCTGCTGATCTCAAGTGAAAAATAAAACATTATATTCTCCTCCTTCGCATCGGCATGCATACGAAAGGACTAACGGACGACGGAGTCCAAATCCCCTCCCCAGAGACATGCATGTTTTCCTTATTTTCTATGGCTTTACAGTCGCTCACGTTAAAATAGGAAATTATTAGTACTCTCCGTCTTCAGGCCACGCGTGGCCTACCGGGACCATCCGACCGCCGTGTCATCCTCAGTGGAGGATGCGCATAAGCAGGGACGTGGGGTCGTTATGATGGCATTTTTGACCGAAGCCGCTACTATTCGGTCGCGTAGCTCCTCAATTGGCATCACGAGGCTGAATGCACCCCGAAAAATGGCAACGGTGCATGGCGGCCTGAATGGTCACCCATCCAAGTGCCGACCACGCCCACGCCGACTGCGCTTAACTTCGGTGATCTCACGGGAACCGGTGTATCCACTGCGGCAAGGCCGTTGCCGGAAATTATTAGTTATAATGAATAAATTTTGACTAATGAACACTTACAGTGTCTGTTAGATTGCAACGTTTGGCTGCAGCGAGCACGATGTCTATAAGATGTAGATGCTAAACTGAGTTTTGGCTCCCTACTTGGTATCGGTAAATGTCGATAACTTTCGTGTCGACTTCTTATGTTTACGGCTGCTGCCAACTTCAGCGATTTAACAGCTGTAGCAGTATACTACGACGGCAAACTAGTGTTGTGTGTCAACTGTAAATAGCGTAGCGAGTGTGTTTGAACTTCAACACCTCTACGATATGCTTTCACCTGATCTTGTTGCTTCTGTGTGTAATATATACCATAGCTGCTGATTATTTGGCCACGCGCATGCCTAAAGTTGCATCATTTCATAGCAGACAGACAATATTCCCCCTCTTACGTCCTCCCACAACGTGGCGACAAAGTTCTTCCTCGTGCTTCCTGTGCACTTCACACTCAACGAAGCTAAGCTTAGCATCAACAACTTATACAGACTTCTATCGATATCCATAGAGCGGAACTGCCGCCTTTGAGAGCACTAAAACATGAAATAAAAGAAACATGGCTCTAGTGTCTCACAGTTTCATGGGCTGAGTTTGAAAAATGATATACCTAATACATAAGGTGGACCTGTTTCCAATGAATAAAGCATCCGGTGGCTGTATCCTCGGGTCACTGACCAGTCACTGAATGTGTGTTTGCTTACATGAAGATTAAACGACGAACATAGTCTGCGGAAACTTTAAAAGTTTCGTCACACTGATAGTAAGAAGGGATTTGCAGTACTTAGCGTGACTGAGATTGTGTTGTTTGTCTAGTTCACCAGAAATGACATTTCAGAGTAATTCTTTTTAATTATTTTTTGGGAGAGTGAAATGTTATTAAATAACTGTGTTAATTTAATCACGATAATGTTACATGTCAATAGATGTAGCTTTTGTATCATCAGTCCAATACTAAACGAGGGAGGAGGAGAGTCACCATTTAAATAAATGATACACAATTTGTTTCTAGTGGCCTTTTAAATGAATTAAAAATATAGCTAGTGCTCAACAAGAAAGACCAGTTGGGGGAAACCAAGCCACGGAAGCAACTGAGGACATTACAGAAGAACTAGAAATTCTGAGGTCTGATACTACAAAAACTCTCAGGATTGTTTTTGAGAGTGCAAATGGAATTTATCAACAGCTGGACATCTCAGTCTTGGTTCCTGGGATGGTTAACATCCAAAAGAACAGATCAAACTTCTCCATGCGTGATCCCGAAGAGTACTACCGAGAGGTGGTCTTTATTTCATTTTTAGCTTGTTCCATAACAGAGTTAAAATTGCAGAACACAAGAAAGTGTTCTCTGGATTTTCATCAGTGTTCCAGATTTCAGCCAGTGAAACACTATTTAACAGAACGAGAAGAGTTAATGTAAGAATTGAATTCCACGTTGAAGATACGGTCCGTGGAGTTGAAAATGTTTTTGCTGAATTATGTTTATTGTTGTTGTTGTGGTCTTCAGTCCAGAGACTGGTTTGATGCAGCTCTTCATGCTACTGTATCCTGTGCATGTTTCTTCTTCTCCGAGTAACTACCACAACCTAAATACTTCTGAATCTGCTTAGTGTATTCATCTCTTGGTCCCCCTCTACGATTTTTACCCTCCTCGCTTTCCTCCAGTACTAAAGTAGTGAACCCTTGATGCCTCAGAACGTGTCCTACCAACTGATCCCTTCTTATAGTCAAGCTGTGTCACAAATTCCTCTTCTCCCCAATTCTATTCAGTACCTCCTCATCAGTTCCGTGATCTAGCCATCTAATTTTCAGAATTCTTTTGTAGCACCACATTTCGGAAGCTTCTATTCTCTTCTTGTCTAAACTATTTCTCATCCAAGTTTCACTCCCATACAAGGCTACATTTCACACAAATACTTTCAGAAAAGACTTCCTGACACTTAAATCTTTACTCGATGTTAACAAATTTCTGTTCTTCACAAACGCTTTCCTTGCCATAGCCAGTCTACATTTTATATCCTCTCTACTTCGACCATCATCAGTTATATTGCTCCCCAAATAGCAAAACTCCTTTACTACTTTAAGTGTCTCATTTCCTAATGTAATTCCCTCAGTGTCACCTGATTTAATTCGACTGCATTCCATTATCCTCGTTTTGCTTCTGTTGATGTTCATCTTATATCCTCCTTTCAAGACACTGTCCATTCCGTTCAACTGCACCTCCAGGTCCTTTGCTGTCTCTGACAGAATTACAATGTCGTCAGCAAGCCTCAAAGTTTTTATTTATTCTCCATAGGTTTTAATTTCTACTTCAAATTTTTCTTTTGTTTCCTTTACTGCTTTGTTCAATATACAGATTGAATAACATCGGGGATAGGCTACAACCCTGTCTCACCCCCTTCTCAACCACGGCTTGCCTTTAGTGCCCCTCGTCTCTTATATTGCCATTTGGTTTCTGCACAAATTGTATATAGCCTGTCGCTCCCTGTATTTTACCCCTACCACCTTCAGAATTTGAAAGAGAGTATTACAGTCAACGTCGTCAAAAGTTTTCTCTAAGTCTACAAATGCTAAACTTACGTTTATAGGAAAGACAAGAATTCTAGCCCTTCATCTGCCATGGAACCATTGCAATTATGCAACAATGACATCTATCCAAATATCAACAACCTTGTGAAGATATTGGCCACATTTCCTGAAACTACAGCCACAGCAGAGATGTCATTCACCAATTTAAAGACATTAAGACTTACCTATGAAATTCAACAGTACAGGCAATCTTTGAAGTTTATTGCCTCACATTAAGTAGTATATAACTATTAGATTGTCATTTATTAATATTTACAAGTTCTAAAGGAAACAATGTTTCCTGATGTATAAGTTAAATTAAGTTGATAATTGTGTTTTCTCCTTAAAGGGATTCGCGCTCTAGTCCATTCATCGTTCAGTATCTATTACAGCACTGAAGGTAAACAGAGAGCCTCGCAAAGACATAGAAGGAAAGTGATATGTCGTCACAGGGAATTTACTTGTTATTTCGTGGTGCCTTCGTTTTAGTTTCCATTATTATATACCATGAGTTACTTATTCATCGGTAGAACAAAATACTTGACATAGATATCGTCATTACTTCGCACAGTGTTTCCTATATTCAGTCCTGAAACACCTTTCAGGAACACACATCCTCAGGTTGAGCCCGGCCGGCTAGCCGCGCGGTCTAACGCGCTGCTTCCCGAGAGGGAAGGCGTGCCAGTCTCCGGCACGAATCCGCCGGGCGGATTAGTGCCGAGGTCCGGTGTGCCGGCCAGCCTGTGGATGGTTTTTTAAGGCGGTTTTCCATCTACCTCGGCGAATGCAGTCTGGTTCCCCTCGTTCCGCCTCAGTTACACTGTGTCGGCGATTGTTGCGCAAACACCGTTTCCATGTACGTTTACACCATAATTACTCTACTACGCAAACATTTGCGGTTACACTCGTCTGGTATGAGACGTTCAAGCCTCTCCGTCGTTTCTAGGTCCCCATTTTAATATATAGATACAATACTCAGGGTGACTAACGATTTGCCCCTGTATTCAGACGAGTGCCATGTTTGAAAAGCGCTTTCTTTCCGGATCAGCTACACTGAAAAAAGCATTTGAAGTGGACCGTCGCACAAGAAACTGTTCATAGACGCTAAATATTTGTGATTTACGTCAACGTCATCGGAAAATTTTTACTCCAATGGCTGCATCTCCATTTCTTTGTATCCGTGACGGTAAATAAATAAATGTCGTGTGACTAGGGCCTCCCGTCTGGTAGACCGTTCGTCTGGTGCAAGTCTTTCGATTTGACACCACTTCGGCGACTTGCGCGTCGATGGGGATGAAATGATGATGATTAGGACAACACAACACCCAGTCCCTGAGCGGAGAAAATCTCCAGCCCATCCGGCAATCGAACCCGGGCTCTGAGCACTGACATTCTGTCGCGCTGACCACTCAGCTACCGGGGGCGGACATCTGTTACGGTACAGTTCCGACACTTTACGAGCCGTTTTCAGCACTCGCCGAACTGCTGTGACGCCTACTGAGAAGTACACACGTTGTTGAAAGTGCTCAGAGGCCCGTTCCGGCCGGCCGCGGTGGTCTAGCGGTTCTAGGCGCGCAGTCCGGAACCGCGCGACTGCTACGGTCGCAGGTTCGAATCCTGCCTCGGGCATGGATGTGTGTGATGTCCTTAGGTTAGTTAGGTTTAAGTAGTTCTAAGTTCTAGGGGACTGATGACCACAGATGTTAAGTCCCATAGTGCTCAGAGCCATTTGAAGCTCGTTCCGGTAGCACAGCTTTCCGGGTGTAGTCTTGCCTGTAGAGCGATTAGGAAGAAAATGTGGTCTGCCATCACACTGGCGACCCGCGCGGTGAGTGTACTACGGGTCTCGACTTACACTTACCAACATGATCTGCCACCGGCATATTGGTCGCGGCTCAATTTGGGTTGTACGAAACTGAGATGAAATGTGTTCTGTTTTTGACCCGCTAGGAACTTATTGATTGTCAAGAGCACTCGGTTACGGACGTCCTGTAAACTTCGCTATTGACAAGTTTAAAAGTGATTGTTGTCTTTATTTGTAAAAATGTTTTCTATTCATTACGGATATTATGACAGTGTTTCATGTTAAATTTCGGGGACATTTGAAAGGCAGTAGTTGTACTTTTTTTTTCTAAGCCTATGTGCGATAATCAGTAGCCATCCTTATTCTTAGTGTTTTGACTATTGACTACTTTAGTTGGCCCCGTTTTGACTATACCGTGTTTTTTAACCTTTGGTGATTACTGTTTGAGATTTTTAATTTTTTTATTCATTTTTGAAGGTTATAGCTGTATTGTAACAATGCACCTTATATTATTGTTTTAAAAGGGAAATTCTAAATGGTTCCATAGATCTGATAGTTTATGGTATTTTGACTGTGGCATTATGTGAGGATTAAATTGATAGATTTCTGTATAAGTAATTCTGTTGTGTATTTTCTTTTAACGGCAGTTTTTAGGTCTTATAAGCTGTGTATTGTGTTGTGTGGCTAACTGATGGGGGCGGCTCTTAATTTTGATTTGTCATTAATTAGTTTGTGATTAATAAAAAGTTTCCTGGATGTTGTTGCACACCTCTAAACTCGGCACCACCACTCCTAACTAGCACCATAGTACCACAATTTTCACTCGATGCAACCTGTGCTACAATCAAACATTGAAACAGTTTGTGGTATCATAGATCGACACTGCACTCACTGGCCTCTCACGGTTGGCAAAGGAAACGCACATTTCCGACAGACGCTAATGATGGTTGCACAGGGACTAGGATTGTTGATATTTTAAAAAATATAGGGAATCCGATATATCGATATTTTAAAAGTATTGATGTGTTGGCAAATGTGCCAACACCTTGTAGATAGAGGAGGCCGAAATGCACGCTATAATCTAACGCTGACGGGCGTGAGGTCTGGAACAGGATACGTAATGAATGCTATAAAGAAAAGTACGTAGCTGCTGGGATACTTAACTTTTAATCCATCATTTGTATACAGCGTTCTTGATGATACAAGTGAGACTCCCTCTAGATATGGTTAATGGCGCCTTGCTAGGTCGTAGCCATGGACTTAGCTGAAGGCTATTCTAACTATCTCTCGGCAATTGAGAGAAAGGCTTCCTCAGTGTAGTCGCTAGCAAAGTCGTCGTACAACTGGGGCGGAGTGCTAGTACGTCTCTCTAGACCTGCCGTGTGGTGGCGCTCGGTCTGCAATTACTGACAGTGGCGACACGCGGGTCCGACATGTACTAATGGACCGCGGCCGATTTAAAGCTACCACCTAGCAAGTGTGGTGTCTGGCGGTGACACCACAAGTATCGTTACCAGCTCTCGATATATCGAGAGAGAGGACAGATATATCGATGGAAAGAATATTGACGTTCTGGTCCATAAAAATATCGGCTTCGCCTTATAGATATACTGCCGGTTTTAGAGCTGTATGTGTACGTATTGATTTATTGTTGGATATTCTGTACATCAACAAACTATTAGCCTGGCTATCACCCTTAG
The DNA here is from genome assembly GCF_023864275.1 of Schistocerca cancellata. Classification (NCBI taxonomy): domain Eukaryota; kingdom Metazoa; phylum Arthropoda; class Insecta; order Orthoptera; family Acrididae; genus Schistocerca; species Schistocerca cancellata. The sequence continues at coordinate 103,681,402 of NC_064629.1, read as the reverse complement.
AATAAGAATTTAGAGGAAAACGATGCAAGTTCACGCTTGGCGACAACCACTTTGCTAACAATGGTAACTGCATGTAAGTGGCACAATAAAGGTGTGCGACGGGTCTGTCTTTCGGTTTCGCCCGGAACACTTCACGCCGACTTCCCTGGTTTTTTCACGTCTCTCAGTGCCAGCTACCTAACAGCTGCAGTGTCAAAATTGCGTGGTGAAGTCAAACGTTGCAGTTTCTGCTGGTAGCGCCAACCGTCGATTACCTAACATTTCCCCTCACTCTTTTCCGCCCACCGCAAAGCTCAATCTCATTTAGATTTTGTTCATCATTGCATTAAAAATTTGTTTCTTAAAGAAACTGGCGTGCTGTTTATTCACATCAGGAATCCTGTTACCCCATTCACACCGTCACCCCCTAGTGCAATCGGACTTCTTCTTTTGTGTCACATATACTTGCTTCACACATTCAAAGAGAACGACTGGACAAGTTGAAAGTACGAAAAGTAGCAAGACCCCTTCACACAGTGAACGCAAAATTATGTTCTACCAAAATTTCAAGAGAACGACTTCAAACCTGTGCCGAAAATAATGAAAACTATAATATAAAATAAAAATATCGGCACTCGACATTGCCGTGTTGACATGGTATATCGATGTACAGTATGTCGCCCGTAAATGTCAATTTTTTGGGTGAAATATCGATATTTCGATATTTTACCTGCAGCTCTAACAGGGACTTGGGGGATCCAATGATGCGCTCCCGTTAGGAAACGCCTTCAGCGGCTCCGCCTACGAGCGCGCTCTGCCGCTGCAATATAAGATGGCCGGCGGCAGATATACGGCCTAGTCTCAGAAGCAGTCTTCGAAAGTTTTCAGACTGGTTAGCCTCCGAAAGTCTTCAGTGTAGTTAGCCGTCGACAGTTTGCTCGTGCGTTAGCAGTGGGAGCCTCACGCTGCACGACGCTCTTCAATTCGCTTCTTGTTATAGCTGAGCCTTATTGCTGTTTGTTCTTTTAGGAAGTTCCTTCGCAATGCTTGGAGAAAGCAATAAGTCAAGTAAAACTTCTGTTTGCTGTATTTTCGTGATCGGTTGTTACACTACTGGCCAATAAAATTGCTACACCACGAAGATGACGTGCTACAGTCGCGAAATTTAACCGACAGGAAGAAGATGCTGTGATATGCAATTGATAAGCTTTTCAGAGCATTCACACAAGGTTGGGGCCGGTGGCGACACTTACAACGTGCTGACATGAGGAAAGTTTCCAACCGATTTCTCATACACAAACAGCAGTTGACCGGCGTTGCCTGGTGAAACGTTGTTGTGATGCCTCGTGTAAGGAGGTGAAATGCGTACCATCACGTTTCAGACTTTGATAAAGGTCGGATTGTAGCCTATCGCGATTACGGTTTATCGTATCGCGACATTGCTGCTCGCGTTGGGCGAGATCCAATGACTGTTAGCAGAATATGGAATCGGTGGGTTCAGGAGGGTAATACGGAACGCCGTGATAGATCCCAACGGCCTCGTATCATTAGCAGTCGAGATGACAGGCATCTTCTCCTCATGGCTGTAACGGATCGTGCAGCCACGTCTCTATCCCTGAGTCAACAGATGGAGACGTTTGCAAGACAACAACCATCTGCACGAACAGTTCGACGACGTTTGCAACAGCATGGACTATCAGCTCGGAGACTATGGCTGCGGTTACCCTTGGCGCTGCATCACAGACAGGAGCGCCTGCGATGGTGTACTCTACGACGAACCTGGGTGCACGAATCGCAAAACGTCATTTTTTCAGTTCTGTTTACAGCATCATGACGGTCGCATCCGTGTTTGGCGACATCGCGGTAAACGCACATTGGAAGCGTGTATTCGTCATCGCCATACTGGCGTATCACACTGCGTGATGGTATGGGGTGCCATTGGTTACACGTCTCGGTCACCTCTTGTTCGCATTGACGACACTTTGAACAGTGGACGCTACATTTCAGATGTGTTACGACGCGTGGCTCTACCCTTCTTTTTATCCCTGCGAAACACTACATTTCAGCAGGATAATGCACGACCGCAGGTTGCAGATCCTGTACGGGCCTTTCTGGATACAGAAAATGTTCGACTGCTGTCCTGGCCAGCACATTCTCCAGATCTCTGACCAATTGAAAACGTCTGGTCACTGGTGGCCGACCAACTGGCTCGTCACAATACGCCAGTCAGTACTCTTGATGAACTGTGGTATCGTGTTGAAGCTGCATGGGCAGCTGTACCTGTTCACGCCATCCAAGCTCCGTTTGACTCAAGGCGTATCAAGGCCGTTATTACGGCCAGAGGTGGTTGTTCTGGGTACTGATTTCTCAGGATATATGCACCGAAATTGCGTGAAAATGTAATCACATGTCATTTCTAGTATAAGATATTTGTCCAACGAATACCCGTTTATCATCTGCATTTCTTCTTGGTGTAGCAATTTTATTGGCCGGTAGTGTATTTCTGCTCCTGGCCAACTTCCCCATGACAACAGCTGCGGCACTACTCTGTAGTTCACTGGCCCATAGCGTTGTGTACGAAGTAGAAAAAAGTTATCTGACCTCCTGTCGGCATGTGTTCAAGAAACGATAATGTTATGAAACGGAAGCTAAAGACGTGCCCCCTTTCAAGCTTCCATTCTCTTCTTGTCTGAACCACTTATTGGTACGGCGTAAAGTCAAGCTCCGGCACCCTAGTCGGGATCGAAAGAGTAGAGACGACTGTGAGAAGAAGTCAGCCAATCGCACGCTGATCGACCCCTCTCCAGGACGACAACGCGACAGTAGCGACCCCTAGGTGAAGAGGACATAAGCGGCAGTTCTACAGCAGCTTCAAGACTAGCAACATGGATAGAAGCGTCAACTCTAACCAGTAGCTTGTACGTCTATGTAATACGAACTTAGGATTGTTTATACTGAAGAACATTGCTTATTTTGCAAGTCGCCATTAAAACTCATTAATACGATTTATTTGAAAGTTGTCTAGCGACCCGAGAAAGCAGGTTTCCTAGACACCTAATATTTGATGACTTGTCTGGAGTTAACACTTATCAACCTTTCACTTCGGTTCAGCGTTACAGACCAGGTAAATACCTTCACTACGCCGATGTAAACAAATGTCTCGCTTTCAGAAATTATTTACTTGCTCTAGCAAGTCTGCATTTTATATCCTATCTGCTTCTGACATGATCAGTTACTTTACAGTCCACTGCATTACACCCTACTGCAGAGAGTGTCTCATTTCTTACTCTAATTCCCCCATCATCAGCAGATTTATTTCGGCTACTTCCATTAATCCTGTTTTACTTTCGTTGATGCTCATCTTATAAACTCTTTTCAAGGTACCACCCGTTCCGTTAAATTGTTCTTCCAAGTCCTTTTCTGCTTCTGGCAGAGTTAGAATGTGATCAGTAAAACTCAAAGTTTTATTTCTTTTCCCTAAACTCCAAAATTTTCTTTGTTTTACTTTTCTGCTTGTACAGTGACATGGTGAATAACATCTAGTATAGGCTACAGCTCCCTTCTTAACCGCTGTTTCCCTTTCCTATCCTTTGACACTTACAGATGCAGTCTGGTTTCTGTACAAAATTTGTTTAACCTTATTCTCTCTGTACCTCTGTTATTTTCAGAATGTCAAAGAATGTATTCCGTTCAACATTATCAAAAGCTTTTTCTATGTCTACGAGTGTTATAAACCCCGTAAATAATTCGTGTAAGTATCTTGCAATCATGGCTCATGAAACTGATAGTTCAGTAATACTGACACCTGCTTTCATTGGGATTGGAATTATTAAATTCTTCTTCAAGGCGGTGATATACAAATTGAATTTAAAATATTTGAAAAAAAAACCGGTGATATGTTTTGTGAAATGAATTTCCTAGAAGTAACAAATGAAATAGATTAGAGAGATATTTGATGCGCCTAATTTACTGTAGGTGATTTCGAGTATCATCCAAATAGACGTCAGTTGTTTCTGTAATCTATTTTATTACTTACTTGATGACAGTTCATTTCAGAAAACATTTGACCGTTACTTCCATATTTTTTAAAATTTTTAAGTTTGGTTCAGAAAGCATGATATGTATGTGATATATGTAAATATCAATCGGAATTCTATTGTTATGTCTAGATCAAGAGAAAACAGAGAAGTTTCAGTTTACGTTGGAAATTGATAAGTATTTTAGTTTTTAACATGGAAGAAAGAATTCTAATATTTCTAAACCAATGTAACTCTTTATGTGCAAAATAGCTAGGCGCTGAACAGCCAGCAGAAGGTGTTCGTGGAAAAGTCCAGTTATCCCTTAAATCACTAACTAAGTTTTTTTCAATTACTCTTTTTACTATCAAGTAATCAATTTTTTTTTTCAAAACTAGACCTCACGTTGGTTAATTTAGTACCCGATCTATGCATTTATCACTCTTCGTTTGGCTATGAAAATTCGAACAAAAGCGTTCCCTCAATTCACTAATTCAGCTTTTCTTAATTACCCCGATTACTTTCAAGCAGTTGTTCGATTCCCACTTTTCGTCTTTCTTTGAAAATTCGGACAAGGTTCCATTGTGTAAGTTGTAGGAAGTCTTATTTTCGGTCCTTTTAAACATTTGACCAAATGCTGCCGTGCACGTGGTGAAGACGGGACAGTGTCAGTACTTAAAAATTTGGCAACAAACATCTAATACATGAACTGCATGCAGTAATAAGTAGCATTTGGGTAAATGAAGGGATTCCAGAGCACTGGAAACGTTGAATAATATATCTCACAAATAAAAAACGAGAAAAGTTAGCATATGAAAACTATAAAGGCATTTTATTTAGCACAGCCTACAAAGGTATTTTCAGAGGTACTGAGCGACAGGATTAAAAAGTGTGCTGGAAATATCATCGGGAAACACCAATGTGGTTTTCGCCCAATTAGAGGCACTCCCGATCAGTTGTCTGTTATTAGACATTATATGAGTATGATATACAAGGTGATTTTTTTCCACCGTAGACAAACTCTAGAGACTATTTGATGAGGCGATGCGGAACAAAAGAGGTCTAATGAATTTACGTCCGGAAATGCAACGTTTCCATGCTAGAGACCATTTATTCATTCATACATTGTTGGAAAAACTGGTAGAAGCGACTTCGGGAAAGATCAATTTGGATTCCGCAGAAATGTTGGAACACCTGAGACAATGCTGACCCTACGACTTATCTTAGAAAATAGATTAAGGAAAGGCAAACCTACGTTTCTAGCATTTGTAGACTTAGAGAAAGTTTTTGACAACGTTGACTGGAATACTCTCTTTCAAATTCTGAAGGTGGCAGGGGTGAAATACAGGGAACGAAAGGCTATTTACAATTTGTACAGAAACCAGATAGCAATTATAAGAGTCGAGTGACATGAAAGGGAAGCAGTGGTTGGGAAGGGAGTGAGACAGGGTTGTAGCCTATCCCCGATGTTATTCAATCTGTATATTGAGCAAGCAGTAAAGGAAACAAAAGAAAAATTCGGAGTTGAAATTAAAATCCATGCAGAAGAAATAAGAACTTTGAGGTTCGCCGATGACATTGTAGTTCTGTCAGAGACAGCAAAGGACGTGGAAGAGCAGTTGAATGGAATGAACAGTGTCTTGAAAGGAGGATATAAGATGAACATCAACAAAAGCAAAACGTTGATAATGGAATGTAGTCGAATTAAAACGGGTGATGCTGTGGGAATTACATTAGGAAATGAGACGCTTAAAGTAGTAAATGAGTTTTGCTATTTGGGGAGCAAAATAACTGATGATGGTCGAAGTAGAGAGGATATAAAATGTAGACTGGCAATGGCAAGGAAAGCCTTTCTGAAGAAGAGAAATTTGTTAACATCGAGTATAGATTTAAGTGTCAGGAAGCCGTTTCTGAAAGTATTTGTATGGAGTGTAACCATGTATGTAAGTGAAACGTGGACGATAACTAGTTTAGACAAGAAGAGAATAGAAGCTTTCGAAATGTGGTGCTACAGAAGAATGCTGAAGATTAGATCGGTAGATCACATAACTAATGAGGAGGCATTGAACAGAATTGGGGAGAAGAGGAGGTTGTGGCACAACTTGACTAGAAGAAGAGATCGGTTGGTAGGGCATATTCTGAGGCATCAAAGGATCACCAATTTAGTATTGGAGGGCAGCGTGGAGGGTAAAAATCGTATAGGGAGACCAAGAGATGGAAACACTAAACAGATTCAGAAGGATGTAGGTTGCAGTAGGTACTGGGAGATGAAAAAGTTTGCACAGGATAGAGTAGCACTGAGAGCTGCATCAAACCACTCTCTGGACTGAAGACCACAACAACAACAACAACATTGTTACACCGACTGCGATCTAATAAGCGCTGTACCATGCAGAGGCAGTTACAGAATGTGTTGAAAATGGTTTTCATGTGTCTCAACACATGCATGTACTAGCCGTAGCATGTGCTGTCTCACACTTTCATATCGGTCGGGCTGCATTCGAACAGCGTCAAAGGCAGTATGAATACGCTGCTCCAGTGTCTCCATATATGGAATGAGCTCTGCATACACGATTCTGTTGCGATGGCCCCATAACCAGAAATTACGTAGGTTGAGGTCCGGTGAACCAGCAAGCCATGCAACTGGACCCCCTCGTCTGATCCATCGACAAGGGAACATACGATTGAGATACGTCCGGACGTTAACGGCAAAGTGGGCTGGAATACCATCACGTAGCAGCCACATAATCCTCCGAACCATCAATGACACTTTTTCCATTAGGTGAGGCAAAGACACCCGCAAGAAACGCCGATAGTCCCGCCCTGTTAGACGACGCGGAAAGAAGAATGGTCCCAAAATACCGTCACCAATTATCCGGCCCACACATTCCGGCTGTACCGATACTGATGATTTGCTGTCACTATACCATGGGGGTTCTGTATACTGTCCCACAGGTGACTGTTATGGAAGCTGAAGTTACCACTCCGCGTGAAGGTGACCTCATCTGTGAATAGGATGGATGACACACATCCCGGAATAGTGGTTACCTGGTGAAGAAACCAGTGACAAAACTGTGGTGTCACCGCCAGACACCACACTTGCTAGGTGGTAGCTTTAAATCGGCCGCGGTCCATTAGTACATGTCGGACCCGCGTGTCGCCACTGTCAGTAATTGCAGACCGAGCGCCACCACACGGCAGGTCTAGAGAGACGTACTAGGACTCGCCCCAGTTGTACGACGACTTTGCTAGCGACTACACGTACGAAGCCTTTCTCCCATTTGCCGAGAGACAGTTAGAATAGCCTTCAGCTAAGTCCATGGCTACGACCTAGCAAGGCGCCATTAACCATTTCTATAGAGCGTCTCACTTGTATCATCAAGAATGCTGTATACAAATCATGGAGTAAAGTTAAGTATTCATGGAGCTACGTACTTTTCTTTATAGCATTCATTACGTATCCTGTTTCAGACATAAGCAAGCCTGCGTGAGTTGACGCGTGCCCTTTCGGCTTCCTCGCCTTGTGTCTAGACTGTCTTGTCTAGACACAACAAAAACTGTTCCCGATGTGGAAAGTCTGTCGCTAGTAAGCCCTGCACACTCTATAAGTGATAAGGGTAATAACAGTTTTCATGAAGAATGTTCCACACGGTCGTCTGGCTTATCCTGTACTGGCGGACCAACTTCCTGGTACTGACACGGCGGTCGCCTTCCGCAGTGTCAATCACTGTTTCCTCCAAGACTGGTGTCCCAACATTTCGGGTGCGTCCTTCATGATTTCCTGCTTCTTGGAACGACCGTATCTCAGATAAACGGTGAAACACTGTTGCAAAATTGAATGCTGCGGTTGTCGTAGGCGGGGATAGGTCTCTCGATACAACCTTGCTGCCCGCCGCCCGTTGCCATTTGCTTTTCCGAAGGTAAACACCATGTCGGCAAGCTCTCGATTCGAATACGGAACCGTTGCCTACAACGCTGTATCACATTCACTAAAAGGTAAGTCAGCAAGAGAAGTGAATCGGACACAACATTACTAATTACTATGGCAGGAGAGGGCGCTAGGGCATGACCTATGAGGAACAGTACAACCTTCCAGGAGGAAATTATGCATACTGTTAACTGTGGCTGCATGGTACACCGCGTATTAGACCGCAGTCTCTGTAACAAAGTATGATTGAATAAATGATCTCCAGCATGGAAACCATGCATTTCCAGACATAAGATCATTAGACCTATTTTGTTCCGTATCCTCTCATCGATCACTCCCTTCATGTTCGTTTAAATGCGGACGATGAAGCGGCTCTCAGCAACCTCTACAGGTATTCGGAAAAAAAATCTGCGAAAAATGTGTGGATCTCTGAGACAGTCATGAAATACATCAGCTGATACGAGTGAGAGCTATAGCACAATTTATTAAATCACAGAGATTACACTGTTTAGAACGTATGGAGAGGATGACAGATGACATGATGCCTAAAAGAATTATTACAGGGAGATGATATTCTACCAGAAGGAGAGCACAGCCAAGAACAAGACGACTGGAAAATGTGTTGCTTGACCTTAGCGAGATGGAGATCCGAAGATGGAAAAGAAGAGCAAGGAACAGAGATGTGTGAAGGCAAACTGCTGAGCAGACTAAGGCCCAACAAGGGCAGAAGAAGAAGAGGAAGAAAAATAAAAGGCTATGAAGCAGATGAGGCATATCGAAAGAAAGAGTACGCTATATGTTATATGCGAAATTAACATGTCAAAGGTTTATACGTTATGGGGGAGACATTTGTTGACTATATACCTTATGAAAATGCGAAAAGGGATTTATCGGTAATACTTAAACCATTTTAATAAGAGTGCATTGATTTTGTGCGCCGCTTCTTACTGCGAACGAGACGTGGATTCGCCAATTCATCCAGAAACGAAACAACAGTTTAAAGTTGTACGTGGAGGCCGATGGCCGTGCGTCGAGAATGGGGAAGTCGACTTCATTTTCCGGAAAGATTTTATGGACAGCGTGTAGCGGGTGCAATAGGCACTCTACTTCATGATTTCTTTCAGTGTTTAACCGTGACTGGCTTACTTTACTCAGCTCTTCTGGACCAATTGGATAAGTGACATAAGATGCTGGTTCAAAAAAATGAATCATCTTTGATCAGGGCAGTGCGTATGTTGACACAGGCACTTTACCAGTGAGAAAGCTGAGGAATTTGAAGTGCGTATTGTCGGAATGTCCACTCAAGTTCCCAGATATAACACCAACTGACTTCCTCCTATTTACATACGCAAGGAAATTTGTGACTATAAAATGTTTCGAAACTTTACGGCAACTGTGGATGGAGGGTTTGCAAAAGGATGGAAGGAAAGAAGATCTGGGTTTAACGTCCCGTCAACATTGGGGACATCAGAGACAGAGCACAAACTCATATTATATCGAGGATGGGGAAATAAATTGACCGTGTCCTTTCAAATGCCATTTGCCTGGAGCGATTTAGACAAACCGCGGAAAACCTAAATGAAGATGGTCGGACGAGGATTTGAACCATCATGCTCCCGAATGCAAAAATATTTTGCAGAATTTTCTGAATCGCACATCCGGAACAAAGTGTAGTCAGTGTCAAAACATTGGACAAAGTGTATTGATATAAAATGGGGGAATATGTCCGAAGACAAGTGCGTTTTTGACTTAAAAACATTGCCCTATACTGTCATGCCGAGAAGTGGAAGGCTGTACGCCGGTCGGGGTGGCCGAGCGGTTCTACGCGCTACAGCCTGGAACCGAACGACCGCTACGTTTCTTTCCTATTCCACTAACGTGTTACCCGAGGAAAAACAAGAATCTGTTCGCGGGATAATTTACACTACCGGCCATTAAAATTGCTACACCAAGAAGAAATGCAGATAGCGTGGACAGGTACAGCTGCCCATGCATCTTCAACTCGATACCACAGTTCATCAAGAGTACAGACTGGCGTATGTGACGAGCCAGTTGCTCGGCCACCATTGACCAGACGTTTTCAATTGGTGAGAGATCTGGAGAATGTGCTGGCCAGGGCAGCAGTCGAACATTTTCTGTATCCAGAAAGGCCCGTACAGCACCTGCAACTTGCGGTCGTAAATTATCCTGCTGAAATGTAGGGTTTCGCAGGGATCGAATGAAGGGTACAGCCACAGGTCGTAACACATCTGAAATGTTACGTTCACTGTTCAAGGTGCCGTCAATGCGAACAAGAGGTGACCGAGACGTGTAACCAATGGCACCCCATATTATCACGCCGGGTGATATGCCAGTATGGTGATGACGAATACACGCTTCCAATGTGCGTTTACCGCGATGTCGCCAAACACGGAAGCGACATGATGCTGTACACAGAACCTGGATTCATCAGAAAAAATGACATTTTGCCTTTGGTGCACCCAGTTTCGTCGTTGAGTACCCCATCGCAGGCGCTCCTGTCTGTGATGTAGCGTCAAGGGTAACCGCAGCCATGGTCTCCGAGCTGATAGTGCATGCTGTTGCAAACATCGTCGAACTGTTCGTACAGATGATTGTTGTCTTGCAAACGTCCCCATCTGTCGACTCAGGGATCGAGACGTGGCTGCACGATCCGTTACAGCCATGCGGATAAGATGCCTGTCATGTCGACTGCTAGTTATAGGAAGCCGTTGGGATCCAGCACAGCGTTCCGTATTACCCTCCTGAACCCACCGATTCCATATTCTGCTAACAGTCATTGGATCTCGACCAACGCGAGCAGCAATGTCGCTATACGATAATCCGCAATCGCGATAGGCTACAATCCGACCATTATCAAAGTCGGAAACGTGATGGTACGCATTTCTCCTCCTTACACGAAGCATCACAACAACTTTTCACCAGGCAACGCCGGTCAACGGCTGTTTGTGTATGAGAAATCGGTTGGAAACTTTCCTCATGTCAGCACGTTGTAGGCGTCGCCACCGGCGCCAACCTTGTGTGAATGCTCTGAAAAACTAATCATTTGCATATCACAGCATCTTCTTCTTGTCGGTTATATTTCGCGTCTGTAGCACGTCATCTTCGTGGTGTAGCAATTGTAATTGCCAGTAGTGTATATTAGCTTATTCTCATGACCCCTAAGCGTGATAGAGGAGAGTGACAAAGGAATGCTCGCTCATTGTTCTTCGAATACAGATTCCCTGAAGTTACCCAATCGCTTTCGCACAACTACGTCGCCTTTTTTCCAAGGATTCCCATGTAAGTTCTCTGTGTATTTCTGTTACTCTACGTATGGGGCATCCCGACAAGTTACGAGCCACGGCTGTCGCTTAGACAGAGATTTCGTCTTTTCATCTGAACAACAAACTTGCAAACATGGAACTTAGAATTCCTTTCAATAGTGTCATCTTAACTCACAATAAATCTTCGTAACTAGGAGATACTTTGGACGAAACGTTGAGCTATAAGAAACACCTAACAAAGACAGCTGCAGAACTCCGTACAAATAATATTATACAGATGCTGTGCAGCGACACGTGGGGCCCTTAAGCATCTGCAGCTTTCGCTCTGGTTCTTTCAGTAATAGAATACTGTTGCTCATCTGCCTTGATAGCCCCCACACTAAGAAAATAGACACGGTATTCAATCAGACGATGCAAATGATTTTGGGCACTATTAAGAGCACTGTCACATTCTAGCTACCAGTGCTATTATCCATTTCATAATGATTGACCCCTGACTTTGACCTCATATTCTGGACACATTTCGTTACGAATATCGATATGTTATACCTTACCGGACTCCTGGATATGTCTACTTTTATTTAGTGTATGACTACTGCGTCTAATGGGGTGACATACGGGGTGATATTTAAGAGAAACCGTGCTCTTTCTAGTTTTTTTCGGCAAGTGTCAAATTTAAGAACGCATGAAAGTCAGAACGTAATTAGGAGAAAAATTTTCTTTTCCCAGTTAAAAGATAAAATCTTGTTCTATTTACAGGTAGTTTTTCGTTATTTTCTGATTACTCATTTCATCGCTATAATGTCAAAAGCAAGACGCTGCGGTTGAGCACATCGTTGTAGCTATTGCGACGGAGAATGCACTGGTGTTAAGCTCGAAATTTTGTTGGTTACATCATATATCTTTACTAATGAGCACTCCTCGTGTTTGTTAGATAAGAATTTTTAAACAAATTGTGTGAAATATATGGGAGGCTGTGGGGGGGGCTCAACTGTCACACCAACGCGTCGCCACTGTTGTAAGCCCGCATCTCGTGGTCGTGCGGTAGCGTTCTCGCTTCCCACGCCCGGGTTCCCGGGTTCGATTCCCGGCTGGGTCAGGGATTTTCTCTGCCTCGTGATGACTGGGTGTTGTGTGCTGTCCTTAGGTTAGTTAGGTTTAAGTAGTTCTAAGTTCTAGGGGACTTATGACCACAGCAGTTGAGTCCCATAGTGCTCAGAGCCATTTGAACCACTGTTGTAATGCGCCATAAGCGCCTGTTTATCAGTGAAGAACAATAACGTCGTAGTCGCATTCCAATTCAGTATTGCCACGTTCACAGTTTTTGTTGCGAGTAGAGGGAAATAATATGGGAAATTATAAATAATTTTCTCTATATGTAAGCAGCTCACAGTAAATGAACATTTGTATAGCGCATTTCAACAGTCAGTGGAAAAGTCGATTAGCTCGAATTAATTTTACAGTGAAAAACCAGAATGATCGTATGACATTGTTGGCCGGGATACCCCGTCGGGGGAAGTTCGGCCGCCGTGGTGGAAGTCTTATTTCATGTGACGCCACAATGGGTGACTTGCGCTTCGGTGGTGATGAGGACAACACAACACACAGTCCACGGGTGGAGAAAATCACCAACCCGGCCGGGAATCGAACCCGGGCCCGCTGCCTGGTAGGCAAGGACGTTGTCACTCAACTAAGCGGGCGGACGAATTGCAGTAAAGAATGATAACTGAAATAAAGCCTGTCTTAATCTCTCTCGCTCCTGGCTAGGTCTCACTGCTGCTATTACAGTTCGTCTACTTTATCAACAACGATTCTGTTGCGAAGTCAAGACAGTGTGCTCTTCGTGCAGAAGTGCTTTCAATTTCGTGGATATGTCCCACTGAATTCCTCCACACACTTTGGGGAACAGTCTCCACAGCGGAGCGACACAACTGTAAAGCATAATTTATTTTAAAATTCTTATTCTCCTTTGCTATCTTGTTCTTGACAAATACACAAATAAGTTCAATGACGTTCAATTCGCAGTGCTCTACAGACAACGACACAAGTTTAATTTCCTTTCCACTAATAGCAGTATACACTGAAGAGCCAAAGAAACTGGTACAACTGCCTAATATCGTATAGGGACCCCGCGAGCACGTAGAAGTGCCGCAACACGACATGGCATGGACTTGACTAATATCTCAAGTAGTGCTGGAGGGAAATGACACCATGAATCCTGCAGGGCTGTCTATAAATCCGTAAGAGTTCGAGGTGGTGGAAATCTCTACTGAACAGCGCGTTGCATGGCATCCCAGAGATAGTCAGTAATGTTCATTCAATGGATATGAATGGATGCAGGTGATCAGACAGGACGATTACGTACATATCAGCTGTCAGAGTCGTATCTAAACGTATCGGGGGTCCCATATCACTCCAACTGCACACGCCCCACACCATTACCACCTTGAACAGTCCCCTGTTGTCATGCAGATTTGATGGATTCATGAGGTTGTCTCCATACCCACACACATCCATCCATTCGATACAATTTGAAACGAGACTCGTATGATCAGGCAACATGTTTCCAGTCATCAACAGTCCAATGTCTGTGTTGACGGGCACAGGCGAGGCGTAAAGCTTTGTGTTGTCCAGTCATCAAGGGTACAGGAGTGGGCCTTCAGCTCCGAAACCCCATATCGATGAAGTTTCGTGGAATGGTTTGCACGCTCACACTTGTTGATGGCCCAGCATTGAAATTGAGAGAGGACAAGTTACTCTCTCACCAACTTTTCGTATATGGAAAATTATTAAAGATTTTGTTACAACCTGACGCACCTTGGGCAAGACTCTAGAAAGTTAACGGCCTGAGCAGACGTTGATGGAGCCTGGTAGGGCGCTAAAAGCATGAGGTATTTTTATGGTTCTTAGCTGGTAGAAACGGCATGTTCGGAGTTGAAAGCAATTGGCGGCGAGCCCATCCCTTAGTAAATCTTGCCAGACAGGTCCACAGCTGTACAGGGCAGACAGGGCAACCCCTTGTTGGTACAGATCTCCAGCAGAACAATGCCGCGATACCTGCTGTGGCGCCAGCTGAAGCCTGGGCTGGGGGCAATGGTCTGAAGGAACGTGTCTACACAGGGGAGTCATAAACCAGGCATTGTGTGAAGAGTCATGCGTAATAAAAATTCAGAAGTTTTTGTGTTCGCCGATAGTGCAAATAGGCCTATGAACCTCTTCCATCAGCCACTTCGGTTGTATAAGAAACTCTGGCATCTGAGAAATGTTTAGAAACAGAATGTTTACTGCACCTCATAGCTAGAACTAACGAGCTCCAAGGCACAGGCGATTTAGATAAAGATTTTTAAGATTGTATCTGTCCACTTGCTGCTGTGGGAAGCGCCACGACTTCAGAGAAATTCCTCTTACCCCTCTGCGAAAACTTAAAAGGAATCCAGTAATTGGCGGTTTCCTTTTTTTCTAGAGACGCAGGTTTCTTAACCCTTGCCCTGGTTTGACATGAGTTTGTGCTGTCATGTGGGAGGGGAGATTTAGCGGCTCTAGAGCCCTGTGATTGGCACAAGACGGGGTGAAGGCGGTGTCGTTCGTGCACTTTGCAAGAAAACGGAACTTTTTTCTGGAGAGGTGCAAAGCACTCAGATGCAGGACTTTGGTCTGGAAGGAACTTCTAGTCGAGGATCTGACATGTGTGGTTGGTACTTGGGAACTGTCCTGAGACTGACTTTACGTGCGGCTAGTTTAGACTGGGTGAAGTTTTTACTGTACCGACAGTGTGACGTCAAATGTCTCGGACTGCTCGTTTGCCGAGGGCTCTGGTAAAGAGTAAATTGCGATCCGTTTGCCTGATCGGTAGACCGTGAGATTTCTGCATTTCTTTCGTGGCCACGATCGATTCACAGGTGCCGCCTCCACGTCTCACCTCCGCCGCACACATCTCGCCAGCTGCAAGTTACATTGCCGCACGAATCAAACAGGGTAACGTACTGCCGCTCCGGCATTGTCAGGGCGTGCAGATTTCAATCGTCACTTACTCCCAGCTGCACCTATATAGGAAAACTTCAGTAGACTCGATCAATCAAAGTCTGCTCAGCGTCAGATAAATTCAGATTGCGTTATCCACATTTTTAGGGCCAGAGTTAAAACGTCTTTGTCAACCCATCCTTGTCCAGTGTAGTCTTAAACCACCTGTTAGTTGTTTACAGTATTCAATCAATAACTTGTTCAGCATAATTTATGTCTGTTTTCTTTCAGAAAAAAATAAATGTTGTTTGAACAGTAAAATCATGGCACCTTTCTCAGTCAGTTTAAACAGTCTCCACCAATGTTACCTTTCATTGTGGTGCAATGAATACCTCGTGCTTTTAGCGCCCTACCAGGCTCCATCGCCGGCCGAAGTGGCCGTGCTGTTCTAGGCGCTGCAGTCTGGCACCGCGAGACCGCTACGTTCGCAGGTTCGACTCCTGCCTCGGGCATGGATGTGTGTTCTAGGGGACTAATGACCTCAGAAGTTGAGTCCCGTAGTGCTCAGAGCCATTTGAACCAGGCTCCATCAACGTCTGCTCAGGCCGTTAACTTTCTAGAGTCTTTCTCAAGGTGCGTCAGGTTGTAACAAAATCTTTAATAATTTTCCGTATACGAAAAATAGGTGAGAGAGTAACTTGTCCTCTCTCAAAATCTGCAGCAATTTGCGGAAGGGTTGCACTTCTGTCACGTTGAACGATTGTCTTCAGTCATGATTGTCCCCGTTCTTGCAGGATCCTTTTCGGCCACAGCGATGTCGAAGATTTGATGTTTTAACGGATTCCTGATATTCACGATATACTCGTGAAATGGTCGTACGGGAAAATCCCCGTTTCATCCCTATCGCGGAGATACTGTGTCCCATCATTCGTGCGCCGACTATAACGCCACGTTCATACTCACTTAAATCGTGACTACCTGCATTTGCAGCAGCAGTAACGGATCTAAGAACTGTGCCAGGCACTTGATGTCTTATATAGGCGTTTCCGACCAGAGCGCCGTATTCGGACCGTTTACACGTCTCTGTATTTGAATACGCATGCCTAGAGCAGTTTCTTTGGCGCTTCAGTGTACTTTCCAAAAGATATTCCTGTGCCCTGAAGTGCGTTCGCGCGTGTTCCAGTAGCCAGCTTTAGTAAATTCCTCATATGATGTGGCATTAGATGGAAGCTCTACATCATTGCTTTCCATCCATTCAATAACAGAATCGTTTCTTCATTTCGTAGATAGATTTCGTGATACTGAATTTATCATCTTGTGGTATTGAGCCTGATCTACAACAATGGCAGATATGTTTGGTAATTTTTCGAGAACGCCCCTAAACCACTCTTCGTAGTGTCTGACATTCAATTCAGAATGATAATCTTCACTTCCTTTTTGCCCTATAAAACATAAGCCAGCATTTTGCTCGAACCCATCTTCGTTCCCAATATGGCACATTATAATCCTTTTTACAGACCCAGCCGGTGTTTGGGTTCCTCATTTCCAGCCATTCCACTCTTGAACAATTCCTATGATAATCGTACACATTTTCTGATGCATAAGGCACTTTTTTGTTCCTGCCAACTAAATTTTCTGAAATTATTTGCACCACTCCAACTCTCATCAGTGTAGTAAATAGTCCATCCAATATTGCGCAAGTATCTTATTTCCCGCAAGAACACTCTCTTTTTCCTACTACTTGATTGTTTTCCATCAGTACAGGTCTTTTGTTGAACTTTTTGTATCTAAAGCGCAATTGTCGAATTGTTTCACTCATATCAGGAAAATATTTCACTTTAGTCTTCAACTTTTCCAATACAGCTGTCACTTTTTGAAACTGCTTTTCCACATAGAAGTCGTGGATTTTTCTTTTTATGACTCCCTGTGTAAACTAATCTAAAACAAACTTCTGTCGCCTGAAAGAACTCTTTTTGGTGATATAAGACATGAAGTTTCTCCATATTCTCTCGAAATTCGCTTCACTGTACTTTCACTAATACCGAGACTTTCAGACGTTCTCATTACTGGCTATGATACGGAACTGCTCGCGCCCTGTTCTTTTTCGGCCTCAAAGTAAGCACGTGCGCTAGTCACCATGTACTTTTCACAACTCCGTAAGTGATTCATGGTTTCACACAAGTACAAGGCAACTAATTTTGTTACGAGCACTGTCTCACACGAGTACACAACAGCGAATGGAAGCACGATTATTTCCTATTTGCCGGCTTGGGTGGCCGAGCGGTTCTAGGCGCTACAGTCTGGAACCTCGCGACCGCTACGGTCGCAGGTTCGAATCCTGCCTCGGGCATGGATGTGTGTGATGTCCTTAGGTTAGTTAGGTTTAAGTAGCTCTAAGTTCTAGGGACTGATGACCTCAGAAGTTAAGTCCCATAGTGCTGAGAGCCATTTGAACCATTTCCTATTTGACGGGAAGCCTAGAAGTAAACACTGCAACAATGAAGAATGAAGTGGAGATACTGTTCAAAGGTCCGGCACATGTGAGCACAAGGCGCATAGAAACGCAAAATCAAATAAATTAAAGATGTGATATTAGCTCTTTATGCAGATTTAATGCGTCGAAACATAACAGCTGTGAAAGGCAACAACAGAGCTTGCATTTACACTTTTCGTCTATTTTAAATGTATCATCATTAGGCGAATTGCAGTTATCTATGCCCACCATTATTAGGACAAAAGGTCTAATTGGAAAGCAATATCAGTTCTTCTGGAAGTGGAGTATGAAAGTCTCTTTAAACTGTGCAAAGAAAATTTTTCTCCTAATAGCAGTCTGACTTCTATGACCCTTCAAATTTGGTACTCGCCAAAAAATTGTCGAAATGGTCTTAAATATTACCGCGTATGCCGCCCACTTTTCAACTAAAATGTAATATTCATACGCCAAATAAAAGTAGACATTTCCACGATTCCGGCAAGGTATAACATATCGATGTTCGTCATGTGATGCGACCAAAATATGAGCTCAGAGTGAGGGGCCAATCATTATGAAGCTACCTTCACCACATCTGCGATGACAACAAGCACTTCTTATGGAATTTAGAAAAATTCGAAACAATTTACTTTTCATTCGTTCTCTTATTATATAAATATGAAACGACTCCGCTCTAGGAAATCACCATTTGTGGAAGCTATACGCTTAAAAAACAATAAATAGTGGAAGAAAGCTTCTCAAGAAATTCCGATGTATTTGACATGTTCGCTAAGAGCCTACACAGGACAATTTAAAGACTACCTGAATACGGCTGATAGGCCAATCAACACTATATTTGTAACTTACATGTTTCTTTATGAATTTTATTCTTAGTTCATTAATGTGATTGATAATAATGCCATACGATAAATAAATAAATACCGACAAGCGACGATGCTATCAAAGTATTTCTGAATTCGTTCGACGCCTGACGCCATGCCTACTTGACAACGACTTCACACGATGGAACAGTACTCTAAAGCAGGTCGCACTAGCGCTTTGTGTGCAGTTCCCTCTGTAGATGCTTTGCATTTTCGCAGAAACTGTCCGCCGCTCGTGGTCTCGCGGTAGCGTTCTCGCTTCCCGAGCACGGGGTCCCGGGTTCGATTCCCGGCGGGGTCAGGGATTTTCACCTGCCTCGAGATGACTGGGTGTTTGTGTTGTCCTCATCATTTCATCATCATCCAGGACAGTGGCGAAATTGGTCTGAGCAAAGATTGGGTAATTGTACGGGCGCTGATAACCACGCAGTTGAGCGCCCCACAAACCAAACATCATCATCATCATCATCATTCGCAGAACCGCTTCCAGCAAATTTCAATCTTCGTTATAAGTCTACCGATTTTTCATGATCGTCCCGTTTCATACGGCTTCTTAGTGTTTGTTGTGTTGGCAGAAGAGCCAACACCGTGTTACTAGAGGAGGCCGAAATGCACGCGTTTTAGCTCACGCACGCTGGTGTGAGGAGGGAAGGACTATACTGACGTAAGGTCTGGAACATGACAAGGAATTAGAATTCAGAAAGCGGACGTAATTAGTTTGATACTTAACTTTAATCCATTAATGATGAATGTCGCTCTTAACGGTACATGATTCACAATGTTATCTGTTCAGAATAGTAACTGAATATGGCGCCTTGCTAGGTCGTAGCAAATGACGTAGCTGAAGGCTATGCTAAACTGTCGTCTCTGCAAATTAGAGCGTATGTAGACAGTGAACCATCGCTATCAAAGTCGGCTGTACAACTGGAGCGAGTGCTAGGGAGTCTCTCTAGACTAGACCTGCCGTGTGACGGCGCTCGGTCTGCAATCACTGATAGTGGCTACACGCGGGTCCGACGTATACTAACGGACCGCGGCCGATTTAAAGGCTACCACCTAGCAAGTATGGTGTCTGGCGGTGACACCACAATGTTACCCCTATATACTTATACGATTGTCATAGTCAAAATGTTCATCACTAATGTTGGAATCAGATACCATCATCGGGTTCTTTCCCTTTGTTGTAGCCATTATCATACATTTATTCACACAGAGCTGCGATTCCCTTAAAAAAAAAGTGAAAGTTTTGTCCAAGTCTCTCAAAGGTTTTTACGATCGGCAAACGGCGATAATCTCCAGCAGACAACGGCATTGTCAGCTGCTACTGAATCTCTCTGATAAGTAGTTTATGAATACTGTAACATTACAGGTCGTATTACGCTTGCCGGCCAGCGTGGCCGAGCGGTTATAGGCGCTACAGTCTGGAACCGCGCGACCGCTAAGGTCGCAGGCTCGAATCCTGCCTCCGGCATGGATATGTGTGATGTCCTTAGGTTAGATAGGTTTAAGTAGTTCTAAGTTTTAGGGCACTGATGACCTTAGCAGTTAAGTTCCATAGTGCTCAGAGCCATTTGAAGTCTATTACGCTTGATTGGCGCACACCCGATGCTACTTTGTTTTCTGTGGATAGTTCACCGTCTAGTGTAGCGTAGTGTGTTCCATTAGTTAAATATCCCTCGAGTCATTCACATATTCGCGAAGATACGCCATACAGTCGCAATTTAGTTAGTAGTCGACAGTGTGGCACTGTGTGGAACGCCTTTCGCAAATGTGGCAAGAAGGAATAAACCTGTACACCTGCCTCTGTTGTTTACAAGATACAGTGTGCGAATGAAGCAAGCTATGATGCGCACGAATGGTTTTTCCTGTATCGCTGTTGATTCTTTGAGAGACGAAGTTCAGTAGCGTCTGTGAAATTGATACCAGCTCTTACGTAACTTAATTATTTTGTCAGATGTCGCGTCCGTAATTCCGAAGTACGAACGAGGAAATGCAAGTGCGGTCGCGTGCGGTGAATCCCCGGGGCGGCAGCGGCGGGGGCGGTGCGTGCGCAGACGCAGCGGCGCGCAAGCGGAAGGGAAGGGCGGCAGGGAGGGGGTGAGGGGTAAGGGTAGGGGTAGGGGGCGCGGCCCCCGGCCGGCCGCGGCGCAGCGTCAGTCCGAGGAGTGTCATGATCGCAGACAGACGGCTCGCCGACGGGAAGACATGCATCAGAATGACCGCCGCATGCGTGGTGAGTCACCTGCGCGCTGCTCCCCGCTAATATTGCCGAACAAACAGTAGCTGAGCGCATGCCTCCTCTTTACTTCCCTGCCTGACGCAATAGCGACGCGCTCGTCTAAGGTGGGGTGAAGCAGCAGGCTTTGCGTCCGTACCCGAAATGTCACATCAACAAATCCTCTAATTTGATGCAGCAGATAAAACACTGGAAGTTATTTGCTGAATCACTGCTCGGCGTACCTCTTTATTTGAAGTATACGAAAAATATTACGGTAGCGGTCACCTTTCTCACACATCGTAACCTCAGAGCATTTGATCTGACCGTTGGTGAAGAAAAGTAGAAAGGATAGCTTTGCTAACGTAAACATGATACCGTACGAAGAGTCAGTAAAGATTATTACACTTTATGGTATCTTTAGTTAAGTCATTAATATGTGTTGATGACAAATATACTAGTCAGGAAACGATCGACATATGTATCATGCTTAAAATCCTGCGAATTTAGAAAGTGAACGTTGAGCTCTAGCAGTAGTATTCCTGTGTGTAAGAATCGGGAATTTGTTTACACCAGACATTATATCCACTGTCTTACGTTGCAAAATAGTGCGGCAGATAAAACACATTCCCTGCTGTCCTAATGTCTTCAATCTATGGGGCTTAAAAATAATGATTCATATTCCTTCTGATATATTTTGTGGGTGGAACCTCGAAAAGCACACCGATATGAAGCAATACTTC
Organism: Schistocerca cancellata; assembly: GCF_023864275.1. Taxonomy (NCBI): domain Eukaryota; kingdom Metazoa; phylum Arthropoda; class Insecta; order Orthoptera; family Acrididae; genus Schistocerca; species Schistocerca cancellata. Next base: position 103,659,926 of record NC_064629.1, on the reverse strand, counting down.
TACTAAAAATATCGGTTTCATTATGTGTCAAAGTGGCATGCCCTTCGCACGTGTTTTTTTCGCACGATGCGATTGTTTCGTATGTAAGTAAGTTTTACTTGCGCACCTCTGCACTGAGGCATTTAACGCCAATTGGCGAGTGTTACCAGACAATTTATCACACACAGACTTTGTCTGTAACTTAGACACTTACTGGCCGAGAAGCAAAATATGGTATGAAGTAATATGATTGTAAAAATTACGAAGTACATTATGTAACCGACAACTAGCAACGTAGTGCATCTGCTTCTGAGAGTCACAGTACTTTTACCTATCTCTTCTTAATCGCCCATTTGATATCCCTGTCATTTGAGACAGCTTAAGGTATTTAAGCTCTAATCAATCTAACCAGAAGATTGGCTTAAATACCACAGTTGACCTGTTTTTCCTCCACAAATTGTTACCAGAGGTAACAGTCGAAATTCATTTCAACTTTCACGAACCTCTCCACAACCCGCAGAGGACTAAACCAAGAACTTCCTAATCTTATGGGCGCAACCACTAAATGCACTCTTACACTGATTTCTTTTTAGTGAACAAGTCAACTAAAGAAACCTGTTCGTAAGATTCTTAAGTTTTGCTTGAGTCTTGATTCGCGGACTAGATCAGCATGAGTGTGGGAAACACCTGAGAAGCTGCATTCAGGCCGACGTCATTTCAGACTTCATAGTGTAGCCCGAATACAACATGTAAATGTGCATACCAACAGTTGGGGCATTGATAACCAAAGAGGCCCGGGTTCGATGCCCGGCTGGGTCGGAGATTTTCTCCGCTCGGGCTCTGACTCTTGTGTAGTCCTTACGCTCCTGTCATCGTAACTGATATTCCACTGCTGAAATGGCTGTAAGGGCACGGTCCGAAAGCCAGTAAATTAAAAAAAAATATCCTTCGGGCAACCATGGTGCACTGAGATGGACATTATTATACAGAATCGTATCCACTCAGAAAATTTATAATGGATACGTAATGGAAGGTATTTTCAATAAGTAGAAAAGCTTACTGTTTATGGTCCATTCGTATATGAAGCAAAGGTGACAGAACAAGAGATTTATGCCATTCAGTCTAACATTCAGATGACGTCAAGCTCGATGGGTAAAGAAGTGGGAAGGAATGGCCACTTGTTTCACGGCTATCTCTCGAACGATCTTCAGGGCCAGATGGTCAAGTATGTCATTCAATCCCGAGTTAGTCTCCCTATGCTCTGCAGCCCTGTAAAGTATACAGGTATATCCTCATACATCCATTAACGAGCCAAAATATTATGACCACCTGTTTAACAGTGTGTTGGTCCAGCTTTTGGAGCGCAATACAGCAGCAGTTCTACGTCGCATGGATTCGAAAAGTCCTTGGTAGGTCCCTGAGGTGAGTTGTGTTGGGCCAAATGCCTAAGCGCAGGTCACGCAATTCCCGTAAGTTACCGGCAGGTGTTTGTATGTGGTATCTGGCGCCCGTTAGCCTCCCAGATATGTTCCGCCCTGCTCAGATCAGGGGAATTTGGTGACCAAGACATCAACGTGAGTTCACTATCACTGAAGCAAGATTCTGGTTGTGACAAGGGTAGTTATCCTGCTGGAATATGCCATCGCTGTCAGGGAAGACTTCAAGCATGAAGGGATGCAGGTGGTCCGCAATAATGTTCACGTAGTCCACAGCTGTTGCGGTGTCTTCGATTCCTATCACACGTCCCACGGAAAGCCAAGCAAACGACCTCTATAGCATAATACTGTTCCCACCAACAGGCGTCTGCGGAGAGCCGCGAGGAGCATGTTTCGCCTGGATGACGGCTTTTGCGGACAAGACCATCGACCTGGTGTGGAAAGTAATGTGAGTCATTAGGCCAGGCGAAACGTTTCAATTGATACACTCTCCAGTCTCGATGATCCTGAGCCCAACGCAGTCGAAACGGACGATATCGTTGGGTCGACATGGGAACACGTTTGGAGCGGAGCGCCATGTTCAAAGGCTCGCATCTCAGTCGAAGCAGGCAAGATGAGCCACTAGGTGGTACGTGAAAAGCAATTGAACGCACCAGATACCTACAAGCAATTTCGAGTTGCAATCAGTATGTGTTTGTAGTATATTTACTAGCGTCCTCTCACAAGTGGCGGCGGGGCAGAAATCTTTAGCTATGCTATACGATTCGCCCGAGAAGGATAGATGTTTCCTATGATGACGAGATCATTAGAGATGAACTCTAGGACATGTGGCCAACAATGATTGAGAAATTCAGCTGTTGGCCCAGATTGTCCCACTCCTCAACGGCGATTCGGCGTAGATCCCTGAGTGGTTGGGGGGGGGGGGGGGTCTCGTCGTCCATAAAGAGCCCTTTTCAATCTATCCCAGGCATGTTCGATAGGGTTCATGTCTGGAGAGCATGTTGGCCACTGTAGTCGAGCCATGCCGTTATCCTGAAGGAAGTCATTCACAAGATATGCGTAATTCGAGTTGTAACACGACGTGCTGTGGCTGCACGAAAAGTATTATTCAACGTGGGAGCGTTGCTGTCAGGGTTTCTGCGAGTCATAATCCGTAGGTAGCGGTCATCCGCTGCAGTAGTAGCCCTTGGGGGACCTGAGCGAGGCATGTCATCGACAGTTATGTCTCTCTGTATCTCCTCCATGTCCGAACAACGTCGCTTTGGTTCACTACGAGACGCCTGGGCACTTCAATTGTTGAGAGCCCATCCTGGCACAAAGTAACAGTGCGGACGCGATCGAACAACGGTATTGACCATCGAGGCATGGTTGAGCTACAGACAACACGAGCCGGGTACCTCCTTCCTGGTGGAATGACTGGAACTGATTGGCTGTCGGAACCCCTCCGTCTAATAGGCGCTGCTCATGCATGGTTGTTTATATCTTTGGTCGGAGTTATCGACATCTCTGAACAGTCAAACTGACTGTGTCTGTGATACAATATCCACAGTCAACGTCTATCTTCAGGAGTTCTGGAAATTGGGGTGTTGCAAAACTTTTTTTGATGTGTGTACTAATAATGGAGACAGTATCGAATAGGCCTTTTTCGATGTGAAATCGGGCCACATTATTTAGGAAAGAAGTTTACCTTCGACTGATGTCATTTCAGATGACTACCATATCATGTGAAATGTTTTACTGAAGACAAGGAAAACCTAAATTCTAATGACTCGACGGAGAATTGAGCCTCGCTCCTCCAGAATACAATTGCAATAACTGGACACCTCTTTGATCTCGAGAAACTGTTGCATACAGTATGTCTGTTCTGTTTAGAAGCTTGGGATTTCTACTGCTAGGTCAGTTCCATTAGCGTGGAAGGCCACGGTTTCCTGACAACAAGAAATGCTTCCCTATAAAGGAAACGTCTCATTTTTCTGAAATTTCTAGGTTGTATAGATTTTCCTTTGTGTTACTTTTATCTGCGGACAAATCTTAGAGATTTTTTTTTCAGTGACATCATGGTCGCCTTTAGTTGTAAAACTATTCAATTATGAAACCCTTTATTGCAAATTCAGCCATGTAACCATTGTCAAATGGGATACTGTAAAACTGTGTTTCAGTGCATGTCGAAACCCTAAAAAAATATCTGACATGTATGTACGTGAGATATTTTTTAAGGCTTCGACATGTGGTGAAGCACAGTTCTGCAGTATCCGAGTTGATTGTGACCGCACGGCCGAAATGAGAATAGTGGGCCTTCTAAACAAATATTTTTACAGCGAAGGGCGACCATTACGTAGCCGGCCAGAGTGGCCGTGCGGTTCTAGGCGCTGCTACAGTCTGGTTCGAATCTTGCCTCGGGCATCGATGTGTATGATGTCCTTAGGTTAGTTAGGTTTAAGTAGCTCTAAGGTCTAGTGGACTGATGACCACAGCAGTTAAGTCCCATAGTGCTCAGAGCCATTCGAATTTGACCATTACGGAATTTCAAAATGTTTACATGACTCGAGACAATCATTCAGACATAAACTACTTCACTAAAGACAAAGTACTCGAAACTGGAAATTTTCAGGAAAGGGAGATGACATGTTTCTACCCGCCAGGGTAGCCGAGCGTGCTAACGCGCTGCTTCCTGGACTCGGGTAGGCGCGCCGGCCCGGATCGAATCCGCCCGGCGCATTAACGACGAGGGCTGGTGTGTCGGCCAGCCTGGATGTGGTTTTTAGGCGGTTTTCCTAGGTGAATATCGGGCTGGACCCCACGTTCCGCCTCAGTTCCACGCGTCACAGATATTTGAAACACGTCCACACTATTTCACGATTTACACTAGGCGCAGACAGTTGGGGTACACTGATTCCGTCCTGGGGGGTACGGGGTGGCGGCAGGAAGGGCATCCAGCCATCCCTAACATTTCCAAATCAGTTGTAACCACGCCGACCCTGCGATAGCTGCGGGATTATGGCTTAAGCGAAAGAAAGAAGATGACATATTTCTAACTGTAAACGCAGGTTAACATAATCCGAACGAATCATGAAACCTACGAAAACAAATATAAATACGGATGGAAGAGAAATTGATTCTCATCTCTCTGTACGCTGTTTGATCAAAAGTATTCTAAATATTGGGGGATTGAGCGCCTGTAGAGACCGAGCCGCTGGAATAAAACGAGGTGGCGAGTGTTGCGTTGTCAGTAGAGAAACATTAACAGCACAGTGGGTCGGTCGGGAGGGCTCACTGACTTGGAACATTAACTACCACTGGATGTCACCTGACTAACAGATCAATCATGGACATTTCAGCAGTTCTAAAGCTGCCCAAGCTAACTGTTGATGATATGGTTGTGAAGTGGATATGCGAAGGAAAACCACAGCTAAACCAAGACCAGACAGGCCTCATATAGGCCTGCTGACAGGGAATGTCAAACACTGTAGAGGGTGGTTGTAAAAAAATCGCATGAAATGATCAGAAGAAAATATTCGTGGATTCCGAAGTGCTTTCAGCAATCCGATTAGCGCGGTAACTGAGCGTAGAGAGTTAAAAAGAATGAGGGACAACGGTCGACCAGCTCCTCATAAGTCACACATTTCTGTAGTCAACATTGAGGAACACTTGAGCAGGTGTAAAGACCGATAACACTGGACACTGGGCGACAGAAAATGAGTGATTTGGAGTGATGAAACATGCTATATTCTGGGGTAATCCGATAGAAGTGGTTTGGCGACGCCTGGAGAATGTTACCTGAGATCATGTGTAGTGTCAACAGTGAGGTTGGGAGGAGGTGGTGTTACGGTATCGGGACGTTTTTCGTGGTTAGGGTGCGACCACGTTACTGCACTTAGCATATAGCTTCATGTGGAAGGACATAAACACATTGTACATTGTGTACAATACTTCGCAGACAATGATTGTATCAGTACGACAATACCCTGTCGTGAAGCAGCATCTGTGCGGCAATGGTTTGTACGTAGTAACATTCCTGAAATGGGATGTCCTGCCCACAGTCCCTACCTGAATTCAATGGAACACGTTTGGGACGAATAAGAAAGTCGACTTAGCTCCAGACCCCAGAGTCCAACATCACAATCCTCTGTGGTTTCTGTTCTTGACAGAAAATTGTCCGCCATTCCTAGCACTGGTATTCAGACACTGAATTTAAAGTGTCCCCAGCAGAGTTCAAATCGTCATAAAGATGAAGTATGCAGACATCCCACATTTCTATCTACTAATATGTGATCTTATACCGTTGATCAGGTAGTGCATTACGACTTCTTTATTGTCCACGGCATTGGACTCACGTTTAGAGAAAGAGCAGAAGATATTAGTTCAGAAAGAGCTCATTATTTGTCAACAATATCGCTTGCCAGACGCTATTACACAAAAGTTAAGTTTATCGAAAGCATCTTAAAAATATGCAATGTAATAAAATGTCAACGTCAGAAATGAATTATTTCAACGAATTAAATTATACATCACGGGCCATTAAAATTGCTACACCACGAAGATGACGTGCTACAGACACGAAATTTAACCGACAGGATGAAGATCCTGCGGCTGGTCCCGGCGGAGATTCGAGTCCTCCCTTGGGCATGGGTGTGTGCGTTTGTCCTTAGGATAATTTAGGTTAAGTAGTGTGTAAGTTTAGGGACTGATGACCTTAGCAGTTACGTCCCATAAGATTTCACACACATTTGAACATGAAGATGCTGTGATATACAAATGATTAGCTTTTCGAAGCATTCACACAAGGTTGGCGCCGGTGGCGACACATACAACGTGCTGACTAGAGGAAAGTTTCCAACCGATTTCTCATACACAAACAGCAGTTGACCGGCGTTGCCTGGTGAAACGTTGTTGTGATGCCTCGTGTAAGGAGGAGAAATGCGTACCATCACGTTTCCGACTTTGATAAAGATCGTATTGTAGCCTATCGCAGTTGCGGTTGATCGTATCGTGACATTGTTGCTCGCGTTGGTCGAGATCCAATGACTGTTAGCAGAATATGGAATCGGTGGGTTCAGGAGGGTAATACGGAACCCCGTGCTGGATCCCAACGGCATCGTATCACTAGCAGTCGAGATGACAGGCATCTTATCCGCATGGCTGTAACGGATCGTGCAGCCACGTCTCGATCCCTGAGTCAACAGATGTGGAAGTTTGCAAGACAACAACCATCTGCACGAACAGTTCGACTACGTTTGCAGCAGCATGGACTATTAGCTCGGAGACCATGGCTGCGGTTACCTCTGACGCTGCATCACAGACAGGAGCGCCTGCGATGGTGTACTCGGCGACGAATCTGGGAGCACGAATGGCAAAACGTCATTTTTTCGGATGAATCCAGGTTATGATTACAGCATCATGATGGTCACATCCGTGTTTGGCGACATCGCGGTGAACGAACATTGGAAGCGTATATTCGTCATCGCCATACTGGCGTATCAGCCGGCGTGGTGGTATGGGGTGCCATTGGTTACACGTCTCGGTCACCTCTTGTTCGCATTGACGGCACTTTGAGCAGTGGACGTTACATTTCAGATGTTTTACGACCCGTGGCTCTACCCTTCATTCGATCCCTGCGAAACCCTACATTTCAGCAGGATAATGCACGACCGCATGTTGCAGATCCTGTATGGGCCTTTCTGGATACAGAAAATGTTCGACTGCTGCCCTGGCCAGCAAATTCTCCAGATCTCTCACCAACTGAAAACGTGTGGTCAATGGTGGCCGAGCAACTGGCTCCTCACAATACGCCAGTCACTCCTCTTTATGAACTGTGGTATCGTGTTGAAGCTGCATGCGCAGTTGTACCTGTACACGCCATCCAAGCTCTGTTTGACTCAATGCCCAGGCGTATCAAGCCCGTTATTACGGCCAGAGGTGGTTATTCTGGGTACTGATTTCTCAGGATCTATGCACCCAAACTGCGTGAAAATGTAATCACATATCAGTTCTGGTATATTTTTCCAATGAATACCCGTTTATCATCTGCATTTCTTCTCGGTGTAGCAATTTTAATGGCCAGTAGTGTAGTTGGCAAAATAGATTTCTGTGAGTCTGATAAATAAGTGAATATATGTTTCTAACCATTTTGTTGTTGCTGACACCTGCATTGCAAGTGCCGGTTTGATGCAGCTCTCCACGCTAGTTTAACCTGTGCAGGCTTCTTCATCTCTGCGTAAATGCTGCAATCTAAATCAGTTTAAACCTACGTACTGTAGGCAGACGTTGGTATTCCTTAGAAGTTTTGTTTTCTACATTACATCCCTTACCAGAAATTTTCTCCCAAATTCACTTGAGTTCTTTCTCATTAGTTTTGCGTTCTTCCCATCTAAATCTAATCTTCAACATTCTCCTGTCACATCAAATTTCAGAACATTCTATTCCCTTCATGTCTGGACTGTTTATCGTCCATTGTTTCACTTCTGTACAAGCGTACGTTTCTGACGAATAACTTAAGAAAATACTTCCTCATACTTAAATTCTACCTTAAATTTCTATCTTTCAGTTACCCTTTTCTTGCTCTAGGAAATCTGTATTTTATCTCTTTTAGGATCACATTTATACTGAAATGTAATGTTCAGTATAAAAAATGGCTCTGAGCACTATGGGACTCAACATCTTAGGTCATAAGTCCCCTAGAACTTAGAACTACTTAAACCTAACTAACCTAAGGACATCACACACACCCATGCCCGAGGCAGGATTCGAACCTGCGACCGTAGCAGTCCCGCGGTTCCGGACTGCAGCGCCAGAACCGCTAGACCACCGCGGCCGGCAATGTTCAGTATAGGTTTCGTGAGATTCTAGTCATTTCATATAGAGTCAGGTTTAAGTCAGAAAGTAAAAGTTAATCAGTATCACTTCAATGAGCGCTGGAGTGTCGCATTACAGTCCTGAGTAATACCCTAATGCAGATGGTTGGCGTTGCCTTGCTGTGGTGTGATGATGGTGTGTCACATGTATATTGCAGTGTGTGGATAACTGTCGCAAATATTTGTTAAATGTAACATTGTTATGAGTAAGTATAGGATGAGGTGTTATTTGTTATTGATGAGAACGGGGTGAAAGCAAAGGCAGGGTGAAATATAGTCGTCACGCAGCCGATGGGGTGCTAGAGATTAACTCCCATCCGAGGACTCGATCGCTACCATTGATGTCATATGCCCCCACTATGAAAGAGTAATTTTGAATTTCAGCCGGCGAATTGGTACACTGTCCGGAGATTAAGAACTGCACGTCCTCGTATCTCATCTCTTTGCCAATCAGATTCCAAGGATGGAAATTCTTCCCCCGGCGGAATGCAACCGGCACTCCCAGATTCGAGTGCACTTGCATGCATTAGTCACTCCTATTAAGGCGGCAGGGGAATAATCAGATTGGTGGAAGAAAAGGGAGCCACTGCCCTATAGAATCGTACAAAATTCTCTAAAACTGCAATCACAGTAACTGTAGTTGATGTGTAAAGAGAACTGAGTCAAAGGCTACCATGTACAATTTAGTTCCTAATGTTTGTTGTCGAGAACAGCCCCGCACTAACAATGTCGCTCCTATCGTAATGCTGTCAGCGTTTCTTATAATCAACAGGGGACGATCTCTCCCTTGGATGAACGAAAGGCATTTCTTATAAACCAGCATTCTGCTACCGGTATTATCTTCAGTTCTTCTCTAGTTCATTGTAAATTCTTAGTCACAATACCCTATTGCGACACATATGTTCAAAATGGTTCAAATGGCTCTGAGCACTATGGGACTTAACATCTTAGGTCATCAGTCCCCTAGAACTTAGAACTACTTAAACCTAACTTACCTAAGGACATCACAGACATCCATGCCCGAGGCAGGATTCGAACCTGCGACCGTAGCGGACGCGCGGTTCCAGACTGTAGCGCCTAGAACCGCTCGGCCACCCTGGCCGGCTGCCCATCATTAAAGTCTGAGTTAAATGGTTCAAAGGGCTCTGAGCACTATGGGACTGAACATCTGTGGTCATCAGTCCCCTAGAACTTAGAACTACTTAAACCTAACTAACCTAAGGACATCACGCACATCCATGCCCGAGGCAGAATTCGAACCTGCAACCGTAGCGGTCACGCGGTTCCAGACTGAAGCGCCTACAACCGCACGGCCACATCGGCCGGCTGAAGTCTGAGTTAGTTCCGCCACAGTTCGCCACCTGTCCTGTTTTACCAGTCTGCCCAGACTAAGACGCCCGACCTCTGCCATGAAGGGTAGCTACCCTATCCCACAACGTATGGACGTGGTTTCACCTTGGTTTCTCCACGCGTTAAAGACACTCATCACAGCATTCCTCGAACATCCGACAAGTCATGTAGTTACCGAAATGCTCGTGCCGAGCCTCCAGCCATCACAATATGCCCTCAATCAAATTCAGATAGACTGCGCGCCTTCCCAATTATATGGACTGACAGCACACTCATTGATACTACGTGCACTTTGCGTGTGTCTGACTAGCAGTCATACCTCGTCAGGTGATGCTGCTATCGCCTGGACAGGTTTATATCGATAGTAGGTCGGTGGTCATGATGATCGGGCTGATCTGTGGCATGCGAACTGTTTGCAGACTTAACCATTTTGTAAATGCTTCCACCCTTGGTCCAAAAGTCATGATCATGCTGTATTGGACGTCAGATAAATCACTCCGTTTTCGAATTACGACAACGACTGCTTTGTTTTCTGCGTCCCCCCGATTCGCTTTAAACACCCTCCACTGCTAGTGCTGCCACGTGCCGTCTGAGTGGTTATTGCACGTTGACGTCGAACATAGGCGGTGGTCACGTTAATCTAACACCACCGTATATAATCGACTCGACAACAAATATGAAGCAAGCGCCATATGATTTCAAATATTATATTATAACGTATACATATGAAAATAGCCTTCTCCATGGAAATCAGGGTGGATTTTAAAACATCAACTAGCTCTATTCGGAAACGACATCCTCAGTTCATGGATATCAGAAACTAGGTTGGTTATATCGTCATGTCTACTCCCTGTCAGGAAAACGCGTTGCAATGGGATATCCAACCGTTTTTTGCTAACATGCAGGACGTACCACGTTATCCTGAGTGGAGAGTTATCTATAGGCACTGAAGTAACATCGGGCTTGCCCCGCGAGAGTCTAATACGACCCTTGCTGTTCCTATTGTACTTTAATGATGTAGTGGATAAAATTATTTACAGCCTTAGTCATTTCACATATGATGCAGCTATCAATGCTAAATCCCATCTAGTAAAAATTGCAGTAATATTCAAATATGTGTCGACATGATATCAGTACGGGAACGCTTAATGATGTAGGGAAATAAAACGCTGAATACCTGACGACATATAAAAGCACGAGATTGTTTCACTACAGGATTAATGAGTCACAAGTGGAGTTAGTTCTGTGACACTAATATTAGGAGGTAACAATATGAAGTGTAAACACGACAAGGCAGTTATCGATCATGTGAACGATAGATCACGATTAATTAGTAGGATACTGGGAAACTGCAGTTTGTTAAGAAGAGATCTGTATACGAAACACTCTTACGGCACGTTTCTAAGTGTATGGGGGACACACAATGTCAGTCTAACAGGGGTATCGAACAAGGGCGTTGAAGATGGCCACAGGTTTGCTTAACTTGGGAGAAAAATGCTGTATAATCTAAAGCGGCACACATTCGATGAAAGACGCAATACATCTAGCGAAAAACTACTTAGAAAACTACGAGAACCATCTCCCATGTCAGAAATTACGAAAAATCGTATCTATCTGGTATATAGGGTGACTATAAAGTAATTATACACACTTCGTGGGTGTAATGTATGCGTCAAAACAAGAGTAAAATGTTAAATTTTGTCTGAAATTACTTTATTTCAGAGTAATGCCGTACAGTAGGGATCACAAGTGCAACACCAACAAAAAAATTAATTCTTCACAGAAAGCAACGACACTGAGGGACCTGAAATTCAACATAACTACGTACTGTACATTTACCCCATAATACAGTATGTTCAAAACGATGTCCATGTAGACAAAGACGGTGATGTGCTCGACGTGTTACCGCTCTCGAAATGTTGCAGACTCCGTTTATTTCATTCTGCACAGTCGCACAACCATTTTCTATTCGCTGCTGTAGTTGTGCAACATTCTCAGTTGCAATACCATACAAGATCTCAATGAGATGGCTCTAAAGGTAGAAGGCCAAGGGGTTAAGATCCGGGGATCTGATGGCCAAGCAACTGTTCCTGCACGACTTACCTCTTATCAGGATAAGCAACATTCAGACATTGAGTACTCTCTTGCCTCCCGACTGAAATGTGCAGGGGCAACGTCGTGCAAAAACCACAAGCTGTTCGTGTGGCGAGTGGGATATCATGAAGCAGACCACACAGTTCATGTTCCAAAAACTGTCGATACACTCTTTAAGTCAGGAGCTGTGGAATAACATGCGGTTCTAGAAACTGATTGTCCACTAAACCGCACCATATGTTCACTGCAAAACGATCTTTATATTCTCGTACTATAGTTATGTGAGGATTCTCATTCGCCCACACGTGCATGTTATGAACGTTCACAATACCCACATGAGTAAAGAGGCACTCATCCGTAATTAGCAACCGACGACCGAACAGCAGCATGGCGCTTGAGTAACTAATGACGTCTAAGATAATCTACAGGTGTCAGCTCCTGTACGTTCTCCAGGCGAAATAGCTGAAATAGGTGGAATTGCACTGATTGAGGAACCCGTACAGTGGCACTCATAGGACGGTACTTATGGTCGAAATTCATATGCCATTTCCAGGATGTTCTCAAACCCACTTCACCCAGTTGAGGCCGACATAACCGTGGTACACCACGAATGCCATATTCGCCTGTCCACAGTTGTGGAAGTTTGGTTTGTTACTCTTCTGTTTGGAAGCATTTACATGTACCGTCACGTCACTACTTAAGCATTGCCTCTGCTGCGTCGGTGCATATCTGCGTATTCACCGTTTGAGCACGCCATTGTATCGTACACAACGACAGAATGGTTGTACAAAGTACTTCTAGTGTCGCTACACTACAACAGCGCCATAAAGTACAACAGACCACACTGAAGTCAAGTAAACAAAGGCATTTCGTGCCAGAATCAACACAGGTGTGTAGGAGGATGTGCAAAACAACATCAGTTGATATGCGAGCGAACGCGAGAGACCAAAAGTTTGTACTGGCCCAGGTTGTAATGCCTACCACAGATGACATTATGCACCATAACTGGGAATTTCAGTCCGCAGCTCGTGGTCGTGCGGTAGCGTTCTCGCTTCCCACGCCCGGGTTCCCGGGTTCGATTCGCGGCGGGGTCAGGGATTTTTCTCTGCCTCGTGATGACTGGGTGTTGTGTGCTGTCCTTAGGTTAGTTAGGTTTAAGTAGTTCTAAGTTCTAGGGGACTGATGAGCATAGATGTTAAGTCCCATAGTGCTCAGAGCCATTTGAACAATTTTTTGGGAATTTCAGACAAAGCTTTATTTAACATGTCACTCTTATTGTGATGCATACATTACACCCACGACGTGTGTACAGTTACCTTTGAATCACCCTGTATATAGCCGTTGAAACTAGGATAAACAATAGCTCGCACGGAGACGTACAAACAGTAATTCTTACTCTGCTCCAACTGGTAATGGAACGTGAGGAAACCTTAGTTTATTGTACAATAAAAAGTACCCTCTGCATCGCTCTTCAGTGATTCACAGAGTATAGCTGTAGATGGAGATCTTAAAAGATCCGTATTTTGGATAGCAGCGCCCAGAATGAGCCTGGGCACGTCATCGTAATACGAAATTTCGACAACAGTCAACACGAACTGATAATACTGAACCGTCATTACCTACAGAACATAGAAAGATTAAATATGGTATTCATGAGAGTAAAATGCCTTTCGCATCACGCATCAGGAGCAGATATGAAAGTGGCATGGATGTTTCTTCCCACAGTACAGTCTACATATACATCTACAGCTACATATTATCTAGCACACAATATGTAGTAACGCAACTGTTGGTTTTGAAATTTGTTCACATCCTGGACTGGCTACTTCGATGTAATTCCCTTCCAACTTCCGACGGGAATTTTGGGTTGTTGCTCACTAGAATCATTACTCATTCCTCTTAGTTCCTCGTCAAAGTAGAGCACTTCTCTGATGATGTCAGTCTCGTCAAGATGGTGTTTCCCCACGCTACGTGGTTCCTGTGGCTTTCAGCGGAAAGGAAACGCCATCAACAGCGTTTTTGTAAGTCATCTGCGGTCCATCTTCAGCAGATGATCTAACGCTCGTCTAGGAAGCAGAATCGGCGAAAAAATCCCCCTTGATAAATGTTACTGAATATGTATATTTCCTGTTCGTGCGTAGGCACTTTCTGTCCCTAAGTAAAACTGTGTTGAAGGACTCGAAAGTCTTGATGTGTTGTAGGTAATTAAATTAGATATATAAATTGCATTCTCTCTCTCTCTCTCTCTCCCTCTCCCCCTCCCTCCCTCACACACACACACACACACACACACACACACTCACATACACACACACAATTAACGCAAATATTGATTGCAAACAAAATGTAAATGTTCCTCATTCTTCCGCTTCCGACAAACAGAAATCAGCTATCCTTAATGGTGATATACGCATACCCAGAATGGTGATAACACGACAAGAGTTGTCTTCAGTTATGTGTCAGTAGTGTCACGTGTTGTCGTGGAGTTCCACTGTATCAGTTTAGTAATTTCGTTATTTTCACAAGGTTACCGTATCGAGAAGACTGCTGTGAAGTGAGTTTAACAAAACTGCGGCCTATTACTTATAGAAATTCTAACAACTCTTAGCGTTCATGACGCGGAAACGAAGATTGTCGCATTTCGCACATGAACGCGTATATACAACATGGGCTGTAAGCGATACTTGGCTAGCGATACTCTGGGCTTCGAATTATTTGGTGGACTGAAACTATGTGTCTCCTCACTTGGTGTCCACGATTGTATAGGAAGTGCAGAAATTTCTGTATTTACAACTATTTACGTTCTTTTGTAAGTTATATCCTAGACAAGCCTTCACCAATCCCTTTATGAGTACAAAGTTATGAAATGAACTGAACGTGAGGCATTGTCGGCCGGAAAGCCCCAGTCGGGGAAGTTCGGCCGCCAAGTGCAAGTGTTATTTCAGTCGACGCCACATTGGGCGACTTGCGTGCTGGTGCTGAGGATGAAATGATGATAAGAACAACACAACACCCAGTTCACGAGCGGAGAAAATCTCTAACCCGGCTGGGAATCGAACCCGGGCCCGCTGCATGAGAGGCAAGCACGTTACCACTCAGCTAAGCAGGCGGACTATAAAGTTATATTTCTACTGCACAGAACTGGTTTCCATAACTCTCAAAGTAATACCATCAGTTTTGGATGCTACACAACACCTTAGCCTATTACAGACACATTTCTATCCAGAATGCTAATATTCTATTGAAAATACAAAGTCCAGACACAGTTATGTGACCATTGCCTATACTCGACGACTCTCGGAGAGGGGGGGGCAGCGGAAAACAATGAAACAGTGCAGTATTTGTCGTAATGTGGAGGAAACGGAGCGAGTTAATTGATGTCCAAAAGCGGCATGATCATTGGCTTTCGGGCGAAAGGTGGAAACATTTCCGAAACGGCTAAGTTTTTAATCTGTTCGTTTGTAGACGTGGTTAAAATATACCCTGCATGACAAAATGGCACTATCCAAAACAGGCGCCGACGCAACTGTGGTGTACCATGGGCCATAGACGACAGGGTGAACGAAGCCTGCGGAGATGCGTGCGGGCGAATAGACTTGCAAATTTTTGGGCAACTGACTGCCCAAATGGACCAAAGTGCTACCAACGGTGCCTCCTCAACGACCCTACAGTGAACGTTGCCACATATCGGCCGCCACAGCACGCGCCTGGTTCATGCCCCCATTCTGACTGCTGTTCATCAGCTACAAATACTCGAAATTGATCCCCAGTATCGCAACTGGACATCAGCTGAATGGCGGCAGGTGGCCTTTCCAGATGAATCACATTTTATGCTCCATCAGACAGACGGCCGTTGTCGTTTGAGGCGCGAAACGTCTGAAAACAAACACCCTGCATGTGTTATGGTCTGTGAAATGTTTTCGTTGCATTCCCTAGATGATATCGTCATTCAGGAAGGCACAGTGGATCAACAAAGGTATGGATATAGCTAGCCTTGGGGACCATGTCCACCCCTACATGTAGTTTGTTTTTCATCGACATGATGGCATCTACCAGCAGGACAATGCAACGTGTCATATGTGGTTCGAAGAGCACAAAGATGAGTTTACCGTACACCCCTGGCCACCAAACTCTCCGGATTTAAACCCAATAGAGAACATGTGGGACCACCTCGATCGGGCTTTTCGCGCCATGGACCTCAACCGAGAAACCTAGCGTAGCGACCACGGCACTGAGCTGGGCGTGGCGGTACCTACCAGAACCTCACTGACTCATCCTGCACATCTCTCAGCGGTCCGCGTTGAAAAAGGTGGTTATTCAGGCTATTGCCAGGTGGTCACACTAATCAGACTTGACGGTGTATTATCTTTAAATTGAAAACGTTTAGTTCTCTAATTAATTTCCATTTATATTACTGTTTCTTTACTGCACTGGATCTAAATGGTTTAAATGGCTCTAAGCACTATGGGACTTAACATCTGAGGTCATCAGTCCCCTAGACTTAGAACTACTCAAGCCTAACTAACCTAAGGACATCACACACATCCAAGTCCGAGGCAGGATTCGAACCTGCAACCGTACCAGCAGCGCGACTCCAGACTAAAGCGCCTATAACCGCTCCGCCACAGCGACCGGCTGCACTGGATCTCTGTACTAATGATAATAATTATAGAAAATGCCATTACATATCCAGATTTTAAAAAAGAGGAAAATTGTAAAACTTTACACTATGAATTACCAAAACGGAAATAATAATAATAAATAAAATAACAGTAACAATGAATATTCAGCATTCGAATTTACTTTATTTTGAGAAGTTTCGGAATACATCTACATTTTCGTGATTACTCTGCTATTCACACCAAAGTGCCTGGCAGAGTGTTCAATAAACCACTTTCAAGCTGTCTACCGTTCCACTCTCGAACGGCTTGCGGGAAAGACGAGAACTTAAATTTTTCTGTGCGAACCCTGATTTCTCTTATTTTATCGTGATGATCATTTCTCCCTATGTAGGTGGGTGCCAACAGAATGTTTTCGCAATCGGAGGAGAAAACTGGTTATTGAAATTTCATGAGAAGATACCCTCGCAACGAAAAACGCCTTTGTTTTAATGATTGCCACTCCATTTCACATATCATGCCTGTGGCACTATCTCCCTTATTTCGCGATAATAACAAAAGAGCTGCCCTTCTTTGAACTTTTTCGCTGTCATCAGTCAGTCCCACCTAATGCGGATCCCACACCGCACAGCAATACTCCAGAATAGGGCGGACAAGCGTGGTGTAAGCAGTCTTTTTAGTAGACCTGTTGCATCTTCTAAGTGTTCTGCCAATGAATCGCAGTCTTTGGTTTGCTCTTCCCACAACATTATTTATGTGCTCGTTCCAATTTAGGTTATTTGTGATTGTAATTCCTAAGTATGTAGTTGAATTTACAGCCTTCACGTTTGTGTTACTTATCGCGTAATCGAAATTTAGCGGATTTCTTTTAGTACTCATGTGAATAACTTCACACTTTTCTTTATACAGGGTCAATTGCCACTTTCCGCATCATACAGATACATTACCTAAATCATTTTGCAATTCGTTTTGGTCATCTGATGACTTTACAAGACGGTAAATGACAGCATCATCTGTAAACAATTTAAGAGGGCTACTCAGATTGTCTCCTATATCGTTAATATAGATTAGGAACAATAGAGGGCCTATAACGCTTCCTTGGGGAACGCCGCATATTACTTCTGTTTTACTTGATGACTTTCCGTCTATTACTACGAACTGTGGAAAATGTAAGAATGTATTTCCCAGAATTAAGAAGGGAGAATAACGACCACAATAATCATTCGAAATTCTGCCGGAGAAAAAATTTCAATCTATTTTTTTTTTTTTTTTTGCAACACAGGGCAAACAGGCTATGGCCTATTGTAATGATCGTGCAACTATCCTGAGCTACATTGCAAAGCTCTCTGCAGAGTCATGTGAGGTGAGTTTGTAGGAGGCTATAGATGATGGACTGTCCATAAGATGAAAGCGTTAACTTCGGCGGTCCTCTACGGGTCATTCAAGTGGAGAGTAATTTTGCCTACTCCTCTACTAGCCTTCTTAGCTTTAGCTCCACATTATTGCTATTGACATAGCACTGTATGCTCCTAAGAGGAGTCCATTTAGCTAGGGCACTGCACTGCAGTGGCGCTGTATACAAAGCTGATTAGGATCGTAATGGTGGAGTAAATTTTCATCTGAATAATTAGTTTTCCACTACCAGGATGTCTGCTATTATCCAGTATCTTTACTTTCTGCTTCGTGGAATGAGGCTGTATGACAAATTTGATATGATAAAATCGTAGATTAGGACATTATACTTGGCAATCCCTGGGTGTCGCTGGAGACTAACACTCTGTGAGCTAACACTGCACTGCACTATCTTTCTTATATTCCAGTAATCATCCATAACAACACAAACACAGCAGTACATTACACAACCCAGTTCACTATCAAAACACAGACATACACTTAAGTGTCGATGATGAAGGAGGAGGACTTTATTTGCATATTGATACACTGACGGAGAAAATTGCAACACCGAGAAGGAGCTGTGCGATATAAACAAAAGTTGGTTGGCATGTTTCTACGAGGGTGATTCAAAAAGTAACAACAAACTACAGGGTGTATCAAAAGTATCTTCAGATTTGGCACACCTATATTTCTGAAACTAATAGACATACACAATGAATTTTGTTTTTTGGTGAGCAGGAAACTCAAATAGTTTTTTTCGTGCCTTTTCATAGGTGTTCAATATGCCCTCCCCCCCCCCCCCCCTTGAGTGCACGGCACATGTCAATGCTATATTCAAATTGTCCCCACACTGCAGCGAGCATGTCTTGAGTTACAGCTTCCACAGCTGCTGTTATGCGATGTCTCAGTTCATTCATTGTTGTTGTACCCCATACTCTCACATTATGACGATTCACCTATCCATTTAAATGGAATGTTGCCTAGTTACCAAACGCTAAGCGTGGAAGAAAACTACCATCCTCCATTTTGTCGAGAACACAATTACAGAGCACCACACGTTGTTGTTTGTCACCTTCACGAAGAGCTTGCAGTAGCTGAATATTGTATGGTTTCATGTGTAAACGTCTACGCAACACACGCCAGACGGACAAAGGGGGCGTGTTGAGCTGTCGAGCTGCACGGCGCACGGCCCGGCGATTTGCTTTACATAAACAATTGTTCATACAATCGTCTTATGCTCTGTACTGTAGGGGGATCCACACCATACCTAGTACGAAAGTCACACTAAACAGTTATTACTCACCCGCACTGCGCAAAACGTGGAACAGAAAACGCCTTCAGTTGTTCCGACACCATTTTTGCTAGAACTGAAGTGGGCACACACTGCTGCTGCTACCTAGCGGGAATCATGTAAAACTCTAGTTTGCTGTTTCCACCAGAATGTTGTTCACACACATATCTCAAATAAAATAATAGTAACGTTTTTTTTTTAAATTGGATGATTCTTTTGTCACACTCTGTATTTTTTGAGAAGCATATATTTCACTTAAAAAGATGTCATTTTTCAACATAACTACCCTCCTTTTCTGTACACTTCTTTCTTATACCGTAGCACCAACTTTTCTAGTGCATTCGAATAAATGGTTTTCAGTCGTTCCCGCAACCAAGAGTGCGCCGCTTCTTTAACCTCATCCTCACTTTCATATCGTATTCCTCTGAGTGCGTCCTCCAGGGGCCCAAACACATGGTAATCTGAAGGAGCGAGATCAGGGCTGTATGGGGGATGCAGTACGGCCTGAAATCTGTCTCCGAATGACGGCAAGAGTTGCAGCTACAGCGTGGGGGCGCGCGTTGTCGTGATGGAGAAGAACGGCTCTGGGCAGAAGTCCTATGCGACGGATCCGTACTGGTAGCTTGAGCTCATTCTCCTGCATCGTGCTGTACCGGGAACTGTTCACTGTTTCGCCGTGCTGCCGATAGTGCTCCAAAATCGGCCGATTCATATCCCTGTCGAGTGTCAAAAGGACCTTTCCGGCGGAGGACTGAGACTTGAATTTTTTCTTGGTTGGAGGTGTGTGTCGGCATTCTGAAGACTGTCTTTTACTGTCTAGTTCATGGTGACGCACTCAGTTTTCGTCTTCTGTGACGATACGTGTCAGAAAGTCATGTTCTTCTGCGGTATATCGCGCCAGAAATAATGTCGCTGCCTCAACACGCATCATGTTTTGTTCACTGGTGAGTACCCTAGGCACCCATCGTGCACACAAAAATAGTACTTGAGAACCTCAATAATACTGGCATGAGCGGATTCACACTGATACTCAGTTTCCTGGCCATGAGCGGATCCACGCTGACACTCAGTTTCCTGGCTAAAGTTTCTACCGAAATACGCCCGTTCTCACGAATCATGCCGTCAGCGCTTCCCACATTCTCGTCAGTAGCGACCGCAGTGGGACGAACAGAGCGTTGCCCATCTGTGATTGACGTACGTCCAGTTTTAAAGGCATCTACCCATCTGTACATTCTTCCCTCACAAATGCAGCTATCACCATACCTTTCCAACATCCTTCTATGGATTTGTCGAAGTTCTACGCCCTCCGACCACAAAAACTAAATGGTTCAAATGGCTCTGAGCACTATGGGACTTAACAGCTGTGGTCATCAGTCCCCTGGAACTTAGAACTACTTAAACCTAACCAACCTAAGGACATCACACACATCCATGCCCGAGGCAGGATTCGAACCTGCGACCGTAGCAGTCGCACGGTTCCGGACTGCGCGCCTAGAACCGCGAGACCATCGCGGCCGGCCCACAAAAACTGCTCGATGTTTTTGTACAGTGCACACAGCTACGGACGCGGCCATTTTGTTTCAACTGCCTTTCCTGTTCAGCTTGTCATTCCATCTGTCAGCATATGACGGAACTTCAATTTCCGAGAGTTACAAATGCCTGTCGTGTTAAGTGCATCTAATCCTGATAGTTTGCTGCTACTTTTCGAATTGTCCTCGTGTTTTTGGAAGATGAAGTCTGTTGAAATTTGACGCCAGTCGGATCAGTGACACTAGTGGCGCGACTATGATACAGATCAGGTTGGCTTTAAATACGCACTGTAACGGACATGGGCGTTTGTCACTTATGAGATTGGACGAGCTGGATGTTCCTTCCGCGATATTGCAGGACAATTTGCCATGAATGCAGTCATTCTACATGACTGCTGGCAACGGTTGTCACGAGGATGTTCGGTCGCAAGAATACCAGGATCCAGAGGGCACGTTCCACTACGGAGAGGGATGACCATCGTGTTCGGCATATGGCTCTGGCGCTTCGTACTGCATCTGGAGCAGCAACACGAGCAGCAGTTGGAACCACAGTGTTACAACGAACTGTCACGCATCAGTTACTTCAAGGACAGCTCCGAACCAGACGCCCTGTAGCGTGCATTACACTGACGCCAAACCACCACAGTTTGCGACTCAGTGGTGTCAAACGGGAGGGCAGTCTGTTGTGTTTTCTGATGAAAGTAGGTTCTGCCTCGGTACCAGTGTTGGTGTTGGTTAGAAAGAGGCCAGACAAGGGCCTGCAACCAACCTTTCCGCGTGCTGGACACACTGGACCTACACGAACAATTTCGTATGACAGCAAGAGCCCTCTCGTGGTTATTCCACTCACCCTGACGGGGAATTTGTATGTCAATCTGGTGATTCGACTTCTTGTGCTGCCGTTCATGAACAGCATTCCACAGGGTGTTTTCCAGCAGGATAACGCTCGCCCACATGCCGCTGTTGTAACCCAACATGCGCTACAGTTGCCTTGGCCTGCTCGATCACTAGATCTGTGTCCAACCTAGCAGGTATGCAACATTATCGAACGACAACTCCAACGTCATCCACAACTAACATTAATGGTCCCTGTATTGACAGACCAAGTACAACAGGCGTGGAGATCTATCCCACAAACTGACATCCGGCACCTATGCGACACAATGCGTGCACGATAGAATCCTTGCAGTCTACAATCTGGCGGTTACACCAGTTATTAATGTACCAGCGTATCACGTTTGCAATGGCTTGCCTCGCGCGTACATTGACCTGTGATCTTGCAACGTTAATCACTAAAATATATTACCTAGACAAAAGCATTCTCGAAATTTCATTACTCTACGTTACTCGTTTCTTGATGTTACAATTTTTTTCCGTCTGTGTACATTCCAACATTCCACGAACACTCACGAAAATGTCTCACAACGATCAAGTTCCAAGAAATAACGGTGCAGGCGTTCAGTTTATTGACGGCGTCTGCTCCCCAAAGTAACGAATAGATACTTCATTTCTTTTTTTTTTTTGCGGAGAATTTAGCGAATCTTTGGGCAACGATAGGGGCCTGCACATACAAAATGGCTTGTGGAATGGAAAAAAAACACTTGTTTTCGAATATGGTACATTTGGTTTAGAGTGCAGCTTCGGTTACATAAACTGACTGGGCTATGTTTTAGATATAGGAAGCGTCAATGTCCATCCTAGTCTGTCTATTCTTGCCATCTCCTCCTGCACTATTGCATATGAAACATCCAGCTTTCCGTAGTCTTTTTACACTACCTGCCGGCCGGAGTGGCCGTGCGGTTCTAGGCGCTACAGTCTGGAACCGCGACATCGCTACGGTCGCAGGTAGCCTCGGGCATGGATATGTGTGATGTCCTTAGGTTAGTTAGGTTTAAGTAGTTCTAAGTTCTAGGGGGACTGATGACCTCAGCAGTTAAGTCCCATAGTGCTCAGAGCCATTTGAACCATTTGGATGGTCGGATGGGGATTTGAACCCCACCCTCTAGAATGCATTCCCAGTTCTGCAAAGACAATGTACCGATTCCTCACCGATATTTGTCCTTCTGAAATAGGGCATGTGGAATTGCCTAAAATAGATGGCGAGTGCGATGGGCGCTCCTTCCTAATTTAGCGATTTTTGTGGTATTAGACAGGAGTTGAAATCGCATGTCGTAGTTACTGACTACCAAAGCATCACACTTGGGTTTTGCCTGCTATACTGCCCAACGTTGCATGCTGCATCGCGATATGGTCTAACACGTTTGCGACCCGGCTATCACTACATACTACAAGTATTTTGTGCTTTCTAGACTGCAAAAGCCTACACAATGACGTGGGTTCCGTAGTGCCAGCACGCAACAGAGGGCGTGGAACTGTAGACGGAGAGTGTTGAAGCCAACGCTGTGATCGAAGTTGCGTTAAGTTCCACTACGGCCAAGTGGACAAAATGACGACACTCCCGTGCAATGGTCACATTGCGTGATCCAGTACCCGCTCATAGTCGCGTTCGATCCTTTATCAACAGGTTCCACATTCACATCGTTGGTGTAGCAGCACACCCTGCGCCAGCCGACATGTTGCGATATGACAAACACATTGCCCGGAGACTAATCATACTGCACCATTCGTATGGCGTCTATCGCAGTAAAATTTCGCCATAACTGTATATTCTGTCTTTGTGAAAATGTGTGTCGACTTGTGCAATGAAAGTTACCTGGTGCTTCACTCTGATAAACTCACAATCGGTTACACTCATACAGTCGAAAGAAATAACGATTAGTTACGAATACAACGGCTTAGTTTTTTGGCAGCATATGTATTCAGAGTACTGGCGTTCATTGCGAGGACAGATAAGCGCGATGGAAAACACTTGCAACTGGCAAATTAAAAGCTGACAAATTAAAAGCTATGTAATGCGGGGCAGTAAATGAATGAAGAAAACAGCTTGTGGCGACAGAATTATACTGTTCTGAGATTAAAATACTACTTAAAAAATCTTTAACCGTTGTTTCACTTTTCAATTACTTCAACCAACGCTGTAATCCTCTATAGTTCTGTTTAATTCGTTTCATTATTGACCTATTTAGAAACTATACTCGCCAGTGTTGTTTGAAACTTTGCGTAATATTTCTTCCGGATTCTATGATGCATAAAACCGATATCGAAGCTTCTTTACGCTAGTTATCTTCTTCATATACCTGTCAATGTTATTTCTAGTACTACTATAATTTTTCTAATTTTTATGATGTTATTGGAGTATTTTTAAAATAAATGTTCACATGTGTGTGAATTACTAAGGGACCAAACTGTTGAGGTCATCAGTCCCTACACTTACACACTACTTACTTTTTCGCTACTAAAAGCGGTTAAGCTACGATAGCATCATTGCCTTGTACGGGAATTCGTTGCTAAAAGATTGCGTACACATACTTCACTAACACACTTACAGGAAATATGCTGTATTGATAATGGTACCGAACGCTGTACTGAAAACTGAAACAAACTTTGATCCTAATTTTAACTTCCATACCTTCGATAAGCTACTGACTAATCAAGACCTAAACAAACTATGCTCTTACACAGGAAATGTATTTTCTGGAGTTGGAGACAATGTTTAGTTCTCATTGATTATGATATTTTCAAAGCTGGTAAGCAAGATATTGTGTCCAGGTACTAGAACAATCCTGGTTTAACTTCGTTAACTGCCTTATCTATTTCACTCCCAGAAATAGCCTTCACATCTATAGCTATACTGTGCAAACCATTGTGAAGTGCACGTCAGAGGGTATTTCCCATTATACCAGTTACGTATTAGAACTTCTTCTCGATCATACTCGGACCGAACGAGGGAAGAATAACTGATCAAACGCTTCTGTGTACGCTATAATAAGTCTAATATTGTGTTTTCGATCCCTATGGGAGCTATACGTAGGGGATTGTATACTCCTCGATTCATCCCTTAATGTTGGTTCTAGACACTTTAATTAGGCTTTGTGTCTGTCGTCAAAGCATTTCAAATGGCTCTAAGCACTATGGGACTTAACATATATGGTCATCAGTCAAAGCATTTCCCAGTTCAGTTCTATAAACATCTTCGTTACTCGCTCCCATGGGTCAAACAAACTTGCTATCATTTGTATCCGTTTATTACCCCTTGTTAGCCTTATTTGCTCGTGTGGCCGAGCGGGTCTAGGCGCTTCAGTCTGGAACCGCGCGACCGCTCCGGTCGCAGGTTCGAATCCTGCCTCGGGCATGGATGTGTGTGATGTCCTTAGGTTAGTTAGGTTTAAGAAGTTCTAAGTTCTAGGGGACTGATGACATCAGATGTTAAGTCCCATAGTCCTCAGAGCCATTTGAACCATTTTTGAACCCAGTTTGCTACAGATTTCACACTCCTGAAAGATGTTCTAGGATAGGTGGCATCAGTGGTTTTGTGTGCAATATCCTTCGTAGACAGAACGCATTTACCTAGTATTCTGTCAATGAGCTGCAATATGCCATTTGCTTTACCTACGACTGCGGCTAGTGATCTTTCCACTTCATATCCCTACAAACTCTTACCCCCTGGTGTTCGTATGAGTTCCGACAGTGGCTCACCGACATTGTAGTTATAAGACGCTACGTCTTTTCGTTTTGTTAAACACACAGTTTTACATATCTGAACACCTGAAGTGAGTTGCCAATTTTTGTACCACTTTGGCATCATATCAAGGTGTGATTGAATATTTGTGCAGTCTTTTTTTCAGACTACGTCATTACAGGTAACTGCGTCAGGTGTAAAAAGTCTGAGGTTACTATTACTGTTGTCTGTAAGCTCATTAATATACAACATGAACAGCAAGGGCCCCGAAAAATCTTCCTGAAGCACACGTGAAGTTACTACTACGTCTGTCGAGGACTCTCCATTCAAGACAACTTGCTTCTTCTTCCCCACAAGAAAGAGTCTGGTCACAAATTTCGATCGATAACCCATATTATCGTAATTTAGACACACTATAAGATCAAAAGTATTCGGACACCCCCAAAAATATACGTTTTTCATTGTTGGTGCATTGTGCTGCCACCTACTGCCAGGTACTCCATACCAGAGACCTCAGTAGTCATTAGACATTGTGAGAGAGCAGAATGGGGCGCTCCGCGAAACTCACGGACTTCGAACGTGGTCAGATGATTGGGTGTCACTTGTGTCATACGCCTGTACGGGAGATTTCCACACTCCTAAACATCCCTAGGTCCACTCTTTCCGATGTGACAGTCAAATGGAAATGTGAAGGGCCACGAACAGCAACAAAGTATAGAGGCCCACCTCGTCTGTTGACTGACAGAGAACGCCGACAGTTAAAGCGGGTTGTAAAGTGTAATAGGCAGACTTCTATCCAGACCACCACACAAGAATTGCTGCCACGTTACAATTCTGTTAACGGTGTAGTAGGTATGAAGATTTATTGGTTAGTATGGTGGCAGTGTCGGTGTACTCGTCTAAGCAACGTCTTGTTCACGAACGAGTCACGGTTACAGTGACTTGTCAGTCGTCTGTATAGCTGCTACGTTACAATTCCCAGGTATGTTCGATAAGGTTTATATCTGGAGAACATGCTGGCCACTCTAGTCGAGCGAAGTCGTTATCCTGAAGGAAGTCATTCACAAGACGTGCACGATGGGGGCGCGAATTGTCGTCCATGAAGACGAATGCCTCGCCAATATGCTGCCGATATGGTTGCACTATCGCTCGGAGGATGGTATTCACGTATCGTACAGCCGTTACGGCGCCTTCCATGACCACCATCGGCGTACATCGGCCCCACATCACGCCACCCCAAAACAGCAGGGAACCTCCACCTTGCTGCACTCCCTGGACAGTGTGTCTAAGGCGCTCACCCCGACCTGGTTGCCTCTAAACACATCTCCAACGATTGTCTGGTTGAAGGCATATGCGACACTCATCGGTGAAGAGAACGTGCTGCGAATCCTGAGCGGTCCATTCGGCATGTTGTTAGGCCCATCTGTACCGCGCTGCGTGGTGTCGTGATTGTAAAGATGGACCTCGCTATGGACGTCGGGAGTGAAGTTGTGCATCATGCAGCCTATTGCGTACAGTTTGAGTCGTGACACAAAGTCGTGTGGCTGCACGAAAAGCATTATTCAAAACGGTGGCGTTGCTGTCAGAGCTCCTCCAAGCCACAATCCGTCGGTAGCGGTCATCCACTGCAGTAGGCATGTCATCGACAGTTCCTGTCTCTCTGTATCTCCTCCATGTCCGAACAACATCGCTTTGGTTCACTCCGAGACGCCTGGACACTTCCCTTGTTGAGAGCCCTTCCTAGCACAAAGTAACAATGTGGACGCGATCGAACCGCGGTACTCACCGTCTAGCCATGGTTGAACTACAGACAACACGAGCCGTGTACCTACTTCCTGGTGGAAAGACTGGAACTGATCGGCTGCCGGATCCCCTCCGTCTAATAGGCGCTGCTTATGCACGGTTGTTTACATCTTTGGGCGGGTTTAGTGGCATCCCTGACCAGTCAAAAGAACTGTCTCTGTGATACAATATCCACAGTCAACGTCTATCTTCAGAAGTTCTGGGAACTGGGGTGATGCAAAACTTTTTTTGATGTGATTTACTGCGAGTACAATAGCGAATGCTGGCTGTAAGGGTGTCTGATGTAACTTCACGTGCGCCTTTTTAGTGGCTCATATGGTCCTGAGTTGTAGTTGACGGGCATTACTGTCCGAGCACTCTTGGAAGGGCTGTTCGTTATCACGCAACTACATTGGCTTAGCCTCTTGCCGGCGCCTGTCGTCCCCTCCTCGCCCCACTCCCGTCCCGGACTTCAAATGATCGAACATGCATGGAAGCCTCTAAATAAAATAACTGCTGGTCAAACAGCGGCCCCACAAATAACTGCTGACTTAAAATGAGCATTTGTTCTGAAATGGGAGATGTTACGTTATGTTTCGCCATTTACGTTCCACATGCCACCGACAGACGACACACGGCCGGGTTTGCTATACGCCTTGTACCCGTATCGCTGCCTCACGTGTCACATTTTTGTCATGGTACTTTTATTGCACAAATTATTGACGTGTTTCGTGTTTTTTCGCGCATCATCAGGACCTTTTAACTTATGGAAAAGACTACAGCTGAGTTCCCTCATTGTGTGCCTTCTGGTCAAAGAACCAGAGCAACCATTCTGATAAATTGTGTTGTGATATCAAATACCAGTGCTAGATCTCTCTGTACTGCTTAATGCTAGCTTGCGAGACGGGCAAGTAATCCACATACAACTTACGTTAAACCCGTGTATATGGCGGTCTGGTACGCCGTCCAGCCGGATTATGCTTTTTTGGCTGTTTACCACACCCGTCTAGTCAGATCTTGGGCTACACTACTGGCCATTAAGATTGCTACACCAAGAAGAAATGCAGATGATAAACGCGTATTCATTGGACAAATATATTATACCAGAACTGACATGTGATTACATTTTCACACAATTTGGGGGATAGATCCTGAGAAATCAGTACACAGAACAACCACATCTAGCCGTAATAACGACTTTGATACGCCTGGGCATTGAGTCAAACAAAGCTTGGATGGTGTGTACAGGTACAGCTGCCCATGCAGCTTCACCGCGATACCACAGTTCATCAAGAGTAGTGACTGGCGTATTGTGACGAGCCAGTTGCTCGGCCACCATTGACCAGACGTTTTCAATTGGTGAGAGATCTGGAGATTGTGCTGACCAGAGCAGCAGCCGAACATTTTCTGTATCCAGAAAGGCCCGTACAGGACCTGCAACATGCGGTCGTGCATTATCCTGCTGTAATGTAGGGTTTCGCAGGGATTGAATGAAGGGTAGAGCCACGGGTCGTAACACATCTGAAATGTAACGTTCACTGTTCAAAGTGCCCTCAATGCGAACAAGAGGTGACCGAGACGTGTAACCAATGGCACCCCATACCATCACGCCAGGGTGATACGCCAGTATGGTGATGACGAACACACGCTTCCGCCGGCCAGTGTGGCCACGCGGTTAAAGGCGCCTCAGTCTGGAACCGCGCGACCGCTACGGTCGCAGGTTCGAATCCTGCCTCGGACATGGATGTGTGTGATGTCCTTAGGTTTGTTAGGTTTAAGTAGTTCTAAGTTCTAGGGGACTGATGACCTCAGATGTTAAGTCCCATTGTGCTCAGAGCCATTTGAACCATTTGAACACACGCTTCCAACGTGCGTCCACCGCGATGTCGCCAAACACGGATACGACCATCATGATGCTGTAAACAGAACCTGGATTCATCCGAAAAAATGTCGATTTGCCATTCGTGCACAAAGATTCGTCGTTGAGTACACCTTCGCAGGCGATCCTGTCTGTGATGCAGCGTCAAGGCTAACCGCAGCCATGGTCTCCGAGCTGATAGTCCATGCTGCTGCAAACGTCGTCGAACTGTTCGTGCAGATGGTTGTTGTCTTGCAAACGTCCCCATCTGTTGACTTAGGGATCGAGACGTGGCTGCACGATCCGTTACAGCCATGCGGATAAGATGCCTGTCATCTCGACTGCTAGTGATACGAGGCCGTTGGGATCCAGCACGACGTTCCGTATTACCCTCCTGAACCCACCGATTCCATATTCTGCTAACAGTCATTGGATCTCGACCAATGCGAGCAGCAATGTCGCGATACGATAAACCGCAATCGTGATAGGCTACAACCCGACCTTTATCAAAGTCGCCGGTCAACTGCTGTGTGTGTGAGAATTTGGTTGGAAACTTTCCTCATGTCTGCTCGTTGTAGGTGCCGCCACCAGCGCCAACCTTATGTGAATGCTCTGAAAAGCTAATCATTTGCATATCACAGCATCTTCTTCCTGTCGGTTAAATTTCGCGTCTGTAGCACGTCATCTTCGTGGTGTAGCAATTTAATGGCCAGTAGTGTATTTTCCCAAATTTGCCCAGCAACTCCACACACGCAGTTCGAACCCAAAAACAAACGAAACAAATCTTCATAATTCATAGAGAGGTGGCGAACATGACACTGTGTTAAGTTAACGTGTCGGTTTGTCTGCAGGATCAATGGGATTCGGTCGCAGAAAATAATCGGCGCTAAATCTGAAGTAGGAGAACCACGAATGCGGGAATAATGGTCCGAAAGAGAGAGATTATAAACCAACGACGCCTGGATAGAATATTCTTAGAGGAAGGCATAGTGTTACTGGAAGCGTTAGTCGCAACCTCAAGGTAGGGCCGCATCGTAGGGAAGTGAGAAGCGATTGCAAAACTGTGCGTCAGTGCTCCTCGCGGCCACATCCCATACGCTAGGATAAGAACGAGCTGGCCGAGGACAAATGTCGATAAAGATCGCTGACTGGCACTCGACCATGAGCGTCCCGCCTATCAGACGAGTACCGGGGCTCGGGCCTCGCCTGGAACAAAGGCACAGCTAGCCATAATGTAACGACGATAACCAGGCTTCCAGTTCAAAGTAGCCAAGGAAAAAAAATAAAACTCTGTTACCAAAACAAGAAAAAATAGCAGATTTAGCCTCACTTTACGATTATACCTACTGGACTTGTGTTAAACATCAGGGTTATGTCAGAGCACTGCAGATAGATTAAGGACCAAAATCATAGACGCAATGTCTGTTTTCCTATGATATACAAATGTATAACCTTTATAAAAACGTGTAGCAAGTGTCTTCAAATAGGGAGAGAGGATATTGAACTAAGTTTAAGCAAAGTGAATCCGTAGTGGTTAATTTGCTGGTATCATATTTCGGAAGAACAGATTTCAATATTCCATTAATAACTGTATTTCTAACACCTGCGGTTTTCATAAACCACTTCGGTGAATCCTCCCACAGCTCATTTAACATTGTGGAAGTGATATAAACCTACGTAATACTTTCACTTCGCGATCTACCATAAAAGTAGCCTTAACGTGACGATCTATGTACGATCCAGTAATGGATATGATTTTCTAGACAGGTACTGCGACGTGCATTTTGATTAATTTTAAAAGTACAGTCATGAATCACTTGACAAACACTACAAAGTCTAAGTTGAAATACTGTATCCAGAAGAAAATAAATAACATTTGTATGGAGAAACCATTATCATTTATATAAATCTACAGGACAGTGACTCCTAATAAGAAAATCGTCCCAATCGATTTGTTTCCCCTAGTTGCTGGGAACAGAGGCAATGAATTCGTCTATTGGCATACAGCCATCTGTTATTTACACCACGTATGATCGTATCTGGGCGTCTTTGACTTGTGCATATGAAGAGATATGTTTTTATATTTATGGAACTATATTAATCATAATTATAAATGGCCTAATCATCTAACGATTTTTGTGAGTATGTCTAGAATCGTTATTCTATTACATGCCATTTTAGATACTTTCTTAATTAAATCACAAAATACCGTTCATTCACTTTATTTATTTATTTTTGCAGTGGCAACGTTGTCGAGCATTGAAAGCTATTTTCAATCGCCTTTGTTGTCTACTTACTTACGTTTGTACATACGAGAGTATCAAATAGTTCCAATGGCTCTGAGCACTAAGGGACTTAACATCTGAGGTCATCAGTCCCCTAGAACTTAGAACTACTTAAACCTGACTAACCTAAGGACATCAAACACATACATGCCCGAAGCAGGATTCGAACTTGCGACCGTAGCAGTGGCGCGGTTCCGGACTGAAGCGCCTAAAACCGTTCGGCCACGGCGGCCGGCACGAGTGTATCTAATGTGATTTTGCTTTATGGAATTCGTATAAGTGATTTGGAATTCAAAAGTGGTTTGGAATCCAAATGGTGCACGTGCG
This sequence comes from Schistocerca cancellata, assembly GCF_023864275.1. NCBI lineage: Eukaryota > Metazoa > Arthropoda > Insecta > Orthoptera > Acrididae > Schistocerca > Schistocerca cancellata. The sequence goes on along the minus strand of NC_064629.1, from coordinate 103,628,551 downwards.
TATATTTTCACAAAGGCCATGAAGTTTTCTTAATAACATTTTTCATTTATCAAACTCGAAAAACTGTTGAAGATATATAGTTTGGTAAGGCAAATTACGTAAGGCAAATTACAAGTTGTTGCCGTGTGTATCAAACAATATATGCTCGCTACTTATTCCTCTTCCAGCAGCTCTGGTCAAATTTTTCATCACCTAAGTTCTCAGACTGCTGAAAGCATCGTTTCGTAACAGCGGATTGGCTTCCAGCTTGTTAGCTTCCTTCGCAATAAGGCTCTGACTAATGGCGTGTGGCTTTCGTAACTTTAGCGTCACAAACTTCATTTCAGTCGAAGTTTACATGAGCATCTCTCTTTACATGGATCACCCTCTGCTGCCGGCAAAGCCAGACAAGGTAGACAGAAATTGTAGTACTTCTCTCGAGGTGAAAGCAAGCACAGGACGACAATGTGTCACTTGACAAAGGCCTCGTAGAAGAATACTTTGAAGTGGATGCGAATGTAAATGACAATGTGGGTGATTGTGGACAATAAGTAGGTTGACAATGTAATAAGATCGGACATCACATGTTTCTAAAGGAAGTATTTTCTTGATGGTGTTATGGACTTACTGTATAAGCCGGTACAATATTATTGATATAATGTACAAAAACTAAAGAGAGTGTTACTTTTTCAATGAAAATAACTCAGCAGCATCGTATATTTGTTTTTAACGATCGGTTTCGGTATCTCAAATTTAATGTGCCATCCGGTAAACAAACTAATAATATGTCAACGATTTCTGCCATTGTTGACATTCTGATTCTAACGTAATGCTCATGCTATGAAATAACTTATCGTATTCTTATACTTCTGTTACTGTAAACTAGAAAAGGACAATTTGTCGGTCATTATGGAGACGACATGTCATAATATCACTATGTGACTTGCCTATGTCTTTTATTTTCTTTTAACCGCTTAGTACAGGAATTTTTGTGTAGGTACTGCACTGATAATGTTCGTACTTGTGACTCATTGTTATAACTTATAAAAACTTTCACCTTGAATTTCTTGCGTTGTACAGGGTGGTCCACTGATAGTGACCAGGCCAAATATCTCACGAAATAAGCATCAAACAAAAAACTACAAAGAATGAAACTCGTCTAGCTTGAAGGGGGAAACCAGATGGCGCTATGTTGGCCCGCTAGATGGCGCTGCCATAGGTCAAACGGATATCAACTGCGTTTTTTTAAATAGGAACACCCATTTTTTATTACATATTCGTGTAGTACGTAAATAAATATGAATGTTTTAGTTTTGACCACTTTTTTCGCTTTGTGTTAGATGGCTCTGTAATAGTCACAAACGTATAAGTACGAGGTATCACGTAACATTTCGCCAATGCGAACGGTATTTGCTTCGTGATAAATTACCCTTGTTAAAATGGACCGTTTACGAATTGCGGAAAAGGTCGATATCGTGTTGATGTATGGCTATTGTGATAAAAATGCCCAACGGTCGTGTGCTATGTATACTGCTCGGTATCGTGGACGACATCATTCAAGTGTCCAGACCGTTCGCCGGATAGGTACATTATTTAAGGAAACAGGAAGTGTTCAGCCACATGTGAAAAGTCAACCACGACCTGCAACAAATTATGATGCCCAAGTAAGTGTTTGAACTGCTGTCGCGACTAATCCGCACATCAGTAGCAGACAAATTGCGCTAGAATCGGGAATCTCAAAAACGTCGGTGTTGAGAATGCTACATCGACATCGATTGCACCCGTACCATATTTCTATGCAGCAGGAACTGCATGGCGACGACTTTGAACGTCGTGTACAGTTCTGTCACTGGGCACAAGAGAAATTACGGGACGATGACAGATTTTTTGCACGCGTTCTATTTAGCGACGAAGCGTCATTCACCAACAGCAGCAACGTAAACCGGCATAATATGCACTATTGGGCAACGGAAAATCCACCATGGCTGCGACATTTGGAACATCAGCGACCTTGGCGGGTTAATGTTTGGTGCGGCATTATGGGAGGAAGGATAGTTGACCCCCATTTTATCGATGGCAATCTAAATGGTGCAATGTATGCTGATTTCCTACGTAATTTTCTACCAATGTTACTACAAGATGTTTCACTGCATGACAGAATGGCGATGTACTTGCAAAATGATGGATATCCGGCACATAGCTCACTTGCGGTTGAAGCGGTACTGAATAGCATAATTCATGACAGGTGGATTGGTCGTCGAAGCACCATACCATGGCCCGCACGTTCACCGGATCTGACGTCCCCGAATTTCTGTCTGAGGGGTAAGTTGAAGGATATTTGCTATCGTGATCCACCGACAACGTCTGACAACATGCGTCAGCGCATTGTCAATGCATGTGCGAACATTATGGAAGGCGAATTACTCGCTGTTGAGAGGAATGTCGTTACACGTATTGCCAAATGCATTGAGGTTGACGGACATCATTTTGAGCATTTATTGCCTTAATGTGGGATTTACAGGTAATCATCCTGTAACAGCATGCGTTCTCAGAAATAAGATCACAAAGGTGCATGTATCACATTGGAACAACCGAAATAAAATGTTCAAACGTACCTACGTTCTGTATTTTAATTTAAAAAACCTGCCTGTTATCAACTGTACGTCTGAAATTGTGAGCCATATGTTTGTGACTGTTACAGCGCCAAAAGTGGTCCAACTAAAACATTGATATTTCTTTAGGTACTATACGAATACGTAATAAAAAATGGGGTTGCTATTTAGAAAAACGCAGTTGACATCCGTTTGACCTATGGCAGCGCCGTCTAGCGAGCCAACCATAGCGCCATCTGGTTTCCGCCTTCAAGCTAGACAAGTTTCGTTCTTTGTAGTTCTTTCGTTTGACGCTTATTTCGTGAGATATTTGGCACGTTCACGATCAATGGACCACCCTGTATAATGTGCACGTTTGCAACAAAATTGGTAATGTTTTGGATTTGTTTAACTGGATACGGAAACCGAATTTGGAGTCAAAAAATATGATACGAGTGATGCTTTTTATTACAATAATTATCTTCAGTCATTGTAAATAGCTCGGTCCCAAGCGCCATCATGTAGAAAGAAAGATATACATAAAATATATTCCTATTATTACCTCGGAATTTTATTTGCTGCATATTACGTTTATGAGAGAAATTTAAATTGAAAATAAAACTCTGTCGTGCAAGCAAATAGAGAGATGTAGAAAAAGTGAGAAAATGAAGACGAAATTCTATTTACGTAGAAAATAACTGTATAACACGAGAAAGAATAGAAATGCATAATGTAAAGTTAATGAACTGTGACAAAGTGTGGAGCTAGACGTCTTTAGGTAAGCGCTTCCCATCTAATATATCTTATTTCCAGGCAACGATTGATCGAAATAGGGGTAAGGATTACAGAAGAAGACGAACAGGTAACCTTGAGAGATGAAATAGTGACGGCAGTAGTGGACCATATAGGGAAAAAGACGAAGCCTAGTAGCAATCCTTGGATAGTGCACCATATATTGAATCTAACTGATGAAAGGAGAGAAGATAAAATTGGGGCAAATGAAGCTCGGAATAGGGAATGCAGACGTCCAAAACATGAGCGTCAGGTAGTGTATAATGACAAAGCTGGAATGGTAGACGAGTAATGTAAGGGTGCAGCATTCATGACTAAGAGAAAGACAGATACCGCCTATGGGAGAATAAAATAGACCTTTGGAGAAAAGAGAAGCAGCTGTACGAGTATAAAGAGCTAATACGGCAAGTTAATACTAAACAAAGACGAGAAAGCTGCAAGGTGGAAGAAACATACAGAGTGGTCAGAAACAGTCTGAAAAGCTTGTAAGGGTGTTGCAGGGTAGGTTGTGCTGAGAAATAATCGTTAAGAACAAAAATTCGATACGTTGCGCGGTTTCAGAGTCAATCAGCATTGAAAGCTGCGCGGTCTCAGGAGTCATGCCACGGTCCGGGCGGCTCCCCCCGTCGGAGGTTCGAGTCCTCCCTCGGGCATGGGTGTATGTGTTGTCTTTAGCGTAAGTTAGTTTAAGTTAGGTTAAGTAGTGTGTAGGCTTAGGGACCTATGACCTCAGCAGTTTGGTCCCTTAAGACTTCACACACATTTGAACATTTAGCATTGAAATTAGCCAATCAGGCCGTTGCGGGAGAAAATTGAAGCAGCCCGCCGTAGATGGTGTCGCCAAATGTGCTCTTTGTATCGGTTGCTAAAGCCGAACAAGAAAGCGATACAAAAACTGGGCTAAGGACGGCAGTAACGATCGAACCCGAGCCAGAGACTGTCCAGTCTCGTGCGCTGTCATTTACGCTATTACTAATTACTAGCTTTTCAGATTGTTTATGAAAATCCTGTATACCAGGTCTATACAAAGAAAATATCCTTGCAGGTAATATAGTAGAAAGAGAAGAGGAACTATATGAATATGAGTTGGGAGATATGATACTAAGAGATTAATTTTTCAGAGCACTGAACGAGCTAAGACGAAACAAGGCCCCTGGAGTAAATAACATTCACTTAGAATTATATTAATCCTTGGTAGAACATACCACGACAAAACTATTCCAGCAAACTCCTTTTCCAAATTTATCCTTGGTTTCCTTACTATTTGCTCAATGTACAGTTTGAATAACGGGGCCAGGCTACGACTCTGTCTCACTCCTTTGTCATCCATTGCTTCCCTTTTATGTCTCTCGACTCTTATAACTGCAGCCTTGATTTCTGTACAAGCTGCAAATAAACTTTCCCTCCGCATATTTTATCCCAGTCACCTACAGAACTTCAAAGAGTCCATTCCAGACAACATTTTCAAACTCTTTCTCTAAATCTACAAATGCTACAAAAGACGCACTGTACGACAGACATAAAATGAACGCCAAGAGAACTGAAAGTCAGACTAGAAAAACTTAAACAGGCAGAAAAGTTTAAACACCTAGGTGACTGGACAGAGCCTAACCTACCAGAGAAGGAAGAGACCGTATCACGCATGAACAAAATGAAAGTGGCATACCAAGTAATAAAAGTCATCTACAATAAGAGATCGATATAGTTAATCACCAAAATGGAGCACTACTGCACTGTTATTCGACCGGAGGCTCTACATACGGCAGACAGTCTTAGAGTGAAAAGAAAAGCTCTAATGTAAATGCTTGAAGTCAAAGTAAGAAAAATTTTGTGTAAAATACTGTGTTCCATTAAAGAAAACAGCGAGTCATGTGAGTCATGGGAGTCACAACCACGGATTATATAAGCCTTGTTGAGAAGGCAGGCGACACGATTCAGAAAAGATAAATTGCCCTTTATGGCCATATGAGACAAATGAGCCCAGGAAGGATATCCGAAAGGATAATAACCAAGGTAAGGAAACCAAAGGAACATGGCCCACAGAAATTGAGAAATACTAACAAGAACTGGAAATTTGTCCTATAGATATCCGGGGGCGCGAGTCACTTAAAGAAAAAAGCTACGAATACGCAAACTAATCCAGGAAAAGCCGAAGCTGAAGATATGGAGGTCGTGGACCCAATAGGGAAAAGAAACACACTGTAAACGAATGCGAGAGCAATGGACAGCAGTCAAAGGTCAGAATTGACAGTTCAACTGACGTTGACCCCACCTGGCCGAAACGAAGAAAGAAAGTAGAAGAATCTGTGGAGGTAACATCCAATTACTATTTAAAATAATATGGCAAGCAGAGTTATCTTTGAATGTCTGGGATTCAAGAGTTGTTTCGAAGAAATATATTGTAGATTTAGCTCAAGTACAAGATGTGCAGATCTAAAAGAAAGTTCTAGCGGAAATCTCAGAGAAAAATTTATTAACTAACTGATCATATGCCTTGTCAGAGATAGTATGAATGCGTTACTTTTACGACATGCAGATTTCAATCATTTGCGTGCTCCTGTTATGTAGTATTTCTGAGTATGTTATAGATTATGGTGTCTCCTGGTGACAGGAGGTCGCTTCGCTGAAGGGCCAATGTGTAACGTTGTAAGTGCGGCCTTCAGCGGGACTCGCTCAGTGAAAGGATTGCATTAGCGCCGACGTCCAATATGAGGCCAGGCTATTTCCGCTGAAGAAACACAACAAGGCACATCGGTTATTAATGTACAAACAAAAACAGAGCTGTCCCCCTTTTTATCACTTGTACGAAACCAGGACACATTCGTGGACCTGCCGGACAGCACACAGTGGAGATGTCATGAAAAATATGACCAGGAATTTGCGCACACGCATACATCTCTTCTGATAGTGTGCGCTTGTGTTTTGGAATTAAAAGCTCACCTTTCAGGCAGTCGCCTGGCTATCTTTGTTTTAACTATGTAAAACTTGAAACGGATGCTGCATGATTTATTTGAATCAAGTCCTTATTACGAAAATGTATCTTTTCACTTAATACAAACTTGTATCCAGTTTCGTAGTAACATCGTTGGGAGCCACGTTCAGAAATACTTTATTTAAGACTTCTTGTTTTGATATCTGTATTGTCACCAATACTCAATGACGTAGTAGTCACTGAGATATAAGCAAACCACTCACGTCGAAAAGAGAGAGAGGAGAGTACCTCAGAAATCTTAGCGTCAAAGATAAAAGATGAATCGACGAGAATTAGATCCGACATTGAAGAAAGGATACAGGATTGTTCAATTTTGGGTACTACGCTGATTAACGTTCGAAGATCTAATAAAAAAGAGAAGAATTTATGCATAATTCTAGGAGCTAGCGAAGCAATTAAAGGATAATAGCAAAAATCAAAGTATTACGTCAAACCAGTGACACATAGTCCTTGGATTACTTAAACGGAACATAATAAAAACGACGCAACTGTTCTTTTATTGATTTTTTATATCAAATGAGAAATTTGCCGCTTTTTGAGACTTTATGTCTTTTATTTTTATGCTAGTAGTGCACAACAAAAAATTTTAGATCACTAGCACAAAAAATAAGACATCAGAATCCCAGAAAATGTTTTTTTGTTGTATGCTTGCACTGTAATTTATGGCAGAAGTCGTACATACACTTGTGTGACTATGCTATGTAAACACTTGCTTAGCCACCCGAGGACATTGCATACGAAATAAATTGTTAGAAAACTGTAGGTCACATGACGGGTTTGATATGAAGATCACAAATATACAAAACTGAAGTGGCATCTTCTTTAATTTTATGCTGTAGCAATTTACTGCAACTTAAGTCTTATCTTTCCGATTTGAAAAAAAATTTTCTTATTGTGAAGCGTTTATAAAGGTATTTCACAACAGTAAACAGGGCTGTTGTTTTCCTAGATGGTAAGGAACGAATGTTTAGAATAAGGAGATCTATGAGTGGCATTCCTACGGCTTTGAACAGTGAAACATACAACTCGTCTAAGGGTCATCTGTAGCTCTGTGCCATGAGAACCGAGGGGGGAAAAGGGGGGGAGGTGATAAATAACGAAGTGTCTTCTGATCTTACACCGTATACAGGGTGAACTCGAACCCCACCGGCAAAATTTTGGAAGTTGTTCAGGCACATTTTCTGAATATTTTGGTATAAGGGACCCGTTGACTCCGGTGGCTCGTTGCAAAGTAGCTGCATTCGTTTGATTTTTTACCTCTGTATATCTTTGCATTCCTACTGCCATGAAAATAAATGCCCAACAGGGAAAATGTCGCCGGTATGCGCTGCATATCGTCTTTGGAAACAATGTTGTTCCATTTAGTCACCGTACCTGCTGCTGTGAACAGCAATGCTCACTCTACTCTTCCCCCTGAATCTTGCTTTCAGTACTGTTCGGTCCTGTCTCGGTTGTTTTCTTCCGGTACTGTTAGTTGTAAATTAATAGTGATGCACAGCATTACTGACAGGTTTGAGATGAAGAGCTGGTCAATATGCTCCTCGAGATGAGTCCACTGAATGCAATGAAAGATCTGCACAACGACCTTTTGGTGAGCTGCAGCTCTGTGACGGCAACCACGTGTTTCTTCTGAAGTTTCTTGCATTAATCTGCATTTTGCGTTGTAAGTTTTGGTGACTGAATATTATAGGCTGTTTCAGTGGTGTGAAGGTATTCTGACGGAAACAAACGTAACTGGTGTAATAAAGCTAATATACGCGCATCAAAAAAATTTTTGCATCACCTAGGTTCCAAGAGTTCCGGAGCCTGTACAGGAAACTGGAATAGAGATCAACATAAACATCATTTCCGCCCTTTTTATTGCTCTTGAAAATCACGCATTGCAAGCTGTAACACCATACAGCGAGACCTTCAGAGGCGGTGGTCCAGATTGCTGTACACAACGGTACCTCTAATATCCAGTAGCACGTGCTCTTGCATTGATGCATACCTGTATTCGTCGTGGCATACTATCCACAAGTTCATCAAGGCATCGGTCCAGATTGTCCCACTCCTTAACGGCGATTCCTCGTAGATCCCTCAGAGTGGTTGGTGGGTCACGTCGTCCATAAACAGCCCTCTTCAATCTATCCCAGGCATGTTAGATATGGTTCATATCTGGAGAACATTCTGGCCACTCCAGTTGAGCGATATCGTTATCCTGAAGGAAGTCATTCGCAAGATGTGCACGATGGGGGCGCGAATTGTCGTCCATGAAGACGGATGCCTCGCCAATATACTGCCGATATGGTTATCGTACAGCCGTTACGGCGCCTTCTATGACTACCAGCGGCATACGTCGGCCCCACATAATGCCACCCTAAAACAGCATGGAACCTCCACCTTGCTACACTTGCTGGACAGTGTGTCTAAGGGGTTCAACCTGACCGGGTTGCCTCGAAACAGGTCTCCGATGATTACCTGGTTGAAGGCATATGCGACACTCATCGGTGAAGAGACGTGATACCAATCCTGAGAGGCCTATTCGGCATGTTCTTGGGCCTATCTGTACCATGCGGCATGGTGTCGTGGTTACAAAGATGGACCTCGGGAGTGAAGTTGCGCATCATGTAGCCTATTGCGCAATAGTTTGGGTCGTAACACTTGGTTGCACGAAAAGCATTATTCAACATGGTGCTGTAGTGTTGGCAGAAGAGCCAACACTGTGTTGCAAGAGGAGGCCGAAATGCACGCGTCAAATCACGCAGGTGGCGCTAGGTCTGAAACAGGATACGTAATGAATGCTATAAAGAAAAGTACGTGGCTGCTGGAATACTTAACTTTAATCCATCATTTGTATGCAGCATTCCTGATGATACAAGTGAGACTCTCTCCAGAAATGGTTAATGGCGCCTTGCTAGGTCGTAGCCATGGACTTAGCTGAAGGCTAACTGTCTCTCGGCAAATGAGAGAAAGGCTTCGTCAGTGTAGTCGCTAGCAAAGTCGTCGTACAACTGGGACGAGTGCTAGTCAGTCTCTCTAGACCTGCCGTGTGGTGGCGCTCGGTCTGCGATCACTGACAGTGGCGACACGCGGCTCCGACACGTACTAATGGACCGCGGCCGATTTAAAGCTACCACCTAGCAAGTGTGGTGTCTGGCAGTGACACCACAGGTGCCGTTGCTGTCAGGGTTCCTCCGAGTCATAATCCGCAGGCGCTGCTCATGCATGGTTGTTTACATCTTTGGACGGGTTTAGTGACATCTCTGAACAGTCAAAGGGACTGTGTCTACGATAACAATATCCATAGCCATCATCTATCTTCAGGAGTTCTGGGAACCGGGGTGATGCAAAACTTTTGTTGATGTGTGTATTACAACTATTTTATCACTCTGTAACGAGCCACCAGAGACCACCATAATACTCAAAAAGTCTCCTTGAACGACTTCCAAAATTTTGTCGGTGGAGTCGGGGTTGACTCTGTACATGTGCTGACAAAGTTAACGGGCATATGACTCCTTCCCTGCGTCTGGGCCGCAGAGCCGTCGAAAAAATTGTAACATGACACTGAGGCCATCTGAACCAGATTTAATTAATTCTGATATTCATATAATAAAGCGACCTCGTTCTTACTAAGATAGCGGTACCTTTAGAACAACGTATCCACAAGATGAAATAACAGCTTGTTGGAATGCAAAGTTGTACTCATTCCTTGCGGTATAACTGCCTGATAGATATCGTATATAATTCTGAGTTCGTTAGACACTGTAACATTCGCCTTCGGTAATGTAGCTATTAATTTCATTTCGAATATGCTCGTGAGCAGATTTTCGCAGTCTATAAAGTGATCGCCGTTGTTATGGTTTGACGTGGGTGATGTTGGGCGTAAAATCAAATTCTTACAAACAAAATGGTTCAAATGGCTCTGAGCACTATGGGACTTAACATATGAGGTCATCAGTCCCCTAGAACGTAGAACTACTTAAACCTAACTAACCTAAGGACATCACACACATTCATGTCCGAGGCAGAATTCGAACCTGCGACCGCAGCGGTCGCGTGGTTCCAGACTGAAGCGTCTAGAACTGCTCGGCCACTCCGGCCGGCTCTTACAAACAGTAGTAACTAATTTATGTTTTGCATATTTACAATTTATTCTTCAAACCCATTTAAAAAAAAAGCTAATATATTGCCGTGACGAGTACAACTCGTGGAATGCCGTGTACAACGCTACAGAAACTGTTCTACATAAGTTGTACCTCTTCACTCACCGACCACACCAAGAACATTACGAAAAAAGAGTAAGATTTACTACTTTTAGGACAAATAAAAAAAAAGACTGAAGCTAGCCTAATCCGGAGTCGAGAGTATAAAGTTACTTCGTCTGACTCAGAGTTTGAGACATTACGTATAAATAGACCTACTATCTTGACAGAGAACTGCACCGCAAGCTGACGTTGAATTTAATCAGTTGTGTCTACGGCGAAGCAGATAAGGCAAGCAATTTGATAAGAAAGCGGAAAGACGGCAGGAAGCACTTGCAGCTACCTGATGATTTAAGCTGCTGTGGTTAGCGCCCTTTTGACGTCAGCGTCTGACGGTGCTGTGATAACCGCTTGAGAGATAACATGCCTGGCGGCAAGGCGCTCTAAGTAAATCCGTTGCGGCACTCCCCTCAGTCTATTCTCGAGAAAGGCTATGCGCTGACACTACATTCATTTCCCCGCTCCTGTCATTTCTACAATCATCGGTGCATACTCCATCTTAGCTAAGAAGAGATGACGAGGGAACCGGACTCGGACTTATTTAAACAACCAAATGGCGCACGCTCTAAGTGACACAGAAAGCACAATAACGTAATTAGGACGGTCCATTGAGAATTCGGACACAGTTCTTTATTAATGGAATCTATCGGAAACATCGCATACATTGCAGTCCTTACTTTATATTCCTATTGTTTCCAGTACACAGGGCTGTATTACAGTCACAACTCTGAAAGAAACGATGTATTTAAATTAAGGTTGAACTTCAGTATAGTTTTCTGGTAGTTCTTCACATATGCGTGAGAAATATACTCAAATACACCATAGTGTTATTTATGTTTGGTCTAAAATATCGCCCGCATCTCGTGGTCGTGCGGTAACGTTCTCGCTTCCCACGCCCGGGTTCCCGGGTTCGATTCCCGGCGGGGTCAGCGATTTTCTCTGCCTCGTGATGGCTGGGTGTTGTGTGCTGTCCTTAGGTTAGTTTGGTTTAAGTAGTTCTAAGTTCTAGGGGACTTATGACCACAGCAGTTGAGTCCCATAGCGCTCAGAGCCATTTGAACCATTTTTGTCTAAAATATCCTGAAGAAGTGCATAAAATACTTCGTCTTACAATGAGGAGAGACGTTTCAACATCCCGGAATTCCACTTTGAGTCATAATAAAAAAATGGTTCAAATGGCCCTGAGCACTATGGGACTTAATTGCTGAGGTCATCAGTCCCCTAGAACTTAGACCTACTTAAACCTAACTAACCTAAGGCCATCACACACATCCATGCCCGAGGCAGGATTCGAACCTGTGACCGTAGCGGTCGCGCAGTTCCGGACTGTAGCGCCTAGAACCGCTCGGCCACTCCGGCCGGCTGAGTCATAATACAAGTTTGTCTTAGAGACATTAGAATACGTTGGAAGCAGGGGAAACCGGTCAACAAAGATAACATATTATTAAGCTCCTTCTCATGCGTGATGACTGTAGCTTTTTCACATTTGCCCTCTCGACTTGATCTTCCTGTTTCCCATAGCGAAACTCAACCTTGAGTTATTCGCGAAGGACTTTCATCATCTTCATTTACGCAGCTACATCACAATATTAGGAGTACATTTCTAACAGTCGGGGAATAATCTTCATTGTCTCAAGAGGTCAACCGAAGGTATTGGGAAGCACTGGCTCATACTAGCTGAGAGCAAGTAGTGTGATATTTCAAACTGGAAACTAGACACTCGGGTCAGAAACTTTCCGGTGTAAGATTTCTTAAACAGTTCCAATGGAAACGAATGTGAGACATGAGCGCAACTATGACTTCAGTATCGTGTTCCTGAGACCATTCGTTCTCCACTCTATAGTGGTGAGTGTGGCACTGCTCTGTAGATAGATATCATGATTTTCAGAGAAGAATGTCAAAGTTTGCATGATCCCCTACGACTGACAAGTGTTATTCATCGTGTAGAGATTTTCCTACTGCCAACAGCGATCTAACATTGTGCCACGGAAGTCCTCTCCACACAAATAAGATGTTACGATCATTCTGAAGCATAACTTCCTGGCGGAATAACCCTGTCTGCTGGATAGTGACTCAAAGCTGGGACTCTTGCGTTTCGCGGACAAGTGATCTACCGCCTGAGCTATCCATGCACCATTCAGACCTACCCTCACAACTTTACTTCTGCCAGTGCCTCATCTCCTACCTTCCAAACTTCGCAGTAGTTCTGCATATCTTTTAATCAGCACGCACCCCACTGCAGAGTGAGAAATCATTGTGGAAACAATGCCCCAGACTGTGGCTAAGCCATGTCTCCGTAATATCCTTCCTTCCAGCACTGTTAGTTCCGCAAGTTTCGCAGGAGAGCTTCTGTGAAGTTTGGAAGGCAGGAGATGAAGTATTGGCAGAAGTAAAGCTGGGAGGGTAGTTCGTAATTCGTGCTTGGTTAGCTCAGTCGGTAGACCACTTACCTATGAAAAGCAAATGTCCCAGCTTCGAGTCCTGGTCAGGCACACAGTTTTAATGTGCCGGGAAGTTGCAAATCAGAGAGCACGCCACTGCAGAGTGAAAATTCATTTTGGAAACACCCTGAATTTGATCATATTTTTCTCGTGGGTGATAGTATCACGCATTTCCACATCTGATAGCATCCATCCATTGTATTCAGCACGAATCGCAAGGAAAAGCCAACATTTTTACACTCCCTCATTGACATTTAACCCCTATCTTTTCTATGGGTTATGAAAATAAAATCGTCCATAATGTCGCGTCCAGTTTATGTACTGTTCGTTGGAGTTAATACTCTCCTCTGGCGTTCGTGGTTATCAGTCATTATGAAACGTGGATACTTTCAAAGAGAAAGAAGTTGTTTCTGCATCTCCCTTTCCCCACCACAAAGTGTACCATAATGGTCACTTCGTGAGATATTTGTGCGAATAAGTTAAATTTTAAATGTTGCACGGCTCTTCTCTGTACATGCTGCCACCAATTTTAAGACAATACTTATCTGTGAGTCACAACGTTTCCCTTTTATCACCTTACACTCTTTTTGAACGATCCTGTAACGAAAAATGTAATCTTTTTTGAATCTTTGCGCTCTTTTCTAATGATATTACCTGATAATGGCACCAGGCTGAATAGCAGTACACAAGAAGCGGTACAACGAGGGTTTTGTAAGCCATCCTCTTCGTGGATAGTTGATGTTTCTCTAGTATTCTACTAATGAATATCAGTATATCCACTGTGGATGACGAACTGCGACTATGATTTAAATTGGCGATTTATCTGCTAGTAAATATGCAACCAGTTCGGTTTTATTAACGTTTCGTCACCGACTACTAAATTTCCGACATTTCCGCCATCAGCATCACCACAGCATCTAGCTACATTTGGTTCAAATGGCTCTGAGCACTATGGGACCTAACTTCTGAGGTCATCAGTCCCCTAGAACTTAGAACTACTTAAACCTAACTAACCTAAGGACATCACACACATCCATGCCCGAGGCAGGATTCGAACCTGCGACTGTAGCAGTCCCGCGGTTCCGGACTGCAGCGCCTAGAACCGCAAGACCACCGCGGCCGGCAGCTACATTTGGTCCGTAGCATAATGTTCTTGTAACGTCTCCATCTGATGATGAGCCTGCAGTGGTTCGAACACATTTATGGTAGAATAAATCGTATCAAAAATCTAAAAAACGACTGGTTGCAAATATCAGTCTGGCATTTGCCTTAGTTACCAGTTTTATGATTTCTTTCTTCCTTAAATCGCTTCTCGGTGCATATTTACAGCCCAGACTATCAATCAGAAAACAACATGAGTCATATTACAGATGCTGTGCTCCTCTGTGGCATTATATTTTGACTTATACTTGTAGAGATGAGCTAACTATTGTTCTATTAGTTTTTTCGATCGGTTTGCCCTTCATTATCATTATATCGTGTGCTTGATTATGTGTATCTACTGGAAATTACACGGTGTCTGTAGCGTCCGGGAATTATACAGGATGGTCAGTAAGAGTCTCAAAATCTAGTAAGGGTGTTGCAGGGTAGGTTATACTGGGAAATAATTGATTAGAAAAAAATTGGACACGTTGCGCCGTTTCTGAGTTAGACAATCAGATCGTTGCGCCCCAAAATTCAAGCAGCTTGCCGGAGCCGGCGTCTCTAAATGTCTTCTTCGTTTAACCCCCCTAAAACCGAAAAAAAGAGCGATCCAAAAATTGGTTATGTGACGGTAGGAAGGATAGAACCCGAGACAAAGGCTGTCCAGTCTCTTGTGCTGTTATCTACGCTATGAGAACAACTGACAGCAGTTCTGTCTGGCGGGCCGCTTGAATATGCGCGCATTATGGCCTGATTGACTAAACTTCAATGCTAATTAACTCGGAAACGTCGCAACGTGTGGAATTGTTTCTTTAAAATTATTGCTCATTACAACCTATCCTAAACACCCTTACCAGCTTTTCAGACTGTTTCTAACCACCCTGTTTATCGGGATAAAGTAATTCTGTTATATGACAAAATAATATTCTAGGTAAAGCTTGTATGGAAAGGAGCGTACTGGGTCTGCAATCAGGCGATTGAACTGCATTACAATGCAGCCTGCACAGCTCGCATCCGCAGCTACTTCTCACTTCCAAATATTCGTTGTAACTATAACTTCGACACAAACTATATTACGCCAGCAGAACATCTTCTACATTATAAAATGTTGAGACTATAAAATATGACGTGGATTCGATATCAGAGAAACTGAAACAGCGGCGATACTTTTTCCGTAACCCTCTTGTACCGAAGTCCGCAGCTCGTGGTCTTGCGGTAGCGTTCTAGCTTCCTGCGCACGTGGTCCCGGGTTCGATTCCTGACGGGGTCAGGGATTTTTCCTGCTTCGAGATGACTGGATGTTGTTGTGTCGTCTTCATCATCCCCATTACGCTCGGAGGAAGGTAATAGCAAACCACCTCCACTATGGACCTTGCCTAGTACAGCGGTGCGGGTCTCCCGCATCGTGCCCTACGCTCCTCGGAGTATGGGACCTCATCATCTTATACCGAAAGTGAACTCCTTATTTGTTGGCTGCTGTGTATTCAGAGGACTGAGATCACTAAGCAATGACATAAGATTCAGGGCGAGAAGAGATATTGTCGAAATAAGACAAAACATCAGCGAGGTGAGCTTTCGTTAGCGGAGATAAGTAACTGAACCGAACTGTGACGTCCTACAACAAAATTTACAGGTTCTGAAATACTCTGCATAGAGTAATTAACAATTAATTCTCAGCAGCATACCTTGATAAGCTGAAGCTCTGAATTGGTCCGTGAGACGTGCTCAGATAACACAATTCGTAGCACAGTGTTCGCATAAAAAGGCGGAGATTCGGTTTCTATGATTTTTATACTTCATTTTCGGAAGTCTGCCAGTATCCGCTCTTTTAAGTGTAACAGTCAATAGTGTCGATCAACGTACGACTAACACTTAGCTTAATTTTGATTTCTTAATTTCGCATAAGGAAGCACTCTACGTTTGCCGCGTGGGATTAGCCGAGCGGTCTAGGTCGCTGCAGTCATGGACTGTGCGGCTGGTCCTGACGGAGGTTCGAGTCCTACCTCGGGCATGGGTGTGTGTGTGTGTGTGTGTGTGTGTGTGTGTGTGTGTGTGTGTGTGTGTGTCCTTAGGATAATTTAGGTTAAGTAGTGTGTAAGCTTAGGGACTGATGACCTTAGTAGATAAGTCCCATAAGATTGCACACACATTTGAACATCCTACGTTTGTAAACAGTGAGGTATTCGTGTGCATTTAATTAAGAGAATTGCGAGGAAGTAAACAAGAGCTCCACCATCTAGTAACTAAATAGTGCAGCTTCTAGCATCAAGCGGTGCTGCCTCGCTTTAGCACACAACTAAGCGGTGCAGCGACAAGACGTTCTATTTACATAGACGGAAGTCCATTTCACCATTTGACTTAGCTCTAGTGGTTTTTGTGCTTCTATAGAACAGTTGTATTTAAAGTCATTAACAGCAGCACTCGAGGCTGGAAAAAGATGTTAATTCTTATTATTTGTCAGTTAATTTATCGGGTGACCAGCCACTTCGCTGGTAATATAAAGTCCTCCTGTTTCACGATGGAGTGGTGGGAATCAGTCGGCCCTTTCTCGTACTTGACAGGAACGATGCTTTCAACCTTCATCTGACAATCTATGTTCACAAAGCTGTAGGATTTCAGTTCTTATTTTGTTAAATGTTGGCTCATCATGTTACGTATAAAATAGGTTTTGAGTACCATAATATTAAATATTATAATATTAACGAAAGAAAGGCATTATTAAAAAAATATTTAGTTACATCAATGAACATCCGCAATGATGTCAGGGACATTTACCTTGATTAAGGTTGCCCATTAATTCCCTAGACAGGACTGTATTCGTGCGGTAGCTTTCTCGCTTCACGCGCCCGAGTTCCCGGGTTCGATTCCCGGCGGGGTCAGGGATTTTCACTGCCTCGTGATGACTGGGTGTTGTGTGATGTCCTTAGGTTAGTTAGGTTTAAGTAGTTCTAAGTTCTAGGGGACTGATGACCATAGATGTTAAGTGCCATAGTGCTCAGAGCCATTTGAACCATTTGAAGGACTGTATTTAGTTCGTTGTTGTAATCACAATTCCCATTCACAAATATGCTGTTATCGGACTCAGATTTCTTCGTCTCGTTGAAATTCGAGGTTTTCTCAAATTAAATATAGAACTTAATCTCTGAATGTGGGCAGCATCATCTTTAAGATCATTACCGAGCACCCCACGTGTTTGAAAGACCGAACGATATGGAGGAGGAGGACAAGATTAGTGTTTAACGTGCCGTCGATAACGAGGTCATTAGAGACGGAGCACAAGCTCGGATTAAGGAAGGATGGAAAAGAAAAGCGGCCGTGCCATTTCGAAGGAACTATCCAAGCATTTGCTTTAAGCGATTTAGGGAAATCACGGAAAACGTAAATCAGGATTGTCAGACGGGGGTTTCGTCCTCACGACTGCGAGTCCAGTGTGCTAACCACTGTACTATCGCGCTAGGTCCGAATGACACGGAATTAAGTTTAACTATTTGGCTAAAAATTATACAAACTGATCAAACCTGGATCTAAATAGTTATCATACGGTGGTTCGGAGCTAGGATAACAATTTTATATCTCTGAGAGTGTTGCTTTACTTTCTCTGTCGGTCTTCATCTATGCATAAATACTGCAGTGTACACTCCATAACAAACTTCCATTACAAACTATTTGAATCTGCGTACTGTAGTGTTGTAATAAAGCCTTGCTCTCCCTTCACGATATTTACCCTCCACTCATTCCCCATTACCAAATCAACGATTCCTTGATGTGTGTATGTCCTATCAATCGGTCCTTTTTTAGTCAAGTTGAAATATTTTTTTCTCCCCAGCGATCCAGTACCTTCTCATTAGTCACCCAATCTCCCTATCTGATCTTCAGCATTCTCCTGTAGCATCAGTTTCGAAAGCTTCTCTTTTGTTCTTATCAGAACTGTTTATTCTCCATGTTTCACTTGCGTAAACGGCTATACGCGATAGATGAGGAAATATTTCCTAAGATCTAAATTACTATTCGATACTTAAAAGTTCTCTTTTCCAGAAACGCTTTTCTTATTATCGTCAGTCTGCATTTTATGTCCTACCCACTTTGGGCATTAGCACTTATTCTTCTGGCCAAATAATAAAACTTATCTACTACTTTTACTACCTCATTTCTTAGTTTAACTCACTCCACATTGTCTAATATAGCTCGCCCCTAAATAATGAGAAGTGTTAGATCATCGCCCGCCAGTATGGACGAGCGGTTCTAGGCGCTACAGTCTGGAACCGCGCGAGCGCTACGGTCGCAGGTTCGAATCCTGCCTCGGGCATGGATGTGTGTAGTGTCCTTACGTTAGTTAGGTTTAAGTAGTTCTATGTTCTAGGGGACTGATGACCTTAGCAGTTAAGTCCCATAGTGCTCAGAGCCATTTGAACCATTTTTTGTTAGATCATCCACATGAGTACTAAAAGCAATCTGTTAAATTAGGGTTACACGATAAATCACACACACAGAACTAATACCTAGGAATTACAATTACGAATAATGTAAATTGGAATGATTAGATACGTAATATTGTGGGGAAGACAAACCAAAGACTGCGTTTTATTGGCAGAACACGCAGTAGATGCCACAGATATACTAAAGAGCTACCTACACTACGCTTATTCGTCCTCTTCTGGAATACTACTGCATTGTATCGGACCCGTACCAGATAGGATTGACGGAACACATCGAATATTTTCAAAAAGGGTAGTTCGTTTTGTGTTATCGCGAAATAGGGGAGAGAGCGTCATGGATATGGTACTAGAGGTGGGGTGACAATCATAAAAACGAAGGCATCTTCCGTTGCGGTGAGAACTCTTTACGAAATTTCAGTCTCCAATGGTCTCCTTCCTATGCGAAAATATTCTGTTGATACCCATGTACAAATGAGGGAATGTTTATTGTAATAAAATAAGAAAAATTAGAGCTCGCACGGAAGGATTTAAGTGTTTGTATTACCCGCGTGCTGTTAGAGGGTGGAAGAGTAGAGAAATATCGTGAAAGTGGTTCACATTTAAATGTCAATTCCAGAGTAGTCATGTAGACGTTGTTGTAGACTACAGTCCATTATCCTCGTTTTACTTTTGTCGAAGCTCCAATGTATGGTGAGAAAATGCTAACAAAATTCAAGTCTTGTCTAATGAAGCATCCAGAAGTCTGTGTCTCGTCTACGACGAGAGAAAAATAAAACACAGTGTTGCCAAATAAGTAGCTGAACGTCCGCTTGGTAGGAAGGGAAAGCGCCGACATTAGGATAGTGCTCGAAATGGTTCAATGACTCTAAGCTCTATGGAACTTAACATATGAGGTCATTAGTCCTCTAGACTTAGAACCACTTAAACCTAACTAACCTAAGGACATCACACACATACATGCTCGAGGCAGGATTCGAACCTGCGACCGTAGCAGCGGCTTGGTTAAGCACTGAAGCGCCTAGAACCGCTCGGTCACAGCGGCCGGCTAGGATAGTGCTAAGGGCCGGCCGGTGTGGCTGTGCGGTTCTAGGCACTTCAGTCTGGAACCGCGTGAGCGCTACGGTCGCAGGTTCGAATCCTACCTCGGTCATGGATGTGTGTGATGTCCTTAGGTTAGTTAGGTTTAAGTAGTTCTAAGTTCTGGGGGACTGATGAACTCATATGTTAAGTCCCATAGTGCTCAGACCCATTTGAACCATTTGATAGTGCTTAGGAAGCAATATGAATACTGTGGCAAGGCACAAGTTCCAGACGTATCGGGGAGCAAAGTCATGTGAGTTTAATGAATATATTTCACTTACGTTGCAGATTTTTTTCTTCCTATCATCAGTGAGGCATCCGCGTAAAATAAATAGCACGTCACAGAATACATACTTTTCCCCTGCACACACGCCCCAGGAATGCCTTTCCTTCATCTAAGCAGGTTGTTTACTTCAGGAATAAAACTAAGTTAAATGCAGAATGTTGCATACTGTTAATGGAGGAAACGCGACCACATTGTCAGTATATTATCAAGCAGTTCAGTAGAGATAATTGTATATGTTCGCGGCGGAGGAATACGTTATTCTTTTGCCGTACATTTGCTGCTACAATAACACCCACGTTAATTACGGCCATATTTGCAACCGTTCTGTAAATTGTGTACGCAGCTACGATACCTAGCAGCGGAAGTCAAATATGCTGCTCTTATTGAACCGGAATATATCACAGTATGGTGTAAACGAGCCATCGTATTTGTTTTCGCTTTGCTGCGTTATATGTGTTATACATGTGCTATCATTTGAGGTAATATTGCTGGCAAATCTCTGTTTCATTTCTTGACTTTATACTTGTATTTGGAAACATTTTGGTAAATATCTGTTGCTGCACAGTACTTGAAATCTGTATTCTCATTTCCATGTATTATTTGTGTTTACTGTGTGTAAATGTACACAGCCCATTTCCAGTGTATTTGTTTTAATTTCTGTACAACGGATCTGAAGAGTGTCCTTTCTTACCAAAATCAGTAATCAACGGATATACAGGATCTCTCTCCTAATGCGTCAGGCGCATTGTCGGCCGGCCGCGGTGGTCTAGCGGTTCTGGCGCTGCAGTCCGGAACCGCGGGACTGCTACGGTCGCAGGTTCGAATCCTGCCTCGGGCATGGGTGTGTGTGGTGTCCTTAGGTTAGGTAGGTTTAAGTAGTTCTAAGTTCTAGGGGACTTATGACCTAAGATGTTGAGTCCCATAGTGCTCAGAGCCATTTGAACCGCATTGTCTCTGGTGTTTCGGCAGATATTTGAAATTTTGTTTTTGCAATGTGTAGCTGGAGTAAGCTCAGACAAATGCTGCTCACCACGTTTTTCATGCGACACTCAGCGTCGATGGAAAGCATCAGGCTGTTTCCCGTTAAAAACAAAATAATTTTTAAAGTGCAATTTTACATGCCCATTCGACACAGCGGTCGCAAATTAGTCTAGTGCGATATTCGTTTTAGCGATGTACGTTAATAGGGGCAGTAAAACTCAAGGAATATCCAGTACTTCACCAGCGACACCACCGCCCTGGCCCGTGCTGACTGCTACCGCTATGCAGAAGCGGGGAGTCCAGTCGCTCCTTTAGTACCCGTTATTCCTCGTACTTTACTGTACCTGTTAATACATATCAATAAAATGAATAGTGCACTAGATTTATCTAGGTGCGCTCTATCGAATGGGTACGTAAAATTCCGATTTAAAAGACATTTTGTTTGTCATGGGAAACAAACCGACACTTTCCCTCGACGCTGAGCGTCGTATAAAGACGTGACGAGCAGGATTCGCTTGGATGACCCATGTTACGCGTTGCAGAAACGAAGTTGCAAAAATCTGACAAAACACCAGAGAAAAGGCGCCTGACGACCCGTAAGAGAGACACCCGTCGTATTTGGAGTCACTGATTGGAAATAAATAGGAAGACTTCTACACATTCCTGGACCGCGGTGTTCTTGAGAGTGTCGTTATGGCAACTCACAGAAATTCTTGGCTGGTATATTGGCTCTCAGTGAATGATGGATTGAAGGAAGGAAGAAAGATAGATGGATAGATTAGGGTTTAACGTCCATTCGACTACGAGGAGGCACCCAGGGGTTAATGAAAATTCACTGTTCGAGTGTAGTTATGTTCGTTGTTGCTCTGTCCCCGTTCAGGAAAAAAATGAGATTAAGGCGTAACGTCCCGTCGTCATCGAAGTTATTAAAGACGGAGCACAAGCTCAGTCTGTTTCGAGGATGGGGAAGATGGCTGAACTCGTATTTGAACCGTCGCCCTCCCGAATACGAGTCCAGTGCGCTAATCACATGCCGCTCGGAATCCCGTTCCGAAGGAATACCTGGTGTCTCATCTAATAGAGCCTGTCTCAGGACCTCACAGAAAAAACCTGGTGAAAGATGGAAGATAAATACAGCCAGCTTGCATTTAATTTTTAATAGAAGCCATTTTTCGTGTGTACGCTGTTTTTTGAATTATTTAATTATTAGTGATCAGTTACTTTCGCCCCATCGGACATTGTCAAGCTAAACTACACAACAACTTATACCAACAGCGTGATATGATGCACTCAGCAGTGTGAAGAAAAAACGTGTGATAACGTCCCTAATGAGTTCATCAAAACTATCGTAGGTAAGGGCTCAACTCTATGACGTTCATATGTAACGTTTGACTTTTTTAAATTTTTACATTTGAGACTTGACGAGTGTGACAACTGAGCACGTACCTACTACGGTTGTACTGAAGTCTTATTAGGGACACCATCGCACGTTGCTTTTTGTCACACTGGTGCTGTGTGTGAGTACATGTCGGTTTTTCGAACTTGAACTGTGTCCTTATGCTGTAACAATTTTCATCAAAGTCGATCAACTCAGTGGCAGTGAGTGAGCAGTTTACTGTAGATGTGATTTTACGCTCCGACGGAGGTCAAATTCGATGGAGATCCTGCGCAGCCTTACGGAAAATGAAACGCGGAAAAGTTTTGAGCGCTATAAAGAACTAGCTGTGTGTGGACTCAAACGGATCACCTGTAATTGAACGTACTGGGTAACTAGACAAATTAGCACCGTTAGCCGCATTTCTTTTGTGTCCAGTCTCGAATACGACATTATCGGACGGACTGTAAGAAGTCATACAATGCCACAGAGTTGAACGACTTCGATGAGACTTGTCACTACAGAAAGACACCGTTCGAGGTCGAAGAGGAACCTTACACTTATCCACAACGAAAAAGAACCCCTTGTAAATGTAGCAGTCTCTCTTCTTTTTTGTCAGACCCTCGTAGCTGACAAATAGCGTAATTTCGACGTTTAATAAAGCCGAGGTAAAGTCGAAGAAAACATTCTGAATAACGATATACCAACAAGTTCTGAAAGGCAAGCTGTGAAATGCCTTCCGGTGTAACGTATTGCGACTTACGTCTAGTTTTGTCGTGGGCCACTTATAACGAATTTGTTATCAATAGGACGTTAACTTGCAAATAAAATACCGAAAGAAGACAATATAACGAATACACAAACAGCTAAAACACGATGAAACAGAATGGCGGGCTGGTATATTAGTGCTAATGCCCCGAACGTGAAAGAACCGCCTCCCTTCTCCACATCAGTGACAGAAATTCTGCGAGCACTCAGCTCCCAAACTCACATCTCCGCAGCAGGCAGTGGAGTTGTCCAGTAGATGGCGGAAGCCAGTGTGTGGGCAAGTTTTGAGAGTGGGTGGTGTAATGGTGATAGCGTTGTGCTGTACGCTCTGAGATGGAGGTAGGGGAGGCCGGCGGCGCCGATTACCGGCATTACTGGAGCGACGCCCGCACTCGCCGCTACTGCGCACCCAGAGTCCGCCCTCGGACACAAGTTTCTGCTTCCTGGTTTCCTCATTTAGAGCCACATGAATTCTAGCACAATGCGTGAACCTTTTACCAAGGACGTAACATGTTTCTCTAGAGAACGTGCTCCCAACAAGAAGAAGAAAGTAAGAAGAAGGATTAGAGTGTAACGCCCCGTCGACAGCGCGCTCAGTGGAGTCGGAGCACAAACTTAGATTACGAAGGGATGGGGAAGGAAACCAGTAGCTCCCTTGTCAAAGGAAGCACCCCGGCAGTTGTCTGGAATGATCTAGAGAAATTACGAAAGTCCTAAATCTGGGTGGCCAGACAGGGGTGTGAACCACTTTCCTCTCTAATATGAATCCTGTACGTTTGCCACAGCGTCACTTCACTTTGTAGGAAGAAAGAGGAAAGAAAATAAGCTGTTCTAATCGATTGTTGTCGATTGCGTTGGTATTGTCAGGTATCAGAACGCTAAAACGAATAACCTGCTGATATTGCCCCCCTTCTAACAGCCGTGTACCGCAAGTCTCTAGAGCAACTGAAGGTTCCAAATGATTGGAAAAGAGCACAGGTAGTCCCAGTCTTCAAGAAGGGTCGTCGAGCAGATGCGCAAAACTATAGGCCTATATCTCTGACGTCGATCTGTTGTAGAATTTTAGAACATGTTTTTTGCTCGAGTATCATGTCGTTTTTGGAAACCCAGAATCTACTATGTAGGAATCAACATGGATTCCGGAAACAGCGATCGTGAGAGACCCAACTCGCTTTATTTGTTCATGAGACCCAGAAAATATTAGATACAGGCTCCCAGGTAGATGCTATTTTCCTTGACTTCCGGAAGGCGTTCGATACAGTTCCGCACTGTCGCCTGATAAACAAAGTAAGAGCCTACGGAATATCAGACCAGCTGTGTGGCTGGATTGAAGAGTTTTTAGCAAACAGAACACAGCATGTTGTTATCAATGGAGAGACGTCTACAGACGTTAAAGTAACCTATGGCGTGCCACAGGGGAGTGTTATGGGACCATTGCTTTTCACAATATATATAAATGACCTAGTAGATAGTGTCGGAAGTCCCATGCGGCTTTTCGCGGATGATGCTGTAATATACAGAGAAGTTGCAGCATTAGAAAATTGTAGCGAAATGCAGGAAGATCTGCAGCGGATAGGCACTTGGTGCAGGGAGTGACAACTGACCCTTAACATAGACAAATGTAATGTTTTACCAATACATAGAAAGAAGGATCCTTTGTTGTATGATTATATGATAGCAGAACAAACACTGGTAGCAGTTACTTCTGTAAAATATCTGGGAGTATGCGTGAGGAACGATTTGAAGTGGAATGATCATATAAAATTAATTGTTGGTAAGGCGGGTACCAGGTTGAGATTCATTGGGAGAGTCCTTAGAAAATGCAGTCCATCAACAAAGGAGGTGGCTTACAAAACACTCGTTCGACCTATACTTGAGCATTGCGCATCAGTGTGGGATCCGTACCAGATCGGGTTGACGGAGGGGATAAAGAAGATCCAAAGAAGAGCGGCGCGTTTCGTCACAGGGTTATTTTGTAACCGTGATAGCGTTACGGAGATGTTTAACAAACTCAAGTGGTAGACTGCAAGAGAGGCGCTCTGCATCGCGGTGTAGCTTGCTATCCAGGTTTCGAGAGGGTGCGTTTCTGGATGAGGTATCGAATATATTGCTTCTCCCCTACCTATACCTTCCGAGGACATCACGAATGTAAAATTAGAGAGCTTAGAGCGCGCACGGAGGCTTTCAGACAGTCGTTCTTCCCTCGAACCATACGAGACTGGAACAGGGAAGAGAGGTAATGACAGTGGCACGTAAAGTGCCCTCCGCCACACACCGTTGGGTGGCTTGCGGAGTATAAATGTAGATGTAGAATGTAGATGTAGATATACATTACTGCGCAGGGAGTTTGCTTGCGACGCGTGGAGAGTCAGACCTGAATAGAACCCGCTCAACGGATTAGTGACCATTGGTCTGGTACGTCGCCCGCACTGAGTGCGGTTTTTAGGTAGTTTTTCTACATCTACATCCATACTCCGCAAGCCACCTGACGGTGTGTGGCGGAGGGCACTTTACGTGCCACTGTCATTACCTCTCTTTCCTGTTCCAGTCTCGTATGGTTCGAGGGAAGAACGACTGTCTGAAAGCCTCCGTGTACCTTGAGTACCTCTATCAGTTCTCCCTTCTATTCCAGTCTCGTATTGTTCGTGGAAAGAAAGATTGTCGGTATGCCTCTGTGTGGGCTCTAATCTTTCTGATTTTATTCGCATGGTCTCTTCGCGAGATATACGTAGGAGGGAGCAATATACTGCTTGACTCTTCGGTGAAGGTATGTTCTCGAAACTTTGACAAAAGCCCGTACCGAGCTACTGAGTAACTCTCTCTCAGTCTTCCACTGGAGTTTATCTATCATCTCCGTAACGCTTTCGCGATTACTAAATGATCCTGTAACGAAGCGCGTTGCTCTCCGTTGGACCTTCTCTATCTCTTCTATCAACCCTATCTGGTACGCATCCCACACTGGTGAGCAGTATTCAAGCAGTGGGCGAACAAGTGTACTGTAAGCCACTTCCTTTGTTTTCGGATTGCATTTCCTTAGGATTCTTCCAATGAATCTCAGTCTGGCATCTGCTTTACCGACGATTAATTTTATATGGTTATTCCATTTTAAATCACTCCTAATGCCTAATCCCAGATAATTTATGGAGTTAATTGCTTCCAGTTGCTGACCTGCTATATTGTAGCTAAATGATAAAGGATCTTTCTTTCTATGTATTCGCAGCACATTACATTTGTCTACATTAAGATTCAATTGCCATTCCCTGCACCATGCGTCAATTCGCTGCAGATCCTCTTGCATTTCAGTACAATTTTCCATTGTTACAACCTCTCGATATACCACAGCATCATCCGCAAAAAGCCTCAGTGAACTTCCGATGTCATCCACAAGGTCATTTATGTATATTGTGAATAGCAACGGTCCTACGACACTCCCCTGCGGCACACCTGAAATCACTCTTACTTCGGAAGACTTCTCTCCATTGAGAATGACATGCTGCGTTCTGTTATCTAGGAACTCCTCAATCCAATCACACAATTGGTCTGATAGCCCATATGCTCTTACTTTGTTCATTAAACGACTGTGGGGAACTGTATCAAACGCCACGGCATCTACCTGGGAACCTGTGTCTATGGCCCTCTGAGTCTCGTGGACGAATAGAGCGAGCTGGGTTTCATACGATCGTCTTTTTCGAAACCCATACTGATTCCTACAGTGTAGATTTATAGTCTCCAGAAAAGTCATTATACTCGAACATACTACGTGTTCCAAAATTCTACAACTTATCGAAGTTTTTCAGCCTCATTTAGGCAAATGCTGGCCTGGCCCCCAATCTCTACCTCAGAAAATACGATAACACATGTAGCAAAGTTGTGCACGCGACTTCCCTCCCTTAGAGTAACCGAGTACTGCATCCGGTCACCATGTAAATTAAAATACAATCTGCCAAATCGTGAAAACTAGCGGACCCGGTGTGCTGAGATACACGCTGGGATGGAAATGAATAAATATTATACTTATATTAATCATAAATTAGATCCTTGTACTGCTCTAAGGAACAGGGAGGGGAAGATTATATACTGAAATCATTTTTGCTAGAGTTTTTACGGTTACATGTTTAAGTGTATCTGGCAACATGTCCTCAGTTCTCTAGTTATGAGCGCTTCTTTCGTCTCTTCATGATAGCCGGTTTACAAGCTTAATTTCGTATTCTCCAAGCCTTGATTTTATTTTTAAAGACACTTGTATGCAGAGTATTTAGTTCTACTGCTCTTTCAGCCTAAAATATTCAATGACCCCTTTGAGTCGTTCACGTTTGCCTTTGAACTCCTAGCCGCGCGGGATTAGCCGAGCGGTCTAATGCGCTGCGTCATGGTCTGTGTGGCTGGTTCTACCGGAGGTTCGAGTCCTCTCTCGGACGTGGGTGTGTGTGTTTCTCCTTAGGATAATTTAGGTTAAGTAGTGTGTAAGCTTAGGGACTGATGACCTTAGCAGTTAAGTCCCATAAGATTTCACACACATTTGAACTTCTTTTGCCGGCCGTGGTGGCCGAGTGGTTCTAGGCGCTACAATCTGGAACCGCGTGACCGCTACGGTCGCAGGTTCGAATCCTGCCACGGGCATGGATGTGTGTGATGTCCTTAGGTTAGTTAGGTTTAAGTAGTTCTAAGTTCTAGGGGACTTATGACCACAGTAGTTGAGTCCCATAGTGCTCAGAGCCATTTGAACCATTTTTTTGAACTCTTAAACTAGCATGACAACCTCTTTTCTCACCAATCGAGATACGTGCTAAACCAGGGCTCCTTTACTTCCTAAGTTGGTAACCTCAGTTAAAATATTTACGTTAAACATCTATTCAGGATAAAGTCGACCCTTGCTGATATCCCATAAGATGTAGAATTAGTTGCGTTTCTCATCTTGGTAGAAGAGCTTTTGAAAGAATAGCGAAATAAATTTCCGTTCATTTATTTGTATACTTACAAAATGTAGTGGTAAGGTAGTTGGGCTGTACATTTTAGTTTACTGCTCCAAAGTAATTTCAATTACACTCAATGTAATACTTTCTTGCTTCAAACCACTCATCAAATTACTAGTTCGAAGTCTCTTCTGGCAGTGATAGACATTCATGGCCCTCCAGTATTTCTCCTAATTTGTAGAAAATTGCTGGCATTCAGTCTCGACTGCGCTTCGGGAAAAAATAAAAAGTTACATGGAACATGATGAATGCTACAGAGATTGAGTGGTCAAAAACTGTAAAGCCTACTGTGGCTAGATACGCAGTACCAATTCCGCCTACTGTTTCTTGAGAGCCGAGTGTCGCACATTTTAACACTCTTTTTACAGTTAAGAACACATCTTGCAATCCGTTCTAACATACAGGAATTTTAGACTGCGGCAGGTACACACTAATCGTAAGTCGTCTGCTTACTTTCTTGCAACATGATTTGATCATTATCGTAATAATTCCAGATTTACTCGTTTGTGAATACGTTACTCACACAGCAGCATGAACCACTTGCTACGCTTTTGAAAATTCTCTTGTGCCAGCTGACAGCGTATGGCATTTGCTTGTGTCTCATGAAGTCAGTTATGCCCAAAAAAGAAAGCTTCGTTTTAATATTTTTTCAACGCTAACAATCGGCTAGAATTATTTTCCGAGGAATTCATCGTCTGTTTGCTATAAAATGATTTCATATTAAACTAAACTAAGTAGTTTTCATGTACGAAGTTTACTGAAGGGTATTAAAACAATTTTATCTGATGATTTAGGTGTTTTGAATTTTCTTACCCGTGCACATACAGTAGTTTACGAAACACAAAAATCATGTTCTCTGGCTTAGCTTACACCCAATGAAAACATCTCCTATTTCCTACCGGAGATCTGTTAGCAGGTTTAACTAATAACTTTTAAAGTTTTCTAACTTGCGTTTGCGTGGGACTGCAGATAAAATTACCACACTCGAGATTGAGACAGCCAATCTGGAAACGAATCGAAAATTTCAGAAAATAAGAAATGTTACGAAATTAATTCCTTGGTCACACGTAATACCCAGTGACGGACTACGAACAGGCTAGCGACGATCTGGACTTCTACCCTGGGAATTTACGACATTAACATGCGTCAGCGGGACTATGAACTGATTTTCTAGGCCCATCATGGGAATGCTTAGATGATTCACTACCACTGTGTCATTTGGCTGACTCAGAAACAAAGCTTTTGACACATCATTTCTGTGGGGTTTATATACGCACTGGCAATTAGCAACGCCAGTTTGGATGGTTGCTTCAGTGGATGAGGATCGTCAGACGTAGCACGTACGGTACGCGAGCAGGTGTTCAGAAGTGGCTCAGTAGAGTGCTGCTAGACTTTTACTAGTGTTCGGAGACATCCTGGTTACTGTTCAGTCCACAGCTGGTGCAGCTCTCCTGGCGAAGAGTAGAGATGGATCAGGAGGAGTTTGGTAAGTCAGCATCTCTTTACTTGTATCTCAGCGCTTTTGTCCTTGATTACGCGAGACTGCTGCTCGAACAACAGTTTAACGGATCTATAGCCGTGCAAGTTTATAAATTGTGTTGGTTAACAACGCAATACGGAAATGAAATTTCAGTATCACACCGTCTTATGGAGAGGCTGTACAGTTTAAGTAGCTTTTTGGAAACGAAATCTACAATAATGTAACCACTGTGAAGAGGAACAAGCTTCACTGGATGTTGAAATCATTCGTCTTGTGCGCTCTTATCTCTTTTTTTTAGTTGACAGAGTTTCCTTGCAGCAATTGAAAGTTATGAAATGTGATGCTAAAGATGCGTTTATTTCGTATAGCAGCTATTATTGGTTTTCTTGCATTCTTCACTTTAGAAGAATTCGCTGAATACGAAGGTTTTCCGGTTCAATATTTGGTACCCGTCAATGTTGCAATTAATTTTAATAATTTTAATGGCCATTAAAAATTTGAGTTCCTCTGATTTATAGCTTTCCCCGTTGTGCCACTGCAAGGTGACCACCGATGACCGATATTTGCTGTTATGCACCCTAATGGATAGGATCGCGATCTGATACCAACAATGATCTTACTTTCTGCAGCCAAAGAAAGTGTGCTTTGTGCGGAAGGCTTAATGAAGATGATCCGTATGTAACGAGGCAAATACTTCTCGACCGCTCATCCCATCTCACAAGAACGAGCGTTTGTAATAAGCGTGTTATTATTTACGTTGGACTGCAATCAGTGTAGGACCGTTTACTACATTAACGAGTCCAGTGTTAATATTTCATTCATTTCCCACAGAACTCACGTTCCTGTGGTCTTTAGTCCGATGATAGGTTTGGTGCAGCCCTTCACGCTACTCTGTCCTGTGCAAGACTCCTCATTTCCAAATAAGTACCGCAACCGAAATCCATTTAAACCTGTTTACTGTACTCGTGTCTTGGTCTTCCTTTGCAATTTTTAACCACCCTTTCCTCCTCTCACCACTTCCATCCAGTACTTAATTGACAGAATGTGTCCAGTCAACCGATTTCTTTTTTTTGGTCAAGCTATACCATAGTTTCCTTTTATTCTCAATTCTACATCTGCATCGTACACCGCAAGCCACCAAACGTGTGTGGCGGAGGGTACCTCTCATAGCACTGACTGATCCCTCATTCCTGTTTCACTCGAGAATGGGGCGTGGGAAGAATGATTGTCGGTAAGCCTGTTCAGTAACTCTTCATTAGTTACGCGTCCTACCCATTTAATCTTCAGCATTCTTCTGTAGCACTACATTTCAAAAGCCTGTTTTCTCCTCTTGCCTGAACTGCTCACTGTCCACGTTTTACTTCAGTAAAAGGCTGCACTCAAGACAAACAGCTTTAGAAAACACTTCCTAACGCTTAAATTTAAGTTCGATGTTAACAAATTCGTCCTCTTGGAAATGATTTTCTGCATTTTGTATCCTCTCTGCTTCGGCATCATAAGTTATTCTACTTCCCAAATAGCAAAACTCGTCTACAACTTTCAGTGTCTCATTTCCTTATCCAATTCCCCAAGCAACGCCTGATTTAATTCGACTATATTCTATTACCCTTATTTTCCTTTTATTAATTTTCATCTTATATCCTTGTTTCAAGACACTGCCCGTTCCGTACAACTGCACTTACAAGTCCTTTGTCGTCTCTGACAGAATTTCAGTGTCATCGGCAAACTGAATTTTTTTTTATTTCTTCTCCCTACTCTTTAATTCCCTTTCCAAATTTCTCCTTTATTTCCATGACAGCTTGCTCAATGTACAGATTGCAAACAGCGCTTATATGCACCGTAATTCACATCAAACATCTAAAAGTCTCAAATAAACACCCGGCTGGTGCAGTGATTGGATATTTTTGGTCAAATGTTTGAGCGGAACAAAAACAAGACCCCCTAGAAATTACACAATGGATTTTTGTTCGAATTTTCATAGCCATAGGACCGAGCTAGGTGGCGTAATGGCTAGCACACTGGACTCGCATTCGGGAGGACGACGGTTCAATCCCGCGTCCGGCCATCCTGACTTAGGTTTTCCGTGATTTCCCTAAATCGCTCCAGGCAAATGCCGGGATGGTTCCTTTGAAAGGGCACGGCCGACTTCCTTCCCCGACCTTCCCTAATCTGATGAGACCGATGACCTCGCTGTCTGGTCTCCTCCCCGAAAACAACCCAACCCAACCCACAGCCATAGGAAGACTGGTAATTAAATAAATGGCGTATCAAATTGACCAGTATGAGGTCTATTTTTGCAAAACATGCTGAACTGCTTGATAGTAATGTAAATCACCAAGATGAACTTAGTGATTTGAGGAAAAATTGAAATAATTCACGAATAGCTGCTGCTAGCTATATAAAAGCAGTGTCAAAAGTTCATCTCTTCAAGGCCTAGTTATTTTGCACATAAAAAATTACATTGTGTAGAAATCTTAGAATTATTTCGTTCATGTTGAAAAAATAAAATAAGTATCCGGTTTTAGATGGAAACAGCTCAGCTTTTCCTAATAATTCCAGGCAACCAATCCCTATTTAAATATAATATACTTCATGATTTCTGAGGAAAACTTTTAAAAAAAATTTAAAAAAGGACGCTCAGATTTTTTGTGGTATGATTTGCCTAAAAGTAAGAACTAAAATGGATTAGAGAAAATTATAGGGCGCCTCATTTACACTGCATGATTTCGAACATCATTCAAAGACGTGTCAAATGTTTCTCTAACCTATTTCGTTTCTTACTCTGAAACAACTCTTTTCACAAAAGTCACACTTTTTCTCTTTCCAAAAATTTTTCATGGAATAAACAGGGTGTTCCATTTACCTTGACACACCAAATAATTTTTGTCCAGAAGGAAAACAAATGTATCAAGCAAATGTTGTTCATTACATTGATGAGTCAAAACATTATGACCACCTGCTTAATAGCTTGTTTGTCCGTCTTTCGATCGAAATACATAATTGATTCTGCATACCAGGGATCCGACAGTTTACTGGTAGGCTTGTGAAGGTATGTGGCATTAGATGTCTACGCACACGTCATGTAATTCACGTAAATAACGGACCGCTGATTTGCGTACATCTACATCCATACTCCGCAAGCCACCTGACGGTGTATGGCGGAGGGTACCTTGAGTACCTCTATCGGCTCTCCCTTCTGTTCCAGTCTCGAATTGTTCGTGGAAAGAAGGATTGTCGGTATGCCTCTGTGTGGGCTCTAATCTCTCTGATTTTATCCTCATGGTCTCTTCGCGAGATATACGTAGGAGGGAGCAATAAACTGCTTGACTCTTCGGTGAAGGTATGTTCTCGAAACTTTGACAAAAGCCCGTACCGAGCTACTGAGCGTCTCTCCTGCCGAGTCTTCCACTGGAGTTTATCTATCATCTCCATAACGCTTTCGCGATTACTAAATAATCCTGTAACGAAGCGCGCTGCTCTTCGTTGGATCTTCTCTATATCTTCTATCAACCCTATCTGGTACGGATTCCACACTGCTGAACAGTATTCAAGCAGTGGGCGAACAAGCGTACTGTAATCTACTTCCTTTGTTTTCGGATTGCATTTCCTTAGGATTCTTCCAATGAATCTCAGTCTGGCATCTGCTTTACCGACGATCAACATTATATGATCATTCCATTTTAAATCACTCCTAATGCGTACTCCCAGATAATTTATGGTATTAACTGCTTCAAGTTGCTGACCTGCTATTTTGTAGCTAAATCATAAAGGATCTATCTTTCTGTGTATTCGCAGCACATTACACTTGTCTACATTGAGGTTCAATTGCCATTCCCTGCACCATGCGTCAATTCGCTGCAGATCCTCCTGCATTTCAGTACAATTTTCCATTGTTACAACCTCTCGATAGACCACAGCATCATCTGCAAAAAGCCTCAGTGAACTTCCGATGTCATTCACCGGGTCATTTATGTATATTGTGAATAGCAACGGTCCTACGACACTCCCCTGCGGCACACCTGAAATCACTCTTACTTCGGAAGACTTCTCTCCATTGAGAATGACATGCTGCGTCCTGTTATCTAGGAACTCCTCAATCCAGTCACACAATTGGTCTGATAGTCCATATGCTCTTACTTTGTTCATTAAACGACTGTGGGGAACTGTATCGAACGCCTTGCGGAAGTTAAGAAACACGGCATCTACCTGTGAACCCGTGTCTATGGCCCTCTGAGTCTCGTGGACGAATAGCGCGAGCTGGGTTTCACATGACCGTCTTTTTCGAAACACATGCTGATTCCTACAGAGTAGATTTCTAGTCTCCAGAAAATTCATTATACTCGAACACAATACGTGTTCCAAAATTCTACAACTGATCGCGATAATGGCGCCCGATAGTGACCCAGATGGGTTGCATAGGATTTACAACAGACGAATTTGGTCGCCGAGACATCCACGTGAGTTCACCATAATGCTCCTTGAACCACTGTAGCACAGTTCCGGCTCCGAGACGCGGACAATTATACTGCTGAAAGTTCACATCACCGTCGGGGAAGACGTATGGCATGAAGGGATGCAGGTGGCTCGCAGCTGTCAGCATGTCTTCGATTATTACCACAGGTTCCATGTAAGCACAGGAGAATGTCTCCCATTGCAAAATAGTACTCTCGTCCGCCTGTGTGCGTGGCGCGCTGCATGTTTCGAACCGCCGTTCACTTCGATGACGGCATTTGTGGAGACGACCATCGAAACAGTGTAGCAAAAATGTGATTCGTCTGAAGAGCCGACACGTTTCCATTGATCGACGGTCGAATACCGATGGCTCGGTGCCCACTGCAATCGTAACTGACAATGTCGTTGGGTCAACATCTGATCTGCTGTGGAACTCCATGTTCAACGATGTACGACGAACGGTGTGCTCTGAAACAGTTGAGCGTGCACCAACATTGTGTTCTTTAGACAGAGATGCCACAGATCATACTTTACACAGCAGACGAGCCTCTGAGCCCCACGTTCTGTGAAGAGTCGTGGATGTCCAACGATTTAGCACCCATTGGTAGTTTCACTGTCCTACCTCTTTCCGTAGATTATATTCGACCTGCTTCACCCTTTTTGAGATATTCGTTGACAGGCTCTGCGTGATAATAACCTGACCTTTGTCAGAGTCACTTATCTCAGTGGATTTCCCCACTTGCAGCCCATATCTTCGCTAGGGTGATCCCCCGTCCGTGTCTGCTCCGTTTACACGCTTTTGTTACCGCTTCACGTACCCGCAACAGCACCAGGAGGCATCTTAAGTTGCGGTGTTCAGTGGTCATAATGTTTTGGCTGATCAGTGTATACCAGGAGGAGATAAACCAGCATGATTGCCTTTCTTGTAACTTTGTTCCCCAGCAAGATATGAATAACAGTGCATCTCTTATAAACAACACCCCTTAATTTTTATTCGGTTAACTGCTTTCCCTCGTCAAGATTTGTTCAAAAGGTATTACAGTGTACCATTCACGTAAACATGACGTTATTGAAAACGTACACGACTGACTTTGAGTAAACAAATGGTAGAACAGGGAAAATACACATTGATAATTCAAGCAACTCTCTGCTATACAAGGTTCGTGTGCGTACAATATACAACGAAGCGAAGGTAGAAAAATTACACATCTATGGACAACTGTTACTATATCAGTCATTGCAACAAGTCGATTGACTGAATGGGCAGTGTGCTTTCCTTGTGTTTACATTTATTTACTGTCAGCTCTTCCTCGGGTGTGTGCTCTAAGTGCTATCACAGGAGAGTAAAAGTCAGTTTTCTGTTACATTTTTAATATCGTCATGCTTACCGGAATGGTGCGCGGTGATACATTTTTTGTACAGATCTTGAGGGGGGGGATGTGGATTAACGAATAAAAAGTACTGAGTGCTATTAAAAAAGACGTACTGCTGTTCAGATCTTTGTAACGAGAAAAGTTGAAAGAGATACAATCATGTTGATTAATACCCTGCTGGTAGCTAAACAACATTTGCACGATACATTTTTGATTTTGGTTACTGGCAAATTGTTGTTTTGGGCGGTCAAGGTTAATGGGAGCACCTATGTTGTTGATACAGACTGACTTACGTTACTAACTATTTTAACTGTATCACAGAAGATATATGTATTTACTTTCTTGCGATAAAATTGTCTTGTGTATACGTTTTTGAAGTGGAATGTTTGCTGACCAGACGCGTTTCGTTTTTTTGACTACAAAGCTAAGTCAGTCTGCAACCACTCGCCCTCTTACTGACCTGTGGTATTGCCTGGATATCTGTAAGACTGCTGTAGAGTCAGTCAAAGAAATTCAAAGTTACCTATACTGCATATCCACGTAGCTGTCAGAATACACTGAGATTACAAAAGTCATGGGACAGTGATAAGCACAGATACAGACGGCGGTAGGATCACGTAAAAAAGATATAAAAGGGCAGTCCATTGGCAAATCTGTCATTCCTAGTCAGGTGGTTTACGTGAAAAGGTTCCCAGAATGACATTTTCTCTCTGCAGCGGAGTGTGCGCCGATATGAAACTTCCTGGAAGATTAAAACTGTGTGTCGGACCGAGACTCGAACTCGGGACCTTTACCTTTTGCGGGCCAGTGCTCTACCAATTGAGCTGCTCAAGCATCACGACCCATCCTCACAGTTTTAATTCCGCCAGTACCTCGTCTCCTACCTTCCAAACTTCGCAGAAGCTCTCCTTCTTACCTTGCAGAACTAGCACTCCTGGAAGAAACGATATTGCGGAGACATGGCCTAGCCACAGCCTAGGGGATGTTTCCAGAATGAAATTTTCACTCTGCACCGGAGTGTGCGCTGATATGAAACTTCCTGGAAAATTAAAACTGTTTCTTATGTGAAGAGGTGTCCGACGTGACTATGGCCGCTCGACGGGAATTAACAGACTTTGGCCGCGTAATGGTAGTTGTAGCGAGATGCACGGGACATTCCATTTCGGAATTCATTAGGGAACTCAATATTCCGAGATCAACAGTGTCAAGAGCGTGCCGAAGATAGCAAATTTCAGGGAATACCTCTCACCAAGGACAACGTAGTGGCCGGTTGCCTTCACTTAACCACCGAGAGCAGCGGCGTTTGCGCAGAGTTG
This sequence comes from Schistocerca cancellata, assembly GCF_023864275.1. Classification (NCBI taxonomy): domain Eukaryota; kingdom Metazoa; phylum Arthropoda; class Insecta; order Orthoptera; family Acrididae; genus Schistocerca; species Schistocerca cancellata. The sequence continues at coordinate 103,591,849 of NC_064629.1, read as the reverse complement.
TCAGTGCTGAAAGACAAGCAACACTGCGTGAAATAACCGGAGAAGTCAAGGTTGGACATACGACGAACGTATCCGTTAGGACTGTGCGGCGAAATTTGGCGTTAATGGGCTGTGGCAGCAGCCGACCGACGCTTGTGCCTGCAGCGCCTCTCCTAGGCTCGTGACCAAAGCGGCTGGACCCTAGACGACTGTAAAACCTGATCAGATGAGTCCCGATTTCAGATGGTGAGAGCTAATGGTAGAGTTTGAGTGTGGTGCAGACACCACGAAGCCGTGGACTCAAGTTGCCAACAATGCGCTGTGCGAGCTGGTCGTGGCTCCATTATGATGTTGGTTGTGTTTACATGGAATGAACTGGGTCCTCTGGTCCAACTGAACCGATCATTGGCTGGAAATGGTTCTGGTCGGCTACTTGGAGACCACTTGCAGCCATTCATGGACTTCATGTTTGTGGGTGACAATGCACCATGTTACCAGCCCACAATTATTCGCGACTGGTTTCAAAATCATTCTGGACAATTCGATGGAAAGATGTTGCCACCCAGATCACCCGACATGAATCCCATCGGAAATTTATTGCTGCTAACAGGATTTAGCGAATTACATTAGAAAACAGAAAGCATAGGAAATGCAGGCCTGACTAGAGTATACCCACTTACACGCGCAGTTCTCGGCTATCAAGAAATGGTTCTCGCAGCCGATATCAGAAGTCACGGTCAGTACTCAGAAGTACCTCCTCGACATATGCAGAGTATCGTACAAGTGGTCTCTTAAACACCACTGTCAGTAAAGACAGCATCCTATTGTTGTAAGACCACTCTTCCCCAAACAGATCTCGAATGGATCGAAAAATCAGTGGTTGAAGAATATAGAGGTACTCCTAAACAGTTTGGTACATTTAGAGAAGAATGGGTCAATCAAATTGCACGATGACAGGCTACACGACTCCTGAAGCATCGCTCGATTCGCTTCCTTTTCGACGTGAACATGTGGATTTGCAAGCGTCCTGTACTTATGCTACCATTCAATTCGAAGTGCTCCTCGTCAGACGAGATAACTTCCCCAGCCAATTACTGGATCCCGTAAACCATTCCTTCAAATTATTCGCAATACTGAAGCCTTCGATTCTCGGCGTTCTCTTTCCGATTGTGCCGTAATCTTGGAGCGAACACTCTTTCGACTGTGCAGCCTTCAAAAGCCTGATCAAAAAAGCTAACTTTCGCGTGCATGCGGATCAGATTTTTTCGGTGATAATATCAACTGTTTAAAGACCGTAGAACTGGTAGCTGAACTTGTTATTGTTCGTGATCGGACTGAGTACGAATTATGCACATCGCAAAGAGTACAGTCGGTTTTAAATTTATCCGGAATACGAGAAGTTGTAAGATATGTTAGTGGTAGAGTTCCACACTCATTCGGCCACTGTCGTCGTATCTTTTCGCACTTCCAGTCGCACTTCAACACAGCCCACCGTTGCTCAAAAGGAAATCTCACTCCGACTGCACTTGGTGCATTGTTTCCTACTTTCAGCGAGCAAGTCACTTACGTGCCTTTCGCCGCCGGTTACAAAAAAATAAAAAAATTATTAAGGGAATTTCTGTGAAATGATAAAAACGCAAAACGGTTAACTGCTTATTGAGCAAGAAGACAAAAGGAGAAGAAACTACAGGTTGTAAAGACGTATCTTAAATGGATTTGTGAGACCATCGTGTCTTATAAAGGCGAGAGAACAAAGATGAAAACAAGAAAATAACGAGGTAAAGTCGTTTGCTTTCTGACAAAGTGGCAGTAACTGAAGCCCATATCTCCCGCCACAGTTCTGAGTTCCTTGAGCGTACGCAACTGCATTTAAACGACACGACCCACTAATTCTCCAAATGACTGCTTGTCAACAGCGGCGAGCCATACTTCCTTTACTGGCTGCGCGTAAACTATCTTTCAAATTCTTAAGTTTGTGTGTGATCGTTAAACAGATAACTTTGGTCTTGTTACATGCAAGTGAATTGATGTCACATAAGAAGGCATGTACCTGCAATAATAATGTTATTTTAAAAAATGGTTCAAATGGCTCTGAGCACTATGGGACTTAACAGCTGCGGTCATCAGTCCCCTAGAACTTAGAACTACTTAAACCTAACTAACCTAAGGACATCACACACATCCATGCCCGAGGCAGGATTCGAACCTGCGACCGTAGCAGTCGCGCGGTTCCGGACTGAGCGCCTAGAACCGCGAGACCACCGCGGCCGGCAATAATGTTATTTAAAATGTTAGATTTAGTCTTTTGGAATAAAAGGCCAGCGTTAAGTACAACATCTCATCGACATTGATATCACTAGAGAGGGAACATTAGTTCTTCAGTTGGCAAAAGTGATGCAGGCTTATTTAATTTATTTATTTATTATCATAGTTACAGCCTGTTATCTGAAAAGCTAAAATAGACCATACAGATCACATTTCCTTGGACAGTAATAAATTATGTAGTAACTATTTATTTCTGATACTTATTTTTTAAAGTTCTACTACTACAAAACTACAATAATAGCCTTAACCAGTTACCTAACTACTAATGCTACTGTAAGCACAGCAGAATTTGTTCTCTGTTTGATCACTTATTTTGGTGCATTTAACTCGTAGGTAGTTGTTTCCGCTACTGGATTCCGCTTTACACTCCCCCCATTCAACAGCCATTGTCTGCTGGATTCCTTGAGCGTCGGGCAGCGCGTCAGCAGCGTTTCCACTCTAGCAAGCAATTCCACCCATCACTGTTACGTCTTGAAGTCCACACTTCTATGATCACTTGCACCAACGCAATGTAGATTCATGGGGCAGTATTTCATTCGGTGGTCACCGACCTTAGTTATCTTCTCTCCATCTGTAGAGTATGTTGTCTAGACGGGATTGTAGCATGCTGACTTATGGTTGAATACCTCATGAAATCTTCCTTGGCCTTCCTCGATATTGCGGCTGAAGTATCGTCCAAAATGCGGCAGGTCGACTCGCTCCTTGGCGCTGCTTTGGGATCCAACATCCTTAATACCTGACGTCCATTACCCGCCACATCTTCATAGAGCGCGCAGTTACACAATGTATGTTCTGGTGTGTCCACACTGCCATAGGCACAGCTATCATTCATCTGTCTTCTGGTTTTATGTAGGTACATAGCATACAGGCCATGCCCAGGTGATGTATCAAAGCGCTCAACGGGTTAAGAAATCTCATTTTTAATCTCTCGATGAAGTTAGGGAGAAATTCATATGTTCTCCTGCCCGTGCCTGAAGTGTCCCATTCATTTTGCCTCAGTTGTAATATGCGATCTTTTCTGCCTTTTTCAAACTGGTCTCAGTTCCAAGCACCCTTCGTACTTCCATTTGATTGCCTTTCTTTAATTCATAAAAGGCTCCCCTTTTCTAATTTCCAAGTCCGGCGGGTATATTCTTAAAATTACTAACAAAGCATCTTTTTGGGTAGAGCAGTAGGCGCCCGTTAATCTTAGTAATACTCCTCGTTGAACTCTTCTCACTAATACGTCTAGCTTCACTAACTGCAATCTATGAGCCTATAAGCTCTCACCATATCCTACGACTGGTGCTAAAGTGGGTTGGTGGCATGTTCTGATTGTTTTCAAGGGAAGCCAAAATTGCCTACTGGCAGTTGTTACAATTTTATTCATCACATTTGTACCACTTCCGCCTACTTCCTCTATATGATGTGCAAAGTTACGACGTTCGTTCGGGAATACCCCTAGATATCTCGTTGCTCCGCTTCTCCTAATCGTTACATCATCTAATTTTAATTTAGGGTTTCTTACTACGTTCTCTTTCAGCAGGAGGCACGTTGTTTTGTGAGGCGCTAGTGACAGTTGAACTTCGACACCAGCCCTCAAGTTCGTGGAGCACCGCCTTACATTCGTCTTCTGCAGTTCTTCTAGAAATGGTTCAAATGGCTCTGGGCACTATGGGACTCAACTTCTGAGGTCATTAGTCCCCTAGAACTTAGAACTAGTTAAACCTAACTAACCTAAGGACATTACACACATCCATGCCCGAGGCAGGATTCGAACCTGCGACTGTAGCGGTCTCGCGGTTCCAGACTGCAGCGCCCAGAACCGCACGACCACTTCGGCCGGCGTTCTTCTAGAGTCACCTCGTACAACGAACCGCACGGCACCTGAAAGTGCTACCAGTCCGCTTCCACTGTCATGTAGTATGGCTTCAGTGCTACACTCCAAAACTCTGGATCACACACTGGTCCCTGCGGAGAGCCTTTTGTTATTGTCTTCGTTTTTTTCTTTCCTGGACATGTTAAAGAAGCATGGCACCTTTGGCAATAACCTCTGAGGCAGTTGTGGAGCGCTTCTGGACACTCCAAATCCATAAGGTGACCAAAGAAAGACGGCCACCGTAGGTTATCGAAAGTCCTAGCAATATCAATCATCATCGCTATAGCCTACGTAGACTGAGTATCTCTCGCTAGCAAAATCGCCTTATTTTTTGTCTCTTCAGTTGACTTGGCTTTTCCAAACCCGTACTGGTGAGGGCTCATCCCGTGTAGCAGACTATGACCTTGCAATCTTTTGCATGATAGTTTTTCAGATACCTTGCCGAGAACGTTCAAAACACAAATTGGTCTATAGACTTTGGATATAATTGGATCCTTACCTTCCCCTTTACTAATTATTATCACTTCAGCGTTCTTCCATGGCGCAGGGTCCCTTCCTTGCAACATACATTCGTTGTACAGTTCGCATTAGTAACTATCCAACTGGTCACATAGCGCTTGTGTTACTTCGGCAGGGATCCCGTCCGGCCCTGGAGATTATTTCTTTTCCAGCCTTAAAATTATTTGCCTAGTTTCTTCTTGTGCGAAGGTGTACACAGGTTTATTGTTCCTATAGCCTACCTATAACATCTGTTTCGCCTTCTCCATCGTCAGGAAGCAGTGTTTCCATTAGTAGAGTAGCTGACTGTTCCCTTCTTTCTGCTACCGTCCCATCATTCCTTTTGAGCGTGGGTAAGACTGTTGGTGATCGTATTTTCACGCAGGCTATTTTATATGGTACACCCCACGGATCGCTATCTAAGTTAGCCTCCACGTATTCCTTCCATCGTTCCATTATTGCTATCCATAATTCTTCTTTAAAACGTTCTTTAAAGTACCTGTATCTATGCAACCTTGAGACTCTTTCTTCTTGGATCGTGCAACTCTGATACAGCTTCCTAGCTCTTCTTGTGTCACGTCTTAATTTCTGCAGCATCTCAGTCCATATTGCAAGGTACTCCTTTAGAGTGACCTCCATTGCTCTGTGTATAGCTACTGTCAGTTTTTTCCCTTTAAAAGCTACATTATCAGCCAGCGATTGACTTCCCGGACACTGAATGAGGATATCAACTCCGGTCATTCTGAGGGAACCACGCAGACATGGAACTGAAACGGTGCAGGGAAGCTACTGATAACGTTGAATAGGGCGACCACACGGAGATTTAATCTGTGGTCTGATTCATGCAAGTGCGAGATCTTAGTCATCCTCCTCCCCTCTCGTCAATTTGCAACATGAGAGTAGTAACATACATTTCGAACATTGACACTGCATTCTGAAGCTGATTTTAATTTGTTTGCCTTCCATTTGTTTTTAACTATGGAAACAGAAATTGTATGCCCTTTTAGGTCATCACTTCTGTTATCTTTTAACATATGTTTCTTAGATGCCATATTAGTTTACCGTTGTTTTTATAAGCTTCTATTAAAACGGGAAGCGTGCATGGCGTGTTATTTCCTCAATGCGTACCCAGAGTTCGTCTCCAGTAACTATCGAAGTTAATTTCAGTCATGTAGCTTGTCCTGATCGTGTAGCGTAACAATGGGTGAAGTGAAGGCCTGGACGCGGTCAGGGCAATCGCAGAGTAGCTTGGTTTTCTGCTGACGTGGAGGTTGCCCGTTGTAGACATTTCTTGAGCATGGTTTTAAGCATTAAACGTGCAGTAATTGAGTGTACCAACACACACACACACACACACACACACACACACACACACACACACACCACGAAGGAATTATCAGAATGGGACGGAAATCAGTAGATGTAATGCACATGAGGAAGCAAACAAATGATAAAAATTTCAGAAAAATTGAATGATTTATTCAAGGTAAATAACTTCACAAATTGAGCAAATCAGCAACGCGTTGGTCTATCTCCAACCATTATACAAGCAGTTACTCGGTTGGGAACAGATCGATAGATTTGTCGGGTGGACTTCTGGACTTCTGAGGGATACCGTCCAGTTGGCGCGTTAGATCGTCATAATGCCGACCTGGTTGGAGCTCTCTGTCCATAAGACTCCAAACGTTCTCAGTCTGGGAGAGATCCGGCGACCTTTCTGGCCAAGGTAGGGTTTGGCAAGCACGAAGACAAGCGGTAGAAACTATAATGGATATAATTAACACCTCTAAGAACTTAAAAAGAAGTACAAGACATTTTGCAACGACATGCTCGTATAGTTTAACACACAGTGCGCTAACTTACGAGAGAGGGAGGTGAGCCAGGCTAGGACAGAAGCCAGCTCAAGTGTGGTTTCAGGTGGTTTTCCGCATTCCTTTAGGTAAATTATGAGCTGGTTACCAGTCACCGCCTCAGAAAATACTATACACGAAGAGTTAAAATACGATAACGCACAGGTGAAATTTTACACGATAAATGACGCCCATGGCGATAGGGAGGGCAAATAAAATTAATTTGCCAAATCATGAAAACAGCGCACCCTTACGACGGAAAGAGAAACAAACTTCTTGCAAATTTGCTCTTGGAGGGTAATACTCCAGCCCAGCGTTGAAGCATTTACGCATGATACACCTATCTTAACGTGGTATTTCTTTACCTGACCCCAAATGGCGAGTTTAATCTCTCTAAATAAAAGGAATACACACGGTGCAACAAAATTAAAGGATCAGTTTTCGAAACCCCGTAACTGTCTCCCAATGCAACGCATAAGTTTGAAATTTGGCTCAAGGATACCTACGGCCTTCCTTTGTAATGGGGCAAAAGCGTGGCTCCCTGTGACTTCACTCTCCGGCTCAGCGACGTTTTAAACGACAAACCGTCGACTGGTGTGAAAAGGAGGCCACAGCTCATAAACTTTTGTGAGCTGAAATGTGGGTTAATTAAGTCACATTGGTACCAAAATTCACCACCATTATGTCCAACTCCACTGTTGACATGGAACATAATGGAAAGGTCATCACACCCCCTCTTACCTACATTTCGCCAATTCGTTTTAACACCTCGGCAACGAATGTCAGAACCGCAACACCCAAGGATGAAATCACGCAATTTTCATGTAGGTGGCCGAGAAAAACATTGCAGACACGCCGCCGCTCAAGACCGACCACGGAAATGCCTCGCGAAGTGGCATAAAGTGTGTCAATGAAACCACCCCTTCCTTGGCGCTTTGATTCCCACGCAATTCGCGTTCTAAACCGAAATTTCGCAGTGCGACGAGCAACAGGACTACGTTCTTGACAATCTGGTGCCTTCTGCCGCCCCCTGTACACTTCAAACCCACGCTGTTGACACTGCAGCGCAGTAACCCGGCTGAGCGTGATCTCACCACTTTGGAGTGTAGCGTGACAGCAATTTTTTGTGTCATGCAGGGTCGAACCGCTAGGAACCATTCAAAACCATTCAACAATATTTGAACGTTATCCGAAGCATAAAACTGTTTCTGTGCATTTTCATCCCTCCTTTTTCGCGTCCTCTTGTGGCGTGATCGTGGGAGGTTTCGGCATTGAGACATGTATGAATAGAATGAGGTGTTCCAGCCAGTTCGGCAACACCCTCGTAGCCATTCTTGCACCTTTGTTGAGCACAGTGAAAATATACCTGTCAGAAACTTCAACACCCATTTAGTCTCGTGATTGCTCTAGCGCCTAAATGTAGGCAGACTCCATCTAAGGCCGTCGAAGGGATTACCTACTCGTCAGGCGCTGGAGCAGCCGCTAGGCTAAATCGGAGTCTAAGTTTTTGACAGGTACATTTCTACCGTGCTCAAGAAAGGTGTGTGGGTGCCACCGAGGATGTTGCCGGACAGGATAAACTGGAGGATCATAGAGGGATACTGTGATATTTTATTTACCATGTTTCAGTGTCGTGGAACGAACGGCAAAGGGTCCCTCTAACACCCTCCAGTTCGGCAAGCCCTCGATGCCACCCACGCACAGTTGTTGAGCACATTAGAAATGTACGTTCTGAAATTTCGACACCAAATCAGCCTAGCGGCTGCTCTGACACCTAAGGATTAGACAACCCCTCTGACACCCCTTTGGTGTAATTTGCCTACCATCAGGCTCTAGAGCAAACGCCTGGCTAAACTGAAGTCAAAGTCACTGACAGGTTCATATGTTACGTGCTCAACAAAGTTACGTGGGTGATAGCAGGCATGTTGCCGAACTGTGGCGGGGGGGGGGGGGCGTCTTAGAGGGAATCTTTGCCGTTTTATTGAGATACATGTTAATGTGGCACTCCCAGATGATCACGCCACAGATCAGGAGGCCTGACAAGCATAAGTATCCTTTGCTGCTCCGGATCATGTTCAAATTTCGTTGAATGGTTTTGAACGGACTCTAGGGGTTCCAGTTTGTACACTAGAGCAAATATTGCGGTGGGGCTGCACTTCAAGGGGGGCGGGAGTCACTTTCAATGGGGATGCAGCCCTACAGGGTCCTTAGAGAAGCGCTGAAACGTCAATGTGAGGTGCCATTAGTGTCAAAATCTGTCTGTTGCTCATCACACTGTGAACTGTCGGTTTTGACCGCAAAATATGTGTAAACGAACGGCCCAGAATAAGTGGTCGTTCAATTGACGCCCTTTATACCACCCCCAGTGACCGTTTTGTGTCAATGCTGAGCAGAAGTGTGTCTAAAATGTTTTCTTCTGCCATCCATAGGAAAACTTGATTTCAAAGCTGGATATCGTGGTTCTGACCTACACAGCAGAGACGTCAAAAGAAAGGGCCAAATGTTGGTAAGAAGGGCTCTCTATAACTCCATCTACCTGGCTACTCAGCAAATCACACTTAAGTGCCTGTCAGAAGGTTTATCGAAGCACCTTCACAATGAAACTTCCTGGCAGATTAAAACTGTGTGCCGGACCGAGTTCGAGTCTCGGTCCGGCACACAGTTTCAATCTGCCAGGAAGTTTCATATCAGCGCACACGCCGCTGTAGAGTGAAAATTTCACTCTAGAAACATCCCCCAGGCTGTGGCTAAGCCATGTCTCCGCAATATTCTTTCTTCCAGGAGTGCTAGTTCTGCCAGGTTCGCAGGAGAGCTTCTGTGAACTTTGGAAGGCAGGAGACGAGGTACTGGCGGAATTAAAGCTGTGAGGACGGGGCGTGAGTCGTGCTTGGGTAGCTCAGGTGGTAGGGCACTTGCCCGCGAAAGGCAAAGGTCCCGAGTTCGAGTCTCGGTCCAGAACACAGTTTTAATCTGCCACGAAGTTTTATATCAGTGTACACTCCGCTGTAGAGTGAAAATTTCATTCGAACTTCACAATAATTCTGTTATTCCACTCGTGCGGAAGAAAACGAACATATCTTTCTGTGAGAGCCCTGATTTCCTTTATTTTATTATGATGATCGTTCCTCTCTATTTAGGTTAGCGTCAACAAAATATTTTCGCATTCTGAGGAGAAAGTTTGTGTTGGAATGTAGTGAGAAGATCCCGCCACAACGGTAAAGCCTTTGTTTTAATAAATACCACCTGAAATTCTCCATCATGTCCATGACACTCTCTCCCCTATTTCTAGATAATACAGAAAGTGCTGCCATTCTCTGAACTTTCTCGATGTGCTCCGTTAAACCTGTCTGGTAAGGATGCCACAACGCGCGGCAGTACTCCAAAACAGAACGGACAGGCGTATTGTAGGCAGTCTCTCTAGTAGATCTATTGCATCTTCTAAGTGTCCTGCCAATAAAACGCAATCTTTTGTACGCCTTCCCCACAACATTTTCTACGTGTTCTTTCCACTGAAAGTTGTTCGTAACGTAGTTAATAGGTATTTAGTTGAATTTACGGCCAGTAGATTTAATTAATTGACCGTGTAGTCGAAGTGTGACGGATTCCTTTTAGCACTCATGTGGACGACTTCTCACTTTTCATTATTTAGGGTCAATTGCCAATTTCCGTACCATACAGACATTTTATCTAAGTCGTTTTGCGATTTATTTTGATTTTATAACGACTTTACTAGACGATAAACGACATCTTGATTTGTAAACAACCTAAGACGGCTACTCAGATTACTAAGTCGTTCGTATTGGTAAGGAACAACAGAAGGCCTATAACACTACCTTGAGGAATGCCAAAAATCACATCTGGTTTACTCGATGACTTTCCGTCAATTACTACGAACTGTGACCCAGTCATATAACTGGAACGATATTCCATAAGCACGCAATTTGTTTACAAGCTGCCAGTGAGATACGGTGTCAAAAGCTTCTGGAAATCTAGAAATACGGAATCAATTTGAAATCTTCTGAGGACAGCCCTCAACACTTAGTGTGAGTAAAGAGCTAGTCGAGTTTCACAAGAACGATGTTTTCTAAATGCGTGTTGACTATATGTCAATACACAGTTCTGTTCGAAGTAATTCATAATGTTTGAACACAATATATGTTCCAAAATCCTGATACATATCGACGTTAATGACATGGATTTTAGTGGACAGTCTAGTGTAATTTAGTGGATTACTCCTATTGCCCTTCTCTAATGCTGGTGAGACCTGTGCAGCTTTCCAGTCTTTCAAATTCTGGTATAGTTACTCCGTCTTCTTTGTTGAAGGAATTTCTGAAGGCTGTATTTAGCAACTCTGCCTTAGCAACACTGTCATCGATAGTATTTCCATTGCTATCGGGAAGAAAAGGCATTGATTGTGTCTTGCTGCTAGCACACTTTACATGCGACCAGAATATCTTCGTATTATCTGCTAGATATCGAGATAAAGTTCCGTTATGGAAACTATTAAAAGCATCACGCATTGAAGTCGGGGTTAAATTCTAGCTTCTGTAAGATATCGCAGAACTTGAGGGTTTTACGTTCGTTTAGATGTGGCATACTTTTTTCGTTGCTTTCACGACAGCGTTCTGACCTGTTTTGTTCCACCATGGGGTATCAGTTCCGTCGTTTGTTACATTATTTTGTATAGATCTCTGTGACGTGATTTTTATCGTGACACACGTCCATGGTAGCGTTGGGCAGAACTGTCGTGAAATTTTGTGCGAATGTGACACCACTAACCCACATTACAGCTCATATGAACTTTTGAGCTGGCACCTTTTTTTCGCGTGTGTCGACACTTTGCTGTTTGAAGCTTCGCTGAGACCGAGGGTCACGTCGAAGGAGCTACGCTTTTGCATCATTACAGAGGAAGTTTGTAGGCACTTTTTGCCGAATTTCAAACTTATGCGTCGCAGTGGGAGGCAATTACGGAGTTTCGAAAAAGTGATCCTTTAATTCTGTTGCGTAGTGTATTATTGTGCTTCGTGGACTCACAAAACCAGGTGTTTAAGAGGCTGTGATTGTAATACGCGGAAACTTCATATATTGAGTTCTCAGAATCGAAGAACATGTACAGTTGTGTAAACCAACAATTTGTACTGGGTGGTTATAACTCAACTTCCGCTCTTTGAGCCAGTCTAGACGGAAAACTATTTACCTTATGGGTATTTATTTATTTATTTACATATTTTTTCTTCATAATTACAGCCTTTTATTTAAAAAACTAAAATAGGCCATACAAATGACATTTTCTTGACCAGCAATAAATTTATATATCAGCTATTTATTTCTGGTAATTAATTTTTTTAATACTACAACTACTTCTACTACCACAAAACCACAAGAAAACCGTTAAGCAGTTACGCTACTACTAATACTGCTATACGCACTACAGACTCTGTTCCGTGTTTGTTCAATTATTTTGGGACATTTTACCTGTAGGTGGTTGTTTCTGCTACTGGTTCCGCCCTCATACTACCCTGTCGCAGCCATTGTCTGCTGGATTCCTCGGGCATCGGTAGCACTTCATCAGTTATTCCACTTTAACAAGCGATTCCACCAATCACCGTTACAGCTTAAAGTCCACACTTCCGTGATTACATGTACCACCACAAGGTAGATTCTTGAGAAATTACACTGCTGGACATTCAAATTGCTGCACCACGAAGATGACGTGCTACAGACGCGAAATTTAACCGACAGGAAGAAGATGCTGCGCTATGCAAATGATGAGCTTTTCAGACCATTCACTCAAGGTTGGCGCCGGTGGCGACGCCTACAACGTGCTGACATTAGGAAAGTTTCCAGCCAATTTCTCATACACAAACAGCAGTTGACCGGCGTTGCCTGGTGAAACGTTGTTGTGATGCCTCATGTAAGGAGGAAAAATGCTTACCATCTCGTTTCCGACTTTGATAAAGGTCGAATTGTAGCCTATCGCGATTGCGGTTTATCGTATGGTGACATTGCTGCTCGCGTTGGTCGAGATCCAATGACTGTTAGCAGAATATGGAATCGGTGGGTTCAGGACGGTAATACGGAACGCCGTGCTGGATCCCAACGGCCCCCTATCCCTAGCAGTCGAGATAACAGGCATCTTATCCGCATGGCTGTAACGGATCGTGCAGCCCCGTCTCGATCCCTGAGTCAACAGATGGGGACGTTTGCAAGACAACAACCATCTGCACGAACGCTTCGACGACGTTTGCAAGAGCATGGACTATCAGCTCGGAGACTATGGCTGTGGTTACCCTTGACGCTGGATCACAGACAGGAGCGCCTGCGATGGTGTACTCAACGACAAACCTGGGTGCACGAATGGCAAAACGTAATTTTTTCGGATGAATCCAGGTTCTGTTTACAGCATCATGATGGTCGCATCCGTGTTTGGCGACATAGCGGTGAACGCACATTGGAAGCGTGTATTCGTCATCGCCATATTGACGTATCACCCGGCGTGATGGTATGGGATGCCATTGGTTACACGTCTCGGTCACCTCTTGTTCGTATTGACTGCAACTTGAACAGTGGACGTTACATTTCAGATGTGTTACGACCCGTGGCTATACCCTTCATTCGATCCCTGCGAAACCCTACATTTCAGCAGGATAATGCACGACCGCGTGTTGCAGGTCCTTTACGGGCCTTTCTGGATACAGAAAATGTTCGACTGCTGCCCTGGCCAGCACATTCTCCAGATCTTTCACCAATTGAAAACGTCTGGTCAATGGTGGCCGAGCAACTGGCTCGTCACAATACGCCAGTCACTACTCTTGATGAACTGTGGTATCGTGTTGAAGCTGCATGAGCAGCTGTACCTGTACACGCCATCCAAGCTCTCTTTGACTCAATGCCCAGCCGTGTCAAGGGCGTTATTACGGCTAGATGTGGTTGTTCTGTGTACTGATTTCTCAGGATCTATGCACCCAAATTGCGTGAAAATGTAATCACATGTCAGTTCTAGTATAATATATGTGTCCAATGAAAACGCGTTTATCATCTGCATTTCTTCTTGGTGTAGCAATCTTAATGGCCAGTAGTGTAGCCCAAGATCTGACTAGACGGGTGTGGTAAACAGCCAAAAAAGCCAAAATAGCCTTCAAAAGTCTGTGAGTAGTGTTCCACATTTTATTTCGCTACACCATACCAATGACTCAGTTTTTTTTCTTCGTGGAAATAAGATACGGAACAGTGCTGGTCTCGTGGCTTGGCCGAGCATAAAAGTGGCAGCGTTCTCCTGGATTCGAAGTGTCGGCGCGTATTTATGGGAAAACCTTTTGCGTAACGACTGTATGCTCAGGAAACGGCAGCCAGCTAACCACACAGGGCTAATAGCTCTAACTAGGCTATGGCATTTATCGCGCAGCGGTTAATCATAACAAATTGCTGTGTTAAATTGAGGCTTACGTAGTTGATTTTTAGTTTGCGTTTCATATCTAAGGCTACAGTAGAAGACAGTGAAGCGAGTATTATTCTATGGCACTCTCCTGGTGATATTAGGAAGCTTGAGGTTTTAATTCAGTACGAAACCTAATTTGGATTATAGATATCTTCGGCGCATTGAGGAGCAGAGATGTATGATCATAAATTTGGATTATTTCCAGCAGATTCTTGATTTTGACGATTCATCACAGCGTGTGTGTGTACAGGGCGAGTCACTAACTACTGCCACCTAATAACATCGAAAGTATGACAGGAGCTGAAAAGTTCGTGGGACAAAAATTGCATGGGACAACGGGGGCCATAATATGAAGTTGGTTTTTTGTTGCTAGGTGGGGTCGCTTCAGAAATATGAAGGTCAACTTTGTTTTTTTTTTTTTTTTTAAACGGGGGTGCTATAGTTTGGTACTTATTTTCTGATAGCGGCTATCGAGACGAATCCAATGATGTGTAGCAGTAAGGTATTTTAAGGTCAACGAAGGTCACAAAGGTGGATATTGTTACCTCCTCTTTCGTGATACCATTTTGTTATGTGTATGTGATACCACTGATACTATTCCAGTAGCGTTGTTATGTGTATGTATTGCTTTACATGCTCATTCATTAATCAGACACTGCATTTCGATATCAAATTTCGTTAATACGGAGCAAATTCGTCAGGGGTAACATCTGATGTAAACTATTGTGGTTCATTTTATAACTGAAAAATATTGGTGCCAAACATTACCCAAAATTCTTTCGGTGGCACATACGGCACTGCCATACTTCAACGATTACTTAATTGGAATTATGCAGGGGACCGTTACAACAATTAACAATCGCCATCAAGAGCACTTTTTTTTTAGCTATTGCATTACATTTTAGTTTCAATGTATAAGCGAGGAGGAAGGAGAGGCAGCAGATAACCAGTCTCAAAACAAATTAACGCTTAACGGATCGTAGATTGCGAGGTTATCAGAGATAGTACTCAGAGTGATCAGAATCAGGGAGCTGAATTTCGCTTTGCACAATTGTGTGGCAGTGCACCGAGGTAATTGCAAGTAAGACAAACCAGAATAAGATCAAAATCGTGGTGAAAAGCACTCCCGGGATTTTCTGTAGATGTTGAGGGGAGTAGGCTGCTTCATTCTTTGTGGTTGGAGCTTGGCACAGCAATGAGATGTTTGGTATTCTGCACTGGCCTGCAGCTGTCTTATTAGCAAATGACACTGGCCTGGCTGCACGGCCGCCGATTAACCTCCCCGTCCGCCTGGGCCGAAGCTGTCTCTGTTGAAGACAACGGCAGATGTAATCAAAATTCTGCTTCCTTCTGTCATTTGTTAACAACAGTTTTGAGAAGTATCATGCGATTTTTGACGTTTAACGTACATCTGCGTTGTAACTTAAACGAAACACCTGACTTGTAAATATAAATTATTTGAGCGTTATTGCAAGAATTCGTTACCACACATTGATCTCAAAGACATTTTAACTTGGCGTAGGTTGCATAACCCAGCCTATATGCTGTTTAAATACATGCCCTGTCGTATTCTCATGTGTATTACTGTATTCTGTTTCCAGAATCTTTTATGTGTCAAGAAACCATTATAATACACTTTGATATTCATTTCTCATTGGTCCCTATTCTACGTAGTACTTCAGATTTTAAATGGACTTTATTCATCTACGAAAAATTCAAGAAAAGAAGATACACATTAGGGCTGGCTCCGAACAACTGCGTCTCTAGAACGTGCAGAAGCGTTTTATTGCTAGGGCATATCTGATCGAACAATAAGCAACTGAACTTACATTGTAAGACCATTGTGTTTATTGCAACGTTGCGGCTGGAAGCACTGACGTAAAACACACAGATGGCCATTAAAATTACAACGCCGATAATGATATTCAATAACGAAATTTTACTTATTATGCATATATTGTGTTGCAGGTAGGATATGTGATTAAATTTGTGGGTGATTTGGGAGGATACAAGTACGAAATTTATTTCGCCAATTTTCCACCTCCGACAGAAACAATGGCTCTAACCCAGCTGGGAACTGAGTCGTACTGAGCTTAGTTGGCAGATACGGGTAGGTGCTACTATATTGCTTCAGATCTATGCCAGACTTAGTAAACTGTAACGGCTAGTGAGTGCTGACGTGCCAGCGTCTAGGCAACGCCAAATGCTTTCATTGGGTAAGAGATCTCGAGAAGGCGGTGATCAGTCCAACACCCTGTGGAGTCGAAATTGGAATCAGTCAACTCATACAAGTACTGGGTGTAACAGTTTGCAGTGATATGAGATGGAACGATCATATAGTCTCAGTCGTAGGCAAAGCAGGTGGCAGACGTCGGTTTATTGGTAGACTACTAGGAAAATCCAATCAGTCTACAAAGTAGATTGCTTACAAAACACACGAGTGACCAGTTCTAAAATACTACTCAAAATAAAGCTTACAGGGGATATTGAACGTATGTAAATAAGGGCAGCACAAAAGGTCACAGGCTGGTTTGACCCATGGGTAAGTGTCATGGAGATACTGAAGAAACTGAACTAACAGATGTTTGAAGATAGACGTAAACTAGCCAGAAAAAGCCTATTTGGTTCAAGATCTAACGTTAAATGATGAATCTATAAGGGGCGGTCAAATGAAAACGAGACACATGGGTAAAACGTAAGTAGTCTGTTTGTTATTTCAAAAATATTCGTCATAACTCTTAACATATTTATCCCACTGTGAGAGAAGACGGTCAGCGCCTTCGTGGAAAATGTTTGCGGTTGCCTGCATCACCGTGATTGTACCCAAGTGTGCACCTCTTTGTCCGAAGCGAATCGACGGCAACGAAAGTCCAGAATGAAATTTTCACTTTGCCATGCAGTGTGCGCTGGTTTTGAAACTTCCTGGCATATTAAAACTGTGTGCCGGACCGAGACTCGAACTCGGGACCTTGGCCAACTCCGTGGTGGCCGAGCGGTTCTAGGCGCTACAGTCTGGAACCGCGCGACTGCTACGGTCGCAGGTTCGAATCCTGCCTCGGGCATGGATGTTTGTGATGTTCTTAGGTTAGTTAGGTTTAAGTAGTTCTAAGTTCTAGGAGACTGATGACCTTAGACGTTAAGTCCCATAGTGCTCAGAGCCATTTGAACCATTTTTGAACCTTGGCCAACTGGAAGCAAGGAAATTGGGAGACACGGCTTAGCCACAGCCTGGGGCATGTTTCCAGAATGAAATCTTCACTCTGCAGCGGAGTGTGCGCTGGTTTTGAAACTTCCTCGCAGATTAAAACTGTGTACCGGACCGAGTCTCGGTCCGGCACACAGTTTTAATCTGCCAGGAAGTTTCGGCAACGAAACTGTTTCCTCAGCACTCCAAAAATATGGAAATCGCATAGGGAGAGGTCAGGACTGTATGGAGGATGTGTAAGGTCTTCACAGCGAACTTCTGCGGCGTAATCGAAATAATCTACCAACAAACCACGGGTGCACATTTTGCCAACGTTGTTTCGACTACGCTCCAGATGTTTCGCTGTGAATTCCTGACACATCCTCATGCCAGGTCTGGTCACGGCGTGCCAAACTTCACACGTGCAGTGGATGTGGACCGCGTGCGGGCCAAGGCACGGCGTATCAGTCGGCTTTGCAGGGTCCTACTCGGAAGTATCCGGAACAGTACTAACAGTACTAACTGTCTCATACGATCGAGCAATTTTCAAAATACAAATGAGGTGATAAATGTTTTGAGATACCTCCTAATATCGTGTCGGACCTCTTTTTGCCCCGCGTAGCGCAACAAATCGACGTGGCATCGACTCAAGATTTCGTCGGAACACCCCTGCAGATATATTGAGCTATGCTGCCTCTACAGTCGTCCATAATCGCAAAAGTGTTTCCGGTGCAGGATTTTGTTTACGAACTGATCTCTCGATTATATCCCATAAATATTCGATGGGATTCATGTCGGATGATCTGGGTGGCGAAATTATTCTCTCGAATTGTCTAGAGTTTTCTTCGAACCAATTTTCAAACAACTGTGGCCTTGTCACATGGCGCATTATCATCCATAACATGAAATCTCAGTCAATAATCGGTTCAATTGGACTAGACGACCCTGTTCATTCCATGTAAACAAAGCTCACGCCTTGTTGACAATTTGGTCCACGGCTTTGTAGGGTCCGTTCTACACTCGAGCCCTACCATCAGCTCTTACCAACTGAAATCGGGACTCTTCTCGCCAGTCCACGGTTTTCCAGTCTAGGGTCCAGCCGATACAGTCACGAGGGCAGGAGAGGCGCAGCAGGCGATGTCGTGCTCGCATCGGTCGTCTGCTGCCAAAGCCCATTAACGCCACATTTCGCCACACTGTCCTAACGGCGTACGTCTCACATTGATTTCTGCGGTTATTTCTCTGCTAGCACCGACGCCACTGTTCCCGGTCGCTGAGTGAAGTCCGTCGGCTACTGCGTTTTCCGTGTTGAGAGGTAACGCCTGAAATTTGGTATTCTTGGCACACTCTTGGCACTGTGGATCTCGGAATATTGAACTCCCTGACGACTGCCGAAATGGAATGTCCCATGCGTCTAGCTCCAACTACTATTTCTCGGTCAAAGTCTGTTAATTCCAGTTGTGTACCATAATCACGTCGGAAGACTTTTCACACGAATCACCTGAGTACAAATAACAGCTCCGACAGTTCACTGCTCAATTATACCTTGCGAACGCAATACTGCCGTCATCCGTGTATGTGCATATCGCTATTCCATGACGCTTGTCACTCCAGTGTATGCAATGGTTGTAAAATCTTATTGTCGGCTCAAAGTGGACATATTTGTATATTACACCAATAGCTTCAATTGTGGCACGTTGCTTTCATGGCATTACAGTTTTAATGATAAGCAGTGTACTTTTCTTTGAATGGCAATGATAGTAAACAAAAAAGTCGAATCAATTATTGCCTTCCCGTTTTATTCTTACTTTTGCGAGTTAAAACACAAAGAAAGAGCAATTAAAGAGTCCTTTATGACAGCCTACCGTCTCCCTTTTTCCACAACGATAACAGATTTTTTTCAGCTACAGAACATCATCTTATCAGATGTTGTCGCAGAGGAACAAGTCTGTTTCAACTGCTGTACACTGCGTCCGTTAATTTATTTACTCTGCGACTAATATTGGTCCGAAGATGTTCTGTAACTGAACAAAATCGACTATCATTGTGAAAAATATGCGGCAGTAATTATTAAATATCAAAAAACGTTTTAAATCTATATCCGTATGAAAAAAATTGCTAAATTTTAACTATATATTTACGCATCGTAGCCCGCTGAAAACGTACACATAAAGTTGCTCCAGTTAAGAATTTTCATATTTAATCATTGAATTTTCTCATATCCAGTCTTTAAATACTGCTGACATGACATAAATACCGATCAAAGCGTCTATATTTCAGTATTATGTGAACAGGGCCTGATGTGTAGTGGTAGATATAGCAATTACTACCTACTGTCTAGCAGCATAGGCGACACTCGGCGAGAAGACCGTCCTTTACAAAGTTTCCGAATGGTGTCCTGAAACACCCCACCACATTCTTATTACAATCAAAATTGTAGCTTGAGCAATGTCGGAGCCTCGGCTTGCCATTTCGCCGGGGCTGATAGGTAATAAAGGAATTTTAAGTCTCGTGTCCCTGGCTACAATCAAACATATTCGTATTCATCTTCTAAATGATCCATATGAAGAAATTCCCAGAGGTGCAGCCACAGACAAAAATGTCGAGAATATACACAGCATTGTAGGAGACGACCGGCGATTAAAGCGATTAAAGGTGTATGAAATACCGGCCGCCACAGGCATCTCAAAACGAAGGGTTTAGCATATTACATCTAAAGTATTATTAATCTTTGTGCGAGTGGATGTAGCGTTTGTTTAATGTTAAACAATTGCAGATTCTGGAAAAAAACTATCTGCAGAAGGTTTTGGGCTGATTAAAAACCATCGAACTGATTTTGTAAATCGTTTTGTTTCTGTGGAGGGGACGTCAGTGGCGATTTAATGTGCCGGAATACTCATTGTCAGCGTTTTCTGAACCTATTCCCGAAACTAACTAGCGACTAGCACATAAGTCTTTTGGATCAACTGGATGAAAAATTACGTGAGAGGGGGCACATATTGCGAAAGAAGGAAGAATAATCATCTTTAGTCACGACAACCCAATTGCCCGTAAAAGTTGCTTTACCAGTATAAAAATGGAAGTGTTTTAAGTAGTACTAACTGTTGAAACAGCCATTCTGTTTACAATATTTGTCAGCCTTTAAAATGCAACTATTCCAACAACAGACGTATGTTGCGATGGGAAATGTATAGAGTCGAATAGAGAGGCTATGGCACTTGAAGGTAGATAATTTGCAGAACTTTCAATTTCTCGGATCATCGATGGAAGTATAAACTCGCTGGAAACATGTTGGATGAAGGTTATTGTCAAAAAAGAGGGCTACGTCAAAAAAGTGCTTTTTTTACTGCAATCCTTCTCCGATAGGACGGCAAAGTTTCTTGTCGAACTTTTATTAGGCAGCTGTAATGTCTCAAATTTACATTTTCACTCATCCGCGAGTCAACGTACTCTGTGCTCGATTATGCCCTTATATACAGGGTGTTACGAAAAGGTCCGGCCAAACTTTCAGGAAACATTCCTCACACACAAAGAAAGAAAATATGTTATGTGGACATGTGTCCGGAAACGCTTACTTTCCATGTTAGAGCTCATTTTATTACTTCTCTTCAAATCACATTAATCATGGAATGGAAACACACAGCAACGGAACGTACCAGCGTGACTTCAAACACTTTGTTACAGGAAATGTTCAAAATGTCCTCCGTTGGCGAGGATACATGTATCCACCCTCCGTTAGGTTAGGTTAATGTTGTTTTCACGTCCCGTCGACAACGAGGTCATTAGAGACGGAGCGCAAGCTCGGGTTAGGGAAGGATGAGGAAGGAAATCTGCCGTGCCCTTTCAAAGGAACCATCCCGGCATTTGCCTGAAACGATTTAGGGAAATCACGGAAAACCTAAATCAGGATGGCTGGAGACGGGATTGAACCGTCGTCCTCCCGAATGCGAGTCCAGTGTGCTAACCACTGCGCCACCTCGCTCGGTCACCCTCCGTCGCATGGAATCCCTGATGCGCTGATGCAGCCCTGGAGAATGGCGTATTGTATCACAGACGTCCACAATACGAGCACGAAGAGTACCGGGGTTGCGTAGACAAGAGCTTTCAAATGCCCCAATAAATGAAAGTCAAGAGGGTTGAGGTCAGGAGAGCGTGGAGGCCATGGAATTGGTCCGCCTCTACCAATCCGTCGGTCACCGAATCTGTTGTTGAGAAGCGTACGAACACTTTGACTGAAATGTGCAGGAGCTCCATCGTGCATGAACCACATGTTCTGTCGTACTTGTAAAGGCACATGTTC
This sequence comes from Schistocerca cancellata, assembly GCF_023864275.1. NCBI lineage: Eukaryota > Metazoa > Arthropoda > Insecta > Orthoptera > Acrididae > Schistocerca > Schistocerca cancellata. Next base: position 103,570,417 of record NC_064629.1, on the reverse strand, counting down.
TAGCAGCACAGGTAGAGTATCCCGTATGAAATCATGATAACGTGCTCCATTGGGCGTCTGTGGAAGAACATGGGGCTCAATCAAGACATCACCAACAATGCCTGCCCAAACGTTCACAGAAAAATCTGTGTTGATGACGTGATTGCACAATTGCGTGCGGATTCTCGGCAGCCCACACATGTTGATTGTGAAAATTTACAATTTGATCACGTTGGAATGAAGCCACATCCGTAAAGAGAACATTTGCACTGAAATGAGGATTGACATATTGTTGGATGAACCATTTGCAGAAGTGTACCCGTGGAGGCCATTCAGCTGCTGATAGTGCCTGCACACGCTGTACATGGTACGGAAACAACTGGTTCTCCCGTAGCACTCTCCATACAGTGACGTGGTCAACGTTACCTTGTACAGCAGCAACTTCTCTGACGCTGACATTAGGGTTATCGTCAACTGCACGAAGAAGTGCCTCGTCCATTGCAGGTGTCCTCGTCGTTATAGGTCTTCCCCAGTCGCGAGTCATAGGCTGGAATGTTCCGCGCTCCCTAAGACGCCGATCAATTACTTCGAACGTCTTCCTATCGGGACACCTTCGTTCTGGAAATCTGTCTCGATACAAACGTACCGCGCCACGGCTATTGCCGCGTGCTAATCCATACATCAAATGGGCATCTGCCAACTCCGCATTTGTAAACATTGCACTGACTGCAAAACCACGTTCGTGATGAACACTAACCTGTTGATGCTACGTACTGATGTGCTTGATGCTAGTACTGTAGAGCAATGAGTCGCATGTCAACACAAGCACCGAAGTCAACATTACCTTCCTTCAATTTGGCCAACTGGCGGTGAATCGAGGAAGTACAGTACATACTGACGAAACTAAAATGAGCTCTAACATGGAAATTAGGCGTTTGCGGACACATGTCCACATAACATATTTTCTTTCTTTGTGTGTGAGGAATGTTTCCTGAAAGTTTGGCCGTACCTTTTTGTAACACCCTGTATATGTTCACGTCTCCTGGTAATCTAACCTGATAGAGATCCAACACACCTCAACGTATTCCAGTATGCAAATTCAAAAGGATTTGTTTCAGCTTTGCCTGAATCAGCAACGAACAAGACACCTAGCTAAATACAGCAGCAAAGGCCGTCCCGTCAAACTGTCCTTCCTCAATTCGCTGTAGCAACTTAAAGCGCTAAACGACCGCTGCTAGCAGGATTATGAAATGCACAGACGTCTTCCACTTCCTCGTAAGGCCATCCCACGAAATGTGTTCTCGTGGAGTATGAAATCATAAAGCCGTCACAGCAGATGTTTCCGCAACTTGTTTCGGTGATGCAACGTGGTGGTCGGGGTGCGACAGGCAAACAGCGCGCTCCTGCAGCTGCGAGGAGCTCTGCCGTTTATCTCAAACATCGCTTGGGCGATGCCATCAGCTAAACTGATACACTGCTTTCACAACTTCCCCAGCTTTCGTAGAATATTCGGAGGTATAAGCGTTCACAGAAGTCGCTATCTGATTACCCACGTTCTGCTAATTTTATCGTTTCATGGTTACTCCTCAAGCCGGAGTGCGATCGGTGTTACGTGCCTCAGATTGTCCACTGTTGTCTATCGCTCATTGTAGCCCGATATGGCATTACAGTAAAAACTGTGGAGGTCTTGGTAATTAAATATCAGTAAATGCCGAGATGTTACCAGAGATAAATTACTTGGCTGTGATGTAGTAAGACTTAACCTACGGGACACATTGTATTTAAAGATAAAGCTCTCATTATCCGAAAGTCTGATCTGAACACCGCAGTACTTTACTACGCACGACCCAGTTCCCTGATTCAGTATGTATTGGTAGACGGCGTCCCATTGTTTAAAGGAATGTTGCGTCCTCATGTTAATGTATTGGGTTCAGACATTGCGTCAGTGTATCGTAAATCATTCGTAAAATCTTGTTATCAGTGCCACACACATTTAGTGTGTGCCGAGTCACTGATCATTTTCTCACGAGGTGATATACGTCGCCGATTGATACGCGATATTTACTATTTTCATGCTGATGTTAAACGCATTCCAAATAACCGTCACTTCCGTACAGTTTCCTTATCATTTTATTTCTCAGAATTTGGCATCGAAAAAGTGCAGTATCGAAATGTTAGTGACATGCAGTTCTTATGCATCTTAGGAATCATGTTCCGTTTGCACAATCACAAACGTGAAACTTCGAACGAGCATCAGATCGTACAGGATCCGTAGGATTTACTGATAGGTGGTTGTTGTAACAAAGCCGTTTCTCGCTCTCTTAAGTGTCGTCTGGTGACTTTCACCTTATGCTTCCGGAAGTATTTTCAGTGTTGTTTCTGTATTACTTTGATAGGAACTACCCAAACAAACGCAGCTCCTCATGTCATTCACGCGGCCTCAATATCAACGGAAAAACGACGTTTCGATTTTCATTACAAATGAAATTTAGTTTTGAGCGTAATTTTTGTATCATTGTGTATATAACAAAGTTTAAACTAATGCGGGCATTCAGATTTAAAAATGCCATTTGACAACTGTAAGAATTCACTAGTCAAGGTATTTATCCAAGTCAGTTCTGAATTCAGTATGTTGTCATTTTTACTTGGGTCTTTTTAGGGTTTAATGTCGCATCAGTATCATGCTCACTAGAAGATAAACAGGTTCACTTTTGGCACTGTTACTGAAATAAGAAATCGAGAACAATTTTTAGGAGCCATATTGGTGTTACCCTGACTGATTTAATAAACTCATGTAGCTTGTAAGTAATGGTATTCAGTGAAGGAATTAAAAGCCTATTACGGATGTATAGTTTTTAGGCAGAATATCTTCACACTGTTACACGTTTCAGTTGCTGCCAGATTACATGCCTTTTCGATTTCGACGAGACAGAAGTGAAGAATTTAAAAGCTTCGTAGATGTCAAGATAAATGCTAGACAAGAATAAATGCTAGACAAGAATAGTACATGAAAATGGAAATGGCCCTGTTCAAGAACTGTTTTAGAAAAATTGCGGAAAAATGAAATCAGGACCCCTGCAAGAGGTTTTGTCTCCACTCCTGCTTAAAACCATTCTAAAATTCCAACTACTGGGTCACAGAGCTTTGTTTCAATTTTGGAAATAAAATGAAACTAGATTCCTTCCTGAGTAGCATCAGGAATCATCGTTGCATAAAATTGGTGAATATGGCGACTTGCGAGAAGATAGTTCAAGTTAAAACAGTGTCTTCCGAGAACCACATGCAGAAACACTGAAAAGCTTTCAGAGTATCCCTTTAGTGTGCAGGTGAAATTGAAGTTTATGGAATATATATAAAAACAAAATTTTGTGTGTTCAGTATCTCATACGGAACACTTAATGAGATTTGACTGGGCTATGGAAAAGAATGTCTTATCGTAGTAATCGTAATTGAATTCGCGTAGAGTATTAGGAAAAAACCTGGAAGTATTCCGTTTGGAAGAGCGGGCTCAGGCTTTGTATTTGATCCTCCAGACTATAAAGGGCAGTACTCTGCTATGCCATAACTCTTTCACTACATGTCAAGTTATATGATCGATCAGGAAACCATGACAACAAAGTGTCCGACTCCTACCACAGTAATGGAGAAGCAGTTGTATCCCATCGCGTCCAGCAGACTTTCAGTTGGTAAGTCATGGAAATGTAATTGCATAACTAATCTCTATAAGAAATAGTTGCGGAAAGATTTAGCAATGAATATCACGCAAGGTAATTGACTTTTGTGTCATAGGTACGTCAAACTCCACTTATTTTCCGATTGAAATATTCACAAAAGACCAGATTCTACTGCATTTCAGCAATTTTGCTGCATAATTTAAGTAAACACGATGAAATCAGCTCCAAAATAAATGCAAATGATGTTTTAAAATAAGGATCGGCTGAAGGAGGTGAGGGATTAAAATTCTCGTTTTCCGCGGCATCCCTACATCACTTGAGTTGTACCCCAGAATGATCCTTACTGAATTATCCTCCGTTCGTAAGGGCCTCGTTGTCGACGCGATACTAAACCGTAACCGAGCGTACTCCTAGATTATTTAAAACTAGGAGGTCGATAGCGTTAACATAAAAAGTAAAGCCGTCTCCAACCCAGTGGCCAGTTGCTTCCGATTGCTTTGAAATGTGTATTGCCTTACACAGGCAGTTACTGGGAGACCTACAGTTGAATGTGGAATCCGATCTATGGTGAAGAATGGCTGTTTCCTACGTATAAAGTACTGCCAGATATGACAGTCATTGTAACAGGAAAAACCAAGGAGACACCATTTCCGATTGGGCGGAGACGCTGTAGTTACGGTCCAGTTTCAAACTTTACATTTCCTCATAGTACAGATGCAAAGGCAATAGAGTTGATGCATCTAATCGGGCCTCCAGCTTCCCAGAAGAACCTTGGTTCTGTCTGAGATATTTGCAGAAGACTGTCAGAGTTGAATTGAAAACGGTTAAACCAAATAATTTTCTTCCATGGCATAACAAGTCGAAATCATTACTCTGAGACTATGAGCTGATGTGTGTGTGTGTCAACGTTACTCTGCACTTTTCTAAGACTCCAAAAATAACTCCGACGTATAATATTACTAAGTTACTCGTCATTCACATATGACGCATGGATTTTTATGTCCCTTATCACTACCTCGTGCCACGTATCGATATTTCTTCGAAGGCGTGGCTTTTAATAGAATTTTAACGGTGCTGTAAAAGCGCGATATCAGACAATGGTTTCTTTTTATATGTATCGTTTTCATACCCCGAACGTGTAGTTCTAATAAAACTTAACCGACGTGAGGTAGACTGAATGGAGCTGAAAAGTACACGTAAGTGCCGCAAGAACAGCGCGATGGAATGTGATGTCTATTTTGTATTTTATGTACATGTATTTCAACTTTATATTCTCGTGCATAAAACCTTGGTTACACCATCTTTGTCGTAAACGGACACGTTCTTAGTCATAAACATCTCATTTTCCGAGAAGCTGAAACCGGACTCACGTCTTTCGCCGTGTGACACAGAGTGGCAGCCTGTCCACAAGGTTCAAAATAGGGTACGCTGCGCTGCTTATTGTCTAATTCTTTCGGGATCTGTTTTTCCAATAATCTACAACGAATGTAATTTTTTGGAAACAGTCTAGAGATTTCTATAAATTTGTCCATCGTCAACATCGTAACACAAACAAAAGCGATATTATTGTCATGACAACAAAATTTTTTATAAATGCCAAGACTGATGATTGTTTATATTTGTTATTAATTCTTAAAACTGGTTTATAAAAGGGACGGTTGGTAGCTCCTGGATCATGAAAAGTAGCTGAAAAGGTTGAGTTAGCGGACATATTATTACATTATTGAATAAATAGGCAATATTTGTTTCCCCACTATGTACACAAACTATCTGAAAACGATTTACTTACACAGTTCCATATACGCAATGTTTAAAACGTTAGATATACGCTACTGGAAAAAAAAAATTAGTACACGTTTTTCGAGCTTTCCAATTCACTCAATATTTATTGTTGTAAAAGTGCATATGGAGTATATGAAGTGATTACATTTACAGATCAACAACACAAGCGGTTTCAGAGGTAGCAGTTTTCGATCCATGCTGAAACACTTACGCGGTGTAGCCACCACAGGTGGCAATGCAGGCGTTGGCTCTGGCATCCAGTTGAGCTTACAGATGGCAAATACTGTCCTGGCATACGTTACGCCACTCCTGTTCGACCTGTTCACGAAGTTCTGTAAAGCCGTCGGCACACTGACCGTGCTGTCGAACGTTAACGTTGAGCGTGCCAAGTTCAACGTGCTGCTGAGCGCTCAGGAATGATGCGACTTGTGCATACGGTACGTGGGCCCCAACGTGGTATACGCGATTGCAACGCTCTCCAGCGGCAGTTGAGGGATGTTTCTAGTTCGTAAATCACACTGTTTACTCAACGGGAGCGCGTAAAATTGGTGTGTGTGATGTCCTTAGGTTAGTTAAGTTTAAGTAGTTCTAAGTTCTAGGGGACTGATGACCTCAGATGTTAAGTCCCATAGTGCTCGGAGCCATTTTTTGAACTCAAATGCCAACTTTAAAAAAGGGTCAGAACGTGTGCCATATGGTGACCCTTTACCCGGTTAAGACTACTTTTAGCCGGTAAGGATGGATTACACTCATCAGAATCAGTAAATATAACATGTTTGCCGCTATTTATAACATCAAGTTATGAAAAGACAGTACCCGACTGTTTTAATGAGAAAAGTGTTAATTGGTACAAAAAAATTAATTGCTGCTTGTAGATAATGCTGTTGATCTGAAATTAACTTTTACTCCATTAGTTCTCGCAATTTCTCACGTGAAGAGAGCATGGTACGACTGGGGATAAATGGTTTCGAAGAGGGGTAGTACCTGAAATTTTTTCGACTTATTTCATCTCCCCGAAGTCTGCTGTATATTTATAATAAAGTATTTTGCATAGGATATTATTGTGCGCTAGCAGTTCCAGCCAGTTTCAAGTATAATCTTCCAATGTTAGTTCAGCAGCTTGTTTCCAAGAGTGATACGCCATTAAATTGACTCATGCTTCTATCTATATACAGTGAGTGAAGCTTGCTGGTCACTGCAAGTTTAATGGATGATTTTATCTGTAAATAGATTGTGTTATTGGGCAATAAAAGAAAATACGAGTATATTCGTCGCGTCACTTAATTTGTCATCATATGCTTCTCTCTCATAAAAATTGTATGTGGTCCATATGATGTATGGAAATGTGTCCAAGAATTAAACTATATTGCACAGGTGTCAATGGTTGTCTTTCTAATAGTGATGAAAGACGAAATGTTATTGTTAACATCTGAGGTTCAAATGGCTCTGAGCACTGTGGGACTTAACTTCTGAGGTCATCAGTCCCCTAGAACTTAGAACTACTTATACCTAACTAACCTAAGGACATCACACATATCCATGCCCGAGGCAGGATTCGAACCTGCGACCGTAGCGGTAGCGCGGTTCGACACTGTAGCGCATAGAACCGCTCGGCCACCCCTGCCGGCTAACATCTGAGGTCATCAGTCCCCTAGAACTTAGAACTATTTAAAATCAAATAACCTAAGGACATCACACACATCCATGCCCGAGGCAGGATTCGAACCTGCGACCGTAGCGGCCGCGCGGTTCCAGACTGTAGCGCCTAGAACCGCTCGGACACATCGGCCGGCAATGTTTTTGTAAACAATGAAGAAGCCTCTGTACTAAGTTGAGAAATGTTATCTCAGCTTTTAACGGACGTAGTGTGCGGTACATCACAGGTCATTATCCGGATGGGTCAACGAAGTCGTTGACGTGCCAGGTCGGTGAAGTAGTATTTTGTGACCGCAGTGGTGGTCAGGTCATACAACCTGGCGCGCATTGATTGGCGCCGGCGACAGACAGCGGCACGCAACCTACCTCAAAAGGCGGCGCGCACACACGGCCGTCGGTCATGCTTCTCACGGAGGGCAGTTTAGTCACAAGCTGATACATTGCAGAAGCTATTAACGTAACACACGTTGCTGCCGATGTTTTCAGCGCATTCAGTCGCAATATTTTTTTCTTTTTTTTTCATTCTCTCCTCTGACGGGAGAACTCCTATTCTCTTGGTTCAGGATACTATCTATATAACGCTATTTTGTCTAGGTTTATTTCTAGATTAGCAGGGTGGGTGTTACTTTTACGTCTCCTAATTCGGGTTCCTCCCCCATGCTTCCTCAACACGAGTCCGTGCTCCGTCTCTAATGACCTTGTCGTCGACAGAGCGCTAATCTTCGTTTTATCGAGACGTGCGGAGGGTTCTGCAAGTTAACGCAGAACAGGGAATCAGCGATCATAAAGCGATTACTGCATCGATGATTTCAGTCGTAAATAGAAATATTAAAAAAGGTAGGAAGATTTTTCTGTTTAGCAAAAGTGACAAAAAGCTGATTTCAGAGTACGCAATGGCTCAACACAAAAGTTTTGTCTCAAGTACAGACAGTGTTCAGGATCAGTGGACAAAGTTCAAAACCATCTTACAATATGTGTTAGATGCGTATGTGCCAAGCAAGATCGTAAGAGATGGTACAACAACCGAGTTAGAAAACTGCTGCGGAAGCAAAGGGAACTTCACAGCAAACATAGACATAGCCAAAACCTTGCAGACAAACAAAAATTACGCAAAGCGAAATGTAGTGTGAGGAGGGCTATGCGGATGGCGTTCAATGAATTCGAAAGTAAAGTTCTATGTACTGACTTGGCAGAAAATCCTAAGAAATTTTGATCTTATGTCAAAGCGGTACGTGGATCAAAACAAAATGTCCAGACATTCTGTGACCAAAATGGTAATGAAACAGAGGATGACAGACTAAAGGCCGGAATACTAAATGTCTTTTTCCAAAGCTGTTTCACAGAGGAAGACTGCACTGTAGTTCCTTCTCTAGATTGTCGCACAGATGACAAAATGGTAGATACCGAAATAGACGACAGAGGGATAGAGAAACAAAATCGCTCAAAAGAGGAAAGGCCGCTGGACCTGATGGGATAACAGTTCGATTTTACACAGAGTACGCGAAGGAACTTGGCCCCCTTCTTGCAGCGGTGTACCGTAGGTCTCTAGAAGAGCGTAGCGTTCCAAAGGATTGGAAAAGGGCACAGGTCATCAGGTCAAGAAGGGACGTCGAACAGATGTGCAGAACTATAGACCTATATCTCTAACGTCGATTAGTTGTAGAATTTTGGAACATATTATGTTCGAATATAATGACTTTTCTGGAGACTAGAAATCTACTCTGTAGGAATCAACATGGGTTTCGAAATAGACGATCGTGTGAAACCCAGCTCGCGCTATTCGTCCACGAGACTCAGAGGGCCATAGACACGGGTTCACAGGTAGATGCCGTGTTTCTTGACTTCCGCAAGGCGTTCGATACAGTTCCCCACAGTCGTTTAATGAACAAAGTAAGAGCATATGGACTATCAGACCAATTGTGTGATTGGATTGAAGAGTTCCTAGATAACAGAACGCAGCATGTCATTCTCAATGGAGAGAAGCCTTCCGAAGTAAGAGTGATTTCAGGTGTGCCGCAGGGGAGTGTCGTAGGACCGTTGCTATTCACAATATACATAAATGACCTTGTGGATGACATCGGAAGTTCACTGAGGCTTTTTGCGGATGATGCTGTGGTATATCGAGAGGTTGTAACAATGGAAAATTGTACTGAAATGCAGGAGGATCTGCAGCGAATTGACGCATGGTGCAGGGAACGGCAATTGAATCTCAATGTAGACAAGTGTAATGTGCTGCGAATACACAGAAAGATAGATCCTTTATCATTTAGCTACAAAATAGCAGGTCAGCAACTGGAAGCAGTTAATACCATAAATTATCTGGGAGTACGCATTAGGAGTGATTTAAAATGGAATTATCATATAATGTTGATCGTCGGTAAAGCAGATGCCAGACTGAGATTCATTGGAAGAATCCTAAGGAAATGCAATCCGAAAACAAAGGAAGTAGGTTACAGTACGCTTGTTCGCCCACTGCTTGAATACTGCTCAGCAGTGTGGGATCCGTACCAGATAGGATTGAAAGAAGAGATAGAGAAGATCCAACGGAAAGCAGCGCGCTTTGTTACAGGATCATTTAGTAATCGCGAAAGCGTTACGGAGATGATAGATAAACTCCAGTGGAAGACTCTGCAGGCGAGACGCTCAGTAGCTCGGTACGGGCTTTTGTTGAAGTTTCGAGAACATACCTTCACCGAGGAGTCAAGCAGTATATTGCTCCCTCCTATGTATATCTCGCGAAGAGACCATGAGGATAAAATCAGAGAGATTAGAGCCCACGCGGAGGCATACCGACAATCTTTCTTTCCACGAACAATACGAGACTGGAATAGAAGGGAGAACCGATGGAGGTACTCAATGCACCCTCCGCCACACACCGTCAGGTGGCTTGCGGATTATGGATGTAGATGTTGATGTAGCTAACTCATTGATGGGTGAACTAGAATTTCTTGAGAATTATTTCTACGAATATGTTCGGTATCTCCATTTGCCATGATTAGTTTCATGTGGCTATTCTACTTTCAGTTCCTCCGTATGCATAACTCCCAGAAATTTAATGGCTGGGACTGTTTCTATTACGTACTTGGAAATAGGGTAATCAAACAATAATGGATTATGCCGCTTAGCTATGCAATACGTTATTTGTTTATGCTGTGCGATAACTGCCAATGCCTGTACCAATGTCTTTTATGTCAATAAAACATAGCTGTTATGGTACTCCACTAATAGTTAAGGCAATACGGAATAGTGTTGTCTTCAAAATGCTTCTTTTCAGAAAACTATACTATCTGCTAAAATATCAACTGCCGTGGTAAGTACAGAACACACGTGGTTTTGAATGGGTATCAGTTATTGGTTTACACAGAAGAAAGCTTTCACGTCCTCAGACGTGTTTGTGTGCGAACGTGCCAAGCGGCATGTACGCTGTGGCTGAGCGACGGAGTGGCTGCTTTATTTGCTGTAGCAATCTGTCTGCTTGTTGTGTGACACTGGTTTAAAGACCTTCACTCACTTCGCGGCTACAGTGACGCAACAGCCTCGTAATAGAGAATTTGTGTATGCTGCGCGAACTGTGTGTAGCGCCGCTGTGTTTGCGCAGGACTACACATAGTGAAAGACATCACACGGCTGCCATACGATACTTTTGTGTAAATGTGTGGGAAACAAGTCAAAGAGAGCGTTTCTAGGATTCTCGTTTCATTACTTCGCGAGCCGTTTCACTGATTCATCACATTCTTTATCGGATAATACATTAGCGGTTACAATGGTAATAGATTAAAAATTAAGCTCGTGAATATCATCGTAAGGTATTTCACGAGCAAATTGTGTACCTCAGGACTTTGTGAAGCGGAAAATTTTTAATAATAAAGTTAATATAAACATACCCCAATTTTGAGTAAATACGGAATTATTGCAGACTGACGTACACTTTCTTTGTAACAGCTCACGCTGGTGGTGCAACAAACTGGTAACATCACTTATCCCTGTTATGAATATTGTGAGACTTCCAGCTTGAACAACGTCCGAGCTTCCTGCGATGTCTGATATTGGTAATCAACTTATCAAGCTTCAATTTAAATTCCATTAATTTAACTTTCACTAATTAATGACATAAGGAAAATTTTACGAAGAAATCTATATTTAGATATGAAGTTCCATAAAAATATGCAACAAGAATTATACTATTATTTGGCTTATTTACTAAAACTTCTCGTAATCAATGAAAAGCACCAGTTTGCTTTTGTTCTACAATATTACTTTTATTGTTAACCGGTTTTCGGCTTACTAGGCCATCTTCAGACATTTACTGAGTATTCTCAACAAAGAAGTTAAATGTTAGCAAACAACATTTGAAGAGAAGTAACACATGTAGACTGAAATAGAAACATACTGTAAGTAACATCTTTGCAATGAAAAAGTAAAAACAGAACAGTACATAAATAACAATGGAGTAGACAGGAAAACCTTTAGCACAAAATAGGAATAGCATGCCTACATAACAGTTTCTATTAATAAACAAACTAATAAAATAAAATTAGTACTAGACAAGGCTGCACGTACATTACGCTTAAAGCGATCGTATATAGTAATAACAGATTTACAATTCATTTACTTCATTATGAATTTTTCCTTAAAAATCGCTTTCACGTGAATCCATACATATCATAAAAGAGGATGTATGTAAGTATGTACGTTCAACATCTCATCCTAAACCACAGGCTCACTTTCAGCCAGATTTGCTACACATATCACTTACTGTCCGGAAAGAACCACTGTGGGGATAAGAACCACCTACCGCTCAAAGGAGTGTTGGTGAAAAAGGAGTGCACATCGCTACGCGCAAATAGACAGATTATTTTCATCAAGTATTTGAGAATGAGAGCAGTTAGTGACTTGCAACCAACTTTACACATAATTTCAAAACTTGACGATACTTTTTCTCCCGGGCACCATACAAAAACTGATGAAAGGAAAAGAGTTTATCGCTAACTACATTTTCACTGTCCCTGCACTAAAACTGGCGCATCGGACATGATCTTTTAAGTTACTGCTTCTATTCTACTTATTCTATATGGAGCAGATTTTGTAGACAGTATTCACATACACTCCTGCAAATTGAAATAAGAACACCGTGAATTCATTGTCCCAGGAAGGGGAAACTTTATTGACACATTCCTGGGGTCAGATACATCACATGATCACACTGACAGAACCACAGGCACATAGACACAGGCAACAAAGCATGCACAATGTCGGCACTAGTACAGTGTATATCCACCTTTCGCAGCAATGCAGGCTGCTATTCTCCCATGGAGACGATCGTAGAGATGCTGGATGTAGTCCTGTGGAACGGCTTGCCATGCCATTTCCACCTGGCACCTCAGTTGGACCAGCGTTCGTGCTGGACGTGCAGACCGCGTGAGACGACGCTTCATCCAGTACCAAACATGCTCAATGGGGGACAGATCCGGAGATCTTGCTGGCCAGGGTAGTTGACTTACACCTTCTAGAGCACGTTGGGTGGCACGGGATACATGCGGACGTGCATTGTCCTGTTGGAACAGCAAGTTCCCTTGCCGGTCTAGGAATGGTAGAACGATGGGTTCGATGACGGTTTGGATGTACCGTGCACTATTCAGTGTCCCCTCGACGATCACCAGTGGTGTACGGCCAGTGTAGGAGATCGCTCCCCACATCATGATGCCGGGTGTTGGCCCGGTGTGCCTCGGTCGTATGCAGTCCTGATTGTGGCGCTCACCTGCACGGCGCCAAACACGCATACGACCATCATTGGCACCAAGGCAGAAGCGACTCTCATCGCTGAAGACGACACGTCTCCATTCGTCCCTCCATTCACGCCTGTCGCGACACCACTGGAGGCGGTCTGCACGATGTTGGGGCGTGAGCGGAAGACGGCCTAACGGTGTGCGGGACCGTAGCCCAGCTTCATGGAGACGGTTGCGAATGGTCCTCGCCGATACCCCAGGAGCAACAGTGTCCCTAATTTGCTGGGAAGTGGCGGTGCGGTCCCCTACGGCACTGCGTAGGATCCTACGGTCTTGGCGTGCATCCGTGCGTCGCTGTGGTCCGGTCCCAGGTCGACGGGCACGTGCACCTTCCGCCGACCACTGGCGACAACATCGATGTACTGTGGAGACCTCACGCCCCACGTGTTGAACAATTCGGCGGTACGTCCACCCGGCCTCCCGCATGCCCACTATACGCCCTCGCTCAAAGTCCGTCAACTGCACATACGGTTCACGTCCACGCTGTCGCGGCAAGCTACCAGTGTTAAAGACTGCGATGGAGCTCCGTATGCCACGGCAAACTGGCTGACACTGACGGCGGCGGTGCACAAATGCTGCGCAGCTAGCGACATTCGACGGCCAACACCGCGGTTCCTGGTGTGTCCGCTGTGTCGTGCGTGTGATCATTGCTTGTACAGCCCTCTCGCAGTGTCCGGAGCAAGTATGGTGGGTCTGACACACCGGTGTCAATGTGTTCTTTTTTCCATTTCCAGGAGTGTATATCACTGAATGTTCTTGCAAAAATGTATCTTTGTACGACACAGGGTTTAGGAGTTACGACGTCATACACCCTGAGATAAGAGAAAAACTGCCGCATCATGCACGGCGTTTTAATTTATTACTTCCTTACTACTAACTCTATTCTCAACACATTTCGTAGACAGTGTCCACACCTACCGTTGGATACGACGCAAGAGATGTGACGTGATGAACTTTGAGCTGCGCGAAAACGGAACTGCAGGGCGAAATTCGCTAGAGATACAGGTGAAGTAGCTGTAGGGAAATATGTGTGAAATATGTTAAATATATAGTGACATGTGCGTACACGAGCAACGCCACGGCCAAAAAGCGCCTTCTAAGCCCTGGATCGATTTCAACCAAACTTGGTACACATGTTGCTTACTATCTGGATATAAATACTGTGGGGATAAGAACCAGCAGACTCCTATTGCGGTGGAGGTGATAACTTGGAGAGAGAGAGAGGGGGAGGAGATGAACAGGGAGAGGGGGAGGAGGAGATCGACAGGGAGAGAGGAGAGGTAAAGAAGGACAGGGATAGGAGAGAGGAGGAGATAGACTTAGAGGGGGATGAGAAGGTGGAGAGAGGGGTGAGGAGCATATGGTCAGAGGAAGGAACGAGGAGGAGAGGAACAGAGACAGTGGAGGAAAATATGGGCAGAGAAAGGGGAAGGGGGTGGACAGAGAGAGTGAGAGGAGGAATCAGACAAAGAAAGGGAAGAGGAGGAGATGGACAGAAAGAAGGGAGAGGAGGAGATTGACAAGAGAGGAGGGAGAAGGAGATGGAGAGCGAGAGGGGGGCGGAGGAGATGGAAGAGGGAGGGGGAGGAGGAGATGGACAGGGAGAGAGGAGAGGAGGAGATGGACAGAGTAAGGAAAGAGGAGGAGATGGACAGTGAGAGGGGGAGGAAGAGATGGACATAGAAGGAGGAAGACGAGATGAACAGAGGACGGGTAAGCAGATGGAGAGAGGAGGGAGAAGTAAATGGACAGAGAAAGGAAGAGGAGGAGAGGGACAGACACAGTGGAGAAAGATATGGACAGAGGTAGTGGGGAGTTCGACAGAGAGAGAGAGATAGGAGGAATTGGCCAAAGAAAGGGAAGAGGAGGAGAGGGATGTAGAGAGAGGAGAGGAGGAAATAGACAGAGATAGGAGGGAGGAAGCGATGGACAGAGAGAGAGAGGAAGGAGGAAATGGCCTTAGAGATGGTGATGAGGAAATAGAGGGGGAAGGAGCAGATGGAGAGAAGCGGAAGGAGCAGATGGACAAAGAGTGGAGAACCAGATGAACAGAGAGAGGATGCAGGAGCAGATGAATAGAGAGAGTAGGCAGGAACAGATTGTCAGAAAGAAGGGCAGGAGGAGATGAACAGGGAGTGGATTATAGAGGAGGTGGGTAGAGAAAGGAGAGAGGAGTAGGTGGACAGGAGAGGGGGAATGAGGAGAGAAACTAATAAAAGATTTGAATAAGTGCATAACCACCAACGCTGGGTAATCAGCTACTTGGGCATAAAAATGACTCGTTATACTTGTAAATACATATGGCTGGCCTGCAAGTACAATGTTGTTCTTTTTCTTTTACTTCTCCTTCCGTCCCGAATCCGTACATGGTCGGCATGGTTAGTAACGGATTTGGCATGGTTAAGTTAAGGGGTGGCTGGATGGCGTTCCTGTCGCCACCCAGTTACCCCTGGGACGGGATAGTGTGCCCCAATTGTCTGTATAGGGAATAATGCTTGTGAAAGTGAGCTCAAGTTTTCTAAATGTTTACGAATCGTAACTGAGGTAGGACGCAGATACCAGCCCGGCTTTCACCTAGTGAGATGTGGAAAACCGCACTAAAATCACATCCAGGCCCTCGTCTTTAATACGCCGGGAGGATTCAATCGGGGACCAGCACACCTCCCCATTCCGGAAGCAGCGTTTCGACACTCACGGCTACTCGGGTGGATGCTGGCATGCAAAGACTCTGCTGGCCATTAAAATTGCAACCCCTTGAAGTTGGTACGCAAGAATCGTCAAATTGGCATGAAGTGACATACCTGCTTCGATATGCAAATGATAGTACTTCAGGACAATCACAAGAAGTAGGTAGGAATAAAACCATATACATTACGAACTTCAGGGAAGATTAAGCAGTGGGTTTCGCATTCAGATTCCGCATTTGAATATTGGTTGTTGGTGAGAACATCGCATTATGCTTCGTGTAAGAAAGAGAAACATCTACAGCACGTGTCGAAATTCGACAGCGGCAATAGTGTGGTCTATCGAGGTCGCTGTCTATGGTTCCTCGATACGGCTGCTCGCGTTGTCGGGATTCTATGACTGCAGTGTGAGTGGGATCGATGGGGTCAGAAAAGACATACTGAACGTCACGAATGATCTCAAAGACTCCAAACGTCTAGCACCAGAAAGGACAGAGATGTTTTTCACTCGGCCAAGAAGGACCGTACAGGCACGTCACATACATTGTTTGCAGCAAGACCGACTATGTCAAGACGTCTGGACCACCACGGACACCTTTTATAGAAAAACATCCCATAATTCAATCTGAAATTATTGCTGTCACGTACGATGAAAATTCAGCTGCACCCTGTCTCTACCATGGTTTGAGTGCGGTTATCAGTGTGTTAGTGCACTGAGATCATGCCTCATGTTGGTGTCCAGACATTTAAATCTTGATTGGACTTTTATTCACTGCAGAAAACCCCATCAATAAACAAACCTGTTAAGTCAAAAAAGTCCATCTTATTGTTCGAATCCCATTTCAGAAAGAATTATCGCGGCGAGTCTTGGACACGGGAAGCAATGGTTCAAATGGCTCTGAGCACTGTGGAACTTAACTTCTGAGGTCATCAGTCCCCTAGAACTTAGAACTACTTAAACGTAACTAACCTAAGGATATCACACACATCCATGCCCGAGGCAGGATTCGAACCTGCGACCGTAGCGGTCGCGCGGTTCCAGACTGCGGCGCCTAGAACCGCTCGGCCGGCTCGGGAAGCTATGCACAAATTACTTCCTTTGGATAGTGTTGCCGAGGATTAGATTTTAACGTACTATCGACATTGTGGTTATTAGAGACAGAACCCGGATGGTTAAGGACTCGAACGTGGCCTTAGTCACCCGAGGTAATTCAGTGAAAGTACGATAGACCTAAATAAGGTCGTTAGTACAACGATTCAACCCTTCTCACACGATCTTACAGTCTCTATCGCTGCGTCCATTCACTGGTTACACGATATGGAAATATTAACTTTGAACAAAATTTTAACGTCAAAGTGTTTTCAAACGAATATATGAATTGTTAGAGCGGTGCGAGACTGAGTCAACTCGACATCTTTTTTCGCGTTAACTATTATATACAGCATTTATTTACGAGAATTGCCGTATTTCTGAAAAATGTGGATGGATCAACACAGGGGCACTTACGCGCTACAGCAAATTAATTAGTACAAATTTCGATGAGTTTAGAAACAAATTTGCCTCAGACTGCAAAAATAGTCTTCAGTTTCTCTTTATTGGATCATGATCGATTTTGGGGCTACGAGCCCCATACTGGTATAGAAGCGTCTCATCTGTTTGGGGTACGTGTTTCCTAGGATCACAGCTTGCTGTGTGTGTATTGTGTATTGAGCCGGGGACCTAGAAACGACAGAGAAGAATGTCAAGTCTCACACGCGAAACTGCTATGATTCCCAGTGGAATAAGTACATGACCATATATGTTGATGTGAACGAATTCGTCACATGAGGTGGGTTGAAAGAAATGAGATCTTTTTTTTGTTTTGTAAAGAATTTTTATTTATTCGTCAACATCTATGTCGTCCCAATCAAAAGACGTATTAGATATTAGTCACTTATGCCAATGCTTTTTCCAATTCCCGAAACACTTCTGGAGGTCGATATTTGTGATAGCCTTTATCTCTCTTAACGATTTGTTTTAAATCTACTCCAGACTTGTAAGACGGCTGTTCTTTAAGATTGTCTTTATTTTTTGCAACTTAAAAAAGTCACTTCGGACATGTCTGGTAAATACTGAGGTCGGAGCATCATTACGGTATCGTTTTTGAAAGGTGCATTAG
Source organism: Schistocerca cancellata (assembly GCF_023864275.1). Taxonomy (NCBI): domain Eukaryota; kingdom Metazoa; phylum Arthropoda; class Insecta; order Orthoptera; family Acrididae; genus Schistocerca; species Schistocerca cancellata. The sequence continues at coordinate 103,552,697 of NC_064629.1, read as the reverse complement.
CCTGATGCAAATCCACGAATTCTTTCTTCCGAAATTCGAGCGTTTTTTTTCGAATTCCTTCATGCAGACGGATTTGAACTTGTAAGCAGTACTCTTTACTGATCGTTCTTCGTTTTAGCAAGAATTCATGGTGCTCGATGTTGTTAAAATTGAAGTACACATTAAGCGTAATCTTTACATTTGAACATTCGACCGCACTTGTAGAGCTTTCTCAGGTCTTGATGATTCAGGGTGCTTCCACTAGGACGGTTGAATCTTAGTTTCGGCGTAATATCAATTCGCCGCTGTTTTTCTTCGAAATTCATCAGTTTTGGAACAAATTTTGCGGTCACACTTTTCACACCCAAAACATCCGAAAAATTTCACCATATTAGCCAGCTGATATAACAACATCAGCGACTTCTGTGATCGTGTTCGGAGAACGTTCATAATAATTTCTTTCACTGTTTCCACGATTTCATCGGCTGATGATTTTCTGGGACGTCCATGGCTTTCGCCGTCTTCAACATCTTCATGAACCTCTTCAGAACGCTTATATCACTCATAAGCACTTGTTAATTAGTGGCTTTGGTGCATCTTGTATGAGTGAAACATGTCTAAACTTGGCTGCGTTTAATTATGTTCTTATAACTAAAGTTAATACAATTTTTTTATTCATTTTTACAAAAGAGGTAATTACAATACAAAACGCATGTAACTTTTTTGACAAATAACAACAGACTAAATATCCTATATGGTTATCACTATATACATAGTTTTCAGACTTTTTACCAACACAACAATGAAAACATCATACGAATAGCGCTAATACAACACGCGGAATTATAAAATTCTTTGCACACATCTCTTGTGTCTTGATGTATCCTATACACGCTGTACCCCGAGAGACCGTCTAGGGAACAACTGCTCATATTCACATTTTGCGAACAGAGAGAATGAATCTGCCTTCTTCGTCCTAAGCGGGAACGGTGGAAAAAATGTTCGACTGTCTCTGAATATCTGCAATGCTTAGTCATCCCATGTAATCACTCCAAGAACCTTCACAGCATGTCACCGTATTGAGGAAATTTGCCAGTCAATTTCCTGACCGCACTCTCTGCGGTAATGTTACAGAGAATTGTGAAAATCTACAAAAGAACTAAGAAACTGCGGTTTTCCTTGTCTTTGTTCCATTACTGAAACTCACCAGTGGTTCATTACGTTTTTACACAATTCCAGTAAGGTGTTACAGCCGTAAATGACAGACAACAAAAGAAATTGTACCAAAATGGGGATGGGGGGGGGGAGGGGCGAATTCTTATAATAAAAAAAATCCTGCTCCTCATCCAGGGTGTGAAGGTCGAAGAGATGTCTAGCGACCGCGTCATGTAGATGCGGTACGGACGGGCATGTGATCATCATACCGATCTCCCGGCCGTTTTGCAGATTTTACAGACCGTGGAGCCGTTACTGCAGGGTCAGGCAGCTCGTCGGTTGATATCACGAGGCTAAAAGCAGCCCGTGCCAGTCCTCCCAGAAAGGAAAAATCGGTAACAGTAACGGGAACCGATCCTAGGTCCTCCGCATGGCAGCCGTCTGCACTGACCGCTCAGTTACGAAGGCGGATGCAAATTCGTACTCTTACGCAAATACTGTCACATATTATTTCTATCTTCGCCCACAAACCTCAGACTGTTGGATTATAGAGTTGGACGGAGCCGCGCGACTGCTACGGTCGCAGGTTCGAATCCTGCCTCGGGCATGGATGTGTGTGATGTCCTTAGGTTAGTTAGGTTTAAGTAGTTCTAAGTTCTAGGTGACTGATGACCATATATGTTAACTCCCATAGTGCTCAGAGCCATTTGAACCATTTTTGATTATAGAGCCTTATCATCTCTTCTCCTTATCTACATCTACACTCTCCAAGTAATCTTATAATACGCGGCAAAGGGTACTTTTGGTTTACCCCTTCCATTCTTGATTCGCGAATGGCGCGTGGCAAGAATGATTGTTCGTAAACCCCCGTATTAGCTCTAATTTTTCGGATTTTCTCGTTGCGGTCATTCCGCGAGAAATACGTGGGAACGTACTCTGTCGGCATCCCAATAGTGCACCTTTTTGTGATGCATAACGCCGCTCTTGTAGCGTCTGCCGCCGGAGTTTGTTGAGCGTCTCCGTAAGGTTCTCCCGCTAACTAAACGACTCCGCGACGAAGCGTATCTCATCTATTAATCAAATCTTCTCAGAGAAATACTCAAGAACCTGTCTGTAAGTCATGTCCTTCGTGGATGAAATACATTTCCTTAGGATCCTCCCAATGAACCTCAGCCTAGTGTCTGCATTTCCTACAACTTGTTTTATGCTGTCATTTAACCTTTGGTCACGGATCGTTACTGGTAGGTATTTTACGATGGTTGCTGTCTGCAGTGATACATTGATCAGCCAGAACATTATGACCACCTACTTAATGGCCAATGTTTTTGAACCTTTGACACGGATACCAGCGGCGACGCCTCGTGGCATGCAAGAAATGAAACCTTGGTAGATCGCTGGAGGGAGTTGGCACCACATCTGCATACACAAGTTACCTAATTCCGTAAAATGCGGGGAGGGTGGCAATGAGCTCTAACGCCACGTTCAATCACACCCCAATTGCGTTCGATTGGATTCAGATCTGGCGAGTTAGGGGGGGGGGAAGGGGGGAAGAACATCAATTGGTACTACCCACTGTGTTCCTCGAAGCGCTCCATCACTCTTCTGGTCTAGTGAGATGGCGCATTGTCTTGTTGAAAAATGCTGCTGCCGTCGGGAAACATGATCGTCATCAAGGGGTGTACGTGGTCTGCAACCAGTGAAGGATAACCCTTGGCCGTCATTATGCCTTGCACGAGCTGAAGTGAACCCATCGATGCCCAACTGGATGTCCCCCCAAGCCACCACTAGCTAGTCTACGTCCCACAGTACAGCTGTTCTTCTGGAAGACGACGGATTCGCGCCCTCCCATCGGCATGATGAAGAAGGTATCAGGAGTCGTCAGACTATGCAACTCCTCGTCACTGCACCAACGTCCAGTGCCGATGGTCACGTGGCCATTTCAATCGCAGTTGCCGATGTCGTGGTATTAACATTGGCACACGCAAGGGTCGTCGGCTGCGGAGGCAGATCGTTAGAAGTGTTTGGTGCACTGTGTGTTCAGACACACTTGTACTCTGCCCAGCATTAAAGTCTGAGATAGTTCTGCCACAGTTCGCCGCCTGTCCTGTTTTACCAGTATGCCCAGCCTACGACGTCCGACATTTGTAATGAGGAGTGGCCGTCCAACCTCACGACGTCTGAACGTGGTTTCTCCTTGGTTTCGCCACTTGTTGAAGACTCTCACCACGGCACTCCTCGAACACCCGACAAGACGTGCAGTTTCGGAAATACTCGTGCCGAGCCTCTGGACCATCACAATCTGCTCCCGGTCAAACTCTGATAGATCGCGCGCCTTGCCAATCTACTCACGGACAACACACTCACTGATGCACCGTGCATGTGTCTGACTAGCAATCATTCCTCGCCAAGTGACGCTACTATCGCCTGTACTGGTTTATATCGATTGTAGGTCGGTGGTCATAATGTTCTTGCTGATCATTGTCACCAATAGTGTAACCCTACAGAACTGGATTTCTGCACCTATTACGCGCAATATACTACATTTATTTCAGGGTCAACTGCTCATCTGCTGTTCTTCCTGCATTTCGCTGTATTCCTCTGGTGTTAGGGAAGGTGGAATAAGTGGCCACTCTAGGGGAAATTGAATTTTTACCGAACTGTGGTAATTATAGAAGCTTTCCGCTTACGTACACGGTAATTCAGCTGCCCCTACCTGTGGGTTTTATGCAACTCGCAGCGCCTTCACATACCACGGGCAAGATTTTCATATTCTCTCACTCGCTGCGTGCAAACTATTACTCCGACAGAAAAAATGAGCGGGACGTTTATGTAGAAAATTTAATGTAGTTAAATTTTGTACTTGGATATGTTTTCGCTGGAACCCATAGTTTTGGAATTACTGAACAAAACGTACAAAAGTGACCTTCAGACGCGTTTTTCTTGAATAACTCGAAAACCGTGGCCTCCAGCGGAAACGTATCCCGGTACAAAATCTTAATTACATTAAATTTCCGACAAAAAGGTCCTGTTCATTTTACCTGTAGGACTAATGGTTTTTGCGTAGCTAACGAGAGAATATGAAAATCACGTGTGTGGTTTTTGAGGGCTTTGCACGTTCCATAAAACCCAGCAGTAGGGGCAGCTGAATCATCATGTATTTCGAATCTTCGTATTATAAGGCATCACACTGAATATCTATACGTAAAAAAATGTACTCGTATAATGAACAGGACCTACATGCATTTTTCTGTAGGCATACATAATGACCACTTTTCCCAATCTAACGGGATAAAGCGGCCAGTGAAGACATACACACTCCGAAAGTGGACAGCAACCCCCTTTCAACTGAATAAACGCCCCCAGAAAACAGTTTGCTGTTCTTGGACTGAATTGTCAACTGTTTTATCGACAACATTTTCTACGTTGATCTTGCGAGAAGCTTGTCCTCTAGCCGTTGAGGTAGGCCTCCTAAGACCAATATTAGGGTGCTGTCTTTGATTGCAGTCTCCAACTGTTTGTTAAAACGATGCGGTATTTGACTCCAGTCTGCCAACTTCAATGCTAATCTCCATATATCGCTTCACAGTAAATCCTTAAAATCACTTTCCCTTTTCAAAAACATAATAAAAAGATTTCTTGTTTTTTATCGAACACAGTCCAGAAGTTTCCCATAGATTTTTTACCCCCTACAGCATCTGTGTTTTTTCCTAGAACACTTCTTTTCAGCGTTTTACGTGGAGCACAAAATTGCTTTGCTTCTGTAGAAGAAAGCAGTTTCTCATTCTTTGCCGCCTCAATCGCACTTCGCTTTGCAGCATGGTCCCACGTTTTCAGCTCTGATTTATAGGTATATTTTCTGGGCCCAACATTACCAAACGGCTGCAGCAGACCGATTTCAATCGCATTTTTGTGTTAGACCAAATATAACAAAACAGAGATAGTTTTTAAATAACGTTAGTAAATTAACTAATTCAAAACCGTCACAATGTGACACAGTTACGGATGATAGCTTTGTATGTAAATAAAATTTAGAATTCGGTCTGTAGTAGTACATATGACGTATGGAAGTAGCTAACTGTTATTAGAGAAAACTGATTAAAAATGAACTATTGGGAAAAGTGGTCACCTTGCCCTCTTCTCGAAATCAGACGCTATGTTGGCGTTAACGGTTGACAGATGAAATGATCAAATCGAAAGAAACAAAAACGAACTGTATTTGTAAGCCAAAATATGTCGTTTAAACACTGAAGTTGTGAAAAAGTGTGCCGTTTAAACAATTATATTGTAAAAAATTCTAGCTGAACTACTTTCCTTTGTCAAACTCACTGATAACACTGACGATATATATTAGCATTAGTTTGACCACTTCCTGGTAGGCAGTAGGACTGTCGAGGGCAAAAAATACGCATGGACGCTTTACCCAGCCTTTCCCTACTACATTTCACAGACAACCATATCATCTGCGAACAGCCTCATGCATCTTCCGGCGTTATCCATTAGATCATTTATATATCTCCTAAACAATAACGGTCCTATCGTACTTCCTTGGCGTACTCCTAAAATACTTGTATATCTTGAGATTATGTTCCGTTAAGAGCGACGTGTTGATTTCTACCTGCAAGGAAGTCCTTAATACACCCACAAGTCTGGTCCGAAGGTAAGTTCTTATTTAGTTCACTGAACGACAGTGCGGGACTTTGTCAGATGCCTTTCTGAAGTCGAGGAACACAGCGACAACCTGTGCGACTTTGTCTTTGTAGTGTTTTTAAATACTTAATAGTGAATGAATACACTATTACCAGAATCAGGTGTGCATCTTAATTCTGCAACAGCTGCACGTCGAACACACAGTCGTGTATTCGGGAGGTCAGAAGTTCAGAACCCCGTCTGGTAATCCAGATTTGGGTTTCCCGTGATTTCCCTAGCTCTCTCAAGGCTAATGCCGAGGTTTCTTTAACCCTTTCACTTCCATTGAGACGTATGAGCTCCACGATAGGTTTTTAGAGAACCTGTGGAAATTTGCTGCATGTCACTGCTAGGTACTAGTGTGGCACTGGTAAAGTGAAGCATATTAATGGTCTGCGCAATTCTTATAATTAGATCTAGCGCCTGTAGGTTGTGATGCCTTCTTATTTCACCGTTAACTCTCCGCTCCGTACTGCCGCATCCAATTAGTTGGCGCCCGCGGATAGGCAACCCAATGAGCAGATTTGTAAAGCGGACTGCTGTCGCGCCTTCCCGGAAAATTCGCGTCAATGAACTGCACGCACGCATTCACGTTTGCCATTACACCAGCGGTGTTCATTCTGAGCCCCGCAATGTGAGTTAAAAACTTCGAGAGATGCTCTATCCACTTATGAGTCTCTGTTTTCAGAGCGTCTTATAGTTTTCATGCAGTTGTTTGAAGTCCCCTGAAGTAATTACGAATAACGCTGTATGTCCCAAGGCAACGGCCTTGCCACAGTGGATACACCGAAATTAAGCGCTGTCGGGCGTGGCCGGCACTTGGATGGGTGACCATCCAGCGCTGTTGCCATTTTTCGGGGTGCACTCAGCCTCGTGATGCCAATTGAGGAGCTACTCGACCGAATAGTAGCGGCTCCGGTCAAAGAAAACTATCATAACGACCGGGAGAGCGGTGTGTTACGGGTGAAATTCTCCTGACTGCCTATCTCTTTTATTTTCACGTAACTGTTCTCGCATGCGTTGTGGCGACTGTTGTGTTAGCGGATCCTTGTTAGATTCTATCCTGTATCGAATTTGAAACACTGAAAGAGATTTAGAGTGCCTTCCCTTGGATAGTCGACATTTTTATTGCGTCCTCACGGTGAACAACTAGTACTGCTGTTGCCAGTCGCATACCAAAAACTTGTTGGAGTATTTCACTTTCCAAACGCATTGTTATCTTTTACTAACAATTATAATTCAGTGAATTATTTGTAGCTTTTATGACATTTACCAGATACATTTTGAGTGAAGGCCAGGATTATCCAACAAAAGGACATCGACACAAAAAGGGACACAAAAATATTTTCATAGTTGCCCAATATCCTCTTGCTGACCACTGACCGCACTTCCGCACTTGGCTATCCCTCTACTCCCTGCCACCTCGTGATAAGGAGAAATACAAAAGATATTAAAACGAATTTGTATCTTTGTTTGCTATACATCAATAAAGATCGTCAAATTAATGGTTTTCTTCATTCATCCCAGTTTAAAGATGAAGCTGAGATAGCGCAGTGGATCCGCATTTTGGTGTCGTGGTATAGATCTCCCATAGTTTCCTTTAAATTTCTTTCTGAAGGTTAAACCCGGGATAGTCACCTTCAGAAGGCCAAAGCCGATTTCCTGCTCCATCATTGTCTAATCATGTACTGATGTGCAAGTAAGATGTTGGGTGTGTGACGTGTCGTGCGCAGACAGAAATGCAGAATACATTGCGGGCTCTCTATAGGACATGCTTCAGCCGTTGCCTATCCTGATAACTGGTAGCTCTTCATTTCGAGACCTAGTTTTTTCTTCAAACCCTTCGTAGAAAACTTTATATACCGGCACTCAGACAATTAGTAGTAGCTTGTTAACGTAATATTTGACAGCTTTGCTTAATGCCTCACCAACTATCATCACTATACCTAAATCAAAATGAAAATCAACGCTAAATGTTCTAAGCGCATCCCGAAGCAGCCGTGCCACGTAGTACAATACACTCCCCTTGGCACTGTACATTGCCCCACCATTTTCCTTCTTAAAATGCATACCACTATAGCTTGTGGTGTCTCTGTTGACCTCTTTTCCGATATTAACATTAGTAATGACGACAATTCATACTGGATATTGCTCAATATCTTATTGCTTAACATAACATTGTCTCTCGATTCAGACTCGCAAGCTTTACATAGCGAAAAACTCTCGGATTTGCTTACCTTTGACAACAGACCAGAGTAGCACGACCACCTTGAGTCAAAACAGTGTTATAAACTGCTGTTTAGGAATTTCCTACTAAACAGCCACTTGTGTGAAGAGCGCAAAATGTTCAATTTTTTTATAAGCAGTTGTTGATAAAAATATTTTTATGTCTGAATTCTAGTACCGCGAATTTCCTTGCCAATTAAAACTGTGCCAACGACCGGTATTCGAACTGAATACTTTTTCCTTTGGCTACATAACTCCACCATCTAAATCGTTGGACATAGGTTCACGCCCCTTATCAACGCTATCATCCGCCGGTATTCGCCAGTATCTGCCTGTCGTTCCGTCAAGCGTTTTCAGCCGAGTTATATTACACTAGGCCGCCCGTAAGGCGAAGATCGGGGTTTTAATCAGTCTGCAAGTCACTTTAATGTAGACTACAGTGCAGATTAAAGGAGTCGGTTCGGCAAAATAAACCTAGGCTCTGTCAAACCCATCTGTTTGTTGTGGGTTGCCAATCCAGAACCTCTCCTGGATGCAGGAGAGGTTATGTGGGATTTAGAAAACAGAAGAGAAGCTGTGGCAGATTGAAATTTTCAAGAAAAGGAAGATTAGGGTTTGACGTCCCGTCGACATCTAGGTCGTTAGAGAAGGAGCACAAGCTGCGTCTGTTGCAAGGATGGGGAAGGAAATCGTCCGTGCCCTTTCGAAGGATATTTAGTTGGAGCGATTTAGCGAAATCGCCGAAAATCTCAGTCTGGAGGTCCGGACGCGGATTTGAATCGTCGTACTTCCGAATGTGAGTCCAGTGCGCATCCAATGCGCCGCTTCACTCTGTCGAATTTTCAGTGAAGTCGTGTCGAGTTCTCCGATGGGCTGGACACCAGAAAGTGGTCAGCGAAAAGAAACACTCTTGGCTCCAGTTCTTATCTAACACACTGACTCAATTTCTAACAAAGTTTAAATGTAAAGGTAGTTAAATGAAATATTTATTTTGCAAATGAAAATCGCGTTTTTAGTTGGCATCTGTGTTTCCTCTCATCTGGTCACGTGCCGGAAGTCACACTACAGCTCTGTTTATGAAAATAAGCATGTTTTAATGTTCCCGACTTTTTTCATCCAACTTTTCATATTGTTTGCCCTTATTGTTGTGATACATTAGTAGCCTTAAAGTAAAAAAAAACGCGAAAGGCGTCTTGGAGAAATGAAATACAGTGCAGCAAGAGAAGGCGATTTTTAGCTACAAAACAAATATTTCTGTGCTTGCTGCGGAGGATGGCCACGCAAAAAGCACATTAGTTAGCTGAAAATTGCGGTTCGAACTGAAATGAAATATCTTGTGTATGTAGCTATTAACAACATCCCAAAAATCGTTTTAGTACATCTCATATGGAAACACTATTCAAATGTGAAAACAGTTCTATTACTCGGTATTTCATAACTCTCTACAAACACGAAGAGTCTACATTGGTGAGGACGCGCGGAGTGGCCGTGCGGTTTGAGGCGTCATGCCACGGACTGCGCGGCATCTCCCGCCGGAGGTTCGAAACGTCCCTCGGGAATGTGTGTGTGTGTGTGTGTGTGTGTGTGTGTGTGTGTGTGTGTGTGTGTGTGTGTGAGTGTGTGTGTGTGTGTGTGTGTGTGTGTGTGTGTGTGTGTGTGTGTGTTGCTCTTAGCATAAGTTAGTTTCAGTAGTGTGTAAGTCTAGGGACCGATGACATCAGCAGTTTGGTTCCTTAGGAATTCACACACACATGTATCTACATTGATGAGCCAAAACATTATGACCACCTGCTTAATAGCTTGTTTTTCCGTCCGTGGACTGAAATACACTGATCCTGCGTATCAGGGATCCGACAGTTTATTGGTAGGTTTGTGGAGGTATGTGGCATTAGATGTCTACGCCCAGATCATATAATTCACGTAAATGGTTGAAATGGCTCTGAGCACTACGGGACTTAACATCTGAGGTCGTCAGTCCCCTAGACTTAAAACTACTGAAACCTAACTAACCTAAGAACACCACACACATCCATGCCCGAAGCAGGATTCCAACCTGCGACCGTAGTAGCAGCCTGGTTCCGGACTGAAGCGCCTAGAACCGCTCGGCCACAACGGCCGGCTTCACGTAAATGACGGGCAGCTATTTGCGGTGGTAGCACCCGATAGCGATCCAGATGGATTCCATAGGATTTACATCTGGTGAATTTGGTGACCGATCGATCAACGTGAGTTCACTACAGTGCTCACCAAACCACAATAGCACGGTTCTGGCTCCGAAACACGGACAGTTACGTTGGTGGAAAGATGAAGGGTTGCAGGTGGCCCGCAGCTGTCAGCGTGTCTTCAGTTGCAACAACAGGTCACATGCAAGCGCAGGGGAATGTCTCTCTTAGCATAATACTGCTCCCGCCAGCTTGAGTTCCTGGCACGCTGCACGTTTCAAACCACCGCTCACCTCATCGGCGGGAATCGTAGAGACAACCGTCGACCTAGTGCAGCAAAAAGTGATTCACCAGAAGAACCTACACATATTCATTCATCGATGGTCGAATCCCGCTGGTCCCGTACCCACTGCAATCGTAATTGACAATGTCGTTGGATGAACATGTGAACATGTAGGGGTGGTCTGCTGCGGAGCTCCATGTTCAACAATGTACGATGAACGGTGTGCTCCGAAACACTTCTGCGTGCACTAGCATTCTGCTGTTTCAGCCGAGATGCCACAGATAACCAACTATCCTACTTTACAGAGCAGACAAGCCTCCGAACCCCACGTTCTGTGAAGAGTCGTGGATGTCCAACCATTTAGCCACCAGTGGTAGTTTTACTGTCCTTCTACCTCTTTCCGTAGATGCTTGCGACAATAGCCCGTGAACATTTGACCAGCTTCGCCGATTTCGAGATAATCATTCGCAGGCTCTACGCAATAATAATCTGCTCCTTGTCCAAGTCGCTTATATCAGTGGATTTTCCCATTTTCAATCCATACCTTCGCTGGGGCGATCTCCAGTCCGTGTCTGCTTCGCTTACATACTTTAGTTACCGCGTCAAGTGCCCACAACGCCACAAAGCATCATGCACCTTCGCTGTGGGCTGGGGTCATAATGTTTCGGCGTATCAGTGTATGTGTGTTAATTTAAACTGAACACACTGGAATACCTTGGAAACTTCACATCGGATCAAAAAATGTTATAATTCCAATTTGTTTGTCTGGGAATTGAACATCCAATGATACTACACCCGACCATCCACCCCACCCCGTGCGTGGTTTGGGGGAGGGGGGGAAACTTTGAAATCTTCCATTTTTTATTCCAAATTACGATTCTACGGTAGAATCTACATAGGTTTGTCTGAACCAGTTTATTCGTTTCGTCACAGATGGCGCTGTAATCGGAAGAAGAGGAATGGGTACAAAATTGTAATTTACGACACACTGCTCGATGGCCCTTGAATATTCATAGGCACGTGGGGCCCCACCTCCATGCTGCGAGGCTAGGATGGGCCTGTATTTCATTACTTCCAATTGGAAACCCATTCGCAACGCTGTATTCCGCCGACATATTGGACAGGGGACTACTCAACGCGCCACTGTGGCCATGGCTCTAGGCGCACACTACTCTGCTTTTCCAAATTACAGTAAGCGTTCAAACGTAGTACCGCCAACTTCAATACCCTTAACGATCCGCTTTTCAAATAATCGTACACAGGACAGAAGCATAACTGCGTGAATGTCAGCACAGGCGTTTCTGATGCGTCGACCATGTCTTCACGGTCTGTTGGCACTTGGTGGTACACCTTATCTTTCTAATATCCCCACAGACAAAAATCCGGCGACGTCAAATCCGGCCCCTGCCGGGGTGGCCGAGCGGTTCTAGGTGCTACAGTCTGGAACCGCGCGACCGCTACGGTCGCAGGTTCTAATCCTGCCTCGGGCATGGATGTGTGTGATGTCCTTAGGTTGGTTAGGTTTAAGTAGTTCTAAGTTCTTGGGGACTGATGACCTCAGAAGTTAAGTCCCATGGTGCTCAGAGCCATTTGAACCACTTGAATCAAATCCGGCGACCTAGCGAACCAATTAATAGGGCCACCTCTGCCGATACACCGACCAATATAAACACGATCTAATACCTCCCGTGCTTCAGTTGCGTAATGCGCTGGGCAACCGTCATGCTGAAACCACATATATTGTCGAACGTCTAGGGCAACATCCTGCAGTAGAGTCAATAGTTCCTGTTCCAAAAACGTTTGATATTTACGTGCATTCAACATACCGTCGAGAAAATATGGACCAATGACTTCGTCCCCTGTAATGCCACACTACACGTTAACCAACCAAGGACGTTGATGGTTAACATGCCGTAGCTAGTGAGAATTGTCTACAGTCCGGTAATCCATACTATGCCGGTTACCGCTACCATAGTTTATGAATGTAGACTGATCGGAAAATAGTACCTTGGCAAAGAACGTGGGGGTCATTTGCATTTGTTGACGTGCCCGTTCGCAAAATACTACCCGGTTATGGAAATCGACGCCACAAAGTTCTTGATGCACTGACACGTGGTATGAATGATACTTATGACGATGTAGTATTGTGACAATACTACCTACAGACATATCGGAATCGTGGTGTAATTGACGGGCGCTTATCAGTACGTTGTGGTGCACTGCCGCTAGTGCACCTATTTCATCAGCTTCACCTGTAACACGTTTGCTTCGTTTCCTTTTGCCGGTCTGTACGCAACCATAAGACATAAAGGCGTTAACAACCTTGTAAAAGAATGAACGAGAACCCGCTTTCTCTGGAAAACTCTCAGCATACAAGGGAACAGCAGCCCCAACATTTCTCCTACAGCCGCGCGGGATTAGCAGAGAGGTCTTGGGCGCTGCAGTCATGGACTGTGCGGCTGGTCCCGGCGGAGGTTCGAGTTCTCCCTCGGGCATGGGTGTATGTGTTTGTCCTTAGGATAATTTAAGTAGTGTGTAAGCTTAGGGACTGATGACCTTAGCAGTTAAGTCCCATAAGATTTCACACACATTTGAACATTTCTCCTACATTCTCCGTAAATCAGGATCATTTCAATTTTTTCTTCTGTCGTTGCAACGTCCACTTGCACGTCTGTTCTCCAAGTGATAGGTAGGACTGCGAGCAATAAAAATGGGTCAAGTATTGTGATATTTAGAGCTGCTATCTGTTATACGTCTGCACGCTACACGAGATCCGGTCGCAGTGTCGTTCGCTAAACGGACACAGTGACGCGTCGGTTAGTTCCCTGTTCGATATATCGGAGGAATACAACGTTGTGAATAGGGTTTCCAATTAGACGTTGTGAAATACTGGCCTGTTCTACCCTCGCAGCGTGGAGGTGGGGTCCCACGTGCCATTGGATGTTCAAGGGCCGTTGAGTAGCATGTCGTAAATTACGATTGTGCACCCACTTCTATTCCTCCGATTACAGCGCCATCTTTGGCGAAACGAAGAAAATTCTTCAGACAAAACCTATTTTGTCGTTGAATCGTAATCTGAAATAAAAAACGGGGGTTCCCATTGAAGATTTCAAGGTTGCTCCACGCCACACACGCACGGGATGGGATGGGGGTTCGAGTGTGACAAACATGTTGGAATTGTAACTTTTTTTTTAATCCGGTATGTAGTTTTCGAGATATTTTAACGTTTTCAGTTAAACTGAACACCATGTGTATAAAGGCAATGTCCTGACTGACTTATTTATCATCACCCAGCCCAAATCGCTAAGGATAGAAACTTTAAATTTGGATAAGGTGTTGATCTTATACTGTAGGCGTCATTTAAGAAAAGATTTTGTGAAATTCCACCGTAAGGGGGTGAAATAGAGGATGAAATATTTTTTGAAAATATGTCGCTATTAAGGTATTTGGTCACTCGATGAGAAATAAAGAAGTACCTGTTATTGCATTCTTGGAAATTTAACTCGTATATGGTGAAATTGTGGGTGAAAGTTTTTTACTAAATCATTATAACAGAACTACTGAAGTGTTTTCAAAGCTACATCTATGGAAACTGAAGTTTGTCTCCTCAGTTACAAATTTAAAAAATTGGGTGTTTCAGAAATTTTGGAAATTCAACCAGTTAGTGAGAGAAAAAGGGGATGAAACGTTTTATGAAAATATTTTTCTACGACAATATTATTAAAGCTAAATCTATGAAAATTTGAATTTCGTTTCTTGAGTGGTAATAAAAAAATTGTTTCATTGTTTTTGGAAATACAAACCCTATGGGCGTGAAATAGGAGATGAAAGTTTTTCTGGAAATATTTCATTATACAAGCATTTTTTAAGCTAAATCAATGAAAATTTGTATTCGGCATCTGTCAGAAGTAAAAGAACCCGCATTTTTCTGTTTTTGGAAATTAAACCTTTCAGGGGGCGAAATAGGGGGTGAAATTTTGTGTGAAAATATTTTATTATGAAGCATTTTTAAAGCTAAATCTTTGAAAACTGGTATTTGGTTTCCCTGTTAGAAATGAAAACAATAAATGTTTCACTATTTCTGGAAATTCAACCCCAAAGGGGGTGAATTAGGGGATGAAAATTATTAAGAAAATATTTCGTTGCGTTATAAAAAATTGTAAAGCAAAATGTATGGAAATTGGTATGTCGCTTCTTGGTTAGATATAAAGAAATAGGTGATAGGGGATGGGAGTTTCTGTGGAACGTAAAAGGCATGCTTAACACAAACATTGAATTCCAACTACCAGATCGCTTTTTGCTCAGAAACATTTCCGAAACAGACAATGCTTCTATGGCATTAATTAGTCTTCAAAGTTTAAAAAATGTTTCAGTTTGTGAACAGCATAAAAATTCGATTGAAAAAAAAATCTGTGCAGTCTATACAGTCTCGGTGAGCAAAGCTGCGGGCACTAAGTTAGTGTAAAACAATTATCATTTCGCATTCACTTGCTGGTATTGGCTGTCATCTATGTGGGCTGCTGAAACGTTGCTTGTCGTCCGTCTGCGGAGCTTCTGCAAGAGCCATCCGGCGCCGGCGCCTGCAGCCAGAATTCCCACAGCCTTTGCGATTTGGGGAGCGCGAGACAAATCACGCTACGTATTGCTCCGCAGATTTATTGCAGGACCCGGATTAGTCTTCAGATAATGGTGAGCAGCCTCGCTGACAGGCTTAAAATGTCTCTACACCTGTGACACTCGTAAGTGCCCTGTATCGATCTAATTACTTTCAGAAAACCCTCAGATTCATCACCAGTTTGCAAAACGAGCACCATAAACCATCAAGAAACCGACACCAATTGGTACGTAGCAGCTCCAGCCAGTCCTCTCCTCTATAAATGAAATAAAGAGTATAAATTCAAAACGGAGGACACACAAAAAATTACACTTCAGGTTCCTACCAGAACAAACGGGAATAACTATCTCATTCGTTAAACAAGACGGCCAGCTAATAGCTCCACGCCCTGCTGTGCGGCCACTAAAACAAAGCACTCGCTTTGAAAATCGGCAAGAGGCCAGGCCTGTTCTCACGTCCACGCACGTGCTAACTCTGCCCAAGCTTTCGGCTCGGGACAGCAACGTTACTGATCACTCACAACCGACTTGCGAAATACACTCCACAACACTAACACCGCCCCCGGGGCACAATACTTGGCTTCTGCTCCTCACTAGAGCCGCCGACACTTCTCGGTTTCTCGAGCTCCAAACGACTCCATAAAATAATTCAACATTTAGCTCTTTCAGCCCAGTCAGCCTCAGCAACGGAATTAAGATATTTCAATCGGCCATATCCTGCTAACGCTAATTCCACTTGTTGTAAGGTCGTGCTTCCTGCCACGTCTTACTCTGACAGTTGCTGCGAAACTCCTGCCGTGCTCGGAAACTCGCTCACCCTCGTGTCAGCCCCGTTGGCACGCATCACAGCGTAGCGAAAGGCTGGAGAAAGGTCAAAATATTATATACTATACTTCTTAGATGTGAAATTCACACGTGCTCGATACCCTTTTTCGTGAATATGTTGTGTCCATTACATGTGCACGTGCTTGGAAGCAGATCACTCTAGAAATTGCACCGCCTACCGTGCTCATGCTCACTGAGGCAATGCACGTAGTAGACGCTACAGCTTTTCCAGCCAGCATTCGGTGATTCTACAGACGCAGCACGAAACGTATCGTCGAAATAAAGGCGTTCAAGTGGTACTTACAGTTTCTGAACGAGCCTCTTCTTCGACCTCCCCATCTCGGAACCGTTCGAGCGCGACAATTATCCGAGTTCCGGGCCGTAACAAGCAGTTTCCATTTCAAGGGGAGGAAGCGGTGAGATTGTTATTAGGGGTCTGCGAGAGCGCGTCTGGCACCGCAGACGGCCGCATCGACCGCGCCCAGCCGTGTCCCACGCCCACGCCCCGCGTTTCCCCCAAAACGAGATCCTGCTTTCACTCTTTCCCGCCTACAGTCACTCAGCACCCTGCCGTCTAAGCAGTCCGGCCGCTAATTGTAATTCCTCTTTGTACCGGGGTATTCACCATCCTGTATGCGGCCCTCACCTCACTTTTCGCCTGTCATTTCTATAATCCGGGAGGTATGTTCCACAAAGACTCTGACCCATTTATATTACATTTGTACTTCGCAAGGCATTTTACGGAATGTGGCGTAGGGTAAATCCGGTGCGGATATCGGATACCTTTTCGCTTTCTTCCCTCCCTCCAGCCACCCCCACCCCTTTCCTGTTCCATTCGCGAATAGTGAGCGGGGAGGATGATTGCCAGTAAATCTTTGTATCAGCTATAACTACTCTGATGTTCTCGTCAAAGTCATTTGAAGAGACATATTGGCAAGACGTAATATGTCGCTCGAATCTTCCTGGAAAGTACGGTCTCGGAATTTCAACAATAACTCTTATAGCATCTGCTACTGGAGTTTCTTGAGTATCTCCATTGCAAAATGGTTCAGCTGGCTCTGAGCACTATGGGACTTAACTTCTGAGGTCATCAGTCCCCTACAACTTAGAACTACTTAAACCTAACTAACGTAAGGACATCACACACATCCATGCCCGAGGCAGGATTCGAACCTGTGACCGTAGCGGTCGCGCGGTTCCAGACTGTAGTGCCTAGAACCGCTCGGCCACCTCGGCCGGCCTATCTCCGTTGCACTCTCGCGCCGTCTAAGCGATCCCGTTAAGAAACGCACCGCTCTTCGTTCCATTTCTTTCTGTCTTTTACTAATTCCTCTTGCTAAGCTTCCCACACTGATGAGCAGCGGTCTTACAACTGTTTTGTGACCCAATTCTTTCGTGAATGAATTACATTTTCTCAAGATTCTTCCAATGTCTCACAACCTGCCATGGATCTCTGCGCCTCATTAGGCGCAATACGTTACATTTATTTACTTTCAGTCTCAACTGAAAGTTTCTACACGACATGTCTATAAAATTGCCATTTTTGATTGATATCAAAGAGTTAATAAGTTAGTATTGTTTAGTATTGTCTCACTGTGATCAGCCACATAATGCTACAACAGGCTAATCGAGAGTTTTAGCGGAGTCACGGGAAATCACTTCTAGAAGTGTCCGGGCAATTCTCTAATTAATAAGAACTCTGTATTCCAGATTCCGGGAGGGGGTGGGGGGGGGGATCCACAATTGGGATCCTGTTATTAAGGAGGCTGTTGAAATAAGAATGAGCGAGAAGAACTTTAACCGTGATTGCGGATATTATCCGAGCGGTGCATGGAAACGAGCGCTCGATGCAGGGAAGCAGCACAGAGATTCCTTGCAGTGTTTACCTTCCCACGGAAGCGGTGGCGCCACCATCGCAGACATTGACGCCGTCTGTGACAGCAGGACGTAATCGCCGACCAATCAGAAGCCGTCCACGGGCCGTACGCGGCCACCACAGCAGCAATGAAGGCAGTCAGTTGCTCCAGACGATGACGATGGAGGCTATCGTCGAAAGCTCGAGATTTTATATCGAATTGACGCGGCACGAAAACCGAGAATGTCTTACATATCAGTGCCGTCGCAAAAGACTTCGTTCTGATAGTCAGTTTGGTACCCCACCGCTGTCAATGGCGTCTTCTAACACGTCTTCGTTGGTCATCGGGTCTCAGTTCGAAGCGGGGCTCATTACTGAAGACAGTTCTACTCCTGTCAATGAGATTGCAGGCTGAAGACGCGTCTGGAGATATCCCAGAGAGAGGTGGGTCATGGCAAGCCATCCTGGACTTACATTTCAACACGATAATGCCCGCCCAAACGTGGAGAGTGTTCCTACGGCTTGTCTTCGTGCCTGCCAAAGCCTAGCTTGGTCAGCAAGGTCGCCGGATCTCTTCCTAATTGAGAACGTTTGGAATACTATGGGCAGGGACCTTGAACCATCTCTGGATTTTGACGATTTAAAGTGTCAAGTCGACAGATTTCGGTATGATATCTCGCAGGATCACATCCAGTAACTCCGTCACTCAATACAATGGCGAATATCTGCTAGCATAAGGGCCAGGGGTGGCCAACACGTTATTGAATTGCTTAATTTGTGAAGCTCTTTCTCTCTCTCTCCGTATCTTTGTGTACTTTCACGAACAGCGTCCTAACATTTAAATTTATTTTCGATATTAAAATTTTTAGAAATACTTTTACTCTGCATTTTGTATCCTCTGTACGTCGGCCATTCCTCTAACAGCCTCGTCAAATTGGCATTTGAAGCAGAAGATGAAACAGTGAAAGACAGATGTTGCTTGATATTGAAGTCTGATCACAGAGTTAGTTAGTTCAAACAACCAGTAAGACAGGAAACTCTGCTGACATGTAGGATCACATAACGACTGTAAGTAGGCTGTTTATGTTTTCTTTATGTAAGTAGGCTGTTTATGCTTTCTTATTGGCAACGTTACGTAGCGCTCTGTATGAAAATCACTGGCTGTGCTGTGTGCAGTCTGTGGCTAGTTTGCATTGTTGTCTGCCATTGTAGTGTTGGGCAGCGGCAGCTGGATGTGAACAGCGCGTAGCGTTGGGCAGTTGGAGGTGAGCCGCCAGCAGTGGTGGATGTGGGGAGAGAGATGGCGGAGTTTGGAAATTTGTAAAAATGGATGTCATGAACATGTATATAATGGTTTTTCAACACTATTAAGGTAAATACATTGTTTGTTCTCTATTAACATCTTTCAATTGCTAACTATGCCTATCAGTAGTTAGTGCCTTCAGTAGTTTGAATCTTTTATTTAGCTGGCAGTAGTGGCGCTCGCTGTATTGCAGTAGCTTGAGTAACGAAGATTTTTGTGAGGTAAGTGATTTGTGAAAGGTACAGGTTAATGTTAGTCAGGGCCATTCCTTTGTAGGGATATCTGAAAGTCAGATTGCGTTGCGCTAAAGAAAATATTGTGTGTCAGTTTAAGCACAGTCGTATATAATTTTTCAAAGGGGAAGTTTCACGACGAGCAGGTGTAGCTGAACACTAGTAGATGATCTGTGCTTTGTATAGGTTCTTTACCAATAACCCTCAGACAGGTACACAAGAATACGAGTTCGGACGCACTCTTTACTGTCATGTTGAGGAGCTAGCATTAGAGCGCAGTATGATTGATGAAATGGAGTCCATGGCGAGGGAATCGGTGTTGCAGTATCTGTTTGCCGACGAACTACCGGAAGCGGAAAGCAAACAAAAGGTTGTATCGAAAAAACTGTCCATGTAAGGAAAGATAAGCACGTATAATTTATCCCAGACTATTGTAACGTTTACAGTAGGTGGCAATTGGGATCACAACACTTCGAGAAACGAGCCACAGCCTCAACAATTCGGACTTCACATCCTTTTTAAAGGACGCTACCAGCACCATTGTGTATTGCTAGGTACTTCTCTCTAATGACGACTGTTCCACCTGAGACACGGCAGTTAATAGCACAGTTAATCATATATAAATATTTTAGTATTTGACGTAAATGCCATAGCCACAAGTATGAAGAGGCATCTAAACATTTTGTACACGTGAACGCATATCACGAACTATTACTTAACAGGCCCGTATGTTCTTTCTCTTCCCTTCCCCTCTTCCGAAAAATGAAGTTGATTATATTATTTTTCAAAGAAACATACTTCGCGAGTTATTATAACAGTGGTCTCAGTTTTCCCCAAGACAGCTATTAATGCGCAGATATCGTTTTCTGAAATAAATAAGATTAAATTTTAACATCAAGTTGACATCGATGTCATTAAACACTAAGCAAAAGATAGCTTTCACAAGAAGAGGGTAGGATCTTTTTTAAAATAGCAGCATTTTACTTAAGTAGTTTACGGAAACGATGGAAGGCGCAACTCGGAATGACCAGACGGGGCTGTAAACCCCGCTTTCCCAGACTATAAAGTCTGTGAGACATCATCTTCAGCTTCTTATTTGCCTTCTTCATGTTATCCCCGGGTGCCGTATTTGTTACATGAATCACTTAGCGCCACTCAATACTGCGAAACAAGTCTATGAACCAAAGTTTCATAGCCTGCACCTGCTTGTGAATATATCCAGCCACGTTGATTCATGCGGTCTGTGCCATCTCACCTCTGAATGACATTTACATAAATGGTTTAATGCGCTGCTCTTTGTATCCTTCCGTATACTCAAATTTTTGTTGTTGAACAACACTACCCCGTAGACGTTTTTTTCTCACTGTAGTCCAGTAGGATAATTCCCATCATCAATAGTAGCATCTGCATTTTCAGTAGTCTGTCAAGTAATATAATGCCATAGGAGTGACTGTTCCTTCCACTGTCTGGTATATTTGAGCTTTCATGGAGACAGTTACAGCCTTCCTCTGAAGTAGCTTCCTGAGCCCAATTTTGTATTCATACTGATACATTTTTCCACGCTAGTAGAGCCAGGACGTTGGGATAATCATTGAGAAGTATAGGAAGTCGTCTTTCGCGACTTCCTTATATCACTTATCATTTTCCGTTACACAAGCGCCGGCCGGCGTGGCCGAGCGGTTCTAGGCTCTACAGTCTGGAACCGCGCGACCACTACGGACGCAGGTTCGACTCCTGCTTCGGGCATGGATGTGTGTGATGTCCTTAGGTTAGTTAGGTTTAAGTAGTTCTAAGTTCTTGGGGACTGATGACCTCAGAAGTTAAGTCCCATAGTGCTCAGAGCCATTTCAACCATTTTGTTACACAAGCCCTTTGCGCATTACCGAACTAGCCAAATCAAAGATGGAGACAAATTTGCTCGTATAGCGTAAAGTGTGGATATGGCTTTTGGGCTATATTCCATAACTGGTTAGAAAAGTGCATGCCTGTTTTCCCATCTACGTCTCAGAAATACAAAGCACGTTTCACAAACAAATTTTGTACACTACACAGTCACGTTAGGTGGGATATCTAGCCGCAGGGGCAAGTGCCAATTCGACGGTGAACAAAGACACAACAGGTGTTTAACCTGCACTAGCCAGCAAACCAGACGACCATTCTTCTGTTTACGCCATCTTAGGTTTATTTAATTGGCGCTATCTAACATACAAAACTCTCCTGAACTTTAGCATAAGAGGAAAATGCAGAGAGAAGAATACTTCTATTATTCCGTGACGGCTATGGGAGACCGCTTTATTTAACAATTACACATCACTTGAAGCTCTATTTACAGCCACAGATCTTTGCATTCTCTCCTCTGTCCATTCTCTGTTCGATTTATATTAGCCCTGGAAACTTTTAAAACTGTCGATCATTGACCTATCTATACTTAACGTGCTACAAAGTAATATAAAAATTGGTTTTGGCAGGCTTTTCTCATCCATCATAAACAGATGTCTGTAAATTTTAATTTTCTTTTCCTAGTTGACTCGCTTAATCTATCACTTTCCTTGTAAAGTTCTCCCATTTTTTGTGATCTATACCATCAGTCCGTAATTTTTGCACCCGTAGTCTCACGGAATATCTTTCTCTCTAATCTGTCGACTTCTCGTAGTCTCTAAATTATCATCGGTCACTATCACACAGACACTCTGTTTAAATAACACTGTTGTAGTGCCTTAATTTAGCTCACTTTGATACGTATTTGCTTTTGTATAAAGTGTGTATCCTGCAATTAGCACTGGCCATCTTTTTTCGCCGCTTGTTTCCGTCATCTCTTTCGCTAGATTTTAGTTGCAAGATTTCCCTGAGATACATAAAAGAGTACAAATACTGTAAATGACTGTCAGAATTTATGTAAAACCAGGAACACGCTATTTGTATAGAGAAGGAGTACTCCCTGCTTCGAACTGAGGAATGTTTAAGCTCCAACATATTTACACTTTCACTGTGAATAGAGTACAATGAGCAACGTAATGCCTCAAAGACGTCTTTTTGACTGTTTAGCAGAGTGCCCGGCCGCCTTGAAGCCGGTCGGCCACAGACCACATCGATGAATGTGCCATTTCAAGGTTTAGGCCACGGTTCTGAGACATAGCAAACTCTCCTCTTAGACCAAAACAAGGTCGACCAAGAAAAACCGTTCAGTACAGCGTGGCCTAAACTGCATGACGAGACGCGATAATATCCTCGGTAAATCACAGTTTGGATTTCACAAAAGTTGCTTAACTGTGAATTCCATTTACACATTCACTCACCAAACTTTATTACATCACAAACAATCACTTCTTGGTATTTTCTGCGACCTATCTAAGGCATTTGGCAGTGTGAATCACAATATTTTCCTAGATAAATAGAGGTTTCGTGCAATTGATGATATAGCCAACCAATGTATAATGTCATATCCACTCGAAAGAATGCAGAAAGCTGTACTTAGTAACTCATCCAGTGTAATCAGGCGAGAGTCTTCTGACTGGGGAGAAATCACGTATGGAATCCCCCAATGCCCAATCTTAGGTCCGCTATTGTTCTTCATACATGTAAATAATCCTCCATCTAACGTAAAACTACCAGAATTTGTTCTTTATGTGGATGACACTAGTATTTTAATTAATCATATCAAACATACACCAACAGAAAAAACGGTAAATTGTGTTCTTAAGAGCATCATTAACAGGTTTTCTGAAAACGGTCTCACTCTCAGTTTCAAAAAGATACAACATATTCAGTTTTTTTACATCCAGACGTACTACAGCAGTGATATGTGTAGCACACGGTGAGGAAATAATAGCTAGCATGGAACTATCAAATTTCTTAGGTGTCCATATGATGAAAATTTAAGCAGGAAAAAACACATTTCGGAACTCTTAAAACAACATAGTTCATACACATTTGCACTTAGCATCATTGCCAGTCTTGGGGGCAGACATATCAGTAGGCTGGCATATTTTGCATATTTTATTTCAATATAGTAAGGAATAATGTTCTGAGAAGATAGAAAGTTTTCATTGCTCAAAAACGTGCTGTAAGAATAACATACACTCCTGGAAATGGAAAAAAGAACACATTGACACCAGTGTGCCAGACCCACCATACTTGCTCCGGACACTGCGAGAGGGCCGTACAAGCAATGATCACACGCACGGCACAGCGGACACACTAGGAACCGCGGTGTTGGCCGTCGAATGGCGCTAGCTGCGCAGCATTTGTGCACCGCCGCCGTCAGTGTCAGCCAGTTTGCCGTGGCATACGGAGCTCCATCGCAGTCTTTAACACTGGTAGCATGCCACGACAGCGTGGACGTGAACCGTATGTGCAGTTGACGGACTTTGAGCGAGGGCGTATAGTGGGCATGCGGGAGGCCGGGTGGACGTACCGCCGAATTGCTCAACACGTGGGGCGTGAGGACTCC
Organism: Schistocerca cancellata; assembly: GCF_023864275.1. Lineage (NCBI taxonomy): Eukaryota > Metazoa > Arthropoda > Insecta > Orthoptera > Acrididae > Schistocerca > Schistocerca cancellata. The sequence goes on along the minus strand of NC_064629.1, from coordinate 103,528,926 downwards.
ACAGTACATCGATGTTGTCGCCAGTGGTCGGCGGAAGGTGCACGTGCACGTCGACCTGGGACCGGACCGCAGCGACGCACGGATGCACGCCAAGACCTACGCAGTGCCGTAGGGGACCGCACCGCCACTTCCCAGCAAATTAGGGACACTGTTGCTCCTGGGGTATCGGCGAGGACCATTCGCAACCGTCTCCATGAAGCTGGGCTACGGTCCCGCACACCGTTAGGCCGTCTTCCGCTCACGCCCCAACATCGTGCAGCCCGCCCCCAGTGGTGTCGCGACAGGCGTGAATGGAGGGACGAATGGAGACGTGTCGTCTTCAGCGATGAGAGTCGCTTCTGCCTTGGTGCCAATGATGGTCGTATGCGTGTTTGGCGCCGTGCAGGTGAGCGCCACAATCAGGACTGCATACGACCGAGGCACACAGGGCCAACACCCGGCATCATGGTGTGGGGAGCGATCTCCTACACTGGCCGTACACCACTGGTGATCGTCGAGGGGACACTGAATAGTGCACGGTACATCCAAACCGTCATCGAACCCATCGTTCTACCATTCCTAGACCGGCAAGGGAACTTGCTGTTCCAACAGGACAATGCACGTCCGCATGCATCCCGTGCCACCCAACGTGCTCTAGAAGGTGTAAGTCAACTACCCTGGCCAGCAAGATCTCCGGATCTGTCCCCCATTGAGCATGTTTGGGACTGGATGAAGCGTCGTCTCACGCGGTCTGCACGTCCAGCACGAACGCTGGTCCAACTGAGGCGCCAGGTGGAAATGGCATGGCAAGCCGTTCCACAGGACTACATCCAGCATCTCTACGATCGTCTCCATGGGAGAATAGCAGCCTGCATTGCTGCGAAAGGTGGATATACACTGTACTAGTGCCGACATTGTGCATGCTCTGTTGCCTGTGTCTATGTGCCTGTGGTTCTGTCAGTGTGATCATGTGATGTATCTGACCCCAGGAATGTGCCAATAAAGTTTCCCCTTCCTGGGACAATGAATTCACGGTGTTCTTATTTCAATTTCCAGGAGTGTATAATGCTCACCCACGATAGTATTAAAGACATCTGTTTAAGGAGTTAGGCATTTCGACCACTGCTTCACAGTATATTCATTCGGTCATGAAGGTTGCTGTATGTAATCCACTGCAATTGAAAAGGAACAATTGTGTGCATAATTATAATACCAGAAGAAAAAATAAAAAAAATGGTTCAAATGTCTCTGAGCACTATGGGACTTAACTTCTTAGGTCATCAGTCCCCTAGAACTTAGAACTACTTAAACCTAACCAACCTAAGGACATCACACACATCCATGCCCGAGACAGGATTCGAACCTGCGACCGTAGCGGTCACGCGGTTCAAGACTGAAGCGCCTAGAACCGCACGGCCACACCGGCCGGCAAGAAAAACTCACATTCATTACTCCACAATAAGGTTCTTTTCAACACAAAAAGATGTGCATAATGCTGCAACCAAAAGTTTTGATCATTTACCCCGTGATATAAAATGTCTGGAAGACAGCAAATTAAAATTTGTAAACGAACTGAAAGTCTTTATCCGGAAAACTCGTCCTATTCCGTAGAACAATTTTTATTATTGTAATGTGTAAATGTGGTTGTAGGAATTACTCATTCATATCTGTATATTATAAAATGGTCAGCATGTAGTCATATTTTCAAATAATTTGCTATTTGAATGCAAAAGACTCGTCCCACTTCTTTATGATTTATTGTACAAAAGATTTATGGAACATGAGACTAACTTACAACAATGCCTTTAATAGAAGTTCAATTTTTCCTTATTCTTGGATGCACAGCCACAAAAAATCAGTTAATAGGTTTCGTGCTTCCTCTGAGGCTGTCTGTCATTTATATAAAATATTTTACTCGTCACTCTTTGGGAATTTAGACCACATAGTTATTATAAAAAGTCTCGTCAATATGATCACATCTGTGTTAATAACAGGTCGTACATGCAATCATAAATAGGAAATGAAAATGTGGAGGCATATCCAGTTCAGTATCGACATAGATTACTATTTCTCGCATTGCGAAACGTAATAAGTGGTTACTCTACACACACACACACACACACACACACACACACACACACACACAAAATAGTTCAAATGGCTCTGAGCACTATAGGACTTAACTTCTGCGGTCATCAGTCCCCTAGAACTTAGAACTAATTAAACCTAACTAACCTAAGGACATCACACACATCCATGCCCGAGGCACACACACACACACACACACACACACACACACACACATACACACACACACGTTAGTAAATGCAATATACCGCACAATACGTTTTCCTGTATGCATGTGAGCTAATTGGCTCAACATTTAGTCCGATACAGGAACAGTAAAAACTTACTGTGCTGCAAATTATATTTAGCAATGTGTGTGAAGAGTATACCATGTTATTTAGTTTGGCAATACGATGTGTAGTTATCTGAGTCGACGATGCCATTGTACATTACTCTACATTTTCATTCATTATTTATGACTGCTTTTATGATCTGTTGTCATCGCATATATTATCATCAATACGTACATTGATGATTCATAACATTATGACGACCTGCTCAATAGCTTGTTCGTTCGTCTCTGGAACGAAACACATCACTGATTCTGCGTATCAGGGATCCGACATTTTGTTGGTACGTTTGTGAAGGTACGTGGCAGAGAACGTCTGTGCACAGCTCATGTAATTCGCATAAATAACGGACCGCTGATTTGCGTATGCGGTGATGGCACCCGATAGCGACGCAGATGGGTTCCATAGGAATTACATCTGGCGAATTTGGTTGCCGAGACATCAACGTGAGTTCACTATTAATGCTCCTTAAAACTCTGTAAAACGATTCTGGCTCCGAGACGCGGACAATTATACTGCTAAAAGATGACATCACCGTCAGGGACATCATCAAGAATGAAGAGATGCAGGTGGTTCGCAACTGTCAGCATGTTTCCAATTCCTACCACAGGTCCCATGCAAGGGCAAGAGAATGTCTCCCATAACATAGTACTGCTCCCAACAGCTTGCGTCCGTGGCACTCTGCACGTTTCGAGCTGCTGTTCATCTCGTTGACGGCGTTTGTGGAGACGACCATCAACTTAGTGTAGTAAAAATGCGATTCAACCGAAGAGCCGACAAGTTTCCATTGATCGACGGTCGAATCCCTATGGCCCCGTGACCACTGCAATCGTAATTGACGATGTCGTTTGGTCAACATGTGGAAGCGTAGGGTTGGTCAGCTGCGAAGCTCCACGTTCAACAATGTACGACGAATGGTGTGCTCCGGAACACTAGTACGTGCCACAGCATTGTTCTCTTTCGGCAGAGATACTACTGGTCACCACTTACCCTACTTTACAGAGCAGACAAGCTTCCAAACCCCATGTTCTGTGAAGAGTAGTGGACGACTAACCATTTAGCGCTTGGTGGTAGTTTCACTGTCATTCTACCTCTTTTCTTAGAAGCTCGCGACCGTGGCACGTGAACATTCGACCGTCTTCGCCGTTTTCGAGATACTCGTTCACAGACTCTACGTAGTATTAATCTGCCCTTTGTCAGACTGGCTTATCTCAATGGATTTCCCCATTTGCAGCCCACATCTTCGCTAGGTTGATCCCCCGTCCGTGTCTACTCCGCTTACATACTTTTGTTATCGCGTCACGTTCCCGCAGAGCCACCAGGTGGCATCCAGCGTTGAGGTGGGCAGTGGTCATAATTTTTTCTCTTATCATCATAAATGACACTCGATAATGACAATGTGGTCGATACTGGCCAACGCTGACGAATAAAACGTTTTTTTTTTTTAAATAACGGGGAGCCTAAGCGGAGCCATAACGTCTTGTAACTGACGCACGACAACTGTCAAAATGTCTAACAGTCTACATCTACATCTACATTTATACTCCGCAAGCCACCAACGGTGTGTGGCGGAGGGCACTTTACGTGCCACTATCATTACCTCCCTTTCCTGTTCCAGTCGCGTATGGTTCGTGGGAAGAACGACTGTGTGAAAGCCTCCGTGCGCGCTCTAATCTCTCTAATTTTACATTCGTGATCTCCTCGGGAGGTATAAGTAGGGGGAAGCAGTATATTCGATACCTCATCCAGAAACGCACTCTTTCGAAACCTGGCGAGCAAGCTACACCGCGACGCAAAGCGCCTCTCTTGCAGAGTCTGCCACTTGAGTTTGTTAAACATCTCCGTAACGCTATCACGGTTAGCAAATAACCCTGTGACGAAACGCGCCGCTCTTCTTTGGATCTTCTCTATCTCCTCCGTCAACCCGATCTGGTACGGATCTCACACTGATGAGCAATACTCAAGTATAGGTCGAACGAGTGTTTTGTAAGCCACCTACTTTGTTGATGGACTACATTTTCTAAGGACTCTCCCAATGAATGTCAACCTGGTACCCGCCTTACCAACAATTAATTTTATATGATCATTCCACTTCAAATCGTTCCGCACGCATACTCCCAGACATTTTACAGATGTAACTGCTACCAGTATTTGTTCCGCTATCATATAATCATACAATAAAGGATCCTTCTTTCTATATATTCGCAATACATTACATTTATCTATGTTAAGGGTCAGTTGCCACTCCCTGCACCAAGTGCCTATCCGCTGCAGATCTTCCTGCATTTCGCTACAATTTTCTAATGCTTCAACTTTTCTGTATATTACAGCATCATCCGCAACAAGCCGCATGGAACTTCCGACACTATCTACTAGGTCATTTATATATATTGTGAAAAGCAATGGTCCCATAACACTCCCCTGTGGCACGCCAGAGGTTACTTTAACGTCTGTAGACGTCTCTCCATTGATAACAACATGCTTTGTTCTGTTTGCTAAAAACTCTTCAATCCAGTCACACAGCTGGTCTGATATTCCGTAGGCTCTTACTTCGTTTATCAGGTGACAGTGCGGAACTGTATCGAACACCTTCCGGAAGTCAAGGAAAATAGCATCTACCTGGTTGCCTGTATCTAATATTTTCTGGGTCTCATGAACAAATAAAGCGAGTTGGGTCTCACACGATCGCTGTTTCCGGAATCCATGTTGATTCCTACATAGTAGATTCTGGGTTTCCAAAAACGACATGATACTCGAGCAAAAAACACGTTCTAAAATTCTACAACAGATCGACGTCAGAGATATAGGTCTATAGTTTTGCGCATCTGCTCGACGACCCTTTTTGAAGACTGGGACTGCCTGTGCTCTTTTCCAATCATTTGGAACCTTCCGTTCCTCTAGAGACTTGCGGTACACGGCTGTTAGAAGGGGGGCAAGTTCTTTCGCGTACTCTGTGTAGAATCGAATTGGTATCCCGTCAGGTCCAGTGGACTTTCCTCTGTTGAGTGATTCCAGTCGTCTCAGGTGTCGCAGTTTCCCGAAAGACGGTGTATCGAAAGCTGAAAGATGATGTTTTGTATTCCAGACATTTTCCGATGCGTGTGTCATCCCCATAGTAGCGTAGAGGCAGGTTTATTTCCTGTGTTATGAGGGACATAGGAGTGGGGCTTGAAATGTAGACACACGTTCTTTACACATGAATCCCACTTCAGCTGCCAGAATTACTTTCGTCACAAATTCGTTTCGAAAGAATGTGGCAGCCAGAACTATCACAAAAACTTCGTGGAAAGAGACAAATACGTTGGTGATGGGGTACTGGTGTAAGGAAGCATCACGTTCTAAGAGCGTACAGAGTTTCACTTGTTCTGTGGTGGTCTGAGGAAACTTATCGCTCGTAGGTAGACAGATGATACTGCAACCACATATGCGACTGCAGTTGTTTCACCCTTCCTCGTTTTGTGCAATAACGTCTGGCTGCAACGAGCAGCTTTACGAATGAATTTCTCGCAATTGTATGTATCTAAACTGTGCATCACAATTGGGATGATTTCGGGAAGCTAACTACCAGACTGTAGTTTCCACCGATGACTCTCCCAGAATAGAGCGTTTTTAGGATAGGAATCGACTTCTAGACGGCGTCTTAAGGATCTTAAAGGGTCCTATGACTTAATCATTCAGCAGTTCGACTCGATCTATTAAAGAATACCACGTATGAGTTAAACTGCTAAATATGGTTCGGATGCATAATTTGAAACACAATAATTCATTAATATGGGTCACGTATGGCAATAACAGCTACAATCTATGATTTTATGATGGACTAGGTAAGGAAACCGGCGTTGCGTAGGTATTTATTTATAACTGTGCTCAAGACTTCGTACACTACTGGCCATTAAAATTGCTACACCACGAAGATGACGTGCGACAGACGCGAAATTTAACCGACAGGACGAAGATGCTGTGATATGCGAATGATTAGCTTTTCGGGGCATTCACACAAGGTTGGCGCCGGTGGCGACACCTACAACGTGCTGACATGAGGAAAGTTTCCAAGCGATTTCTCATACACTAACAGCAGTTGACCGGCGTTGCCTTTCTGGATACAGAAAATGTTCGACTGCTCCCCTGGCCAGCACATTCTCCAGATCTCTCACCAATTGAAAACGTCTGGTCAATGGTGGCCGAGCAACTGGCTCGTCGCAATACGCCAGTCACTACTCTTGATGAACTGTGGTGTCGTGTTGAAGCTGCATGAGCAGCTGTACCTGTACACGCCATCCAAGCTCTGTTTGACTCTACGCCCAGGCGTATCAGGGCCGTTATTACGGCCAGAGGAGGTTGTTCTGGATACTGATTTCTCAGGATCTATGCACCCAAATTGAGTGAAAATGAAATCACATGTCAGTTCTAGTATAATATATTTGTCCAATGAATACCCGTTTATCATCTGCATTTCTTCTTGGTGTAGTAATTTTAATGGCCAGTAGTGTAGATGTGGAATTTATTTTTGTCTTATAAAGCTCCTTTGTATACAATGTTTGCAGTGGTATGATTAGGGACACGAGCGAAGAGATTGTTTGCTTCACTAACACGGGAGAGAGCCATGTATAGTTGAATGTGCGGAAAGCAACTGACACTAAGATCAAAGTCCGCAACATGCAGCGTCTGACCTCCTGCTTTGTTTATGGTCGTGGCTTAATATAAGCGAACCGGGAATTGTACCGGTTTAAAGCAAAATGGTAAATTGTTAGGAAAAAGTGGGATTCGTGGTATAAAAACTTGTTCGCCACCGCCATTTCCAGTATAAGTTCACGCTTCTGTAATGTTACGTAGGAGAGAAGTAACTTTAAGACTCTGTAAGTGAAGGGCTTTGAGGAGTGACATAATGCAGGACGTTCTAAATCACAGTTAAGCCGCGCCTCGCTTTCGGGAGAAGTTTCCAGAGAGTGAGTTAAAGCCAGATGATCTCTAGCCGCAACAAGTCTCGCCTCATCATCTTCATTGGTTTTTTGAGACAGCGTAAGCCGCAGTGTTTTAGTCGTTCTGGTGTATTCAGATAGACTCGACCGCTTTCTCTGCATTTTTATTCACAACAAAACGGAATCAAAATGTAATGAGTAGTCAACCAAATTGCAAAGCAAACATAATATATTAGCTTTTCCTAGCACAGAATATAAACGGAACCTATCGAAAGAAGCAAAGCAATTGTTATGTTTTTAATACACAAAGTGAAATCAGTAAATGAATAAACATCCAAACTACTAAGCTGAGCAGTAGATATTAGATAAAACTTTAAATTTTGACTTTTTTTCATGATCCAATTTTGATGATATAAAGCCTGTATTTTGTCCCAAACCACACTCAAGTTACCTGGAAAACCCCATGAGTATTCGTCTAGTAGTTTTGGATATTAGGGTGTTCAATAAGACAATCAGACAGCTTAATAACACACAAAAATAGTTTGTACGTTGGTAAGAATGTTCCAAATAGTGTGCTGGACACCAAATAAGTAACACCGTCGTACAGAAGTTCAAACACCACAATGGGGACCATGTACAGTTGCCCGTTTTTCATCGTGAGGGTATGAAACCCTTGGAAACTCATCGCAAATGTAGGTTCTTATCATCTTCTTCGGATACTTACAGTTATGCCTCCAGAAAATAGACTACTGGCCATTAAAATTGCTATACCACGAAGATGACGTGCTACAGACCCGAAATTTAATCCACAGGAAGAAGATGCTGTGATATGCAAATGATTAGCTTTTCAGAGCATTCACACAAGATTGGCGCCGGTGGCGACACCTACAACGTGCTGACATGAGGAAAGTTTCCAACCGATTTCTCATACACAAACAGCAGTTGACCGGCTTAGCCTAGTGAAACGTTGTTGTGATGCCTCGTGTAAGGAGGAGAAATGCGTACCATCACGTTTCCGACTTTGATAAAGGTCGGATTGTAGTCTATCGCGATTGCGGTTTATCGTATCGCGACATTGCTGCTCGCGTTGGTCGAGATCCAATGACTGATAGCAGAATATGGAATCGGTGGGTTCAGGAGGGTAATACGGAACGCTGTGCTGGATCCCAACGGCTTCCTATAACTAGCAGTCGACATGACAGGCATCTTATCCGCATGGCTGTAACGGATCGTCCAGCCACGTCTCGATCCCTGAGTCAATAGATGGGGACGTTTGCAAGACAACAACCATCTGCACAAACAGTTCGACGACGTTTGCAACAGCATGGACTGTCAGCTCGGAGACCATGGCTGCGGTTACTCTTGACGCTGCATCACAGACAGGAGCGCCTGCGATGGTGTACTCAACGACGAACCTGGGTGCACGAATGGAAAACATCATTTTTTCGGATGAATCCAGGTTCTGTTTACAGCATCATGATGGTCGCATCCGTGTTTGGCGACATCGCGATGAACGCACATTGGGAGCGTGTATTCGTCATCGCCAATACTGGCGTCTCACCCGGCTGCGGTGGTATGGGGTGCCATTGGTTACACGTCTCGGTCACCTCTTGTTAGCACTAACGGCACTTTGAACAGTGGACGTTACATTTCAGATGTGTTACGACCCGTGGCTCTACACTTCATTCAGCCGGCCGGTGTGGCCGAGCGGTTCTAGGCGCTTCGGTCTTGTACCGCGCGACCGCTACGGTCGCAGGTTCGAATCCTGCCTCAGGCATGGATGTGTGTGATGTCATTAGGTTAGTTAGGTTTAAGTAGTTCTAAGTTCTAGGGGACTGATGACCTCATATGTTAAGTCCCATAGTGCTCAGAGCAATTTTTCTACCCTTCATTCGATCCCTGCGAAACCCTACATTTCAGCAGGATAATGCACGACCGCATGTTGCAGGTCCTGTACGGGCCTTTCTGGATACAGAAAATGTTCGACTGCTGAACTGGCCAGCACATTCTCCAGATCTCTCACCGACTGAAAACGTCTGATCAATGGTGGCCGAGCAACTGGCTCGTCACAATACGCCAGTCACTACTCTTGGTAAACTGTGGTATCCTGTTGAAGTTGCATGGGCAGCTGTACCTGTACACGCCATCCAAGCTCTGTTTGACTCAATGCCCAGGCGCATTGAGGTCGTTATTACGGCCAGAGGTGGTTGTTCTGGGTACTGATTTCTCAGGATCTATGCACCCAAATAGCGTGAAAATGTAATCACATGTCAGTTCTAGTATAATATATTTGTCCAATGAATACCCGTTTATCATCTGCATTTCTTCTTGGTGTAGCAATTCTAATGGCCAGTAGTGTACTAAACCCGCAGTAGCCATCGTGATGAACAATCGTCAAGTGCATTAATCCACATGAAGGACTTTTGAGGCAGGTTGACGAAGTGACGTCTTCCTTGCGACAATCGTCACCGTGGATTGTGTCTGGATCCACTAACATCAGCCAGAAACATAAGGAGCGAGAAAAAAATTTAACATTGTTCCATGCCCAAAAGAAAAAGTTACGAACACATCTGTCAGTGTGGCAGGTTGTGCTGATACCCTTCCGAAAATGAGAAAATATCACCACCGCGGGCTACCACTTAGTGTACCATACTTAAAATACCTAAAAAAAGTCACCTGCGGCCTGCAGTTATAATGTTGAAACACGACAGTGCACCGCCTTATAGACCCAAGTACCAGTTGCTCAATCGCCAGCCTGCCTCGAGTGAGATTACCATGTTTCAACCACTCTAAGAAGCAATAAGTAGCAATAAATTATTTTCTGATGAACAGGTGCACCAACTTGTATGTGAGGAGTTGCACAATCTCCCAGACGATTTTTTCCATGGTAATTAATGAACTTTGTGTGCTGTGACGTATTGGCATTAAGCGTGAGGCATATCTTATGGGAAAAGGATACAACTTGTACAATGTACGAAATAACTCACCCTCATGCGAGCAGAAGTACATGATAATCATTTTTTTACATTTGCCGTTTCTTTGAAACGATTCCTGATCTTAATGGTTACAACTTTCATGCTAAAAGGTAATGGACAGATGCGCACTGACAAACTCTCTGGTAGTAATTAGCTCTAAAGAATAGTTGACTCTAAATTGGACGTGTTTCCCACTAGCTATTCTGAGCACAATGTTACGAGCTCCGGATATTGCGCTGGTACCGAGGCAGCCTGAAGAGTGTATAAACTCTGCGGCAGCCCGCGCTGAGGCGTGCCAGAATTACACGCCAAGTGGACGCCTCGTCTTTCTTCCTCACCGAGAGCCTTGCTTTCAGTTTTAAACGTGGCTTGTATAGGCGCAGAGCATCGTCGCCGAAATGACCGGAGCAGCGAACGTGGCTGTTTAAACAGAAGGCTGGGCAGCTTAATGTGTTGAATCCTGCCTTGAAGTCAGATATGTGGGGTCTAGGAAGCCTGCCTTCTCGGATCGCTAGACAACATTCAAACAAATCGTATTAATGAGTTTTATTACGAAATGAACAATGACAATGCTTAACTTTGACAATAACACAAAAGTGTTGCAAGCAAAGGACGACACGCAAATAAGAAATCTCTTCAGTATATACGATTCCTAATACAAGTGAAGTAATACAGTTGACTCTTCTATTCAGGTCGCTAGTGATGAAGCTTCTGTACAACTGGGGCCAGGGCCAGTCGTGACACGGCGCTTCTGTTCTCTTTGCATAGAGGCCGCTGCCGTGGCATTGTCGTCCTGGAAAGGGGTTGGTCAGCGTCCAATTGGCTGACATCTTCATCGCAGCCCTGTCCGCTCTCTCGCTCCCCACTGGTTCGCAGGCCCTTCACTTTACGCCGTAACATTATGCAAGGAAAGAGAATTTTTTTTGGAAGCTACTATCAGCAAGGTAGCACATTACGGAAAGCACACATTGATAATGCGGTTGCAAGCGAGACTGCATACAAGATCCTTATGCGACACTGTTTCAAGTACTTTTCGGTTGTTAGCGTTCTTTATGAAGTTGCAGTAAAGATGGAGATGGTAGGAATTAAAATGCATAATGCGAGATTTTTGATTGAATGCTTCAGTTAGTGTGAGGGTGTCACCGAGATGTTCAGAAATATTGTATAGAAAACTGTTGAACAAATGCAATGTTCGTTCCACCACGCACTGTTAGGCATTTTTGGAGGGCCACTAAGTGATACAGACAACGATTCTACTGCCTCTATCTTAAATCTCGCCAAATGATCATTAGAACAATGTAAAAGATATTAGGGCACGTTGGAGACAGTCATTTTTTCCCGCACACCATTCGTGAGTAAAAAATAATGGATGACCTACCCTCTGCAAATCATCGTGCAAAGACTTACTGAGTGTACAGCGTTCTTAGAAGTTATTAGCCGAATTACTAAGTATATCTCTCCACCAACACTGAACAGAAGTACATTATCTTACCATCGCCTCAAAGAGAAGTCTGAAGCTTATGCACCAACCGTAAAGCACTCATTGTGAGTCCCACGTGCAAGATGGCAATGTCTAAGCTGTGACTCATTGTTGCCAAGCCTTCTCATGGAACCCCGGTGATGTTCTGCAATAATGTGACTTCCCAACTCTTATAACTTCGTGAGAAGTACAAACATATCACTTTGGTCCTTCATGACATCTCACAGGATGAATTCGTAAGGGAAGATCTGTTGAGTAGAGTGATCATTTGAAGATGATATTTGCCGGCGATGCCCAACTTATCCGTGGACCCCACCCACGTCCATTTACTTCCACGCCAACTATCATATTCCATTGTCACGAGACCATCATTCTTGTCACTAAGCAATGTTATAAAATCTCCAGACTTATTCGTAGTGAGATACGTTTTTAGGAGACGATGAACGGGCCAATGACACTTCATCTAGTGGCAGCACAAAGCACGTTGCTTCGACCTGTCATGTTCGTCCTCAATGACAACATTTGTTTTTCAGGTCATTAAGCTAACTGAACAGTAAGTAATGACACCTCAGATGGATAAGCTGGAACATTATCCACTTTTTTCTTTCTTTTGTTCTAGTTTCACCTCACAGCTGTCTTTTCCATATAATTGGAATGTCGCTTCTTTCTTGCTAATGATACCTTTTGCCTACCAATCGTACTCAGTAATAACCACAGAATTCTCTTTGTTGAAATATTTGGTAGCATTTTGTGTGACGGATATAGTTTATCGGGGTCCACTTCTATACAAATTTCTTCACTGCTGATGTTTCTAAATGCAACGATTAATCCCATTTCCGCACTAACTTTTAGGAGCATTCTGGGAAACTTTCACATGTTAATGCTCTCTCGGCATGTTCATATATTTTTAATGGCAAATACATCCCTTGTCGGACAGAAGTCACAGGATAGACACGACTTCCCAGTTTCCGTGGAACTGCAGCAGCACAGGAAAAAAAGAAAATTCAAATTTCCACATCAATTCACAGACAGCCGCCAGGGTCGGAACCGAATAATATCCGAACATCTCCACCTCAAATATTGTTAATTGTTGCGCACAGCGATCGAAGTCTCTATGACTGAATTTATGTATACATTGCCCAATTACATTATTACTTCCAATTAATTATTAGTATTCAGAGTAAACCGTTGTTTTTTGCTCGTACAGCTACTAGATGGCCGAAAAGTGACTCAGTCCACTGCTGAAAGTACTCCACAGAGCTTCTACACAGAAGGGTGAGGCGGAAGAGTCGCATAGGGACACACATATCCTCCTTTAAGTATGTATCCGGGAAACCTGGAAAACAGGGATATGTTTAGGTGCCTTGATATTAGTCGTTCGGATTTTTACGGATACATATAGCGCAGTGGTAAGGCGTACTTCCCTGCTCAAGGATCTCGTCCTTTGCAGGGAAGAGTATTATCAACTGTAGGAGAACGCGTTCCGCGAGTATGCAGTCACAATCAAACCAGTCGAAAGTGCCTCCCAATCGAATTAAAGTCGTAACCAGACCGCTTAAGAGTGCCCACCCTTTGGATTAAAGGTCTCAATCAAATCGATCAAGAGTGCCTTCCATAGGCATTAATTGTTTGATGGGATGCCGTAAAAAATTTTGCAGATCCTAACGGTACCAGTTCCTCATTGCGTTCTTCCAACAATAACTATGCGTGTTTGTTCTACGATGTTTCAAGTCAAACACGAAGACACCCATCCGCAAAAACGTGACCCATCAGAGGTGGTCAGTAATCACCAACTGACAGCAGTCAAATTTTAACACTATCGCGCAGTATTACGTATTTTCCCTCGATTTGGCCGTCCTTAGGCCCGTGTTAAACTGTGAAAGGTCTCTGGTAAATCTTTTTCTAAAAGCTAGGACCACAGTCCGAAGTCAGTGCTGGTGGTGTGCGATCTTATCGCCGTGGTCGCTTCGCGCGTTGTTGCTGGCGCTAGCTGACAGGAGGAATTTGTAAGTACTGACTTCACAGTCACACGATGGATACAAAAGTACAGGAAGTTTTGCTTAAAGCTTTCCTTTCCGTGTGGACATGAATGTCCAAAAGTGTTCGAAATTAACGGTTGTTTTTAGGATAACAGAAAGATGAATTCGCCAGTTATATTTACGATTTTCTCGGTAATGATGTTTATCCAAAGATAATAGACGAAGAAACTTGCATTAGAATAACGACTTAGACAGATAGTTCCCTGAAACTTCACAATTCTAAACGTGAAGTTGTCAATGTTGCTATCAGCTATGCTGGGGTAGGTCTTCGATCAATTCGAGTACTTTATCTTCCATTGAAAATGAAATTCATAAATATTCGACAGGCTCTGCTGCCCTGCGGCAACGTTATAAAAATAACAGCCGAGAAATGGCACGAATACCAACACTTTAACGTTGAAAATGAAGTCAGGAATGTTGAAATCGATTTAAGGAAACACGTGCCTTCTCTTTTCACGATTCGAGGTTTCAAAGCCCTCGTGGTATACGACGGGCAAACACGGACGTGCGTCATTTGTGGCTCCACAGGAAATCTAAGACGCGGATGCTCGCGTGTCAAACCGCAACGTCAAGACCGACTCAATGAAGCGGGATGAATAACTTAGGCGCAAACGCTAGTAGATGCGCCGCCGCCAGGCGCACAGTTGCTGGTCCCAAGCACAACGGAGCCAGCCGCTCTCGGCGCACGGTAAACACAGCAGGTACGCGCGAGCTCGCTGCCCCTAGCCAAAATACACTACTGGTCCTTAAAATTGTTACACCAAGAATAAATGCAGATGATAAACGGGTATTCAATGGACAAATATATTATACTAGAACTGACATGTGATTACGTTTCCACGCAATTTAGGTGCATAGATCCTGAGAAACCAGTGCCCAGAACAACCACCTCTGGCCGTAATAACGGCCTTAATACGCCTGGGCATTGAGTCAAACAGAGCTTGGATGGCGTGTACACGTACAGTTGCCCATGCAGCTTCAACACGATACCACAGTTCATCAAGAGTTGTGACTGGCGTATTGTGACGAGCCAGTTGCTCGGCCACCATTGACCAGACGTTTTCAATTGGTGAGAGATCTGGAGAATGTGCTGGCCAGGGGAGCAGTCGAACATTTTCTGTATCCAGAAAGGCCCGTACTGGATCTACAACATGCGGTCGTGCATTATCCTGCTCAAATTTGGGTTTCGCAGGAATCGAATGTAGGGTATAGCCACGAGTCGTAACGTAACTGAAATGTAACGTCCACTGTTCAAAGTGCCGTCAATGCGAACAAGAGGTGTCCGAGACGTGTAACCAATGGCACCCCATACCATCACTCCGGGTGATTCGCCAGTATGGCGATGACGAATACACGCTTTAAAATGGTTCAAATGGCTCTGAACACTATGGGACTTAACATCTGAGGTCATCAGTCCCCTAGAACGTAGAACTACTTAAACCTGACTAAACTAAGGACATCACACACATCCATGCCCGAGGCAGGATTCGAATCTGCCACCGTAGCGGTCATGCGGTTCCAGACTGAAGCGCCTAGAACCTCACGGCCACACCGGCCGGCTATACGCTTCAAATGTGCGTTCACCGCGATGTCGCCAAACACGGATGCGACCATCATGACGCTGTGAACAGAACCTTGATTCATCCGAAAAAATGACGTTTTGCCATTCGTGCACCCAGGTTCGTCGTTGAGTACACCATCGCAGGCGCTACTGTCTGTGATGCAGTGTCAAGGGTAACCGCAGCCATGATCTCCGAGTTGATAGTCCCTGCTGCTGCAAACGTCGTCGAACTGTTCGTGCAGAAGGTTGCTGTCTTGCAAACGTCCCCATCTGTTGACTCAGGAATCGAGACGTGACTACACGATCCGTTACAGCCATGCGGATAAGACGCCTGTCACCTGGACTGCTAGTGATACGAGGCCGTTTGGATCCAGCACGGCGTTCCGTATTACTCTCCTGAACCCACCGATTCCATATTCTTTTAACAGTCATTGGACGTCGACCAACGCGAGCAGCAATGTCGCGATACGATATACCGTAATCGCGATTGGCTACAATTCCCTTCCTTACACGAGGCATCACAACAACGTTTCACCAGGCAACGTCGGTCAACTGCTCTTTGTTTATGAGAAATCGGTTGAAAACTTTCAAAAAATGGTTCAAATGGCTCTGAGCACTATGGGACTCAACATCTTAGGTCATAAGCCCCCTAGAACTTAGAACTACTTAAACCTAACTAACCCTAGGACATCACACACACCCATGCCCGAGGCAGGATTCGAACCTGCGACCGTAGCAGTCCCGCGGTTCCGGACTGCAGCGCCAGAACCGCTAGACCACCGCGGCCGGCTGAAAACTTTCCTCATGTCAGCAAGTTATAGGTGTCGGCACCGACGCGAACCTTGTGTGAATGCTCTGAAAAGCTGATCATTTGCATATCACAGCATCTTCTTGCTGTCTGTAGCACGTCATCTTCGTGGTGTAGCAATTTTAATGGCCAGTAGTGTACAAGTCGACGGGCGGACGAGGCCAACAAACAGCAGCTTCAGAATGAAGACTCAGAAGACGGACGTTGATCGTATTGTGAGCAATAGTACCTTTCAGACACTGAGTACTTATGTGACAACAGAGGCACCAGTCCCATCAAGTACAGTCGCCGGCTCCGAAGGGGTGTTGACAACTGACAAAAACCATAATAGCCAGTAGCCTGTGCAATCCAAAGAGACGCGGAAGGAGAGGCTCGATGAAACACAGCCGGCCGGAGTGGCCGTGCGGTTCGAGGCGCTACAGTCTGGAACCGAGCGACCGCTACGGTCGCAGGTTCGAATCCTGCCTCGGGCATGGATGTGTGTGATGTCCTTAGGTTAGTTAGGTTTAATTAGTTCTAAGTTCTAGGCGACTGATGACCTCAGAAGTTAAGTCGCATAGTGCTCAGAGCCATTTGAACCATTTGAACCATTTGATGAAACACAGGAATTAGCGAAGGAACTATGCCGCACAAAGAAAATACGTAAGAAAGACAGCACAGAGGGTTTCAACGTGAAAAATGTCGGTAAAAGATGACACCACACCGGTGACTATGATATTAATATGACCGGGGAAGATAAGAATGGGGGGCCTGAGTGATCCGTCAGTACAGGTCAAGAATAGGCGCCTCACTGCAAGCACGTAAGATAACTACTGTTAATATTAATAAAACTGAATCCGACGTCAAGCTGAAAGGTCTACGGGATTATTTATATGCAAGCTCATGTGTACGAAGCGATGCCTGAAGAGGTGGCCACAAATAAAATCGCTGACATCTCTGGTTACGATGATACCATGAATATCGGACAGGAGTACGGCACAGCAATAGTGCATAAACTGGGTGTGCCATACCAAGCACAATCTATACTCGAAACTGACAGAGGCATTGCGGCAAAAATTCACGACCTGCTCTTAGTAAATATACAATGAATCTGGTATAGGCATGCGTATTCAAATACAGAGACATGTAAACAGGCAGAATACGGCGTTGCGGTCGGCAACATCTACAGTATATAAGACAAGTGTCTGGCGCAACTTCAAAAAATCGTTCAAATGGCTCTAAGCACTATGGGACTTAACATCTGAGGTCATAAGTCCCCTAGACTTAGAACTACTTAAACCTAACGCACCTAACGACATCATACACATCCATGGCCGAGGCAGGATTCGAGCCTGCGACCGTAGCAACGGCGTGGTTCCGGACTGAAGCGCCTAGAACCGCTCGGCTACAGCGGCCGGCCAGGCGCAACTGTTAGATCGGTTACTGCAGCTACAATGGCAGGATAGCAAGATTTAAGTGAGTTTGAACGTGGTATCATAAATGGCGCTCGAGCGATGGGACACAGTATCTCCGAGGTCGTAATGACGGGGGGATTTTCCCGTACGACCATTTCACGAGTGTACCGTGAATATCAGGAATCCGGTAAAACATCAAATCTCCGACATCGCTGCAGCCGGAAAAAGATCCTGTAAGAACGGGACAAACGACGACTGAAGAGGGTCGTTCAACGTGACAGAAGTGCAACCCTTACGCAAATTGCTCCAGATTTAAATGCTGGGCCATAAACAAGTGTCAGACTGCGAACCATTCAACGAAACATCATCGATATGGGCTTTCGGAGCCGAAGGCCCACTGGTGAACCTTTGATTACTACATAACACAAAGCCTTACGCCTCGTCTGGGCACGTCAACATGGAAATTGGACTGTTGATGACTGGAAACATGTTGCCTGGTCGGACGAGTCTAATTTCAAATTGTATCTAGCGGATGGACGGGTACGGGTATGGAGACAACCACATGAATGCTTGGACTCTGCATGTCATCAGAGGACTTTTCAAGCTGGTGGAGGTTCTGTAATGGTGTGGGGCGTGTGCAAAATGGTTCAAATGGCTCTGAGCACTATGGGACTTAACTTCTGAGGCCATCAGTCCCCTAGAACTTAGAACTACTTAAACCTAACTAACCTAAGGACAACACACACATCCATGCCCGAGGCAGGATTCGAACCTGCGACCGTAGCGGTCACGCGGTTCCAGGCTATAGCGCCTAGAACCGCTCGGCCACCCTGGCCGGCGGGCGTGTGCATTTGGGGTGATATGGGACCCCT
Source organism: Schistocerca cancellata (assembly GCF_023864275.1). Classification (NCBI taxonomy): domain Eukaryota; kingdom Metazoa; phylum Arthropoda; class Insecta; order Orthoptera; family Acrididae; genus Schistocerca; species Schistocerca cancellata. The sequence continues at coordinate 103,510,482 of NC_064629.1, read as the reverse complement.
GATACGTCTAGATACGACTCTGCCAAGTGACACGTACGTAAGCATCCTGTCTGACCACTTGCATACATTTATGTCCATTGTGCATTGGGCAATTCCAACAGGACAATGCGACATCCCACATGTCCAGAATTGCTACGGAGTGGCTCCAGGAACACTCTGCTGAGATTAAACACTTTCGCTGGCCACCAAGCTCCCCAGGCATGAACATCATTCAGCATGTCTGGGATGCCTTGCAACGTGCTTTTCAGAAGAGAGCTCCAACCCGTCGTACTCTTACGGATTCACTGGTAAAACAGTGGGATATGCTGCCACACTAGATGTCACTTCGGTAAGAATCACAGGGTCAGTATGACGGAATTTATGGTGGGTTGGGAATAGAGCAATGAGCAGAAAGATCAATATTGGTACAGTCATATACAATATGAACTGTGACATATATACAGATAGTCCCAAACCTTTAGGGTCAAAATTGTTCCTATGGTAGACGATCTTAACATGAGAACTTTGGAAGAATGGAACTAGTAGTTGGAAATGAATGTTTATCTCCTTATTGTCATAAACAAGTTACGTCTTATAGCGACTTCCCAAGCTCATGGCTACTTTTCAAATTGACGCTCTCATTCTCGGTTACAATGGCGTATAAAAGTTTTCCCACTCTCTCATACGTCGCTGTAGTATGTAGTACAAGGAGACAGACAACTAGGACCCTACTGACCAGTTCTTCTTCAATTTATACTGGAGTTCCAAACACAAACGGCTTCACGTATCCCCAGAGGAAAAAATTGCTATCGTGCTGGTGATTGAAGAGGACCTCTCCCTCGTGTCCAAAAACAAAGATATCTGTTTTTCAGGTGTCCATGGTATTAATGACATTAACATCGAAGTGCACTGGTCAACCGTCGTGTTGGAACCATTCCCTTTTGCGGACAACAGGTGGTAGAGTGTCTAACATCCGTAGCAGCACAGTTCCAATGAACACCAAGGAAAAAAAGTACATTCAAACAAGATGGCTGTCATACGAGTATTAGTTCATCTTCTGCAACGCCAGCCAAGAAACTGATGGGGTGTCCTTGCTGCTAAACTGATACGAGCGTGGCGATTGTATTTTCATCACTCCAAACAGGACTGTCACGACAGCTGAAAACATCGTCACGATTAAAAGAGGCATTTTCTGTGGACAATGTTGGCTTTAGAAAGCACAGCACTGTTGTATTGTCCGCGCGACTGCTACGGTCGCAGGTTCGAATCCTGCCTCGGACATGGATGTGTGTGATGTCCTTAGGTTAGTTAGGTTTAAGTAGTTCTAAGTTCTAGGGGCTGATGACCTCAGATGTTAAGTCCCATAGTGCTCAGAGCCATTTTTGAACTGCTGTGTTGTGCAATAAACAATACGCTAGCCAAAATCAACTCTGGGTTCAAAACTATTTAGTCCCACTGAGTGCACACTTTGTTTATGATAGAGATGCAATTTTTGCTCGACCATTACTCTGAGCGCTGAATTATTCAAACTCTGCATTGTACGGTCAACATGACGGTTCCTTCTCGATGAGTCTTCCTCCACACGAATCACAGCTACCTCCTCAGATACAACTGCGCTACTACTGCGCTACTGTGATAAATTACTTCAAGTTAGAATGACGTCAATTGCAAAACTTTTCACTGGTCATTCGTTGAGCTATGCAATAAGTCCATACTGCTGCTCCATACATTAATTACATGTTTGCAAGTTCCCATTAGGAATAATGCAACATCTCCGACAACCGGCCGTGGATGGTAAAGAGTAGTAAATGCAGCCGAGTTAACGCCAAGAATGACTACGTAGAAGATGATGATGATGATGATGTTTGGTTTGTGGGGCGCTCAACTGCGTGGTTATCAGCGCCCGTACAATTACCCAATCTTTACTCAGTCCAATTTCGCCACTTTCCTGGATGATGATGAAATGATGAGGACAACACAAACACCCAGTCATCTCGAGGCAGGTGAAAATCCCTGACCCCGCCGGGAATCGAACCCGGGACCCCGTGCTCGGGAAGCGAGAACGCTACCGACGTAGAAGGCAGTTGTTTGTTATAAAATATAAGTAGTTCGCAAATACTTACGGTTCAAATCACTGTCTGGCCATCTAGATTTAGGTTTTTCACGGTTTCCCTGAATCGCTAAAGGCCAACGTCGGGATGGTATCTTTAGAAAGGATACGGACGATCGCCTTCCGCATCGTTCCCCGGAACGAGATGGTGCCCTGTCTCTAATGAAATCGTCATCAACAGGACTTTAAACTCTAAACTTTCGTCAAATGCATCGTTTACTGAAGAAGTCTTACCACGCGAAATATTCATTTCATTCATTGGTTACTTATCTCAAAACACTGCTATGGTTTATCGTCTGCAATACTTTGACTTAAAATTATTGAGACAGTGTGTACTCGTATACACACGCAACAATACCGGTTTGCCCTTGCTTTGACGTCTATTTTCGCGTAAAATTGTTTTCGCCATTTTAAGAGAAAGACAAGCACGACAAGTGTTCCCAAAATGAGATTTTCACTCTGCAGCGGAGTGTGCGCTGACAAGTGTTATATAGCAGTGCTCGGCCATATTGTCGCCTTGGCCAGGACCCGCTCCTTTCTTGCACAGGGCGCTGACTGCCCGGGCTTAAGCAGGAGGCCGCGCTGACGTCATAATGCTCTGCGCCGAGCACCGCCTTAGTAATGGCATTTTCACAGCATTCACAGGACCCAGGCGCGCCCCTTGTTTTGCCGTCTTACTTTAAAATTCCGTCTTCTACGGTTCTTTTCCCTAATGTGTCAGTTATACATCAGCCGTTTTCGAAGGTCGGTGACCCGGCAGTAGCACACTATTGCTCTATTCGATGATAAGAAGTTCGCGATTGTATTTTAATGAGTACGAATTAAGTAAGTATAAAATTATGCTGATACATAAAGATGTTCTAGATGAGACGGTGTTAGTAATGGACTTCCCGTGCTGGTGGACGAGTTGACTGGCCGAGTCAAATGGGTGGCTGCTGAAATTTTCAGCATAGGTTGATGGCAGAATAAAACAGCGACCAGGCTTATTGTTTAATGCTGGAAACTTTCGCAAGGCGGCTCTCAGCTCATTCGAGTTAGTTTAGGGCGTTTTAATATGTAATTAAATTTCTGGGATGCCCCAGAAAAGCTAGTAAGTAGAAATTCTGTCTGTATGCAAGTCTTGAACTGACAAAGAAAAATGTTATAAACAACACCTTTTTTACGTTATTTGTACGTTTATTCAGTTTATAAAGTATACGTTATATTCATCTTTGAGCCTTGGGAGCAAGATTGGTTTACCACTCTACTACCTTCAGACCGGTCTAGTGGAGGTGGTTTCAAGGATCTGTCCTTGGCCGGACTGTTAAGTTTCAAATGTGTATGTATATTGTGAGGATGAAATTGACGAGTGCTTTATTTCGAAATTTTGTTGTTTTGAATGATTATGCACTTAAAAGAAATACAGAAGCTGTAACGTGGTGTCATTGCGTACCCCATTCTTCTCGAGGAACACCAGTAGTGCCTCCGGATATTAATGTGCACATCCTATGGATGCATTCAGTGAGCAGTGTTACATGCTATCACTTCGTGAGACAATCCAGAGAGCTTCGTGGTTTATCCCACGACGTTGGTGAAAAGTCCGGTGAGTCTGGGGAAACTAAGGAATAATGAGTTCGGGATGTGCGAATTTCCACTTACGTTGTATTATTTTTCCACATGTGCAAATAAGGTGCTAACAAAACGGATCTTGAATTGTGTGGTTATGTTTTCTAGCTATTTTCCATCGAGTGAGATGGCGCTGGACTTGTATTCAGAACCATCAATCCTCGGTCAACCACCCTACTTTGAGCTTACCGTGGTTTCTCTAAAATTATTTCAGTCTAATGCAGAGATTGTTTCTTGACAAGGTCCGAGCTGATATTAAAGACTTTGGTGAAGTGGTAGGTTTGTAAGTGATGACGAATATCTTCTAGAAGTTCTGCGCAGTAATCGGAGATGTTCTGGAAGTTTGAATGTGTAAATCAGTCGTATCCAAACAATCCTTCAAGTGATCGTCTGGTTCTTAGGAGGCACCGCAGGGCTTTTACTGATATTTACAGGATAAAACCTAAAAGCAATTACAATTAAGTGAAGTGGGCTGACATAGAAAAGTAGATTTATCGGATTCTCGGGAAACGTCTTTCTAAACGTCTGTCGTGGTACTATAGAGGAATTTAATAAGTAGTAGTATACAAAAACGAAGCACGGCGAAGGAATTATGCCGACGGGACAGAAATCGATACATGTGATGTACGAGGTGCATTCAAGTTCTAAGGCCTCCGATTTTTTTCCTCCGGACTGGAAAGAGATAGAAACATGCGCATTGTTTTAAAATGAGGCCGCGTTCATTGTCAATACGTCCCAGAGATGGCAGCACCGTACGACAGATGGAATTTTACCGCCAGCGGCGAGAATGAGAACTGTTTTAAATACTTAAAATGGCGACGTTTTCCTTACTTGAACAGCGTGCAATCATTCGTTTTCTGAATTTGCGTGCTGTGAAACCAATTGAAATTCATCGACAGTTGAAGGAGCCATGTGGTGATGAAGTTATGGATGTGTCAAAAGTGCTTTCGTGGGTGCGACAGTTTAATGAAGGCAGAACGTCGTGTGACAACAAACCGAAACAACCTCGGGCTCGCACAAGCTGGTCTGACGACATGATCGAGAAAGTGGAGAGAATTGTTTTGGGGATCGCCGAATGAGTGTTGAACAGATCGCCTCCAGAGTTGGCATTTCTGTGGGTTCTGTGCACACAATCCTGCATGACGACCTGAAAATGCGAAAAGTGTCATCCAAGTGGGTGCCACGAATGCTGACGGATGACCACATGGCTGCCCGTGTGGCATGTTGCCAAGCAATGTTGACGCACAACGACAGCACGAATGGGACTTTCTTTTCGTCGGTTGTGACAATGGATGAGACGGGGATGCCATTTTTCAATCCAGTAACAAAGCGCCAGTCAGCTCAATGGAAGCACACAGATTCACCGCCACCAAAAAAATTTCTGGTAACCGCCAGTGCTGAAAAAATGATGGTGTCCATGTTCTGTGACAGCGAGGGCGTAATCCTTACCCATTGCGTTCCAAAGGGCACTACGGTAACAGGTGCATCCTACGAAAATGTTTTGAAGAACAAATTCCTTCCTGCACTGCAACAAAAACGTCCGGGAAGCGCTGCGCGTGTGCTGTTTCACCACGACAACGCACCCGCACATCGAGCTAACGTTACGCAACAGTTTCTTCGTGATAACAACTTCGAAGTTATTCCTCATGCTCCCTACTCACCTGACCTGGCTCCTAGTGACTTTTGGCTTTTTCCAACAATTAATGACACTCTCTGTGGCCGCACATTCACCAGCCATGCTGCTATTGCCTCAGCGATTTTCCAGTGGTCAAAACAGACTCCTAAAGAAGCCTTCGCCGCTGCCATGGAATCATGGCGTCAGCGTTGTGAAAAATGTGTACGTCTGCAGGGCGATTACGTCGAGAAGTAACACCAGTTTCATCGATTTCGGGTGAGTAGTTAATTAGAAAAAAAATCGGAGGCCTTAGAACTTGAATGCACCTCGTACATGCACAAACAAATGCTTACAATTTCAGAAAAATTGCATAATTTATTCAAGGGAAAGAGATTCACAAACTGACCAAGTCAATAACTCGTTTTTCCACCTCAGGCCCTTACGCAAGCTTTATTCGGCTAGGCGTTGATTGATAAGAGCTGTTGGATGTCTTCCTGACGGATATAGTGTCAGTTTCTTGGAAAGACGTCCTGGGCTTACATTTCCGCAAGAGAATGCCCGCCCGCAGACGGCTAGAGTTTCTACTGCTTGTGTTCGTGCTGGGCAAACCAAACCTATGTCAGCTCGGGATTTTGACGATCTAACGCGCCAATTCCAATAACTTCTTCCATAAGGGTTAGAGGTGGACTAACGCGTTATTGACTTGATCAGTTTGCGAAACTCTTTCTCTTGAGAAAAGCATTCATTTCTTGTGAAATTGTAATATTTTGTTTTTCTGTACATGTACATCACTTCTACCGATTTCCTTCCAATTGCGTGTGGCTGAAAGGACGGGTGCAAGTCTTTCAATTGCACGCCACTTCGGCGACTATTTAACAAGTTATAAGCTGTTTATGGGTTTGCAGTATTCGTTAGAAGTATAGGATAGTGGTTCCTAATGTTGCACGGGAGAGAAGCGTTCAGAGAAATCAGTGTTGAGAAAAATGGAGACCTTTAAATTATGAATGAGATTCTTCAGAGATACAAAGCAAAAAAAAAAATACACTGATATTATATTAGTGCTGGCTATCTCTTTACTTTTATACACTACAGTGTAACACTGAGATGCCTGTATCATGCTTATGAATTTCTGTAGCAGTCGGTACCCAGCAATGAAGGAGTGCTAGGCTCAACTGTTGTTGACCGGATGTATATAACTCTAATAGCTCGGTTGCTTTGTCTGCACCGGTGTCACTATTCTAAACACGTCATTTAGCCGGTTCATGTTACTAGTAAAGATCCACAGTTGACTAAATAAACATTTGCGCCGAATATTAGAGGTTTATAGTGCCTGCATAAATGTACGCTGAATGCATTTCATGTAAACATATTTTAACTAGCAGCTGCATTCCTCGGAGAAATTTATCGTCGCTTATTTTGACTGTAGGAATGCGCCTGAATGCCTTCGCTACTTAGTAATTCACACGCGACAGCGTCAAGTACGTGATTGATGGTAAGGTCACAGTTACACATTGATTGAGCAAATGCCACTTTATATGAACAGTGCGTCACCTCAGAGTAGTTGGTGTTACAGTTCACTCCCGTTTTACGCCAGTACTCCTCATACAAGAGCAGTGAAGTATGTGCTGAAGTGAAGTTGCCAGACACAGTTACCTTTAACTTCGTTGATTTGCTCAAGGTATATCTTGAGGATCTGTTCGTCTTTAACTAACATAATTAGTGTCGTACACTTACAGATTTTTCATACGGTTGTTGGACAGGTTTATGGAGTAGTTTTTTTTAGGAAAACTGTTTCCACTAGACGACAGTGATGCTGGTCAGTGGTCCCATCGACGTATCCCCAATTACCTCATCAGCGGAAAGTAAATAATTTTGTTTTATCAGCATTTACGAGAATAAAAACAAAGTAATTCACATTTAAAAATTTCAGATAACATAAAGGCTGATTATTAAGTACTGGTATGTACTAATCAAAGAATGGAAAGCTGAAATGTGGAAGAAATACGGAGAGGGGCTCTAATGAACTTGAAGACGGTATTATAGAAAGAGAAGAGGAAGTAGATGAAGCTGTGAGAGGACCCACTGAATGACTTGCCCGATCACCAGATTTGAATCCAATAGATTTAAAATCCATAGCGTATTCAGCTCCTTTACTTAATCTCGATTTTTCACGCTAACAGATCCAAAATATATTTGTCCAAATACGACCCATTCCAGAAATTTCCAACAGAGTAGCACAAAGCGTTGGACGCAGGCTCGGTGTAAACATGGAAGGAGGAGGAGGTAATTTCAAACGCTTTTTGTAAATGTACATCCTTAAATGTATCTATTGTGACAGTAGCAGAACGACTTTTTCTAACGTTTTGATGACGGGAACACATTCCCACATTTATGGACACCAATTTGTAATTTTTCATAACCTGTGTGATGATGATGATGATGATGATGGTACTAGCTGGCCGGTGTGGCCGAGCGGTTCTAGGCGCTACAGTGTGGAACCGCACGACCGCTACGGTCGCAGGTTCGAATCCTGCCTCGGGCATGGATGTATGTGATGTCCTTAGGTTGGTTAGGTTTAAGTAGTTCTAAGTTCTAGGGGACTGATGACCTCAGAAGTTAGGTCCCATAGTGCTCAGAGCCATTTGAACCATTTTTGATAATTGTACTGATAAATATGATTGTGACTTTAAGACGTTCAGCATCCACCATAATGTTGATCGCGACTATTATCTCTGGAACAAGTAACTAACTAAAGTAACCTCACGAAAAAGTGAAAGTAATGGTCATTATTCTTCTGGTACGTTTTAGGGTCAACTTTCATAAAAACATTTCGGGGGTGAGATCACTTTAGAGAAAAGCAAAGGTATTAGTGAAACCAGAGGCAAATACAAATCCTGAAAAAAGTGAAGTACCTAGAAGACATGGATGTAAGTGTAACGTTGTAGATAAAGACACTAGATCGGCGGGTTCGTAAAGGAGAGTTGGGATTCTCCGTGACGAGCAGAGTGGCCACCAAAGTCCATAAGTGTTGTTTGTGTTTCCTGTAGTCATCTGTCCTGGTAGGGTGTGTAAGGCACGTGAACAGCGTCAGGTATTGTGTGATTACTGTGAAGGACACGAAGATATCGCCTACTCGACTTAGAAAGCGAGTCTGGAATGGGCCTCATTGTGGGTGTCCGTGTGTCCAGTTGGTCGAATCCAAATTTCTGGGGCATTAGGATGTGAGAGTGGCCCATTTTGTAATGCATGGGAACGAGAGGGCAGACATAGTCGTCACAAGATTCTGGTCTATCATAACTGACTACGACACCTTCAGATCTGCGCCTACCATCCGAGAACAAGCAATGATCTTCCCGCAACATTGTGTCCCCTACCGCACCACTGGCCAGAGACATGCGGCTACGAGACTAGAGAATTACCGTCCCATGTGTAGTCTGCCGTTAACACCGTAACACAGACAGCTGCGTCTGGAGGGGTGCCGTGACCGGAAATCATGCCGATGAATGGCATCGCACTGTTTTCAGCTACGAATGGCGGGTCTGCTCTACCGCACATGACCATCATTGGCGCGTATGGCGGCGATCTGTTTTCGGAAGGCCCAGGGCTATTACTCCTGGTCTCATAATGTGGGGAGCCAGCGGTATTTCGCTATCGTTCCACGGGTCGGTCTAGAAATATGTTTGATTTCACTACACTCGAAACAGTATATCACCGTCAACCCGACATTGACCAAAGCAGAGCGTCGCCTGCAGATGGATCTCTTTGTACACCATCGTGAGTGGTTAGAGTAGGCCTAGAAAAGCAGAACCACTGCCTACAGAAGGGTCCAGTTGCAGACCGGAAACAATACCCAATACTGACCAAAGCAGAGCAATTGCAGTGGATGGATCTCTTTGTGTACCATCAGGAAAAGGATAGAACAGGCCTGGCAAACCAGTATCCCTACATGCAAAGGAAGGAGAGGAAGGGATAAGGGGAGCTGCTAGGGTGAGTAAGACTGGTTCCTAAGCTGTTTAGTATGTATCCACATGTTGAGGAGAAGACACATGCACTGTTCTTGTAGAAGGTGTCTTTCTGACAGTTGTGTAATGTTATTACAGTGTTTCATCTTCGTTTACAATCAAGTGAATGTTATTACAGTGTTTCATCTTCGTTTACAATCAAGTGTTGCTCGCTTATAAGAGGATTACGTCTCTCTCCTCCTAAGACACTCACAAGAAAAACAAGTCTATCCATACCAGAATGTTTGTTCAGTATTTGTTATCGTGTTATCGTTTGGTCCTGCCAGCATTTTGTTATTGGTGGCGCCTTCTTTTCAGCATAGTGTGTGGAACTTGCTAGCTGAATGTACACTCATATTCAGAAAAAAACGGAAACTTTTGACGACTAACCACCTACCGGTAAAATGTGACTGTGTCTCTCGTTGTCGCTATAAACAGAAGGTAGTGGATCAGTGCGACTTAAGCAGACGTGCAGGATGCCTCACAGATGTATGCGTGAGCCGTACTGTCAAATCAGGTAGTTTGAAAGGGGACTCATTATTCACATGACAGAATGTGATGTATCAATCCGGGAAATTGCTGCTTGTGTAGGACGAAGTGCTTCGCCAATGCAACGGGTGTGTGCAGAATTGTTCACGAAAGGCCCCAGAACACGACGAGATGGGTCAGGTCGCACCAACCAGTCCAGCCCTGGAGAAGATCGACACCTCATCCGAATGGCACTGCAGGACAGATCTGCATCCTCCTCGACCCTGGCGCAACAGTGGTTGGTTGGTTGGTTGGTTTGGGGACGGAGACCAGACAGCGAGGTCATCGGTCTCATCGGATTAGGGAAGGACGGGGAAGGAAGTCGGCCGTGCCCTTTGAAAGGAACCATCCCGGCATTTGCCTGGAGCGATTTAGGGAAATCACGGAAAACCTAAATCAGGATGGCCGGACGCAGGATTGAACCGTCGTCCTCCCGAATGCGAGTCCAGTGTCTAACCACTGCGCCACCTCGCTCGGTCGGCGCAACAGTGAAACAGTATAACACATACTACACTATCAGGGGTGACAATCCGTCGCGATTTACTACGGTATGGGTTATGTGTGCGTCATCCACTTCTCCACCTACCTTTGAGGAATGTGCAGAAACATGCTTGACGGCAGTGGTGTATGAAACGACGTCACTGGGGATAGGAATAGCATCAGATTGTGTTTTGGGACGAATCCAGCGTCTGTTTGTTTGAAAGTGATGGTTTCATTTTGGTTCGCCGCAGACAGGGAGAGCAGCATCACAGAGACTACATTCGCACAAGACATACAGTGCCAACTCAAGGTCTTGTGGCGTGGCCTGCTATTGGGTACAACCAGGGAATACTCTCGAGTATGTCCATAAATGTCCAAGTAGCTGAAAGTAACCATTTACTGTGAACGTTTGGTTCAGATTGACCAGAGGACCCAGTCCATTCCATGTAAACACAACCGACACCATAATGGAGTCACCACCAGCTTGCACAGCGCCTTATTGATAACTAGGGTCCATGGCTTCGCGGAGTCTGCACCACGCTCGGATCCTACCTTCAGATTTTACCAACTGAAATCGGGACTGATCTGATCAGGCTACGGATTTCCAGTCGTCTAGGGTCCAACCGATGAGGTCACGAGCTCAGGAGTGGCGCTGCAGGGGATGTCGTACTGCTAGTAAAGGCACTCACATCGGACGTCTGCTGCCGTAGCCCATTAACGGCAAATTTCGCCACACTGTCTTAACGGCCATAATCACGTCGGAAACCTTTTCACACTGCTGTCTATTAAAATTGCTACACCCGAAGATGACTTGCTACAGACGCGAAATTTAACCGACAGGAAGAAGATGCTGTGATATGCAAATGATTAGCGTTCCAGAGAATTCACACAAGGTTGGCGTCGGTGGCGACACATACAACGTGCTGACTAGAGGAAAGTTTCCAACCGATTTCTCATACACAAACAGCAGTTGACCAGCGTTGCATGGTGAAACGTTGTTGTGATGCCTCGTGTAAGGAGGAGAAATGCGTACCATCAAGTTTACGACTTTGATAAAGGTCGCATTGTAACCTATCTCGATTGCGGTTTATCGTATCGCGACATTGCTGCTCGCGTTGGTAGAGATCCAATGACTGTTAGCAGAATATAGAATCGTTGGGTTCAGGAGGGTAATACGAAACGCCGTGCTGGATCCCAACGGCCTCGTATCACTAGCAGTCGAGATGACAGGCATCTTATGCGCATGGCTGTAACGGATCGTGCAGGCACGTCTCGATCCCTGAGTCAACATATGGGGACGTTTGCAAGACAACAACCATGTGCACGAACAGTTCGACGACGTTTGCAGCAGCATGGACTATTAGCTCGGAGACCGTGGCTGCGGTTACCCTTGACGCTGCGTCACAGACAGGAGCGCCTGCGATGGTGTACTCAACGACGAACCTGGGTGCACGAATGGCAAAACGTCATATTTTCGGATGAATCCAGGTTCTGTTTACAGCATCATGATGGTCGCATCCGTGTTTGGCGACATCGCGGTGAACGCACATGGGAAGCGTGTATGCGTCATCGCCATACTGGCATATCACCCGGAGTGATGGTATGGGGTGCCATTGGTTACACGTCTCGGACACCTCTTGTTCGCACTGACGACACTTTGAACAGTGGACATCATATTTCAGATATGTTACGACCCGTGGCTCTACCCTTCATTCGATCCCTGCGAAACCCTACATTTAAGCAGGATAATGCACGACTGCATGTTGCAGGTCCTGTACGGGCCTTTCTAGATACAGAAAATGTTCGACTGCTGCCCTAGCCAGCACATTCTCCAGATCTCTCACGAATTGAAAACGTCTGGTCAATGGTGGCCGAGCAACTGGCTCGTCACAATACGCCAGTCACTACTCTTGATGAACTGTGGTATCGTGTTGAAGCTGCCCAGGTGTATCACGGCCGTTATTACGGCCAGAGGTGGTTGTTCTGGGTACTGATTTCTCAGTATCTATGCACCCAAATAGCGTGAAAATATAATCACATGTCATTTCTAGTATAATATATTTGTCCAATGAATACCAGTTTATCACCTGCATTTCTTCTTGGTGTAGCAATTTTAATGGCCAGTAGTGTATATACTATTTCTCAACGGTGCTTTTATTTCGGTACACTGTATCTCCCATTGGTGTGACCAGAGCAGTTTTCCAGTCTTTAGGTACGGATCTTTCTGTGAGCTAGTGGTTGTATACAGTTGCTAAATATGGAGCTATTTTATCAGCATACTCTGAGAGGAACCTGACTGGTATACAATCTGGACCGGAGGCCTTGCCTTTATGAAGTGTTTTCAGCTGCTTCGTTATTCTGAAGATATCTACGTCTATGTTTCTCATCTTGGCAGTTGTTCTTGATTGAAATTCAGGAATATTTACTTCGTCTTCTTTGATGAACGAGTTTCGGAAAACCATGAAATAGAATGATTTCTTAATGGCAATAGAAAATATCTTAATGTGTAACAACTCCCATGTAACGTACACTTTTAACGAATCGTAAATGGTCTAAGATATTTCAACAAGATATTAGACAAGTGATAGTTCGCAAGGGGACGAGTATCTTACTGTATTGTTAATAATGTAACTTTTTATCTACAGAGAGCCAGCCGGAGTGGCCGAGCGGTTCTAGGCGCTACAGCCTGGAATCGCGCGACCGCCACGGTCGCAGGTTCGAATCCTGCCTCGGGCATGGATGTGTGTGATGTCCTTAGGTTAGTTAGGTTTAAGTAGTTCTAAGTTCTAGGGGACTGGTGACCTCAGAAGTTAAGTCCCATAGTGCTCAGAGCCATTTGAACCATTTTATCTACAGAGATACTGAGGCATATGTTTTTAAATGTAACACTCTACCTTTATTTTAATAGCATTTGCGAGCTCTGGCTAATAGGACTAAAATGCCACAGCGCTACTGATTTCTGCAGCAAGCTTTTCGCAAAAATACCTGGTGCAAGTCTTTCGATTTGATGCCACTTTGGCGACTTGCGCGTCGATGGGGATGAAATGATGATGATTACTAAAACACAAGACCCAGTCGGAAACCGAACCAGCGCCCTTAGGATTGGCATTCTGTCGCGCTGACCACTCAGCTACCGGGGCCGGACAAGACCTGTGCAGCCACGACAGCATAGTTTCAGTCCCATTATACGGTGCTTATGTGCTACCTAACTGCCAAAGCAGCCTTGCCCCTCAGTCTCAGGCTATGCACACTTACCATCTATTTTTGTGAAAAGTTTCTCTACAAACATTGACAAGCACTAATTGCTGTACTGCTGTTTCAAGACATTTGTAAACACGGTAGAATAAATGCGCATTGTCACTTCCATATCTCTTAAGATTAAACAAATATCACTACAAAGTAAACAGCAAAATACTACTGTGTTGTATTACTGTTCTTTTTGGCACAGCTTGTTTCTTTTTGTGTAACTGTTTATGAAATACTGTTGCAAATCAGATTTAAGTGCCTGGCAGAGGGTTCATCGAACCACCTTCACAATTCTCTATTATTCCAATCTCGTATAGCGCGCGGAAAGAATGAACACCTATATTTTTCTGTAAGAGCTCTGATTTACCTTATTTTATCGTGGCTGTCGTTCCTCCCTATATAGGTCGGTGTCAACAAAATATTTTCGCATTCGGAGGAGAAAGTTGGTGATTGAAATTTCGTGAGAAAATTCAGTCGCAACGAAAAACGACTTTCTTTTAATGATGTCCAACCCAAATCCTCTATCATTTCCGTGACACCCTCTCCCATATTTCGCGATAATACCAAACGTGCTGCATTTCTTTGAACTTTTTCGATGTACTCCGTCAGTGCTATCTTGTAAGGATCCCACACCGCGCAGCAGTATTCTAAAAGAGGACGGACAAGCGTAGTGTAGGCAGTCTCCTTAGTAGGTCTGTTGCATTTTCTAAGTGTCCTGCCAATAAAACGCAGTCTTTGGTTAGCCTTCCCCACAACATTATCTATGTGTTCCTTCTTTCTTGGATAGATTTATCTGGGTAACACATTTTGTGATTTGCAAGATCACACGTTAATGTAAGCACGAGATAAGCTACTGCATAGGTGAAATGCTGGCACATTAATAACCGGTGTAACCGCCAGAATGTTGAATGCAAGCATGCAAACGTGCATGCTTTGTATAGTACAGGTACCGAGTGTCAGTTTGTGGGATGGAGTTTCATGCCTGTTGCACTTAGTCGGTCAATACAGAGACGGATAAAGCTGATTGTGGATGACGCGTAAGTTGTCGTCCGATGATTTCCCATATATGATCGATTGAAGAATGGTCTGGTGATCGAGCAGGCCAAGGCAACATGTTGACACTCTGTACAGCATGTTGTGTCACAACAGTGGTACGTGGACGAGCGTTATCCTGTTGGAAAACACCCCTTGGAATGCGGTTCATGAATGGCAGTACAACAGGTCGAATCGTCAAACAGGCGTACAGAGTTGCAGTCAGGGTGCGTGGGATAACCACGAGAGTGCTCCTGCTATCATAATCGCACCCCAGACCGTAACTCCAGGTATAGGTCCAGTGTGTCTAGCATGCAGACAGGTTGGTTGCAGGCACTCAACTGGCCTTCTCCTAAGCAACAGCCGGCCGGAGTGGCTGTGCGGTTCTGGGCGCTACAGTCTGGAGCCGAGCGACCGCTACGGTCGCAGGTTCGAGTCCTGCCTCGGGCATGGATGTGTGTCATGTCCTTAGGTTAGTTAGGTTTAATTAGTTCTAAGTTCTAGGCGACTGATGACCTCAGAAGTTAAGTCGCATAGTGCTCAGAGCCATTTGAACCATTTTGAAGCCTAACCAACACTCAGCCATCACCGCTACCGATGCAGAACCAGCTTTCATCAAAAAACATAACAGACATCCACCCTGCCCTCCAATGAGCTCTCGCTTGACACCACTAAAGTCACAAATGCCGGTGGTTTGGGGTCAGTTGATGGATGCTACAGGACGCCTGGCTTGGAGCTGTCCTTGAAGTAAGCGATTTGTTACAGTTCGCTGTGTTACTGCGGTGCCAACTGCTGCTCAGATTACTGCTGCAGATGCAGTATGATGCGCCAAAGCCATACGCCGAACACGATCACCTTCCCTCTTGGTAGTGACACGTGGCACAAATGGTTCAAATGGCTCTGAGGACTGTGGGACTTAACTTCTGAGGTCATCAGTCCCCTAGAACTTAGAACTACGTCTACATCTACATGATTACTCTGCAATTCACATTTAAGTGCTTGGCAGAGGGTTCATCGAACCACAATCATACTATCTCTCTACCATTCCACTCCCGAACAGCGCGCGGTAAAAACGAACACCTAAACCTTTCGGTTCGAGCTCTGCTTTCTCTTATTTTATTTTGGTGATCATTCCTACCTATGTAGGTTGGGCTCAACAAAATATTTTCGCATTCGGAAGAGAAAGTTGGTGACTGAAATTTTGTAAATAGATCGTGCCGCGACAAAAACGTCTTTGCTTTAATGACTTCCATCCCAACTCGCGTATCATATCTGCCACACTCTCTCCCCTATTACGTGATAATACAAAACGAGCTCCCCTTTTTTGCACCCTTTCGATGTCCTCCGTCAATCCCACCTGGTAAGGATCTCACACCGCGCAGCAATATTCTAACAGAGGACGAACGAGTGTAGTGTAAGCTGTCTCTTTAGTGGACTTGTTGCATCTTCTAAGTGTCCTGCCAATGAAACGCAACCGTTGGCTCGCCTTCCCCACAATATTATCTATGTGGTCTTTCCAACTGAAGTTGTTCGTAATTTTAACACCCAGGTACTTAGTTGAATTGACAGCCTTGAGAATTGTACTATTTATCGAGTAATCGAATGCCAACGGGTTTCTTTTGGAACTCATGTGGATCACCTCACACTTTTCGTTATTTAGCGTCAACTGCCACCTGCCACACCATACAGCAATCTTTTCTAAATCGCTTTGCAACTGGTACTGGTCTTCGGATGACCTTACTAGACGGTAAATTACAGCATCATCTGCAAACAACCTAAGAGAACTGCTCAGATTGTCACCCAGGTCATTTATATAGATCAGGAACAGCAGAGGTCCCAGGACGCTTCCCTGGGGAACACCTGATATCACTTCAGTTTGACTCGATGATTTGCCGTCTATTACTACGAACTGCGACCTTCCTGACAGGAAATCACGAATCCATGCGCACAACTGAGACGATACCCCATAGGCCCGCAGCTTGATTAGAAGTCGCTTGTGAGGAACGGTGTCAAAAGCTTTCCGGAAATCTAGAAATACGGAATCAACTTGAGATCCCCTGTCGATAGCGGCCATTACTTCGTGCGAATAAAGAGCTGGCTGCGCTGCACAAGAACGATTCTTTCTGAAACCTTGCTGATTGCGTATCAATAGATCGTTCCCTTCGAGGTGATTCATAATGTTTGAATACAGTATATGCTCCAAAACCCTACTGCAAACCGACATCAATGATATAGGTCTGTAGTTCGATGGATTACTCCTACTACCCTTCTTAAACACAGGTGCGACCTGCGCAATTTTTCAATCTGTAGGTACAGTTCTATCGGTGAGCGAGCGGTTGTATATGATTGCTAAGTAGGGAGCTATTGTATCAGCGTAATCTGACAGGAATCTAATCGGTATACAATCTGGACCTGAAGACTTGCCCGTATCAAGCGATTTGAGTTGCTTCGCAACCCCTAAGGTATCTACTTCTAAGAAACTCATGCTAGCAGCTGTTCGTGTTTCAAATTCTGGAATATTCCATTCGTCTTCCCTGGTGAAGGTAACCTAAGGACATCACACACATCCATGCCCGAGGCAGGATTCGAACCTGCGACTGTAGCTGTCGCGCGGTTCCAGACTGGAGCGCCTAGAACCGCTCGGCCACAACGGCCGGCGCCACGTGGGCGTCCGGAGCCTGTTTCTCTTGTCATCGGACATTCTCGTGACCACAGTCATGCACAGTGGCACATTCCTGCCAAGTTTTTCTGCAATATCGCAGAAGAAACATTCAAATCTTTGTAACTCTATTACAGGATCTCGTCCAAACTCAGTGAGGTGTTGATAATGGCATCTTTGTCGCCTTCAACGCATTCTCGTAGAACCACTCACCACTAACATCAACTCACAACGTCCAATCTCAAAGATAACTAACGCTCATGACCGTTACTACGTGTATTTAAAACAAACCTGGTTTTCATCCTTATAGTGGCGGTACTAGTGCCACATTTATGCGACTGGAGCGAAATTTGAACAGACATAACATATCGGATGTAGAAACACGACTACCAACTTCTGTTTATGTCTCACCACTCCTTCTTGGTGTTGTGATTTCTTTCTATCAGTGTGTTAGGTCTGTTCATGCTAGTAGATACACCCTGCGTTTCAAAAAAGAAACGACGCATTAAATGAATGATTGCTTGCGCCGCAGCGCACTCTTCCCGCGAAGAGTCAGTTCCTTACGGATCGACGCCCGCGAGAAGGTAGTAAACTGCCTAAGTGTTGCGTGCCGCTTATTCTGAGTGTTTCGCGTGTTATATGAATAGCATTCCTTCTAAATTCCAGCACCACCCTGATGACAGACCCGAACTGGCGTCGACGGAAAGAAGGCTCTCGAATTAAAATTGTAAGCAGGCTTCGGTGAGCGATCGAATAGCTAAATAACTCCCTGAGTTGCGTGATGTCGGCCAAGGCCACCAAACAGTCTTATTTTTTTCATCCGGCAGTCATACATGTAATTCAGTCTGTCAGAAGAACCGAGAGATTTTTTTTACCAACGGTGTAACTGTAGCACAGTGGCTGTCATGGGAACACGTTTACAACTGCTACGTAAACATCGTTCGCGCTTAACATTTGCTGTAGATCTCGCGAATCCATATCAAGTAAGATAATTTAAATTCGTCTCAATGCTAAATTTTAATCTGAGTAGTATGATGATGCCGTGATGGTGGAAAGGTACCGAGCTCATGTACGCGACGAAGTACTCTTACAAAGCACACATAATAATAATATAGAGCCGGCCGGAGTGGCCGAGCGGTTCTAGGCGCTTCAGTCTGAAACCGCGCGACTGCTACGGTCGCAAGTTCGAATCCTGCCTCGGGCATGGATGTGTGTGATGTCCTTAGGTTAGTTAGGTTTAAGTAGTTCTAAGTTCTAGCGGACTGATGATCTCCGCTGTAAGTCCCATAGTGCTCAGAGCCATTTGAACCGTATTAATATACAAACACGCGCACAAAGGACCATGCTCTTATGTGTTTGTTTTTTCAATAATTCACAGCCATCTCTGGTAATTTATGGCCAGAACAAATCTCTCCGCTGCATCTGTGAGTAGCTGGATGCTTTGCGGGAGTCATCGTCACCAGCATTGGCTCAAAGTACGAGCAATTCTTTCACTTTACTTGCCTTGTGGACACAAGCCGGGTAACAGCCCATTCTGCATAAAGCATTACCATTTTTCTCAAGGTGTATGCAATTCCTGTGGCCACATCGTCATTCAAGTTCAAAACTGTAAGGGAAGGTAAAAAAGAGGACGATTAGTGTCTATCGTCCCGTCGACAACGAGGCCATTAGAGACGTAGCACAAGCTCGAATTGCTTAAAGTACGAGAAATGAAATCGGCCGGATCCTTTCAAAGGAACCATCTCGCCTTTTGTCTTAAGCGAGTTAGGAAAATCACAGAAAAACCTTAATCTGCATGGCTGGACAGGAATTTGAAACATCGTCCTCCCCAATGCGAATCCAGTTTGCTATTTTATTATGTTATTTATTCCATGGACACATGAACTCATTGGTCCATCGTCTTGTTACCTGATATTGATCGCATTTTACCAATTGGTTTTAGATTTATAAAACAGATTATTTTTAAGTTACAGATATGATAGCCTTACAACACCATTAAAATAATGGAAAATGATTATTAAAAATTATGCCTCTAGTAGGAATATAACACTGGACCCTAAAACGGAAGCCCATTGTTTTAAGACATCGTTAGTCAATTTACGTGAATAAACTTCAGAATTTAGAAAAGTGATTAAATAATAGAAAAATTGTAAAAATTAAATACAGTGAGAGTGGGGCAATTTTTCAGTGCTTTTCAAAGTTTTGCGCACTTAAATATGTAATTAATGCTAAAGTTTCAGATGGGATTTCGGTAAAGACTCTCTGTTGGACAATCTCTTTTGATTCTGTCGCTCGACGTAATTCAGATATGAGGGACAGTAAAAAAATTTCTGCGTTGTGAACAGTAACAGAGAGCAAATAAAATACCTGATCTTCTAGCATCGTATTAACAAGATTTATGGAAAGCTGACAGACTGACTTTTAATTAGCTAGAGACTACGTCATGCTTAACACATGGGAAAGAAGAGGAACATCTCAGTCCTTTTATGCTGCTCGCCGCACTTTAGGTTCCTCACAAACTGCGAAACTTCGAGGCGTTTAGCGGTGCTTCAGAAGTTTTAATGGGAACATTACAAGATAGTTAATGACACGAGTTGGATTAAACCTTGATCTCCGAGCATCGATCCTATACTCGATATTTAGAAAGTAATCTGAACTTAGAGTGCGGCACAACTGCATACCAGAGATGCCCTCTTCTGCGTCAAGGATATCGCTGCCAAGGAGCTCCGACAAATAAAACCGTCTGTCGCACACCAGTCGATGTTACCTCTGGACAAAACTAGTTAAGTATTCATTACTATGAAGTGAGACGTGACCTATCACTGTATTTATAGACGATAAGGTATCCTATTCATTGATTAATAATGCAAATAGCTCTAACTAGACTTTCATTTATTTTCTCACTGATCGATTCGTATAATAAATCCTCCATCACAGGGTGGATTTATTTGAATTATGGTGACATAAGGAGTTTGCTACAGGTTGCCTAAAGTATATTACGTACACTATCTGACGGCAGAAGGTGAAAATAAAACTATATATGAACATATTTCCAGAACGTTTTAGTTATATGGTTTTTTACCAATCACGGGTCTCAAACTGATTTTAAGAATCATATTTATATTCTACCTTTTTATGAGCTGACATAAGTAGGAAGCAACTACTAGAACGTAAAAACTCATAATATAATGACACTGTGACGCTGCCAGCAGAGGTGAATCATACACTAAATACACCTGATGATGGTCATAGACCTACGACACTACAATCGAGCGAGAAATGAAAATGTCTGGATACAGTTATTTGTTTATTTCAACTAAAATGTAAGCGTCGTCTGACACTGTTGGCTGCGATTTCCCACAGGGTGGGTTCCGCCAACAGGAAGGGCGTTCTTCTTCCTGGCACGTTGTCTCCTTTTCTTGCGAATATGTGAGACTCGTGTCGTATGTGCATTTGTAGACTTTATGTGAATGTAATGGATGATGATGAGAGAAAGAGAGAGGTTGAAAGCCGGTGCGGGCACCCGGAGGGGGGAGGGGGGGTTCACCGAGCTAAACGTCCCCCGTACATGGACGGATCACCATGAAGAGTGTTACATGCCCTCAGTTCGTGAGGCACTGTGTGAAGGTATGGAATTTAATCCAGGACATAGGCGCAAAGACTGCTTGTTAGGAACCTTGCGCCATAACCTCTCCTTCGTTTGCTGACCAAATGCTGGCAGTAAAAACTTTATCCATCACCAGGACTGGGACCGGCCTACCTCCAAGTCGGCCGCCACCACACAGATTTATGTTAGCGCCCTCTCCTTTTTTGGGGGTCGTGGTGTGGTTGGGGGCCGGGGGCAAAGGAACCTCAAGAAACATGAATATGAATTACACGACATTTTTAATTTTTTCCAAGTGTTCGACAGATTTTTTTTTGTTCCACCACCAACATTTTTACCTTTCTCGTCACAATTTTTTTAACTATTAAGTAGAGTGGTCAGCTTCGAGCCAGAGGAGAGTGGATGGGTGTGGGTCGAAACCCGAGGCTGAGCACGATGCTTCCCCCTTCCCCTCCCTGAATCGCTCCTCTCTTTTTTGGGGAACCAACATTAGACAATACACCCTAACAAGGCGACCAAAAGTCTGTTAAAAAGATGTGGACGTAATGGGGAAAAAATACAAAAATAAACAAAAACAAAAAAGAAAGCAAACAACTGAAAGTAAGGTAAGATGTGTGACGTCGTAGAGAAATAGGGGAGAAGGTCTAGGGGGTACGGTAAGACTTTCAGGCATCCTCCTGCTTGGCATATGGGGCGTGGGGGCAAAGTGAGCGGGGTTTATCATGCGAGGCCTGACGACAGTATCCCCGGCACCACAACCAGGCAAAAGCGCACAAAAGTAGGGTGGAAGCCAAGGAGCCGGCAAGGTCTGGCACAGTGCATAAACGAAAGGGGCGCTTGTCTATGCACCTACCCCGCTGTGGGGTACGATATAGAAATTAGAAATGAAGCGCAGAAAGTCTCAGACGTCAGCAGAGAGGGGGGGGGGGGAGGATTGCTGACCCCTCGGCTATGGGGCCAGTTTCAACTGATATTCTTTAGAGTCACCGTTAGGCCTCACCTAAAATTTTCGAGTTCGAAGTTTCCACTTTCATGGTTCAAATGGCTCTGAGTACTATGGGACTTAACATCTGAGGTCATCGGTCCCCTAGATCTTAGAACTACGTAAATCTAACTAACCTTAGGACATCACACACATCCACGCCCGTGGCAGGATTCGAACCTGCGACCGTAACGGTCGCGCGGTTCCGGACTGAAGCGCCTAGAACCGCTCGGCTACACATACCACTGTTATGGATTCCGGTCTGTATCGTGGCCATCATTTCGTGATACCCGATGAACACCGAAATACAGTATATTACACGTTCGACAGCTCTGCTCTTTTTCCTGGCTACACTTATTGGTGTTCTGAAAATTTTCATCCATAGCATCAAGCGATGTGAAAACAGGAATGAAGTGTGCAATTCGCTCAATACAATTTATGAAGCCATTCTTTTTCACTAAACCGTAACTTAGTATATAAAAGGTATTGCAACGTTTTTTCTAAGAACTAATAGCTAAGGTAAGGATCTGCGGTTACTTCTTGTTAGACAGTGGAAGAGTATACGCTGTCAATGCGTCTATGACTGTATTACCAGGTAGTTTGTAGCATCAAAAACGCCTACTGTCATAGACGCATTGGCCGTGTTAGCTCTTTCATTGTCCTGCGCTTAGCATTGAACTACATCAGATAGTACTTTCTGAACATTGAGTCATAGTCTACAGATGCTGCTGCCGTGCTTCGTTTATATCAAAGTTATTTTCCTAATAAGATATTCAGAGCACCGAAAACTTCCTCAGACTCTGAATGTCAAACACACACTTTGATCAATGATGGCACAAGTTGTAGTGTTTGCTTTTCATGGACATCAGGGTGTAGGGAGCGACTGTAAAATTCTAGTGGCACTTTCTGGTATCGAAGACACACACGGGGGAGACATTTACGATCCGCAAAGGTCAACCATCCACATGACTTATGAAGCGGAGGTGTCATGCGAAATAGCCCGGCCGTGAAGGGCGACATTCATACTGCACCGACCATTTCCTTCGTATCTTAGTTGCACGTGCAGCTCCAGTTTTTTTGTATGTAGAGCACACAAATGTCAGCGTTCGCATCATCACCTGTAAAATCCCCTAGTGCTGCGTAAGTAAATGGAATCCAAAATTGCTTAGCGCCTGTGCAAATAGGTCTACACAATTTCGGCTCCTTCAAGAGTATCGTACGTAGCAGAATAAACGACGGTAAAAGAAAGGTTGTTCACGATCACAGCAATAAGTGAATTTGAAATCTATATACGTCATAATAGAGGGCCATGCCAAACCTAAAAAAGAACAAGATTTGTAAATATGAGCCGACCGAAGTGGCCGTGCGGTTAAAGGCGCTGCTGTCTGGAACCGCAAGACCGCTACGGTCGCAGGTTCGAATCCTGCCTCGGGCATGGCTGTTTGTGATGTCCTTAGGTTAGTTAGGTTTAACTAGTTCTAAGTTCTAGGGGACTAATGACCTCAGCAGTTGAGTCCCATAGTGCTCAGAGCCATTTGAACCATTTGTAAATATGTAAATTTAAAATTAGCTATACTATTGAATATGCTCTGCCATCTTTTAGCGGGCTGGAAAAGTATGACACTGATGACACTCTTTGTTGTCTCGAATTTCGTACTCATTACTAAAAATTGGTATGTGGCAACTTTTCCACTCCAAACCAATGCAAAACTCCACCTTCTGATCCTCAACGGCCAATTGGAACCGACCGATCGCCGTGTCGTCCTCTGCTAATGACGTCATGTGGTGCGGTATGGGGTCAGCACACTGCTCTCCGGCTGTTGTGGGCTTCCTTGACTTTGGAGCCGCTACTTCTAACTCAAGTAGCTCCTCAACTGGCTTCACGAGGATGGGTGCGTTCCATTGCTGTCCTCCCACCAAGAAAAAATTCCTTGGCTCTACAGAGAATCGATCCGTTGTCCTCAGCATAGGAAATTTGTCCACATACCAGTTTATAAATTTGTTTTTGGAAATCTCGATCATACTTTGTAAGAACTTGTATCTACATGATACGCATTATGTTCGATACTAAAATTTTCTAAATGCTTGGGAATATCCACATGACATCCATAGTAATGGTAAATCGAAAACTTACAGTCAGTAGTTGACTCGTGCGTAAAATTCGCACCCTGTCCACATCACTGATAGGTAATATAGCAATAGAGAAATGAGTAAGCCCAAGTATTTATTAATGAAAGGTGTTATATTTTGAATAGTAGTAACAAATATTAGTCTCACTGTAAAAAAATCGATATCATTTTATACAACATGGTTAACTGTAAAACAAACAAACAGCAAAAACAGTATCTATGAGATTAATTTTATTTTTTAAAACTTCTTTTTTTTTACAAAACGTCTTTGAAAACAATGTTAGCAGTTATCAAGTGATCGTTTACTTTTTAGCTGTATGTGTCTGTAGGACAAACGTAACTATCACCGTATCATTTAGAAAAACATGGCTGGATCAGAAGGTGTAAGGTTAATGCGGTGTATGAGCACAGTTTCATCGGAGTCAATGAATTCAGCAGCGGTGATGTACTAAAAAGTGAGTTACCACTAATCTTGCAACATTTGGTAATCCTTAATTAGCTTTAAAATTTCTAATTAAAACAATAATAAATTTTTTTAGAACCAATTGACGTAGTGGTAAACCAGACGTATTGAAAGACTTCAAAAGTTGTTCGGGGTACAGTTGGACGTTATTTATCTCTTCAACTTGGACAGAATCATAACAGAGGTAAACCTTTGCTTCTCCAGGTAACAAGTTGGAAATGACGTATGCTTTGTTGTACAATCATCATTTTCTGGACATAGAGTCGCCTTTGAATAGAACTGAGAAACAGTTTGTTCATTGACTCCAGTGCCACTGAATATGGTGAATAATAAAACCATCGTAATAACAACAACAATGTTTAGTAATTTTGATCTCTTCGTTGAAGTAATCTGTTTCATTTTCTAAATCACCGTTGTCCAATTTAAGTAACTAGTCAGTGAAAACAGGAGTACCATTTTCCCTAATATTTTGAGTCAATTTATGAATTTTAACATGAGACCAAATAGGGCTGATCGCTTAACTGTAATTTCGGCAGTAGCTGTTCAATCGACACGTCTAACGGCGGGTAATACTTAATGGAAATCTCCAGCAGACAGAATTATTTTGCCTCCATGAGTGAGACTATTATTCATGATGTCTCTTAAAAGTCGATCGACAACAAAAGGCACGCCATCGTGAACCACTGAAATCTCGTCCCAAATGATGACATCAAAGTCACTGAGAAGTTGTGCATCCTTGGTGTGAGTGCGAATCGATCATAGTATGTTTTTAAGATGAACAGTGGTAGTTTGAAAATCGAATGTGATGGGCAGCTCCCTAGTAGGAGATTCGCAGCAATACCTGTCCATGCAACTGTTAAAACAACTTTGTTTCCCCTTGTGAAATGCGAAACAAAGTTTTGTAGACAAATGTTTTACCGAAGCCTCCTGGTCGTTCACTGACATAAGAACTGGGAATCTTATTTCTTAGTGAACGTAACACTTCCTCAGCTATTGTCTTCTCTTCTTCATTTAGCATTTCGTAGGCGGTCTTGCCGATCGTACGTCCTTCTTCCGCGTTGTGGGCTTCTGCTGTGTGTTGTGCAACGACTGCAGTAGAGGTATACAGGTTGAATTGTTAGGAAGATTTGCTATATTTAAAAATATTCTGTAACACCATCGTAAAGTCACGCAGTCATGTCCTTTATACACAAATGTTCAACAGATCTGATTGAAGAACAATACTCGAGATTGACATGAGAGCGGTATTGTCTACGGAGAAATATGCAGTATGGTACAATCCACCTATTATCAATGATAAATAATCGAACTTCCATTGTAACGCCGTTTTGCGTCTTCTGTAAGTGGGGTAGCCGTTAACATTTAAATTAGTCCCCTCCTCAAAATCTTCTGGATAATTTTTGATACATTTTTGTTCTTGCATGCATGGACTGCTTAGACTGATAGTATCGCAAGGTTCGTGTCCCACGCATTGATCAATGACTTCAAACAGTTCAGGGTCTGTTTCATTACTTCGAATTTCTACAGAAATTAAAAATTCTACATCTTCAACCAACCGTAATTTATCTTAATTTGACAGACTGAGCAGAATGTGTATATGAGGGACCTCCCTTACGTAATTCAGTAACAGAAAGTACACCCCGTACATGTTTCTTTTTTGACCATGTTTAACCCACCTCTAACACTTTTTTTTGTCATCAGTCTACTGACTGGTTTAATGCGGCCCACCACAAATTCCTTTCCTGTGCTAACCTCTTCATCTCAGAGTAGCACTTGCAACCTACGTCCTCAATTATTTGCTTGACGTATTCCAATCTCTGTCTTCCTCTACAGTTTTTGCCCTCTACAGTTCCCTCTAGTACCATGGAAGTCATTCCCTCATGTCTTAGCAGATGTCTTATTATCCTGTCCCTTCTCCTTATCAGTGTTTTCCACATATTCCTTTCCTCTCCGATTCTGCGTACAACCTCCTCATTCCTTACCTTATCAGTCCACCTAATTTTCAACATTCGTCTATAGCACCACATCTCAAATGCTTCGATTTTCTTCTGTTCCGGTTTTCCCACAGTCCATGTTTCACTACCATACAATGCTGTACTCCAGACGTACATCCTCAGAAATTTCTTCCTCATATTAAGGCCGGTATTTGATATTAGTAGACTTCTCTTGGCCAGAAATGCCTTTTTTGCCATAGCGAGTCTGCTTTTGATGTCCTCCTAGCTCCGTCCGTCATTGGTTATTTTACTGCCTAGGTAGCAGAATTCCTTAACTTCATTGATTTCGTGACCATCAATCCTGATGTTAAGTTTCTCGCTGTTCTCATTTCTACTACTTCTCATTACCTTCGTCTTTCTCCGATTTACTCTCAAACCATACTGTGTACTCATTAGACTGTTCATTCCGTTCAGCAGATCATTTAATTCTTCTTCACTTTCACTCAGGATAGCAATGTCATCAGCGAATCGTATCATTGATATCCTTTCACCTTGTATTTTAATTCCACTCCTGAACCTTTCTTTTATTTCCATCATTGCTTCCTCGATGTACAGATTGAAGAATAGGGGCGAAAGGCTACAGCCTTGTCTTACACCCTTCTTAATACGAGCACTTCGTTCTTGATCGTCCACTCTTATTGTTCCCTCTTGTTTGTTGTACATATCGTATACGACCCGCCTCTCGCTATAGCTTACCCCTTCTTTTTTCAGAATCTCGAACAGCTTGCACCATTTTATATTGTCGAACGCTTTTTCCAGGTCGACAAATCCTATGAAAGTGTCTTGATTTTTCTTTAGCCTTGCTTCCATTATTAGCCGTAACGTCAGAATTGCCTCTCTCGTTTTTTTACGATCATGTAATAACGCTTCCAATTTTAAATGAAAAATCCTAGATCTATGTTCAAGTCTTTCATATGATTTCAATTGACAGGTTATTTCAGTCCACTTGGGGTTGCAAGTAACTGAGAGAAACAGACCAGGCTTTCTTAAGCGGGCAACAACGGTCATTGTATCTTGATACACTGATCAACCAGAATATTATGACGACCTATCTAATTGCTGGTATGTCCACCTTTGGCACGGATAACCAACGCGTCGTGGCATGGAAGGAATGAGGCCTTGGTACGTCACTGGAGGGAGTTGGCACTACATCTGCGCACACAAGTCCTCTAAGTCACATAAATCCCTAGTCACATGCGAGGTGTGTTAGATCTGGCGAGATAGTGGTGGGCTGGGATGGGGGGGGGGGGCACCAACACATCAATTGGAACTCGCCATTGTGCTCCTCGAACCACTCCATCAGACTCGTGGTCTTGTGACATGGCGCGTTATCTTGTTGAAAAATACCACTGCCGCCGGGAAACATATCGACATGAAGTGGAATACGTGGTACGATACTCCTTGGTCGTCTGGATCCTTGCACGAGCTCCACTGGACCTATGGATAAAGTAATGGCGAATTAAAAGTAAAGCAAAGGAAGTTAGAAAAGAAAACGGCATTTATCTGTGATGTACGCTGATGTAATCAACTCTTGTTGATAGAAAGTAAACAATACCAACCGCTGTCATGCATAATAGTGAAATTAGATTGACAATAGAAGGGAACTTCTAAATTCCTTAAATTGAGGTATATGACCGAAATCGTGTGACAGACTACGCTTGCGTGAAGTATCTAAACAACTGCAACAGCTGTCGTGCATGTTAGTTAAACAGATTGTCAATACATAGCACTTCCTACGTTGTTTTTATAAAAATGTTTTCAAAATAAATCATTTAACGAAAACAATGGCTTTAAATTGTATGTATATTTTTCATTAGTGGTGACGAAATCTTGAAAATTACGTCTCAGTCATTAATTTTGATCAACTAATACGCGAGATATGGCGTAACGACAAAAACACCATTGAGAAATAATGCGTACGATGATGACGAGTCTCGAGGTGAAAATTGAAGCGCGTTATGAGGCAGCATCGCTACTCCTTGGCTACGGATGTTGACTTAATGTTGACCTATGAAACAGTGTTAAAAGGTGAGAGTGACTTACACGCCATTTGTTGCACACAAGAGGCTTTGGTAGCTACTGTGATTGGCAATAGACACACAGTCCAATACCCACTGAGTTGTCGTTAACTAGGCAACCTGTTTCACTGTAGTGCTCCGACACAAGTCGGTCTCGAAAACCATACACTGTTGTCAGCAACTAAACAAACGATAATCAGAAGAGCAAATATAACCAGCAGCAGTTCAGAGCAGTGTAGACACAGCACAAACAGAAAACAGCTGGCGCATACACTGCAGGATTAACCACTCTTGGCGTCCGCTATTAATGCTGCAGCATTGGTTCTCCAAATAACCTACTTCCATGCTAGCAGTGCGGCGTATTGCAATTGCAACACTGTTAGTGCCCCTGCATCTACGAGGGAGGTCTGACAAGTCTGGTGAAAAAGCAAGAAAAATTGTTTTTTTGATTAATAACTCACCTTACTTAACGACATAGTGTCCTTTAAGGGACACACACTTGGTACGGGGATACTCCAGCTTTTTCATTTCACCAGAAAAGATAGTTTTTGTCAAACTCTGTAAAATATTCGTTGACTGCAACTATAGCTTGCTCATTTGATGAAAATTGCTTCACAGCAAGCCAAAGATTCAAGTTAGGGCACAGGAAGACGTCACCTGAGGCTACGTCTGGTGAACAGAGTGGATGAGGAACCAATTCAAAGCCCAATGCATGCACTTTCACCATTATTATCGCTGATGTTGGGATGGTGCATTATCCTGGTGAAAGAGCACGTATCTGCGTGCCAACCTTGGTCTTTTTTAAACCAACGCAAGGTTCAAATGACCCAGCAATGAGACACAATACGATCCATTTATGTTTCTGTCTTTTCCCAAGTAATCTATGAGGACTGTTCCTTAAGAATTCCAAAAAACAGTGGGCATCACTTTTCTAGCTCACAAAATGGTGTTTGCCTTCTTCGGTGCACTTTCACCAGTCTTTATCAATTTTTGTGACAGCTGTTTCGACTCTGGTGTGTAGTGATGGATTCTGGTTTCATCAACAGTCACAAATCAGCGCAAAAAAGTCTTTCGTATTGGGATTAAACATCGCCAGACACTGTGTTGAAATTTTGTGCCATATCCGCTTTTGGTCGACTGTGAGCAATTGCAGCACCCACCTTGCACACAGCTTCTTAGTAGCCAATTCTCCGTTCAGAATATTATGCCCTCGCTCATTTGCGATGTCTACAGTCTCAGAAACATAACTAATTTTTATTCGGCGGTCTTGCATTACCATATCATGGATTTTGTCAGTCGTTCTCTTTGTGATGACCTCAACTGGACGGAAGGAGCACGCTTCATCTTCGGTGCTTGTCCAAACACTTTTAAACTCATTAATCCAAAACTACATGGCCTTCAATGATGGTGCGAAGTCCACATAAACTTCATCCAGTTCTGTCTTGATTTGCGCGGCAGTCCAACCCTTCAATTAAAAATGTTTAATAACATCACGAAACTCTGTTTTCTCCATTTTCATTCGCAGCCAACACACTTACCACTCAGATAGCTGTCAACAATAAAATGAAAGATTTTATGGAAATTTACCAGACTTACCAAACCACTCTCGTACATCAATACTCTGCATCGCAGGGAGTACTTCCTACCATTGTATACGGTATATCAGTTTCTTTCCCATCCATCCGCGTATCGATTAAGGGAAGAATGACCGCCTAAACGCGTCTTTGCGCGGAGCAATAAGTCTAATCTTGTTTACTGGAGCGATATGTAGGGGATTTTAGTACGAGGTGCATTCAAGTTCTAAGGCCTCCGATTTTTTTTCTCCGGACTGGAAAGAGATAGAAACATGCGCATTGTTTTAAAATGAGGCCGCGTTCATTGTCAATACGTCCCAGAGATGGCAGCACCGTACGGCAGATGGAATTTTACCGCCAGCGGCGAGAACGAGAACTGTTTTAAATACTTAAAATGGCGACGTTTTCCTTACTTGAACAGCGTGCAGTCATTCGTTTTCTGAATTTGCGTGGTGTGAAACCAATTGAAATTCATCGACAGTTGAAGGAGACATGTGGTGATGGAGTTATGGATGTGTCGAAAGTGCGTTCGTGGGTGCGACAGTTTAATGAAGGCAGAACATCGTGTGACAACAAACCGAAACAACATCGTGCTCGCACAAGCCGGTCTGACGACATGATCGAGAAAGTGGAGAGAATTGTTTTGGGGGATCGCCGTATGACTGTTGAACAGATCGCCTCCAGAGTTGGCATTTCTGTGGGTTCTGTGCACACAATCCTGCATGACGACCTGAAAATGCGAAAAGTGTCATCCAGGTGTGTGCCACGAATGCTGACGGACGACCACATGGCTGCCCGTGTGGCATGTTGCCAAGCAATGTTGACGCGCAACGACAGCACGAATGGGACTTTCTTTTCGTCGGTTGTGACAATGGATGAGACGTGGATGCCATTTTTCAATCTAGAAACAAAGCGCCAGTCAGCTCCATGGAAGCACACAGATTCACCGCCACCAAAAAAATTTCGGGTAACCGCCTGTGCTGAAAAAATAATGGTGTCCATGTTCTGGGACAGCGAGGGCGTAATCCTTACCCATTGCGTTCCAAAGGGCACTACGGTAACAGGTGCATCCTACGAAAATGTTTTGAAGAACAAATTCCTTTCTGCACTGCAACAAAAACGTCCGGGAAGGGCTGCGCGTGTGCTGTTTCACCAAGACAACGCACCCGCACATCGAGCTAACGTTACGCAACAGTTCTTCGTGATAACAACTTTGAAGTGATTCCTCATGCTCCCTACTCACCTGACCTGGCTCCTAGTGACTTTTGGCTTTTTCCAACAATGAAAGACACTCTCCGTTGCCGCACAGTCGCCAGCCGTGCTGCTATTGCCTCAGCGATTTTCCAGTGGTCAAAACAGACTCCTAAAGAAGCCTTCGCCGCTGCCATGGAATCATGGCGTCAGCGTTGTGAAAAATGTGTACGCCTGCAGGGCGATTACGTCGAGAAGTAACGCCAGTTTCATCGATTTCGGGTGAGTAGTTGATTAGAAAAAAAATCGGAGGCCTTAGAACTTGAATGCACCACGTATATTCCTTGATTCCCCAACTAATACTCGTTCTTGCAACATTATGAATAGGCTTTCGCGAGATAGTTGGCGTCTGTCTTCAAGTGTTTGCTAGTATTTCCGTGAGGCTCTTCAGTGCGCCAAACAAACCTGTCGCCATTCGGACTGCCCTACTTTGTATTCATTTACTATCCCCCGCTGATCCTTTTTGGTATGGGTCCCACATACTTAAGCAAACATTCTAGGATGGATCGGAGGAACGTTTTGTAAGCAGCCTTCAATGCTCACGCATTTACCAATTCTCAACGATCTTCCTTTTAACCTCAAGAGACAGACCAAGTTACAATCATTAATACATAATAAGACGAAGGGGTGACGTTCCTAGTACAGGTTTACCGTGGTTTCACTTAATCACTTCATCACGTCATGTGGATGACAAACCAATCCAGGATCTATTATGTCTCCTGCCCGCATTCAACTGACCCAGTTCTCCACTTATAATGATAGTGTTTTCGACAACAATGTCCTTGACATAAATGCTTGGTCCGTGCTTTTTTTAGATTTCTAACGTAAGTGAGCTTAAATAAAATTAGAAGGAAGGTCAGCATTGGCCGTAATTTTGATGGTTTATTAACAGCAAAATCGATTTTCGAACACATAATGATCATCTTCAGTGCTTTAGCGTACAAATTGAAGCTCGTAGGCACTGGTGTCTAGTTATTAGCAGTAACAGAAGCTGTGAAACGATCACAATAATTGAGTTATTGCTGTCTTGACCAGCAGCTTTGCCTCCTCCTACGAAGATACCCTGGGCACCATCTCATTAAGCCATTTCGCCGTTCCCATCCCCTCACAGCTCACAGCAATGATTAGAGCACCTTCGTCTAGATAGATCCTCCTGGACTTACATCCTGGGCTTGCATCCCCCCTCCCGTACAAACTTCCAAAGAGAGCTATCTGAACTAGCTCCTCCTGTTGAGAGGTCATGGCTAGCGGATATCCCTACTGAATAATCACTATCCTAAAAACCGAAACTCCAGTACTACAGCTCTGTTTTCTTATTTCGTGCCACTGCTTTTTGTGGATCCGGTTATCCTGAGCAGGGTAAGTAACAGACTCCTCCCTCGTTCTCTTGTTCCTTGTCTTGGAGACGGAGTTGTCTGTTTACGTCCTTCACTCTGCGACATTTTTTTTTTTTTTTGAGGTCTTGGCCCTCGAAAAAACATTGGATCATTTGGTGCCTTCCATTTACGTTTAGGAAGCCATTTTTGTCCTTATATTTCTTTTAGTTACCTGGGAGGTATATTCCTTTCAGCCCAGAGAACGATTTGGTCTATGTCTGGTCCAACTTCTCAAAAAAAAAAAAAAAAAAAAAGTGTGTGAAATCTTATGGGACTTAACTGCTAAGGTCATCAGTCCCTAAGCTTACACACTACTTAACCTAAATTATCCTAAGGACAAACACACACACACACACACACACACACACACACACACACACACACACATGCCCAAGGGAGGACTCGAACCTCCGCCGGGACCAGCCATACAGTCCATGACTGCAGCGCCTTAGACTGCTCGGCTAATTGCGCGCGGCTCCAACTTCTCAGTGACGTTTTGAAATTCTTGGATTGGTCTATCATCCGATCCAGTTGCAGAAACGGCTACCATCGATTCTAGCACCAATGTCTTCGTATTTTAGCTATTACTGAATCCCTCTGTTTTATAATTGTTTTCCGTGTCCTTCATGTTGATCCCACGAGAACTGCGAATATATCAGGTCAACGTAAGCAGCGCTCCACGCTAGTGTAAGGGTAATTACTCAGAGAGGTCGCCCTGTATCCCTGAGGTTCCATTCACGACACATCTTCCAATGTGCCACACACCCTTCGGCACGGGAAAAGACTATGAAAATGGATGTGAGAAGAGATGGGGCGTTGTGGGACACTCTTCGTCAGGTTCATTCGCTGAGACCAGTCCGGCTTGAGAGGCCCTGCCAATAACTTACCCCAAGGCGTCATAGTCGTCAGCTGCACGCAAACACGCAAACCTCTACACCCGCACGTCAGTGCTACGAAAAGGCAGTATCCCCAGGAGAGGAGATTCTGGATATAGTCCAGGAAAAAGGAGAAGGAGGAGTACACTTTCCAAAGTATTCTGAGTCATATTTCCATTACTCAGTACGTGAATGGACTAGAAGAGAAGGTGGCAAATGTTGTGCGAAGTACCTCCGCCATGCGCTACAAACTGGCTTGGGAATGTATATTATTAGATTTAAATTCAAAGTTCTTAGATCAAATGGTTCAAATGGCTCTGAGCACTATGGGACTTAACATCTATGGTCATCAGTCCCCTAGAACTTAGAACTACTTAAACCTAACTAACCTAAGGACAGCACACAACACCCAGCCATCACGAGGCAGAGAAAATCCATGACCCCGCCGGGAATCGAACCCGGGAACCCGGGCGTGGGAAGCGAGAACGCTACCGCACGACCACGAGATGCGGGCAAAAGTTCTTAGATGTTAACCTTAGGATTAGAGATTTATTGAGAGAATCATTGGTAAATAATACATCAATGGATATGTGCGCACCTTGTAAGTGCAAATATTTCCTGAAATCGAATATAGTAAATATTGTTAAAAAGATTTGTATTTTATTATAAAATAATGATGGAAAACTAATATTCCAGTATGGCTCATGATTTCTACTTGAACATTTGGCACCAAGAGCCGAGTCCGACGTTTTCATTAGTTTCATGTCAACATGCTTCTCACGGCATTAAAAGTGTGCAGATGACTTCTTTTATAAACCCTGCCCTTCGTTTGAGTTCTTTTATTAGTAGGGATACGCAGGCGGCGGGCACAGATAAATTTGACGCACGAGGACAGACTCCCTGCTGGCAAAAAGAATTGACTTCTGTGACGCAGACAGCCGCCTCAGTGTTATCTGCAATCCTGGAAAGGTCTCTTTGAGAAGACGTCGGAGAAGCTGTCGCGCGCAGCTGCCTAGTATTGGACATCTCTTATCCGCAAGACAATGATTTACGCTTGGAAAGGCATTTGAAAAGAGCCTTTACCGCTTCAGATATTTTAGTGACTATCTCAGGAGGCTATTGTCGTAATGCCAGAGAATGATAATGGGGCACGCACTTTAGTCCTGTGGAAAATGGAAATGAGCGTTTGGCGTCATTGGCCGGGAAACCCCTTGCGGGGCAGGTCCGGCAACCTTGGTGCAGGTCTTATTACATTCGACGCCACATTGGGCGACTTGCGCGCCGGATGGGGATGAAATGATGATGAAGACAGCACAACACCCAGTCCCTGAGCGGAGGAAACCCCCGACCCAGCCGGGAATCGAACCCGGGCCCGTAGGACGGCAATCCGTCACGCTGTCCACTCAGATATCGGGGCGGACACTTTAGTACTGTATTTTTCATTTACGACTACTCCTTCTTCGGCAGTAAAAGAGTTTTCGACTGTACTTTGTGTCCTTTCGTCAACTGACTTTCTTCT
Organism: Schistocerca cancellata; assembly: GCF_023864275.1. Classification (NCBI taxonomy): domain Eukaryota; kingdom Metazoa; phylum Arthropoda; class Insecta; order Orthoptera; family Acrididae; genus Schistocerca; species Schistocerca cancellata. The sequence goes on along the minus strand of NC_064629.1, from coordinate 103,475,442 downwards.
AAAATACATCCCATGGACTGAGTTCCTAGTGAACTTCATGTCCAAAGGTAGAACCGTCGCGCACATTGCAGTAATGAAGTAGAATACGATGTGAAAAGAAAATACGGCATAGGAAATACCATATCCTTCATCTTACGTACAAGCAAAGTAACATCTACTATTTTTCTGCATCACTGCCTCCAAATCTGAAACATTTATTGTAGATTGGCGCCAAATTTTGAATACCGCCATAGTATAAATTTGTCACCTGTGCTCATAACGGGCTGTTACTGCAACAGCTATCGATGAAGTAATGCTTAAGTTATCATAATTTACTATCATAGCCAATAATATCAACACGTCTCGCTTAAACCAGCATCTGATATAACATTAAAAGGACATCAGTACACAGTATCTCGTCAAATTCCTACGAACAAAAGCGTGCCATAGGATGTCTGTTTACTGCGATTGATGATGATGATGATGTCTTAAACCAAAACGCCTGTACGTTCTATGAAAATAAAAAGCAGTCAAGATGGAAGATTATCTGAAGTATAGCTATTATGATCGCAGCTATTCGGGACTTTAAAAGGTCTGGAGTGGTGAAGAAAATCTTATCAGCATTGATCTTCACCTTTAGATCGAAACACATTTCCCGTCTTCGAACGGGGTACCGGTGCATAAATCACAGGCACAGAAACAAATAAACACGAAATTGAAAACCAACTTATCTCGTTCGATTTAGGAAAGGCCACTGGACTTGATGGAAAGCCTGTTAATTATATACTGAGTATGTTTAATAACTGGGCATAAAACTTCTGTCAGATTAAAACTTCGTGCTTGATCATGACTCGAACCTAGAACCTTTGCCTTTGGTAGGCACGTGCTCTACCGACTATGCCGTCCATGCACGACTCATATCTCGTTATCCCAGTTTCCTTCGCCATTACGTCATCTCCAACCTTCCAAACCTGACAGAAATTCTCCTGCATATCTTGCAGCACTCTTGGGAGAAAGGATGTTGCGGAGACATGGTTTTTCCACAGCCTGGGGGATTGTTTTCGGAATAAGTTTTCAGTCTGCAGCGGGGTGTGTGCTGATTTGATACTTCCTAGCAGGTTACCTCTTACGTGAGCAACGAGAGAGAACTACAAAACGAAACAGAACATACACCAGTGAGCCAAATTAACCACAAAGATATTAACTAGAAGGTAGTCTGGTCTTATTTTCCTGGTGCGACTGTAAGTTCAACGCTGCGCTCGACCACTTACAGATTCTTAAACGATCAGTTTCCTACTGCATCACGGTAACACCGACTGAGACTCACGGGAAACGTCCTGTGAACACTGTGGCTTGACTGGCACAGTGCTGCGGCGAACAGTAGGCTGTTCGAGAATTCTCGGCTTATGGAAGTGGATTAAATTTAAATGTGCATTGCTACTAGCAACAAAGTCTGGAGTTAACGTCAAGAAGATAATGTACATGCATTTCAAGTCGATCCCAGCTTCAAAGACGGGAACAATCAAGTGGTTTATATGTTCTTATATAAACTACATCATCAACGATGAAGATGAATCTGTAATTGAATTCAACAGTACTTCTATATTTACGTATACAGGATGTCTCTCTTAAGAGACATCAGGCGTTTTTTCTCTGGTGCAATTTCTTTTTTGCGTTGTGTACCTGGAGTCATTCCATACAAATAGTGCTCATTAAACAATGTAAGCTTTCACGGCTGGTACTGACATCACTTAAAACTTCCGGGCTAACATGCGGAGATCGGTGTATAAAACTTTATCCCAACGTTTCCTCTCCGACTGCTGGAAACATCTTCAGAGGTAAAATGGCGAACTGCAATCAGAACTCGAGGGAGCGCCGAATATATGGGCATTGTACAGGGCACCACAGTCCATCACGTGACGTCGGCTACGATATTATCTCTAGTAGTGCCAACATTCTCGATTAAAAGTAACCGATCGTCAATCTTACGTTGCAATGTTGACATCCTAACTTTATCTGATTTAACACCACCTTCTTTTCTCCTAAAATTATTACGGTGTTTTAATCGCCTCTCTATACATACGGGCATGATAACGCGATGTTTTCGATGTGACATTCGTCTCAGTGAATTTTAAAAATTGAAATTTGTGGTAAGGTCTTATCGGACCAAACTGCTGAGGTCATCGGTCCGTAAGCCTACACACTACTTAATTTTGCCGGCCGCTGTGGCCGAGCGGTTCTAGGTGCTTCAGTCCGGAACCGCGCTGCTGCTACGGTCGCAGGTTCGAATCCTGCCTCGGGTATGGATGTGAGTGATGTGAGTTAGTTAGGTTTAAGTAGTTCTAAGTCTAGGGGACTCATGACCTCACATGTTAAGTCCCATAGCGCTTCGAACCATTTGAACATAATCTAACTTAAACTAACTTACACTATGGACAACACACACCAATGCCAGAGAGAGGACCCGAACCTCCGACGGGGGCAGCCGCACGCACCGTGACTAGGCGCCTTAAACCGCGTGGCTACCCCGTGCGGCAGTGAATGTGATTTCCTGATCACCCTCTTGGTAAAGATGTTCCGCTAAGGCCGATTTATCCGTATGTTTCAGGCAGCAATTCGTCTTGTGTTGCCGGCCAGCGTGGCCGAGCGGTTCTAGGCGCTAAAGTCTGGAGCCGCGTGACCTCTACGGTCGCAGGTTCGAATCGTGCCTCGGGCATGGATGTGTGTGATGTCCTTAGGGTAGTTAGGTTTAAGTAGTTCTAAGTTCTAGGATACTGATGACCTTAGACGTTAAGTCCCATACTGCTCAGAGCCAATTGAACCTCTAGTGTTGAATCAGACGGGTGTTAACACTTCTCTTTGTGGTACATAGGTGTATATAAACCAAACAACAACTACACGGAATTTTATATACACCCGGTGTAGCCAAGGGATGTCGTGCATCTTTAGCCCATCTGTAATATTCTTTCATCTTATTGGTGGGCCTGAATGTGGTTTCCACACCATAGTTGCTCTACACTTTCCCAATGTGATCTGTAAGGTAATTAATGAAAGGAAGGAAAACTTTCCCTTTGGGTGGCCGTCGTTCCTCGTCGGTCCTGATTCTCTCCCTAGTGTGAAGTACTCGATCTATCGCCTTGTTAGAATAACCATTCTTTTTGAATGTAGACCGTAGATGTTCTGCTCATCCTTCAATAATAGGAAAGTTTTCCTTCCGTTCATCAGTACGATTACAGATGGCATTGGGAGAGTGTTGAACAAGTATGATGTGAAAACTACCTTCAGACCCAACAAGAAGATAAAAGAATGTTTATGATCGACATAAGATGCATGACATTCCTAGCAATTGTGCTCTGTTTTATATACACTTAGGCGCCATAAAGAGAAGTGTTAACATCCGTCTGGTTCAAAACAAGAGGAATGGCCGCCCTAGACATACGGATAAATCGGACGTAGCAGAATATCTTTACCAAGAGGCTCATCCTGAAATAAAATTCACTGAGATGAATATCGTATCGAAAACATCGCATTATATTGCCCGTACGTATAAAGAGGCTATTAAGGTTCACAAACACCGTAATAATTTCAATAGAAAAATGGTTCAATGGCTATGAGCACTATGGGACTTAACATCTGAGGTCATCAGTCCCTTAGACTTAGAACTACTTAAACTTAATTAACTTAAGGACATCACACACATCCATGCCCGAGGCAGGATTCGAACCTGCGACCGTAGCAGCTGTGCGGTGCCAGACTGAAGCACCTAGAACCGCTTGGTCACAAAGTCCGGCAATTTCAATAGAAAAGTGGATGGTGTTAAATTAAATAAAATTTGGATGTCAACATTACAAAGTAAGGATGACGATCGAGAATGTTGGCACTACTAGAGATAATCTCGTAACCGACTTCACGTGATGGACTGTGGTGCCCTCTACAATGCCCATACATTCGGCGCTCCCTCGAATTCTGGTCGCAGACCGCCATTTTACCTCTGAAGATGTTTCTCGCAGCCGGAGAGGAAACGTTAGGAGAAAGTTCTGTACATCGATCACGGCCTATTAGCCCGGACGTTTTAAGTGAGTGCTCATCAAGTCTTTCATGCGACACCCAATACCCAAGGAAAAGCGTCGGTTTGTTTCCCGTTGCAAACAAAATGATTTTTAAAACGGAATTTTACGTATCAGTTCGATAGAGCGCTCCCAGATTAGTCTAGTGCGATATTCGTTTTACCGATATGTATTAAAAGGGACAGTAAAACTCTAAGAATTCCAGCAGCAAGACCACCGCTCTGGAGCGCGCTGACTGCCTCCGCCAAGCACGCAGCGCTACGGACTCTCTGGTGGATTATTGTTTATTCTCTGTTTTTTCCCGTCCCTGTTAATACAAATAGGTAAAACGAATATAGTGCTAGATTAATTTGGGAGTGCTCTGTCAAACGGGCACGTAAAATCCTGATGTAAAAATAATTTTATTTGTAATGAGAAACAAATCGACGATTTCTGTTGACAGTGAGCGTTCCATGAAAGAAATGACGAGCAAGAATTGTTTGGGCTGACTCCAGCTACTCAATTCAAAAACGAAATTGCAAATATGTGCCGAAACACCAGAGACACCAGGCGTACTCCACAAGGCACCTTACAGTGTTGCTGGTGAGCCTCTGTGTGGGCTCGAATCTCTCTCTCTTCATGCGTAGGAGGAACCAATATATTGGCTGACTTTCTAAGAACGTTCACTCTCGAAACATTAACGGTAAACCACAAAAAAAGTGTGTGAAATCGTATGGGACGTAACTGCTAAGGTCATCAGTCCCTAAGCTTACACACTATTTAACCTAAATTATCCTAAGGACAAACACACACACCCATGCTCGAGGGAGGACTCGAACCTCCGCCGGGACCAGCCGCACAGACCATGACTGCAGCGCCCAAGGCCGTTCGGCTAATCCCGCGCGGCGGTAAACCACCGTGATGCAGAACACCTCTCTTTCAGCGGTTGCCACTAGGGTTGGCTGACGCTTTCACGGTTAATAAATAAACCTATAACAAAACGTGCTGCTCTTCTTTGGATCTTCCCTATTTCCTCTCTCTACTAATCCGAACGGATCCCAGACTGACGAGCAGTATTGGTCAAACGAGTTTTTTGGAAGCTACTTCCTTCATTGATGGACTACATTTCCTGAAATGCTTCCAATAAATCTCACTCTGGCATCTGTCTTACCCGCCATTAATTTCATGGAGTCGTTCCACGTATACTCGCTCAGTATGCATACTCCTAGACATTATATGTAAGTAACTGCACCCAGTGATTGTTCTGCAGTCATGTAATTATAAAATAAATGGTTTATGTATTCGCAATACGTTACTTTCTTTTATGTTGAGAGTCAACTGCCACTTCCTTCATCAAACGTCGATCCTCTCCAGGTCTTCCCGGATTTCGCAACAATTTACTAGCATTGCGACTTCTCTGTACACAACATCATCATCCGCGGGAAATCTCACAGAACTTCCGACGTTTTCTACTAGCTCATTTATACGTATTGTGAAAAGTAATGTCCTATAACTCTCCCTTGGTGCACACCCGAAGTTACTTTAAATACTGAAGACTTCTCTCCGTTGAGAATGACGTGCTGTGCTCTGTTTGCTAGAAACTCTTCAATCCAATCGCACTGTTAGTGTGATATTCGTACGCTCGTATTTTGTTCATTAGGTGGCAATGCGGACTGTATCGAACGCCTTCGTGAAGTCAAGGAACACTGCATCTGCCTGGGCGTCCGTATCTCCTGCTTTTCAGGTCCCGTAAACGAAGAGAGCGATCTGGGTTTCACATGATCACTGTTTCCGGAACTCATATTGATCCCTACAGAGGAGATTTTAATCCTTCAGAAATGCCATAATACGTGAGCATAACACATCTTCCAAAATTCTACACCAGGCCGACATCGGAGATATAGGCCTATGGTGTTGTGCGTCTGTTCGACGACTCTCCTTGAAAACGGGAATGACCTGTGCTTTTTTTTCCAATCACCAGGAACGCTTCGCTCCTTCAGAGACCTACAGTCACCGCTGCTAGTAGAGGAGCAAGTTCTTTCGCAAACTATAGACAGAATAGAACTGGTATCCCGTCAAGTCCAGTGGCCGTTCCTCCGTTGCTTTTCTGTCCCTGCACACTTTTCTCGATATCTGTCATTTTGACGTTCATGTGATGATTTAAAGGAGGAAGTGCAGTACGATCTCCCTCTTTGAAATAGTTCTGGAAAAAGAGGTTTAGTATTTCGGCCGTTTCTGTGTCATGCTTCGTTTCAAAACCATTGTGGTCACAGAACGTCTGAACAGAGCGCTTCGACCCATTTACTGATTTAATACAAGACAAAAACTTCTTAGGATTTTCTGGGACTGAATTTTACTTTTGAATTCTTTGTACGCTTCATGCACGGCCCTCCTTACCATAATTTTTTCTGCGTTTGGTTTTCGTTTGTCTGTGAGGCTTTCGCTACGTTAAAATTAGCAGCCAAGCTCTCTTTGCTTTTGTAGCAACTATCTAACACGGTTGTCGAACCACGGAGGAACTTTTCCATCCCTTACAACATTGGTATTGAATTGGGCACCTAAAAACGACGGATGGGCTTCGTCCCCCCATAGCCCTCAGTGATTCACAACCCCATAACAGGCTACAACAGCCCACTCACCCCACACAGGGTTATTGTGCGGTTCGGCCCCCAGTGGACACCCGCCTCCCCCTTCCCCCTTCCCCTCCCTCCCCTCTGGGAACGTCTCACACTAAACGAGTGTACCCCCAAATGTAGAGTACTTATGGTGTACGCGTACGTGGAGACAGTGTTTGCGCAGCAATCGCCGACATAGTGTAACTGAGGCGTAATAAGGGGAACCAGCCGGCATTCGTCGAGGCAGATGGAAAACCGCCTTAAAAACCATCCACAGACTGACCGGCACACCGGACCTCGAGACTAATCCGTCGGGTGGATTCGTGCCGGGGACCGGCACGCCTTCCAACTCGGAAAGCAATGCCCTTGCAACTTTACTCGGCATTTATCAGTCTGTAGCTTATTGTATAATGCTCTTGAACTTTGTCCATTGATGCTCAACACTGTCGGTGCTACAAATGAAATTTTCATGTTGACCTGTCAGGTAATCTGAAATCTGTTTCTCACATCTTCCTACCTTTCTTTATGTTTTTATTTAAAACATTATTGTGATGCTGTAGCGGCCTTCTGATAACTAATTCCCTGTTCTACGCTAACTGAGTCAAAAAGTCGGGTTTGTTTGTCACCAGAAAGGATAAGATGGTAATTTTCGAGTGATGCACAAGATTCCTTGTCCGTACGAACCCCTCCTGATCACTTTAGTCGCCCAGTCTATAGTTGGTAGGTTGAAACCTCCACCTAAAACTATAAGATGGACCGGAAAATTACGCAAAATGTTTTCCATCTTTTCCCAATTATTCCGTCACTACTGCTGCTGAGGCAGAGGGTCTAGCATCCGATGACCATGTTTAACCCACCTCTAACACTTATGTTATCCAATTTATTTCGCATTCTGAATCTGCACTAATTTCACTAGATATTCTCGTATTTGTTATTACTGCATACATGCCTCCACCACTGCAGTACAACTTATCTTTGTGATACATATTCCAGGCAGAATTTAGAATGTCATTGCAGTTTGACATTCGGTTTCAGCGAGCTTTCGGTCCCAAGTAGTATATGGAGATTTTTACCGTTTATAAGCCACGCTAGTTCTGGTACCTTTCCATAGACGCTCCTGCAGTCAAGTGATACTAAATTAACATTTTACTTCTCCGATCTGCTATGACGAATGCTACCCTGTATGGACTCAGAACGCATCTTATTGGGCCTGGGGAGCGATTTCTCTATCCTAACGAACCCACATATTCACGTCATACGTATTCCGCTACCCCAGTAACCGCCTCCTGCGTGTAGTGCACACCTGACCTCTTAAGGGGAGAAATGATAATTAAATCAAGACCATACGCTGCCGACAGGCCTTGATATACATCAACGGAGACGGTTGAAAATGTGTGCCCTGACCAGGACTCGAACCCGGAATCTCCTGCTTACATGGCAGACGCTCTATCCATGTGAGCCACCGAGGGCACAGACGATAGTGGGACTCCAGGGATTTATCCCTTGCACGCTTCCCGTGCGACCCACATTCCCAACTTAATGTCCACACACTACATTCGTAGTGCCCCTGCCTATTACACTCATTACTGGCGGCAGACAATCTTACCGAGTCCCGCAAGAGTTGGGGCAATACGTGTGCATCCGCACAGAAGAGGGAGGTCAATGGCCGGTTAGCCTTAACTAAAAGAAGATGGTATCTGTTCTTTCGGACATGTCCGAAAGAACAAATACTATCGGTGACCATGCAGCGCTCTAGAATGAAATGATAATTAAATCAAGACCCTACGCTGTCGACAGGCGTTGATATACATCAACGGGGACAGTTGAAAATTCTAGAGCGCTGCATGGTAACCAATAGTATCTGTTCTTTCGGAAATGTCCGAAAGAACAGATACCATCTTCATATAATTAAGGCTAACCAGCCATTGACTTTCTTCTTGTGTGCCAATGCACACGTATTGCCCGAACTCTTACAGGACTCGGTAAGATTGTCTGCCGCGAGTAATGTACAGTCGCACTATCCTCTGTTCCCTTGGTGGCTCAGATGGATAGAGCGTCTGCCATGTAAGCAGGAGATCCTGTGTTCGAGTCCCGGTCGGGGCACAGATATTCAACTGTCCCCGTTGATGTATATTAACACCTGTCGACAGCGTAGGGTCTTGATTTAGTTATCATTTCATTCCAGAGCGCTGCATGGTCACCGATAGTATCTGTTCTTTCGGACTTGTCCGAAAGAACAGGTACCATCTTCATACCTGAAGGGGAGTTCTACAATTCTCCACCCGATAGCGGAGGTCGAGAAGTCTGCATCCAAGCTCGTCACAGAGTCGTCAGAGTCTCTCGGTTAATCCTTCCACTCGGCTCCAAACCTGAGGACCGCGATCGGTTCTGGGAATGTTGGAACAAAATAATAGCTCTGCTTCCACCTCACGGCTGAAGCTAGCTGTCTTCACCAAATCAAGCAGCCACCTGTAGGAACCGAGGATGGTCGGCACCCCGGCGGCAGGTTTCATTCGTGCCTATACGAGCCACGATCTGCAGCCAGGCGCACCCAGTGCTGGCAAAGCTTCCTCCACGTCTCGGACGAGAACCCCAGGCAAGCAAGCAGCTTGGATACTGACCTTCTTTCCCAACCTGTCCGCTATTTCCTGAGGGGTTACATCACCCGCCTGACACTGGAGCTCAAAGTGACAAGTAGTCCCTCCCCCTGCACTTGGCTGGAGCTCTCACGAACATCGGCCGCAGTCACAACAGGAAGGGCATCCCCACTGGCTCAAGTGTACACTCAGCGGTGGACAACACCTCAGATCTGTTTTTCAGGCATAAAAAGACAGGCTTGTGGCCACTAGCCACTTTTACCTTCCACCCAGAGATTCGCGACCCTGCTACTGTTCGCCAATCAGCGTCTGTTAAGTGTCGACTCGCCGGGACGTGCGAATCGGAAGCTGCAGTGGCGTCAGACATCCCAGACGACGCTATAGGTCCCACAAGCGCCAAAGCATTCGTCTCAAGTGCCCTAATGCCATCGCATCCCAGGGCAGCAGCCTGAATGAAGCCTGTTGAATATGGGCAACACAGCTTCCACCCATTTAGAGACGATGGTCAACTACCCCTGCATCTGTACACAACCGAAGCTGTCACTGTCCATCCTTAATAAACTTTTGTCTATATGACAAGTAATGTAAAAGTAACCCTAGAAGTCGCTAGGAGCAATCTACGTTGTGCTGCTATATTACCTCTACATTTTAAACTTACGGTGAGTTAGTAAACACTAGTCTATACAGTAAAGTACACAGGTATAATTTACTCTTCGTAGAAGTACGTGAAAACAGAATCGAAACTAAATTACTGTTATAAATCGGAGACTGCTAGCGTTCCAGGCGTGTCCAGCGGCTACAGTGACACGCTTTGTATCGGACGGTCACGAGGTTCAAACTGAATCACGCGCTTCCTGCAATTATGGCAGCGGTAAAATACGCTAGAAATCGGCTCGCACACATAGATAATGTACTAGAATTCGCTTTATCCAAGAATGGGCCAACACTGTCTACAGCAACTGCAAAAAGGAAAAATTGGGCCACTTGTACATTTTTTTTATAAATAGGAGGATATTTCAAAAAGAAAACACCCGAAATCTACGTTTCAGAGGAAGAAGTTTCGAGTTTATATTCAAGTGCAATTTAATTCCTTAGTTTCAAATAAAGTAAAAACATGTTTTTAAATCTTCTACAGTGCCACAAACGAGATAATCACATACCCTTAATAAGAAGAAAGTTTTATTTTAGGGAAGAGATAGAAGTTTTTAGTTAATTTTAAAGCAAAAGAATGAAGTTAATTAAGGAAAAATGCGAATATAGCTAAAGAAAGCTAACCCATGAGTGCATAATCTGGCGAGCGTAAGGGAGAGTGGCGGCCCGAGAAAAATAAATAAAATTTTTAAAAAGTCGGTAGAGCACTTGCCTGCAAGAGGCAAAGGCCCCAGATTTGAGTCCTGGTACGGGATACATTTATAATCTGCCAGGAAATTTCAAACCAACACACACTCCACCGCAGAGTGAAAATTTATTGTGCAAAGTGACTCCTATGGTTGGAAATAGCTACGTGTCGCTCATAGGACAGATGTACAAAACTATAGCTCGACCCCAATCAAGCAATTTGTTGGAATACTATAGAACATATCTTGCGTTGGCGTGTGATAACTTTTTTGGAAACTGAGTAACTCCTCTATACAATTCAACATGTGCTGATCATTTGAAACCTAACTTCCTCTATTTGTTTGTGAGAGAGAAAAAGAACTCAAGTTGATATTGTGTTTCTTAATGAATTACTTTCGATACATTCCCAAACTGTAGTCCACTAAGCAAAATACGGGCTTACGGAATACAGGAACTTGAATGCTACTGGAATCGATGCTACCTAGTAATATAGCAGTACGTCGTTATTAATGGGTAGGCATCGTCAGAAATGGAAGGATCGTCCATCGTTGCTCAAGGTAGCATGATAGTATCGTTACCGTTCACTGAATAAGCTATAAAAGACCTTCTTCAACAGAATCAACCAGAAATTTGCCTTCATCATTTTGGGGACACTACGGAAAACCTAAAAGAGAATTACCGCACACGACCTGACCGCCAGTCCATTCGAATGCGAGTCCAATTCCTTAACAACCGTGCCACCTCGCACGATACGCTAATGTTAATACGAGACGCATTTATAGGCGAGCCTCGTAAAATACAGCAGATGGTCTTAACTGTGATCCTCAATGGGAAACACTGCTGTAACTGACACAGAGGTAGTCGCAGAGCCCGTTAATTAATCTGTATTGTTACGTGTAAATGGGTTGCCCCTAACAAATCTGAAAAGTATGTGAAATATGTGTTACCTAAGAATGAAGCAAACTGTAAATTTCACTAATAGGCGTGTTTGACGTCCGCTTGTAACTTAGGCAATTATTTCAGTTTATTCTTCAGTCTAATAGTTAAAAGGACCAAAGTTGAGCAACCGAGGCGTACGCTGAGGAACTAAGGAGGTGAGACAGTGTCAGCTTCCCACTCATCGATTTCGGTAGATATCGACTTGGGATAGGAGCGGCTTGCGAGACGTGTTCGGCATGCTCTTCGAGAAGTCGCTATAAATGGAAATCGACTACGTGAGTCGTCGATGGAAGAGAGCTCTTCGCGGAAAAGACATAAAATTCTACAACATTCACTCACAAACGCTATCCGGCCACCCAAAATCGTCACCATTTGGGCGTATACTGCTTCTGAACGGGGGAAGATACGTCGGTTTACGGCTGGCTAGACGCTTCTGTGTTGGACTCACTGCTCTCTGAAGGACTGAGCTGTTTTCATAAATAGCGCCAACATCCACATATTTTCGCTTTGTCCGGCAGCAGATCGTGGTAAGATGACAGGCAGTCGTGACGCCTCGGAGGAGAGAATCTATCGACAGCCTCGCGCTGCCGCCTTTTCCGACAACGCGCCTGATATGTCTGACAAAAAGGGACCTATGCTGCTCTCATTATTATGAAACTATGTGTCACACCGTGTTACTGCGCGGTTGTTTCTTGCCCGTGGACTTTGCACTCACCCAGGAGCAAGTTTCAGCTTGTTCGATCAACCCAATACCTACAGAAGAGCATTGTCCTACAGACACGAAATGATGGAGTGCCTTCGCATCCTCCTGGGAAGCGAACTGCAGAAATATTTCGGGACTCGGAACGAGCGAATGCATATGTGATCGGCTTCAAATGGGCATTTATCAGAAGAATTGTATATATTTTATATATACACACATTTTGAACAACAATCGCGTTCATTTCGTGTCAAACATTCCCTGGCAGAACGCAAGAAAATTTCTATTTTCAACTACTCGTTCACTGCGTGTGACCTGATCAATTTTTTGATGTTGTTCCTAAGTAATGACACGAATGAAGGTAGAAAAACAATCGCTAACTAGTACGCTATTGACTTCTCCCTAATCAAAGAATGTGGGGTGTCTAGGAAACCAGCTTTCTCGGATCGCTAGGCAACATTCAAACAAATCGTATTAATGAGTTTTTATTACAAAGTGAACAATGACAATACTTAACTTTGAGAATTACATATATGTGTCGCAAGCAATGGGTGAAAGACAAAATAAGAAATCTCTTCAGTATACACAATTCCTAAGTCGCTACTATACCAGTGCCTAATCTTGATGTTGCTATAGACCAGGGCGCGACCAATCGGGCGCGGCGCTTATGTCCTCTACACATAGAGGCCGCTGCTGTCGCGTTGTCCTCCTGGAAAGGGGCCGGTCAGCGTGCAAATGGCTGACGCCTTGTCACAGCCCACTCCGCTCTATCGTTCCCGAGTGGCGTGACGGCGCTTGACTTTACGCCGTAACATACGCTATGACGAACACTTACTTAGTTTGGCGACCAGTATAATTTACGAGGGTTGGAACTTAAATAGTGGCAACTATTTATTCACAACCGATACAGAAGAGTTACATGTTTGCACCTGTTAATATCCTTCAAAGTAGTAACCAGCGTTGTGTAGAAACCGTTGCCAGCGATGTAGAAGGCGTAGTATACCGTTAGCAGAGCCTGTTCTGTTGATGGTGCGAATGGAGCGGTCTACTGCCTGTCGAATCTCTGGAACAGTACTGAAGCGAATGCCACGAAGTGGTTCCTTCATCTTCGGAATCAGATCAAAGTCACAAGGACTATGGTGGATGGTACAGTACTTCCTAGTCCCATCGACCGAACAGAGCAGCCTCAGCTTGCGTTGTATGTGCCCGCGCATTGTCGTGCAAAATGAAGCGTTGCTTGCACAGAAAGTGTTGCCGCTTCTTTCGCAAAGCTGGTCGCAGGTGATGCTCCAAAAACGAACAGTAATACTGTGCATTAACTGTCTGCCGTGGAGGAACGTAATGCGTTAGGATAACACCATCACAGTCGTACACGAGAATCACCATAACTTTAGACCGCTCCATTCGCACCATCAACAGAACAGTTTCTGCTAACGGTATACTACGCCATCCACATCGCTGGCAACGGGCTCTACACAACGCTAGTGACTATTTTGAAGGACAATAACAGGTGCAAACATGTAACTCTTTTGTATCGGTTGTGAATAAATAGTTGCCTCTATTTAAGTTCCAGCCCTCGTATTTTTGCCAGAAGTTGTATAAACTGAAGGGTCAAACCATTATGACCACTGCCTGCTGCGAGACTGAATGGCTACTGGTAGCGTTTCGAGCGCACAACGCGGTAAGGAAAGTATGTGGGCGGAGCAGAGAGGGTTGAAGAATCATTGTAGCGACGGCAGTGGCCGAAAATGGGGAAAGCGAGTTAACAAACTTAAGACTATTACGGCCCGACGCCTGGGAAAGAGCATCTCGGAAACTGCAAATTGATCGACTGTTCCGTGTTGTGAGAATCTGTGGAAAGTGGTCGAGGAACGCAGAATGCGTGAGTAGGCGACAAGGCGTCGGACGTCCACACCTCCTCACATAAAATGGAGGTAGGGGGTTTGCCCACTCTGTAAGGTAGGGCAGGCGGCAGTCTCTGGCATATCTGGCGACAGAGTACATTGGTGTAGGTACTCGTAAAACTCTTTCGGAGCACTCCGTCCCACGCATCTTGTCGAACGTGGCCCCTACGCGTTCTCGTGTTGACCCAACGACACTTCAATTACGATTACAGTGGGCACAGGAAATCGAATCAGGTGACATACCTGGTTCGATAAATCACGTTAATTGTTACCCCAAGTAGACAGTCATGTCCGGATACGTCACCATCGAAGTGAATAGCTGTTCGAAACGTGCGTCATACCACGGACGCAGACTGCGTGGGGTAGTATTACGCTATGAGGGACGTTCACTCGGGCTTCTGTGGGTCTTGTGGTAGTAATCGAAGCAATCGAGACATCTGTGGAGTACATGAACATTATAACGGACCACCTCCTTCCCTTCGTGCTCGATGCGAAGGCATCTTCCAGCATAATAACTATCGGAATCGCGCAACAGTGGTTTGAGGAGCCTGATAGTGAACTCACGTTGACGTTTTGGCTACCAAACTCGCCCAGTCTGACCCAAATGGAATACATCTGCGAAGCTGCGCGCCCACAAATCATCGGACCTTATTTGCTACAATTGCGTGACCTGTGCGTAAAAATCTTGTGCCATATACCTAGCGAGAACTTGTCCAAATATGCCACGTAGAATCGTTGCTGTGTTGCTTTACAAAGGTGGACCGACACGCCATTAAGCAGGTGGCGTCAATGTTTTGGATCGCCAATGTATATACCTAATGTTGTGACACATGTTTTGGCCGATCGGATTTACATCATTGCACATCATAGCGTGTGACGGTGAGCGATAAATGATAGCCAATACGTTCTAACGATGAAAATTTTTCTTTGGTTATGAAGAGAAAATCTGACACTGCTGTACATCTCAAAAAATTACATATGTTATTGCCTCTTTTATCTTTGAACGAGGGCCATTCGAAAAGTAAGGTCCGATCAGTCGCGAAATGTGAACCACTGTGAAATTCAAAAATGTTTCATTTGAAACAGTTAAGTAGACCTTCCATTTACTTCTCTACATACTCTCCCCTCAGACTTAGACATTTGTTGCAGCGTTGTACCAACTTTTCAGTGCCCTCGTCATAAAAGGCAGCCGCCCGTGCTTTCCGCCAAGTCTCTTCGCTGGTCTATAACTCGTTGTCTGCACCAAAATGTTGTCTTCTTACACAGCGATTCATGTGAGCAGAAACGAAACTCAGTGGGAGTCAGGTTCGGCCTGTATTGTTAGTAATCAAATACTTCTCATCGAAAACGTTGTTGGAGCATCTTTATTGCCCATGCAGAGTGCGGGCGAGAATTGTCATGAAGAAGGATTCGCATGACAGTCATGTTATGTGGGCTGCATAGCTTCATGCGAAATCTCTCACCAGACCCTCGCACTTGGTGGGAGATACTTTTTTTTCTAGCCATCTTTACGTGCTTACTGTGTGCTCAAAACTGAAAACAGCGACGTGACGCGATCTCCGGGCATACTAGAGACACTGCCCAACACATCCGTGCAAAGCTTAATCGGATTTTCAGTGTAGTTTCCATTTCGCGATCGATCGAACCTTATTTTCTGAATGGCCCTCCTATATCTGGATGGTAATAATTTTCCACTGA
Source organism: Schistocerca cancellata (assembly GCF_023864275.1). Classification (NCBI taxonomy): domain Eukaryota; kingdom Metazoa; phylum Arthropoda; class Insecta; order Orthoptera; family Acrididae; genus Schistocerca; species Schistocerca cancellata. Next base: position 103,459,626 of record NC_064629.1, on the reverse strand, counting down.
CCACAAACAAAGATTTGAAGTTCGGTACGCCAAACAATTTGTTCGCATGTCAGCAACTCACTACCAGCAAACATGTCTGTTTTGGTCAAATATTTGAGCAGACCGGGAACAAGACTCACTAGGAATTACACGATTAATTTTCGTCCGAATTTTCATACCCAAATGAAGAGTGGGAACAGGTAAAATTGGGGATCATATTGACTATCGCGAGGTCTAGTATTGCAAAGAAAGATTTGTTTGCTCAAAAGTCATCAGGATTATTCAGGAAAACTTAGTGATTTGAGGGAAAATTACTGTCCGAATTTTAATAGCCAAACGGAGAGTCGATAATGCCCAGTGGGGTATCAAACTAATCAGCGTGACGTCTAGTTTTGCCAAAACTAGAAAGAAAAAAATTAATTGCTTCAGAGTAATCAGAGTAATTTAGAAAGAACTTTATTAGTAATTTAAAGGAAAACTGAAACACTGCATGAGCATCTACTGCTGGTTGAAGTGTCGAAAAGTCACATCTCCAAGTCCTAGCTATTTTTCGCATAAAAAGTACGTGAGTGTGAAAATTGTGGAATTCTTTCTTTCATGTTTAAAAAATAAGATAAATATCAAATTAGAGCATAAATGGAAACTTCTGTGCTTTCTCAAGATCTATATGCCCTTAATAATAATTGTTATATTACATCCTGTATTTAAGGCCAGACTTCGGGCTTATCGTCGATTGGTCGTACACTTACTGGCTTACGACAAACATTTCCTGTGTCTCAGACCCGTCATCAAATCCTTGAAATGCAATTTACAGATACATTCAATGCTGCTGAACCTGCAGTGCGTTTCTGACCTACTTCAACTTGTCCAGGGTAAATACTTTAGAAAACTGGGTCAAAGAGGACTCTTGGTGCCATAAAACTGTTAACTTCAGCAAGAGACTACTCAGTGTTCGCGGCAATAGTGCAAAAGTAGGTTGAGCCATTTTGGGGCTAGTGCACTGATTTATTTATTTGACCGGTCACTTTCCCTGTTTCTGATTTACCTTTCTCACTGTTAAACTTATGTTTTCAATACTAATGCAGTTTAAACAGTATTGTCTTGTTGCATAGACTTGCGTATTTGCTTCAGATATCACTATAAACAAGAAACAAGCCAATTACCCTTTTTAAACTAGGGTGGATGAACCTATCAGCGAGGGCAGGACTTTCACGTGTTTTCAATAACCGTGTCACGCAAATACTAACCTACTTCCCCATTTTATCCACAGACGAAGGCTACATAAATTGATAAAATCGACAATAATACGAAATGATACTATCACGATACACAAAGGATATCGCATGTGTCTGTCCTTTTTTAGATTAATTATTTTGCGCTTCGTATGTGACTAACAGCGAAGGGAGAAATAATTTCCGTATTTCTTCTCGCGTTGTAACATACATTGTATATGACGTGAAAGAAAGATGATAAGATGTGGAAAGACGGATTACACGGAATGACGCGTTAGCCACATTCAGCACACCAGTTACAGCTGTGATGAAAGGGTTGCATAGCTGTCAGGCGGAATGGTGCACGAACGCACTCCGCAGTTCATCAGACACCTCACAAAGGAGCGCTGCAGCTGACAAGCGGTAATAGCTCCTGAGTTAGCAAGGGTACTGAATTACTACAGTTTTCGAAATTACGTCAAGTTCAGATTCGTCCTCTCAATACGCAAATGGTTCTGGAAATGACAACTTTCCGCCTTCAACGAAAGGCACACCGTAGTAAGTTACAGCTAAGAGTACACTCGAAACGAGTTTTCACAAACGGATGTGTATCAGAACAACGGTGGAGTCTACAGCAGCGATAAAATTGCGGTTGAAAATCAGCACTGGCACTCAAAAAACGCACCTACAGAACTAAATTTATGTGGTACTAAAATACTCGCAAGGAGTGTACGTACTACCCCAAAATTCATTTTTAATCTTACATTATGCTTATATTAATTTATTGTGAAAGAAATGCAAAGTACGCGATGTATGAAATTTGAAATGATAGAACCAGTGCGATACCAGTAAACCTAATTCAACTGTGTCGATATAATGACTGTTTGTTATGTACTCAGCAACACCGAAATTGGACCATGTACGAATGGAGGAAAGCGCTTCTCACATTTGTCTCCCGCGCAAGGTTATGGAATGATACTTGTCATTATACACTAGCATATCCGCATCGTGATGGTAGCGACGTGGGACAGGCAGGTATTGTCATGGATGAGAGTAAGAGGTTTCACTTCTTTTTTGGTCGTTAGAGGAATATTGTTAACACCCAGAACACATTCGAGTACATTAGATACTGCAAGCACGTGTTGTTCTTTCTGCAGATGCAGCTGATGCAGACAGTCTCTTCGTGGATGGAAATGCTAGTCGATGAAGAGATGCTAGGGGATATAACCTAATTTCTTGATTATCCTCAACCTTGGAATTCTAAGGCGTGACTACTCTTACGTCTCTTATGTTGCCCACACACTTCAGTAGCTTAAGACATTCTAAATCTATTCGTTTTGTGAACTACGAACTCCATTATAATTTGACTGAAAATTTTTCTACCCATCACGATTTATATAATTCGAACGCCATGCTAAGCTTGTTTGCAATTTGAGATTTTAATCGCTTCGTGCTGGTCACCTGTCGAAGTCGCTCTGTAGAGAGGTGTTCTTGTAGCGTTTGTAAAAGGTGGTGAGGCTTGCACACGAACAAGGAAGCCTCGCAGTCCGAATGCGACCTCTTCCTGTTGCTGAAATATGACAGATTTTCAAAGCTGTCTGTTCCACTTATTTCTACTGATCTGCCAATTAGCTAAACCTAGCGACGAAGAAGAAGACGTTCTGTAATGTGATGGATTAAAATTAAATTCAGAAGAAAGATTCTGCACTTCTGCTGATCGAATTTGCAGAAAGATAGAGAAAAGGAGACAATGACAAAGATTTACTGCCGATTAGTCTTTTATATAGAGCTTACTTTATTTAGAAGTCAACGATGTAAGTCAGTTGGGAAAGATCGGTCTCACTGGAAGTTGCTGTTTACAAGGCAGGTTCTCAAAATACCTTTCGTGCAAGCAATCACCAAGAGCGTTTCTTACGACTATATTCAGACACTGCTAAATGCACATGTTTACACTGTAGGCTCTGAGATGTTTCTATTTTTCTTCTTCAATTATTCTCTTGTACATCTGATCTGTAATTTTATAGTAAAATGTTTACTCTGTTCTAGTGTCTGGAGTCAATGTTTTTCGTAAAGTGTTGCAATGACTTTTAACAGTGAATGCTTGAAGACGCATTAGTTATATCTTTAAATGAAACCATATGAGTCCAGAGAACTTTTCAAATCTCAAACATCTATGATGTATACATGGAGAATGAAGTGACGGATGAAAATTTCTACCAAGGCCAGGATTTGAACCTGAGTCTCTTGCTCACTCTGCAGATGGGCTAGCCACTACGCCACACTGGTACAGTAGCTTTGCAAAACTTCACGGACTCCCCTAGTACACCTCTCCTCAATCCAAATTTCCAGTATCTCCTCAGCCCCCAGATTAAAGCACCTATGCCTGGGTTTCACGCAGGATCCTCATTTCGTTCGATGCTGATGTACTGTTCTAATACAATTGGAGAGCCTCTGGAATGCTGTTCGAGGATAGGGGAAATACCAAATGAGATGATGCGTGAATGAGAATCTGCATTGAGGAGGGAGGCGTGATAGCGGAACCTGTGCAGTTGTGCAAAGCCACTGTGCCAGGATGGTATAGTGGTTAGCACCAGACTGCATATATATAATTTATATCTTTGCTTTGGTTTGTTTTTCATAAGTCATCTACGCTTTGATGCTCTTTGACATGTTTAGATCTAGCTGCGTGACACTTTGTAACTGTGATTTCAAATTGGACACACCACCTCTTCTGGAAAAATACGTGTTTGATTCTTTAGATGTTTAACAGTTCAGATGGACACGAATTATCAGGATTTCCCTATTGATTTGTGCTATGACATGCGATTAATATTTGGTCTTTTGTATGTATTTACACTACTGGCCATTAAAATTGCTGCACCACGAAGATGACGTGCTACAGACGCGAAATATAACCGACAGGAAGAAGACGCTGTGATATGCAAATGATTAGCTTTTCAGAGCATTCACACAAGGTTGGCGCCGGTGGCGACACCTACAACGTGCTGACATGAGGAAAGTTTCCAACCGATTTCTCATACACAAACAAAAGTTGACCGGCGTTGCCTGGTGAAACGTTGTTGTGATGTCTCGTGTGAGGAGGAGAAATGCGTACCATCACGTTTCCGACTTTGATAAAGGTCGGATTGTAGCCTATCGCGATTGCGGTTTATCGTATCGCGACATTGCTGCTCGCGTTGGTCGAGATCCAATGACTGATAGCAGAATATGGAATCAGTGGGTTCAGGAGGGTAATACGGAACGCCGTGCTGGATCCCAACGGCCTCGTACCACTAGCAGTCGAGATGACAGGCATCTTAACCGCATGGCTGTAACGGATCGTGCAGCCACGTCCCGATCCCTGAGTCAACAGATGGGGATGTTTGGAAGACAAAAACCTTTTGCACAAACAGTTTGCAGCAGCAGGGGCTATCAGCTCGGAGACCATGGCTGCGGTTACCCTTGACGCTGCATGACAGACAGGAGCGCCTGCGATGGTGTACTCAACGACGAACCTTGATGCACGAATGGCAAAACATCGTTTTTTCGGATGAATCCAGGTTCTTTTTACAGCATCTGGCGACATCGCGGTGAACGCACACTGGAAGCGTGTATTCGTCATCGCCATACTGGCGTATCACCCGGCGTGATGGTATCGGGTGCCATTGCTTATACGTCTCGGTCACCTCTTGTTCGCATTGGCGGCACTTTGAACAGTGGACGTTACATTTCAGATGTGTTACGACCCGTGGCTCTACCCTTCATTCGATCCCTGCGAAACCCTACACTTCAGCAGGATAATGCAAGACCGCATGTCCTGTACGGGCCTTTCTGGATACAGAAAATGTTCGACTGCTGTCCTGGCCAGCACATTATTCAAATCTCTCACCAATTGAAAACGTCTGGTCAATGGTGGCCGAGGAACTGGCCCGTCACAATACGCCAGTCACTACTCTTGATGAACTGTGGTATCGCGTTGAAGCTGCATGGGCAACTGTACCTGTACACGCCATCCAAGCTCTGTTTGACTCAATGCCCAGGCGTATCAAGGCCGTTATTACGGCCAGAGGTGGTTGTTCTGGATATTGATTTCTCAGGAACTATGCACCCAAATTGCGTGAAAATGTAATCACACGTCAGTTCTAGTATAATATATTTGTCCAGTGAATACCCGTTTATCATCTGCATTTCTTCTTGGTGTAGCAATTTTAATGGCCAGTAGTGTATAATTCAATGGACTTTATGCACTTCTAGGTGTTTCATGCTTTGTTTCGATGTATACAGAAACCATGAGTATGGTGTAGACCGGAACCGGTAGTTGTGATAAATGACGCCTAAACAGCTTCGAGTCATGCATTAAAAAAAAAAAAAAGAGCAGGTACTTCGTGTCAAAATTAACATTCCATTTCTTCATTAAAAACATCTGATACGATGTTCATAGTACTTCCTAATGTCGATTTTGCTGATTGTCATTTAGACCCGTTTCGGTAACGGCAACAACTGTCGCATCGCCGTCGTGTATAGAGTCCTAACACCAGAGCACGAGAGCAGAGATAGCGGCAAGATGGCCGGCGCGCACTCATCTGGCTTAGGCTGGTAAGAGGACTAGAGCTGCAGCGCGCTGATTGCGTCTGCCTGGCGGCAATCAGCTACTGCGTCGCAGCTCTGCGCCAGCTTCCTAACGAAACGTGTACTTCAAATCGAAACCACGCAGTTCGGTATACCACGTAAATATTCTGCAAATTAATACTCAATTTTTCATTCGATAGTTCATTGTTACCAACTTTATCGTAATGATAAACGTAAATGTCGTGTGACTAGGGCCTCCCGTTGGGTAGACCGTTCGCCGGGTGCAAGTCTTTCGATTTGACGCCACTTCGGCGACGTGCGCGTCGATGGGGATGAAATGGTGATGATTAAGACAACACAACACTCAGTCCCTGAGCGGAGAAAATCTCCGACCCAGCCGGGAATCGAACCTGGGCCCTTAGGACTGACATTCTGTCGCGCTGACCACTCAGCTACTGGGGGCGGACAGCACTCAGTACGTAATACTGGACGGTGAACGTTCAACTTAACCAGAACTACCATCGTGTGTGCGATAATGAAGAATAGAAACGCTAATGCTCTCAAAATATACAGACTATTTATCATAATGGGTTAAAGCATGCTCACTTTGCTGAGGATGCTGCTGTTTACAAAAAAATTGTTCGATTATACTCTCGATGACAAATCACCACTGTGAAATTTCTAGGAGAGGCCATCCAATGTGGCCTAAAGTGAAATGGCCACACAAAAAAAATTAGAAAAGCAGACGCCAGGCGGAGATTTATTATGAAAGTCTTAACAAAATGTAACTCACGAAAGAAGTGGTTTACAAAATGGTACCTCGAGCGATTCTTGAGTATTTTTAATCAATCTGGGAGCCTTGCCAAGTTGGATTAATAAATAAGGTATGGAAGATCCAACGAAGAGTGGCGTGTTTCGTCACGTGATCGTTTAATTGGCTAGAAATCGTTAAGGACATGCTACAACTACGATGGCAGACGTTAAAGAGAGGCGTTGTACATCATGAAGAGGTTTATTGTTGGAATCAGCGTGTGTTACAAATAGAGCCGAGCAGTTGTCTCGTTCCCTGCCACCGCCTGCCATCATAATATGAGAACCTGAGGATGCTCAAATACTGACCGAAACCAATAATCATTTTTATTCCGGTCGAGTCCGTTTGTAATCTATTTTTAAAGTACTTTTAACCAGATCGCTGTTTCTCCACAAGAAATGTTCAAAAAAATTACTGGTTATTTATCGATTGTTATTTTTAATTTGTAGTTCAGTGTTGCTATTTGAGTTTAGATGTTGTCATTCTGTCATTTTGAAGTAGTGAGTGGAGCTATGAACGCTAGAAAATGGAGTGCCAAGTGGAGAAATCGGAACATTTCTGACATATTCTTCTGTTTGAGTTCGATAGAGGTGTGACAGCAACGGAAGTAGCCAGAAACATTTGCGCCGTGTATGGGGATATTGCAATTGGACAGAGCACGGCAAGAAAATGGTTGTCTCATTTTAAGGATATTAGTAACTCTCCACATTCAGGAAGACCTACGAGGCATGATGAAGATCGTTTAAACGCATTAACCCACACTGATTCACGTCAGCGTACACGAGAACTGAAATGTGATCATTCCACCATCGTGCGACATTTGCAGGCTATGGGGAACATACAGAAATCGTATTCATGCGTACAGCATGCTCTAAGCCAAAACTACAAAAATCAGCGGGTGGTCATACGTGCATTACTGCTTGCTCGTCATCAATTGGCTCATGAAAAACACCGACCATTCCTATCCTGTATCGCTACTGGTGACGAGAAATGGTGTCTTACGCTAATATCAGGGGAAAAATGGATGGTTGAGCCCAAGCGCAACACCCCGTACAAAGACCTGCTCGGAACCAAGAAAGATAATGTTATGCGTCTGGTGGAACAGCGACGGTGTCGTGTACTACGAATTGCTTCTCCGATGTGTAACCATAACTGTTGACATTTATTGCCAACAACTGAGACGTCTTCCAAACGCAATCCAAGAACAATGACAAGGAAGACTGGCGTGCCACAGGCGAGTGTTATGGGACCATTGCTTTTCACAATATATTTAAATGACCTAGTAGATAGTGTCGGAAGTTCCATGCGGCTTTTTGCGGATGATGCTGTAGTATACAGAGAAGTTGCAGCATTAGAAAATTGTAGCAAAATGCAGGAAGATCTGCAGCGGATAGGCACTTGGTGCAGGGAGTGGCAACTGACCCTTAACATAGACAAATGTAATGTATTGCGAATACATAGAAAGATGAATCCTTGATTGTATGATTATATGATAGCGGAACAAACACTGGTAGCAGCTACTTCTGTAAAATATCTGGGAGTATGCGTACGGAACGATTTGAAGTGGAATGATAATGTAAAATTACTTGTTGGTAAGGCGGGTGTCAGGTTGAGATTCATTGGGAGAGTCCTTAGAAAATGTAGTCCATCAACAAAGGAGGTGTATTACAAAACACTCGTTCGACCTATACTTGAGTATTGCTCATCAGTGTGGGATCCGTACCAGGTCGGGTTGACGGAGGAGATAGAGAAGATCCAAAGAAGAGCGACGCGTTTCGTCACAGGGTTATTTGGTAACCGTGATAGCGTTACGGAGATGCTTAGCAAACTCAAGTGGCAGACTCTGCAAGAGAGGCGCTCTGTATCGCGGTGTAGCTTGCTGTCCCGGTTTCGAGAGGGTGCGTTTCTGGATGAGGTATCGAATATATTGCTTCCCCCTACTTATACCTCCCGAGGAGATCATGCATGTAAAATTAGAGAGATTCCAGCGCGCACGGAGGCTTTCTGGCAGTCGTTCTTCCCGCGAACCATACGCGACTGGAACAGGAAAGGGAGGTAATGACAGTGGCACGTAAAGTGCCCTCCGCCACACACCGTTGGGTGGCTTGCGGAGTATAAATGTAGCTGTAGATGTAGAAGTGATGCTACTCGACGATAACGCCCGGCCGCATTCTGCTAGGATGCCAAAAAGACTATACATGCGTTGGGTTGGGAAGTCATTCCGCATCCACCTTACTCACCTGACCATGCACCCCAGATTTTCACCTTCTCCCCTCTATCGAACAACCTTGAAGGCACTTCCTTACTCCAGCGTTGGCAGACTGTTATAAACAGTGAAGGAGAATATCATTGATGACTAAAGTATCTGTTGTGAGTATCTCTTGCGTAATTTACGGAAAAACGCTACGAACTTATGCACCTACGCAAGACAATAAATCTTTTCAGAAAACTGTATGCCTGACGCTGGTGAAACCTACTCCATAATTCTGATGATATAATTGGTGTCTTTATAAAGCACCTCCTGACAGGAGAAATCGAAGGGATTCAGATGAAGCCCTGTATAATTTTAATAGCTGGTTGTGGTCGATACCAAAGCATAAAAGATGGTTAGGAAACTTAAATGGGAATCTTTGGGAGAAAGGTGACACTTTTGTCGCGAAACCTTCTTGAGTAAATTTGGAAAGCAGTTGTTCCAGACAGTTTATGCAACATTTCTGTAGCCTCGATTATGGATCTCACGAAGGGATTGTAAGAATAAGCTAAGAGGGTTCAAAAATGGTTTAAATGGCTCTGAGCACTATGGGACTTAACTTCTGAGGTCATCAGTCCCCTAGAGCTTAGAACTACTTAAACCTAACCAACCTAAGGACATCACACACATCCATGCCCGAGGCAGGATTCGAACCTGCGACCGTAGCGGTCGCGCGGTTCCAGACTGAAGCGCCTAGAACCGCTCAGTCACCACGGCCGGCTAAGCTAAGAGGGATTAGTGCGCGTACAGATAGATAGTTGTTTTGTGTATTTAGCACGTTTCCGGGCTCTCAGCTACAAACGACAATAAGCGCTATGTGACTATGTCCCTAATAACAAAAATTTCCTGTAGAGGTATGTACCATTTTCTATTCAGTACTAAATGACACCAAGAAAAGTCATAATCGTAACTTTTGTTTATTCCTTGGAGATGAGTCATTTAATGTAGATTTTGTGCCTATAAACAGAGGACATGAAACTGCCTTGTATTTGACATTACGTGAAATTAAGTAACAGATGATGATAACATACTACTTACAAACACAAGATCGAATTATTGCAGAGCGGATCGGCTCAAAACAGTCAAGTGACGAAAATTGTTGAATACTTGGACTCTATGGAACCGGAGTGCCGAATGGCGCGGAGTATCGTACGTAACATAAATAAAAATTTCTTGCCGCTGCAAATTGCACCGACGTAACATTTTGATATGAGAACAGCTGGTCTGATTTTAGCACATCTCTATAATATTTCATTTTCTGCCAAGTCGTAACTAGTGTTTTCTTGTTTGAAATACAGGTTTGGAAATCTTTGTGCATACAGGAGTCTAAAGCTCACGATTTAATAAACAAAATATTTACGACACAAATGGTAGTAGATCTTTAATCAGTGTTAAATGTTATGTACGGCGGATGCAATAGTATATTTTAATCGGAAAGGTGGTTTATGGTTGCTGAACAATGATGCTATCCCCTGTTAAAGTCTTAATGGACAAACACATATTAGCGTTTTCGAAGCATACTAATTAATAAATCAAGTACATGATAAGGAAGGTTCTAGTGGAGGGTAGAGGTATTAGAACGCCGTGGACTACTCTGCGTTTTACCCCCACTTCTCTGATAGGTAGGTTGAAATCGGTCCAATGGTTAAGAAAGAGATGTGAAGCACACATACATACATACATGCGTACATCCATTTTTATAATACTGGTATGTACGGATATATAACCTTGACAAACAGACATAGCAGCAGTTAACAGATAACCTTTCCTAATATTGTGTTAAATGCTACTGTGAAATTTACGACATTGTGTTGAATGTGTAACATCTGGCGTCAATGCGTTTAACATTCCCAACGATGGGGACTCAATTCGTCGACTCGTCACAACGCTACGATCACTCCGTTTATTCATCTTTACCCAACCGAGCTATCGAGCAGCTTCTAATTACGTTAATGTTGACGGAATTAGGTGACGATTCTTGAAAATACCATTTGCCACGATAAAAACAGTATCATATGCAGAATGGCTGCATAAACCGCTGACAATAATAGTGTTCAGAGCAGTCAATGTGACAAGAATATAGCGAGACACATTGAACGCAGTTTCGGAATCCAAAGTTGCTAAAACCTCGAGCATTTCAAAGAACAAGCAAAACGATATTTTTAGATAAAAGATGCATATCATTTTGAAAAATTTCTTAAAGAGCTGATCAGTCTTCGCCTTCTCGTTCGCACGTGCTGCGTAGTCCACAGAATCGTCGCTAGATGTCCTTAACTGCACCGGCAAGTACTGCGAAACGAGCGCGCACTTCGCTCTAGCGGCTTTGAATGAGTAACTTGCGCCAGGCCAGTTGCCGCAGTATCACGGTAATTACTCTTCTTTACAGCCCGTCTACGAAGATCTAAAACCAGTAACACGAAAGGATCACTTCGTAACTCCCGTAACAACTACTGTGTGCTTTGTCTTAGGGTCTCAGAGCATTGAATGTTGACAGATCAGGTGCGTGGTCACATGAGGAGCAACAGAGAGAAACACGTAGCAGTTAACTGCTAATTGAGAGTGACTCTGTAAGGTACATTTAGTCTTTGATGACAAAGACGGCTAATTGTCAGTATATAGCGGACTTGAATAAAAAAAGAGGCAAGCACACTACTGTGCATCCATGGCAAGTTTCAGGTCATCTGTTTCCTTTATTAAAGCAGATGTTGTGCTGGATGTTTACGGAAACCTGATTGGTATTCGTCTCGTAGGTTGTTTGTAGTCAGGTACTTTGTTAGCTGGTCTTCGACTATACATTTAGAGGCGTTGAATAGTGCAGGAAGAATGCAAATAGGTCGGTAACCAGAAGGTCCTGCGGTAAAGTCCTTTTTAGGTGGCGGCTGTTTCCAGGCCTCAGGGAAAACACTTGTGGTGAAGCAGTGGTTCAAGACACCTGTCATAGTGGTCAGTAGTGGGTCAATAATAAGCTTCATCATTTGGCTGTGATGCCATCGTGTCCAGTAGATGCTGATCTGACATTTACGATAGCTTTTTTGACGGCATTGCAAGTAACATGCTTTAGATAGAATTTTTCGCGGCTAGAGATCCGTGAACTGATCAATGAGTCCCTGTTTCTCTTTCTGTTAAACTGTGGTTGTAGGTAATGTGAAGTACCGGTTCAGTTCTTCGTCTGGGGCACCATACAGGTTTTTTCATAAGACAGCTGATCTATTTCTGTTGTCGATTAATGTGTGGGCAAGCCGGAGTTTTCCACTCTGTTCTGCTTCAGCTTGTAAGGTATATGATTTTCAGGCGTGAATCGCAGTTTGTATGCCTGATGAGCAGCGTTTCTGAGAGTCATGAGCTGTTTTATTTCTTTAGTTAGCCTAAGCTGCAGGTTTCCTTCTTACTTTTACGGTCTGCGGTGGAGCATATTTGCGTCTAGCTCAGTAAGTTTATAAGCAAATCCATGAAATTTTTCTTTTATATACGAGAAGGGAATGTAATACGTCACCCAAGCTATTTCTTGCACCTCATTCGCAAGTGCGGATACATTGGTGCGTCAAGTCTCGGTATGTAGCCAGTTGTGATTTCTTTCCGGGACGTTCTAGCGAGTATGTCATGAGAATTATGTCATGGGCAGATATGCCAGGTGTAGATATTTGAGAGGTACGAATTACTCTCTCTGGGGATTAGGTTGCAAATACAGGGCTATTACAAATGATTGAAGCGATTTCATAAATTCACTGTAGCTCAATTCATTGACATATGGTCACGACACACTACAGATACGTAGAAAAACTCATAAAGTTTTGTTCGGCTGAAGCCGCACTTCAGGTTTCTGCCGCCAGAGCGCTCGAGAGCGCAGTGAGACAAAATGGCGACAGGAGCCGAGAAAGCGTATGTCGTGCTTGAAATGCACTCACATCAGTCAGTCATAACAGTGCAACGACACTTCAGGACGAAGTTCAACAAAGATCCGCCAACTGCTAACTCCATTCGGCGATGGTATGCGCAGTTTAAAGCTTCTGGATGCCTCTGTAAGGGCAAATCAACGGGTCGGCCTGCAGTGAGCGAAGAAACGGTTGAACGCGTGCGGGCAAGTGTCACGCGTAGCCCGCGGAAGTCGACGAATAAAGCAAGCAGGGAGCTAAACGTAGCATAGCCGACGGTTTGGAAAATCTTACGGAAAAGGCTAAAGCAGAAGCCTTACCGTTTACAATTGCTACAAGCCCTGACACCCGATGAAAAAGTCAAACGCTTTGAATTTTCGGCGCGGTTGCAACAGCTCATGGAAGAGGATGCGTTCAGTGCGAAACTTTTTTTCAGGATGAAGCAACATTTTTTCTTAATGGTGAAGTGAACAGACACAGTGTGCGAATCTGGGCGGTAGAGAATCCTCATGCATTCGTGCAGCAAATTCGCAATTCACCAAAAGTTAACGTGTTTTATGCAATCTCACGGTTTAAAGTTTACGGCCCTTTTTTCTTCTGCAAAAAAAACGTTACAGGACACGTGTATCTGGACATGCTGGAAAATTGGCTCATGCCACAACTAGAGACCGACAGCGCCGACTTCATCTTTCAACAGGATGGTGCTCCACCGCACTTCCATCATGATGTTCAGCATTTCTTAAACAGGAGATTGGAAAAGCGATGGATCGGTCGTGGTGGAGATCATGATCATCAATTCATGTCATGGCCTCCACGCTCTCCCGACTTAACCCCATGCGATTTCTTTCTGTGGGGTTATGTGAAAGTTTCAGTGTTTAAACCTCCTCTACCAAGAAACGTGCCAGAACTGCGAGCTCGCATCAACGATGCTTTCGAACTCATTGATGGGGACATGCTGCGCCGAGTGTGGGAGGAACTTGATTATCGGCTTGATGTCTGCCGAATCACTAAAGGGGCACATATCGAACTTTTGTGAATGCCTAAAAAAACTTTTTGAGTTTTTGTATGTGTGTGCAAAGCATTGTGAAAATATCTCAAATAATAAAGTTATTGTAGAGCTGTATATCTATGGGGGTGCAAACTGAAGTTGCTACACGTTTGAAGAAGAAAGTGTCCGCTTAAATTTCACACTGAAAGGACTATTGTATAGAAAATTTATATTAATGTCGCCAGCTATAATTAAACGTTTCTATGTCGATTCGAGATTTAAAAGAGCAGTTTCGAATCAGACAACGCCACCTACTTCAGGAGGATTTGTGAGGACACGCATCAGGCACTTTCTGTTAAGGAATACGATCTCTATGAACAAATATACCACTTGTTTATCTCCAAGCTGGAATATATGTAGCACAGTAGGTGATAAACCAGAGCGTATGTACACCGCTACTTCACCCACTAGTGTGTCTTAGAAAAATGTAACCATCTAGATTTCCCGAACTTGTGGGAATACTTTGTTTGAGCTAGGTCTCACACAGAAGTATTACTTAGATATATATGTCTTGAAACATATGACGAAACTCATCAAGATGATCGAGCAGAGATTGAACATTTGAGTGTGCGACATGAGGCTTGGTGCTTTCAGGTGCAGAATATGTGCGGATGTCGCCGATGGAGCCCTGAGACTCTGGGTCAGTGCTTGCAAGCGAACAAACCACAAGGAAACGCGCTAACATGGGGGAGCACAGCTTCCAGAAAGTCGGCGGGTTTCTTCACGGAGGAGGGACGTTTCGCGGCCAAGGCCAGTGGGATTTATAGCAGTCGCTAAACAGCCGAGTGATGACAGATAAAGGAAGTCGCTAAACAGAGCTACAATAGTCTCTGCACAACAGCACTGAAAGTAAGATAAATGGAATAAAAAGAGAGTGCATTATTAATGGCGCTAATAATGGTTCAAATGGCTCTGAGCACTATGGGACTCAACATCTGAGGTCATCAGTCCCCTAAAACCTAAAACTGCTTGAACCTAACTAACCTAAGGACATGACACACATCCATGCCCGAGGCAGGATTCGAACCTGCGACCGTAGCGGTTGCGGGTTCCAGACTGAAGTGTCTAGAACCGCTCGACCACACCGGCCGGCCGCTAATAATGAGTAACAACAATAATATGACAGTAAACTGCTAAATAAAAATGAAATTAAGAATAAGTTGGTACAGTATTTCATAAAGTAGATAAGAAACTATACAAATAGGAATTAGTAATGAAGTAAAATAAAAAAAAATTATACATTAGTTAAGTAATGGCTAACTGTAATTTACAATAACAATATAAACACACATACTAGCGGCATACATATTTTTAATGTTCTTAACTCCTAAAGTACAGTCTTTTGAGTTTATTTGTAACGCAAACTGGTCTTTTTCCATTTTCGGTCTTTACCATTATTCTGTAATCATACGTTTTGTAGCCCAAATCTCGAAATCGCGTTGTTCAAAATGTTTAATCTTCCAGATGGGAGATACTCTCGTATAGTCAGACCTAACTTTTCGAGTTTCTTCGTCACTCTGAAGATTTCATATCTTTTCCTGCACGACTGTTACCGGTCTAGGTTTTAGGTTTTGTACACTCCTGGAAATGGAAAAAAGAACACATTGACACCGGTGTGTCAGACCCACCATACTTGCTCCGGACACTGCGAGAGGGCTGTACAAGCAATGATCACACGCACGGCACAGTGGACACACCAGGAACCGCGGTGTTGGCCGTCGAATGGCGCTAGCTGCGCAGCATTTGTGCACCGCCGCCGTCAGTGTCAGCCAGTTTGCCGTGGCATACGTAGCTCCATCGCAGTCTTTAACACTGGTAGCATGCCGCGACAGCGTGGACGTGAACCGTATGTGCAGTTGACGGACTTTGAGCGAGGGCGTATAGTGGGCATGCGGGAGGCCGGGTGGACGTACCGCCGAATTGCTCAACACGTGGGGCGTGAGGTCTCCACAGTACATCGATGTTGTCGCCAGTGGTCGGCGGAAGGTGCACGTGCCCGTCGACCTGGGACCGGACCGCAGCGACGCACGGATGCACGCCAAGACCGTAGGATCCTACGCAGTGCCATAGGGGACCGCACCGCCACTTCCCAGCAAATTAGGGACACTGTTGCTCCTGGGGTATCGGCGAGGACCATTCGCAACCGTCTCCATGAAGCTGGGCTACGGTCCCGCACACCGTTAGGCCGTCTTCCGCTCACGCCCCAACATCGTGCAGCCCGCCTCCAGTGGTGTCGCGACAGGCGTGAATGGAGGGACGAATGGAGACGTGTCGTCTTCAGCGATGAGAGTCGCTTCTGCCTTGGTGCCAATGATGGTCGTATGAGTGTTTGGCGCCGAGCAGGTGAGCGCCACAATCAGGACTGCATACGACAGAGGCACACAGGGCCAACACCCGGCATCATGGTGTGGGGAGCGATCTCCTACACTGGCCGTACACCACTGGTGATCGTCGAGGGGACACTGAATAGTGCACGGTACATCCAAACCGTCATCGAACCCATCGTTCTACCATTCCTAGACCGGCAAGGGAACTTGCTGTTCCAACAGGACAATGCACGTCCGCATGTATCCCGTGCCACCCAACGTGCTCTAGAAGGTGTAAGTCAACTACCCTGGCCAGCAAGATCTCCGGATCTGTCCCCCATTGAGCATGTTTGGGACTGGATGAAGCGTCGTCTCACGCGGTCTGCACGTCCAGCACGAACGCTGGTCCAACTGAGGCGCCAGGTGGAAATGGCATGGCAAGCCGTTCCACAGGACTACATCCAGCATCTCTACGATCGTCTCCATGGGAGAATAGCAGCCTGCATTGCTGCGAAAGGTGGATATACACTGTACTAGTGCCGACATTGTGCATGCTCTGTTGCCTGTGTCTATGTGCCTGTGGTTCTGTCAGTGTGATCATGTGATGTATCTGACCCCAGGAATGTGTCAATAAAGTTTCCCCTTCCTGGGACAATGAATTCACGGTGTACTTATTTCAATTTCCAGGAGTGTAGATGCTGCGTCCTACGTCTCACTCTACGACTGCTGTCAATGTCATTCAGTGTCACCTGCAGGCCTCTCTGAAAAGAATCGTCACTAATTCGTCCTTATTCTCTCTGTTTTACTCTGGAATCGCGAACAGTCTGAGATTATTGCGTCTCTGATATTGTTCAAGTTCGCCAGACTTCTCGACCAGTTCCTGCTCGAACAATCGTGCCCTATGTTTTGGGTTGGCAGGAGAGCCAACACCGGCATACTAGAGGAAGCCGAAAGGCATGCGTTTTAGCTCACGCAGGCTGGCGTGACGTCTGGAACAGGACAAGGAAATTAGACTTTAGAAAAACGGACGTAGCTGGTGGAATACTTAACTTTAATCCATTAATGATGAGCGTCGCTCTTGACTGTACATGATGATGATGATGAGCGTTTGGCGTCATTGGCCGGGAGGCCCCTCGCGGGGCAGGTCCGGCCGCCTTGGCGCAGGTCTTATTACATTCGGCGCCACATTGGGCGACCTGCACGCCGGATGGGGATGAAATGATGATGAACACAACACAACACCCAGTCCCTGAGCGGAGAAAATCTCCGACCCAGCCGGGAATCGAACCCGGGCCCGGAGGACGGCAATCCGTCACGCTGACCACTCAGCTACTGGGGCGGACTTGACTGTACATGACTCAGTATTAATAGTAACTGGTAATGGCGCCTTGCTAGGTCGTAGCAAATGACGTAGCTGAAGGCTATGCTAACTATTGTCTCGGCAAATGAGAGCGTATTTTGTCAGTGAACCATCGCTAGCAAAGTCGGCTGTACAACTGGGGCGAGTGCTAGGAAGTCTCTCTAGACCTGCCGTGTGGCGGCGCTCGGTCTGCAATCACTGATAGTGGCGACACGCGGGTCCGACGTATACTAACGGACCGCGGCCGATTTAAAGGCTACCACCTAGCAAGCGTGGTGTCTGGCGATGACACCACACCCTATCCTCAGGTTCTTTTAAAGATTTGCTCAGAGCACGAATCTCGCTCGCATTCGCCTCCAGAGTTTGCTGTATTTTATCCATCACTGTTCCAGTGGTGGTCTGGACAGCGAGAGCAAGCATGTCCTGTTCTTGTGGAGTGGCACTAACCTCAGCGTCGGCGACCGCGGTGACGTCTGTGATGGCGGGCAATGCGGCCGCAACTCCTGGCCTCAGCGCGACGACAGCGTTCTCGGCGGCTCGGCCGTTGGCGGTCCTCCGCTTTATTCGACGGTTTTCCTTTTAAGAGCGGATTCACGTAAGAAGTACTCTAAATGAGTTGCCAATGTGACACTAGGCACTCGTCACATGAATCGCTAACATACCGAAGAGCCTAACTCCTTAACAACACCGTCACATTTTTCCCATAGGCCCGCATTTCATTTAAAGTCTCTTGTGAGGAATAGAGTTAAAAGCCTTCTGAAAATCTAGGAATACGGAATCAATTTAAGATCCCCTGTCGATGCTGCCCATTACTTTGTACGAATGAAGAGCTAGTTGTGTTCTACAAGAACATTATTTTCTGAATCTGTGTATCAATGGATCGTTTTCTTTGAGGTAATTTCTGATCTTTGTACACGATATACGTTCCAAAGGTATTGTGAACTAGGGCACACAGCAAGGTGAAGGAAAGGGGAATTCGTTATTCGAGCCCCATACACCAAGACGACCACCTCTGGTTCATTCAGCCTGGGGTAGAGCAGCAGGAGGAAGTTGTCTTCTGCACTGTGGATTCAAATGGTTCAAATGGCTCTGAGCACTATGGGACTCAACATCTGAGGTCATCAGTCCCACAGAACTTAGAACTACTTAAACCTGACTAACGTAAGGACATCACACACATCCATGCCCGAGGCAGTATTCGAACCTGCGACCGTAGCAGCAGCACGGTTCCGGACTGAAGCACCTAGAACCGCTTGGCCACAGAGGCCGGTCACTGTGGATTGACTGGCTATTTCAGAAACACGATCATCTCCAGCACAGGCAACGGTCTCTATGAGCTATGAAATGCATCCTCAGTCCATCCTGCTGCGTCACCGTTATTTGCTGAGAAGTATTCCCCCTATCCCTGTCCATTATCACCACCTTCCGTTCATCATGTAGGAGACTATGGATGCAGTCCTCAGCTTAATAAAGTCCTCTCTGTCCAACACCAAGATCTTGTCAGTTGAACACATTTCCCAGCGATTTAAATAATTCATTTAATTAACGTTTAAATAAATAAACAACATATTGCTCGAATTTACTGACCATTTCGTGTCATGAGATTCATTTTTTCACGAGAACTTTTATCTGTCGTCCCACCAGTTTTAAGCTGTTGTGCTTATTTGAATTTCAAGCAGTAAGGCTGTAGGGTAATTGTCAGCACGGTTTTCCCACCAAACCTTAGGAAATAAAACTTAGGAAATTCTTCCAGCAGGGTAATACACATATAAATAGATGAACACTATTCCCAAGACAGTACCTTACATCTCTCCTCTCCAGCAGCACAGCACAGAATGAGTCTTTTTCCCACCAATTCATAGTGGGTGAGGGGAGGGGAAGGGAAGTAGGGCAGGGGGAGGGGGAGGAGTGGGGTTGGTGACATCAGTGTGACGTTCCCCAATCTACCCTCTAGGGAGAGGATGTGGGGGGAACCACCCCCACCCCCCTCCCAGGGAGATCCACCATCTTGAATAAATTAAATTAAGCCTGTACCATCTTTGTCTTTATTCCCCTGTTGTCTCCAGGTTCTACAAACCACAGAAGCTAAATTAATTTTAATATAATGCCCCCCCCCCGCCCCCATCAGAGGTTCGAGTCCTCCCTCGGACACTGAACTTAGATTAAGTAGTGCGTAAGCTTAGGGACTGATGACCTCAGCAGTTTGGTCCCATAAGCCCTTACGACAAATTTCCAATTTCCGTTTAATATAATCATTTGTGTATGAAAAACGCTTAAACATGTGTGGTTTATGTCAGATGGACTGCCAATCTCGTAGTGTGTGAAACATCTTCCGGGCCAGTTTCATTTTCCCCATCTTTTGTAATCACTCTCCCTGCACTTTTGTGTTCATTGACAATCTTTTCTGACGCCACCAAATTTCAAACATTTAGATTTCCGCGTAACTAATAGGAAAATAAACACTCCACGTTAACCAGCGAGCTGAGAAGAGGAAAAGTAAGCTCACACACCTACAAATGAATCGTTAAGCCTTTACAGATGGCGCTGCGATCGAGTCACTTGCTTAATCATGCACGCACTACCTGTACATGAGAATAAGGCAGTAGCGATCAGTGAGACATTTTTGTCTCAAGCGGACATTATACATAACATTGTACATAAACATGGGTAAACGTAAGGACGTTACAGAGTGGCAAAAAGGGCAAACCTGTTTGGCCGTGCACGTGGCCATATGGTGTGTGAAGTTGATGGATTTGTTGGTGTGGACTGTTCACGTTTCTACAAGCAGTGGTGTAACACGCGTGGCCACAAAACACGACGTCAGAATTGTGGTCGTAAAAAGATCTTGACAGAAAGACTGGAGATGCGTTTCACGGCTTGTGAATCAAAATCGCTTCCAAGCCCGACAGGAAATGATGCAGGCAGTGAATGAAGGCCCATCCCAATTCCTTAGCGAGAGAATATTGCGACGGGAACTGCATACAATGAATATTTTGAGCCGATCACCCCGCAAGAGGCCATTGATACCCCTATTTTTCAAGTTGACAAGAGGAAAGTGTATCGATCTGGAAGAGTAGGTGGCTGATTTCCTGGACACCCCCCACCCTATTACGTTTCGACTGCCCTGAAAAATTGCTTTGCTTAAACCCCATAGAAAATGCGTGGGACATGTTGGAACAGCGGATAAAACGCCGACATCAGCGTACCCGCAGCTTCATGGAACTGCGCTTACAAATCCTTAGCCAGTGGCTTAAACTGGATGCGACGTACACGCACAACCGTTTGGACTCACTTACTAACCTAATCCGACCGGTTATGAAGTCCAGGTGCGAAAATACACGGTATTAACTGATGCTTGTAATGATGTTAGGGATAACTAATTTTTTCTCCGGTGAGTTTATTGGACCAAATTAGCTGTGCTTTGCAGCCACTTGTGAAGGCATTGACTGATGGAAGCGACTGACTCGGGTTCGGTGAGAGTAATTTCAACTCCCCTCTCAGTCAGCCCGATTTACGATTTTCATGTTTTTGCTACATAATTTCAGGCGAATGGGTGAAATTTGGCTTTCAAATAGTTTGCAGCTGATTCGCTGCCCAACTATCTTCCACCTGAGCTACTGTTCTTTCCCCAGTTGCCTCGCTGAAAGTGAGACTCGGAGCTATTACGTCTTCCTTTGACTCTGCAGAAAAAATATTTTACTGTATTTATGTTTTCAGAGTTTGATGTATAAGTTCGATGTTGAATGGGTAAAAGGTAAGCAATTTGTAGTTCAAACGTCATGTCAGTGTCGAGATCAGCAGAGGCGGGTTGCCAAGGCTGGACTCTGATGAGTAAATGGCTCTGAGCACTATGGGACTTAACTTCTGAGGTCATCAGTCCCCTAGAACTTAGAACTACTTAAACCTAACTAACTTAAGGACATCACACACATCCAAGCCCGAGGCAGGATTCGAACCTGCGACCGTAGCGGTCGCGCGGTTCCAGACTGTAGGGCCTAGAACCGCTCGGCCACCCCGGCCGGCGACTCTGATGGGTCATATTACCAAGAGAATGATACCAGCGTTTACCTCAAGCAGTTCGTATAAACCTTAGGAAGCCTCACTCAGACCGAGCGGGGTGGCGCAGTGGTTAGACACTGGACTCGCATTCGGGAGGACGACGGTTCAATCCCGCGTCCGGCCATCCTGATTTAGGTTTTCCGTGATTTCCCTATATCGCTCCAGGCAAATGCCGGGATTGTTCCTTTGAAAGGGCACGGCCGACTTCCTTCCCCGTCCTTCCCTAATCCGATGAGACCGATGACCTCGCTGTCTGGTCTCCTTCCCAAAATAACCAACCAAGCCTCACTCAGAATGACTTGATGAAGATTTTAAGCCAGAATACCGTGCTAAATCCGCCTGCGGAGCGCTTCAAAAAATATATTTGCTCGAAAAAATAAATAATGGGTCAGTTTGAAGATGATTCCCGGCGTATAGTCTGGTGTCTGTCATACTTGCCGTTATAAACAGACGTAGTTCATCAAGGAAGTTTATTAAATTATTTTCTTATCGTATATATGTCCTTTTAAGAAAAAACCGTTTCCCGTTATCTTCAAACTTGTATAATGGCACTTAATCTAATGTAAATATGTGCTGCTTCTAAATGAAAACTTTTCCCCAGGAGTAGAATGTGTGCTAAATTAAGACCTAAAAAATGAGAGAGAGGTAGTGAAGTTTAATTTTGAAGCTGAAGTGCCCTTTTATAACTGAGATAAGCCATGGGATGCGATAGTTTAAAGTTTGATTTCGTCTGCTGTTTCCATAGAGTTTTGGTTGGTTGGTTGGTTGGTTGGTTGGTTTGGGGAAGGAGACCAGACAGCGTGGTCATCGGTCTCATCGGATTAAGGAAGGATGGGGAAGGAAGTCGGCCGTGCCCTTTCAGAGGAACCATCCCGGCATTTGCCTGGAGTGATTTAGGGAAATCACGGAAAACCTAAATCAGGATGGCCGGACGCGGGATTGAACCGTCGTCCTTCCGAATGCGAGTCCAGTGTCATAGAGTTTTCATTTTCCACGAAAGTTCATTGATACATATGTCGATACAGATATTTTAAAAGGGGGCTCGTAACAGAGAGAAGCCATTCTTCGATATAGCGCACGATCCACTACAGCCAATTGTAGGCGGTGCCAATCCTGGTAACAAAATATACACTAGTGTTAGTGTTGCGTAACGTCAGAAAACTGGACGGATTTTCGTGAGGAACCCGCTTCGGAAATCGACTACACTGACCTGGTTACCGTTTTCCTGGGTTTTTCTGAAACATCCGGTGGCTGCTGTTTATTTTCCCATACTCATATCGTCACATTTTACGACCTCTCTCCCGAGAGCACATTAAGCAGAAAACGACGATGCGCTTTCATACAGCCATGACTGTCTCAAAGAGAAATGTCATTGCTATCCATTTCTGAAATGAGTAAACTTGTGATACTGTATCCCAGAGGTTAAAATACTTCATTAGTATTCGAGAAGTGGGATATTCAAACCTCTTCCAGTCACCGTGGTTCCCATTTGCAGTGGTTTTCTTAACCGCATTAAGCGAATGCCGGAAGGGTTCGTAGTTTTAAAACAGGGCTACTGCCAAAATCCCTCCTCTACTTGTACAGACAGAGTTTAGATAACAGTCGAGATAATAGGAATGATGATAAGTTCCTTATTTGTTGTGGTCTGCTCTTGATAATGCTGGAGTCTCACTTCGGTCTCCTCTGACCCATTCTCGTGGATAACGGAAAACCTACACGATAATCTTTTTGTGTTCGCAACAGGACTTCGTGCAAACTTTTTATCGACTTCGTGCTTCGATAACATATAACAGCAAGAGCCACTGTGTAATGAATGCTTTTAAGATAAGGCATTGCCGTTCGTGGTGGCCGTGCGGTTCTAGGCGCTTCAGTCCGGAACCGCGAGACTGCTACGGTCGCAGGTTCGAATCCTGCCTCGGGTATGGATGTGTGTGGTGTCCTTAGGTTAGTTAGGTTTAAGTAGTTCTAAGTTCTAGGGGACTGATGACCTCAGATGTTAAGTCCCATAGTGCTCAGAGCCACTTGAACCAAGATAAGGCATTTGGAGCTACGCACTCGTTGTATTTAATTAGATTTAACGAGGTGCCGTGTTTCGATTAAAATTAAACTTCTTCTGAGATAAGGCTTCCCAGTCACTTTTCACGAATAAAGTTTAAAAATCTGTCTCTCTCTCTCTCTCTCTCTCTCTCGCTTGTCCCTTGGCCTCCCCCTCATCGCCTGCATCTAACAACCCTACCACAACAGAGGTCAAAAATTAATTATGATTGTAGTGTTGCTCACGCTGCTAAATATTACATTTTCGGGCAACAACAAAGTTATATTATGTGGCAGGTGTCATTAGAGTACAAGTTATTAAAGTCATTTCTTGAAATAATAGATAAACTAGGCACTCATCTTTTCGCGTTTCCCACGCTGGTCTCGTTGTGAACTCATGGCTCAATCGTCGAAAATCTAGGTAGTGATGACTCCAAGCTCGGATTCAAAGAGACCTAGGTGTTATTTGCGATATTCAAAAGTTTTATAGATGTGTTTCATAAACCATTCTTGAAGATTAAACTTTTGCAAGTTGAAACAATGGTGATGTAAAAAAGTAATCAGCACTCCGAATTTAAGTTACACTTCTTTTTTATTTCTTTTGTTGCAGCATCACTTCACAATATAAAACATACTTGAAAATATCTTCCTCACTGTTATAGTTCAGCCCGCATCTCGTGGTCGTGCGGTAGCGTTCTCGCTTCCCACGCCCGGGTTCCCGGGTTCGATTCCCGGCGGGGTCAGGGATTTTCTCTGCCTCGTGATGGCTGGGTGTTGTGTGCTGTCCTTAGGTTAGTTAGGTTTAAGTAGTTCTAAGTTCTAGGGGACTTATGACCACAGCAGTTGAGTCCCATAGTGCTCAGAGCCATTTGAACCATTTTGTTATAGTTCACATTTCATAAACTGACTACAATTTGCGTCTTTTCAATATGACAACCAAGACTTGACTCTCTAATAACCGCTTACGCGCCCAAAATTCAGAGTTACAAGTA
Source organism: Schistocerca cancellata (assembly GCF_023864275.1). Lineage (NCBI taxonomy): Eukaryota > Metazoa > Arthropoda > Insecta > Orthoptera > Acrididae > Schistocerca > Schistocerca cancellata. The sequence continues at coordinate 103,435,134 of NC_064629.1, read as the reverse complement.
CATCAACGATCATAGTGACAAAAGAAAGAATACACATAAGAATAATGTCATTGCAATATAAACATATCGATGTATCAAAGTACCTCTACATTAAAGAAATCAAATCTGAATGTTATCACAGAAATATGTTGACTAATTTACAGAAACACAGTAGAATATTGCTGGTATCGAGTGGTTGAGGTGAGGTGCTGTAATGATTCCGTAATTCAAGTACCATTACAAGCAGTACACGAATATCCATTATTCAGCAACGCATTGATGAGATACTCCAATTCCGAACAGCTTCGGTTCACATGTGTTCCTCGTTCTATCGGCTAACGTTTTTTTTAACACAGCGCTTTTTCCGTGGGTGGTGATATGAATGCCGGTGTGATGGGTGGGTTTTTGGTATGCCGTGTGGCCCAAGTTACTGTCTTCTTTCTTAAGGATGGCACATTCAGGAAACGTAATCTGCCGTTTACCCCCTCATCCACGGTGAACTGAATCTTCGAATTAACGTTACTAACGTATTTTTAAGAATGGCGTAGTTACTCTTTGCCAAGTCTCCACAGCGAAAACGTGAAGTCCACGAAACGGCACTAGATATTCAGTTTTATGGTAGCAGTTCCCCTTCGAATTTTTCCGCGAAGGAATTTGCTACAACCGGGAGTGAGGGTCAACTCATGGACATGCCATCCGTCTGTTCGTAAAACTGGTCGTTCCGTTTCACGTACGTAGTAGGTCAGTATTTAAACAGCTCTGCCATACCAGCAGGAAAAATGCAATGCAGTTGTTCCGGCACGTCATTAAGCGAGACCATAGTACACATTTTACATACCCGCCCGGTCAGCCCTGCGCGTTAAAGCGCCGGTCCCGGACTCAATCTGCCTTTCGTATTAACAACATCCGACTACCCCTTAAATTAAGCGTGCCAAATCCGTTTATAACCATACCGACCCTGCACCGATGCGGTACAAAAGCACACTTTACAGTCTACAAAAAATTTTGAGCCTTACCCAGCTGAGCTACACCTACAATTGGCCAGCTGAGTGACGCCAGCTGCAGGCGCGGGATGCGGCCCTACAGCTAGAGCCCAGTTGCACCCTTCCCGGGTCGATGTTGGCGGCAGCACCCAGGGCTCCTGCAGCCCCGTGGGAATGCCTCCATATCCTACACCACTACTGACCTCATAGCTCAGTCTGAGCTATTGGAACTAAATTCTCTTTCAATTTTCTCCAAATCATTGTCATATTTTCACCAGACAGCCTTATTACGTCGTCCATTCTGTGCTTCGAAGATTGGAAAAGGGTGAGTCAAATGAAAACCTTAAATTTGTAATAACAAACCGAAATTTCGCACCGTTATCCTGTAAGTTGGTAAGCGTGCTACAAACAGCGTGCAAAATGGCCTGTAGGTGGCAGCATAGTGCAGATGCACACATACCGTCGCAGTATCAGTATAAAGATGGCCGACCCACTTGCGACTTGCACCAGGGAAGAACAGCGTTCTGTTATTCGGTTTTTGCGTAGTGAAGGTGTGAAACCTACTGAAATTCATCGACGAATGAAGGTTCAGTACGGTGATGCATGTTTGTCACAGCAGCAAGTCTACGAATGGAGTAGGAAGTTTGCAAATGGTGTGACTTCAGTGGAAGATGCTCATCGTCCAGGTGAGGCACAACGAGTTGTGACTCCACAGAACATTGCAGCAGTTGCAGCCATAGTGAAGGTAAACCCCCAAGTGACACTGAATGACACTGCAGCATGTTTATAGATTAGTCATGGGTCAGCACACCGCATTGTGCATGATGTGCTCCAGTTTCACAAAGTGTCTGCAAGATGGGTGCCACTGCAGCTGACTCCTGAAATGAGAGAACGACGTGTTGATGCTTGTGAAGAACTTCTTCGGCGCTTTGAACAAGAAGGTGATGGCTTCCTTGCAAGAATCGTTGCTGGGGACGAAGCCTGGGTTCACTTCCCCCAACCGGAAACGAAAAGAGCGAGCAAGGAATGGCGCCATTCCTCATCACCCAAACCAAAGAAGTTTCGAACAGAACCATCAGCAGGGAAGGCTATGCTGACTCTCTTTTGGTACGAAAAAGGTGTCATTTTGGAGCATTACATACCTAGAGGGACCATTGTCACCAGTGCATCATACACAGATCTCCTAAAAAATTATCTGCGGCCTGCAATCAAATCAAAGCGACGTGGATTGCTGTCACCAGGTGTCCTTTTGCAACATGACAATCGAAGGCCCCACACTGCCCGTACAACAGTTGCAACCATCACAGACCTGCATTTTGAGTGTCTTCCTCAACTACCATACTCACCAGACCTTTCCGCAAGCGATTTCCATATGTTTGGACCACTCAAAGACGCAGTGGGAGAAAAGAAGTTCGTTCTGATGAAGAGGTACGCCACGCGGTGCATGAGTGGTTGCGCGGACTACCAAAAGAATTTTTTTCTAAAGGAATTTATGCACTTTGTAAGCGCTGGAGGACTTGCATTGAGCGTGGGGGAGATTATGTTGAAAAGTGATACAGCTTTGTAACACTTCTGCACAATAAATAATATTTAAAAAATAAAAAGTGAAACAGCTTTGTAACACTTCTGCACAATAAATAATATTTAAAAAATATTTAAGGTTTTCATTTGACTCACCCTCGTATATTTTCGTCAGTTTTATCAAAGTATTTCTTTTTCCTAACATTTATCCCGCCTACTATGGGGACCGCTTCTCCAGTATTTGGCAAACTTTATCGTGACCATTTCACTTTGTCACCAGATGACTTTCCTGGTACCACAGTCATCAGGGTAACTTAAGGGAAGGTGCAAGCCATCTCTCCGTGAATTATGTAAATTTTTATTCTGTTGAGTTACAGTATTTTAGCTGTTTGCGTAACGTCTTCTCTGAGGCGGAAATTGGGGATCAGCCAAGCATTTTCCTTAACGAGGCTGGGAAACCGCCTAAAAACCACACTGAGCCTGGATGGTGTACCAGCCCACCGTCATACTTCCTAAGTTTTTCCTAATCTGCTCATTTCCATCTCGTCGCGTACAGCGCTCGTTCGCCTCCGGATAAACATTTATCTAGTAGCACTTGGTTCGTAGGAATCACACTTATAAATCGACAATGTAAATAATTTTCTATTCCTAAATCCCAATTTTAGACTCATAATCGTACGCTGATTCTACGAATGCTGCTTCATTTACCTCCCCTATAATCACCCCACCGCTTTGTCTCTCTACAGATAAGGGCAATAATCTTTTACCGTATTACCGACATTTGCCCAACCGTAATAAGGGCTCCTATAGCTTAACATTGAGTGCAAGACACAGGTCACGTTTGCTTTTAAATGTTATTTATTCAAAAACTATAAGTAATGTATTCCAGCGAGTAATCATTCATTTTCAAGTGGCGCACACTTTCATTGATCCAGACAATCGTTCAGCAGCCGTCGATAGATGAGTAGTTATCCAGTCAGTCGAAACTAGTTGTGGCTTCTAAACAAACAACAATAAAAGAAAACGTTACTGTTTTCGGCTGTATAATTATACTTAAAATTGCATTCTACAGTCACGCAGTTAACTGTATGTAATTAATGGATCAAAATTAAGAAACACGCGCCGCTAGCTGTATACATCAATCATAAAGAGTAGACCTTATACGTGTAACTAACCTAAGAGTTTTCCCTACTGTAAATATTACAAAGGCGTCTTAATACAGCCACCCAGGAACCATGAAAAATCAATGAATGTCGCAGCCAGTCAGACTTCAAGCATTAAATTCTTCATTTAGGGTGATTCGCGAAAGGGAGATTTTAAATTGAAACGTTAACTGCGAAACGACTGTCTCCTCTGCCACAGCATTAAATACTAGCGAGTCAGTGTGATACTAGTATATTTACTCGATACGCTTTAAACAATGTATCTGTGAATGCGAGAGCGTATTTGGTACTATTATTATTGTTCTCATCTCTGCTCTATTTTTCGAACACGACGAAGGAAAAACAATCATTGTTTTAATGTCCGTGTACGCTCCCTCCTCTTTTTGTTACCCATATGCCGGAGATATATTTTCGAAACCGGAGAATGTGTCCATTTTGAAAACTGGCTTCTTAAATTTCAGCAGTAGCTTTTCACTGAATGATTTCATATCTTTGCCGGCCGTTGTGGCCGAGCGATTCTAGGCACTTCAGTCTGGAACCGCGCGACCGCTACGGTCGCAGGTTCGAATCCTGCCTCGGGCATGGATGTGTGTGATGTTAGTTAGGTTTAAGTAGTTCTAAGTTTTAGAGAACTGATGACCTCAGATGTTAAGTCCCATAGTGCTCAGAGCCATTTGAACCATGTGATTTCATATCTTTCCCCTACATTTTCCACATTCTATCAGAGAGCACATGGGTCATTATCCTACAGGTTAAGCTGGCAGGTTATTTTGAATTCGTTCATCTTTTTATTGATGCAAAACAAACAGTCTTACATCATGTGCAGCAAAATTTTAAGAGATTTACGACGTATGTATTTTATTTGTTCCCAGAATATTTCCCACGGACTGTCTGTCTCCCTTCTCATATCACTTTGCAGGGATGTCACTGGACGTTTAAATGATGTCACTGCATCTAGAATAGTTTCACTGGTGCGGTTAAAAAAATTATTTCTGATTTCAGTACTGCGGTTAACTGTAGTCGAGTTAACTCTTTCAAGCAATAAAAAGTCACGAATATGATGCGAGAAGGGGCACTTGTTTAACTCAGGGAATTTGCTGTTTCGATGCAAATTTTTACTGTGACTGTAGATTGAAAGCGACGATATTGTTGGCCATCTTTGAGCATCTGTCAAGTAATTAGCGTTTCCCTGAGTTGTCAAGGGAGGGCCGTGCATACCAACTAGCCTGCTATCAGGCAATTGGCGGTGAAGCAGTGGCCTGGGACCTCAGGGTTGGTATTGACCGCACAGGCTCCTTCCAGTGTCCTCGCTCTCCTGGAGGGTCGCAGCTTCTTCCCTGTCACACTCACCATTGACATCATCTAAATCCTGCTAGAAGATTTCAGTTGTGCTTAGAAGAAAGACACTTGTAACGCGTCAGTCAGTTTTTAAATTAGCCGTACGTTGTCACGTCATGTTACGTCTACACGATCACAACCTGATGGTTTGAAATTCCATACTATTTGACAGTCTACATTTGTGCTGCCACAGGAAACAGACCGAGTGTTTAGTATTTAGGCGTTTTAAGAAGGAAGCTATAGATGAGTCGGAAAATGGCTCATAGACTACTGGCCATTAAAATTTCTACACCAAGAAGAAATGCAGATGATAAACGGGTATTCATTGGACAAATATATTATACTAGAACTGACATGTGATTACGTTTTCACACAATTTGGGTGCATAGATCCTGAGAAATCAGTACCCAAAGCAACCACCTCTGGCCGTAATAACATTGACCAGACGTTTTCAATTGGTGAGAGATCTGGAGAATGTGCTGGCCGGGGCAGCAGTCGAACATTTTCTGTATCCAGAAAGGCACGTACAGGACCTGCAACACGCGGTCGTGCATTATCCTGCTGAAATGTAGGGCTTCGCAGGGATCGAATGAAGGGTAGAGCCACGGGTCGTAACACATCTGAAATGTAACGTTCACTGTTCAAAGTGCCGTCAATGCGAACAAGAGGTGTCCGAGACGTGTAACCAATGGCACTCCATACCATCACGCCGGGTGATACGCCGGTATGGCGATGACGAATACACGCCTTCAAGGTGCATTCACCGCGATGTCGCCAGACACGGATGCGACCATTATGATGCTGTAAACAGAACCTGGATTCATCCGAGAAAATGACATTTTGCCACTCGTGCACCCAGATTCGTCGTTGAGTACATCATCGCAGGGGCTCATGTCTGTGATGCAGCGTCAAGGGTAACCGCAGCCATGATATCCGAGCCGATAGCCCCTGCTGCTGCAAACTGTTTGTCCAAAAGGTTTTTGTCTTCCAAACATCTCCATCTGTTGACTCAGGGATCGAGACGTGGCTGCACGATCCGTTACAACCATGCGGTTAAGATGCCTGTCATCTCGACTGCTAGTGGTACGAGGCCGTTGGGATTCAGCACGGCGTTCCGTGTTACCCTCCATGAACCCACCGATTCCATTATTCTGCTAACAGTCATTGGATCTCGACCACGGCGAGCAGCAATGTCGCGATACGATAAACCGCAATCGCGATAGGCTACAATCCGACCTTTATCAAAGTCGGAAACGTGATGGTACGCATTTCTCCTCCTTACACGAGGCATCACAACAACGTTTCACCAGGCAACGCCGGTCAACTGCTGTTTGTGTATGAGAAATCGGTTGGAAACTTTCCTCATGTCAGCACGTTGTAGGTGTCGCCACCGACGCCAACCTTGTATGAATGCTCTGAAAAGCTAAACATTTGCATATCACAGCATCTTCTTCCTGTCGGTTAAATTTCGTCATCTTCGTGGTGTAGCAATTTTAATGGCCAGTATTGTACATCGTGCTACAAGGATTATTGCAATTCCTGACAACAACGAGGCGTAAATGACACTCGGTTCAATTGCTTTATTACGCCATCTCTCAGACAGGATACACGTGGAAACGTACAGAAAGTGAACTATCACAATATTGTGTGCTAGCCGAAGTTAATTAGGATCGGTGAGAAAATATGTGGGATAGAGGATATATAGCGTTGGACGCCTGAGAGGAGGGCAAATTGACAAATTACACTGCACAGAAATTGCGCGTTAAGAAGCTAAAGCTTTAATTCTGGGCTGTAAGTGGCCTAAAAATACTGGTTAAAAATTAATGCCATATCTGCCAGACTGTAAGCCGACAAAAGTGAGAGAACTCGTTGAGATGATTTAACCGCGTTATGGAAAAGGACCCAGCATGGAAATGTGAGCGCGAGGGTAAAATGTGAATGAAACCGATAAAGAACCAGGAGAAGACGAACGATGTAATCCACACAGAGCTCATGGCAGAGCATTTTGGAGACAGACGATAGAGATGAGCCAAGCTTTATAATGAGAAACGGCGCAGAATGAGAGACTTTAGGCGTAATCTGAAAGATGAGCTACTTTATACGATTACTCCACAGAGGTAGTCAATAGCTACGCCATTTGAAATAGAGACCCGTCAAATAAAGTCAAGCTCGATAAGCTTCCACTGCTACATATTTCAAGTGTATGAGAGTGTCTGTCGAGACTCTGCTAGAATTTGTGAAGGATTAATTGTTGGATATGCGTTGGAACACTGTCACCGATTTCGATTGCTTTAACATGTAACTTGAAATTTAAGATTTTTCCAGTGCTGTTAGAAGATTGAATTTTAGTAAGAGACATCTTCTAAACAGATTGAAATTCTTAAATTAATAATTTCCGATATTCGCCTTTTACTTTTAATTCAGACACTGGCGTAAAAGATTTTGTTTAATAAATTTCAGTTTGCTAACAGCAATGAACCGGAAGGTATGTTCCGTTCGATCGTCAAATGGAAATCACAGTGAAAATCCGATGAAGTTTTGCATAGATGTTTTGGACAGTGTCCCTAGTATGCCTATAGATCGCGTCACGTCACCCTTTTCAATTCAGAGCGCACCGTGAGCGCGTAAGGATGCCTGGAAAATAGTGTCTCTCGCCAAATATAAATGCCTGTGAGAGATATCGCCTGTTGTCATGCAGCCCACACAATCTGCATGTCATGCATTTCCTTCTTCATGATGTCGCGTGACTAGGGCCTCCCGTCGGGTAGACCGTTCGCCTGGTGCAAGTCTTTCGATTTGACGCCACTTCGGCGACGTGCACGTCGAGGGTGATGAAATGATAACGATTAGGACAACTCAACACCCAGTCCCTGAGCGGAGAAAATATCCGACCCAGCCGGGAATCGAACCCGGGCCCTTAGGATTGACATTCTGTCGCTCTGACCACTCAGCTACCGTGGCCGGACTTCTTCATGATAATTCCCAGCGGCACACTGCAGGGGCAATGATGACGCTCCTGCAGCGTTTTTGATTGGAAGTGTTTGATCATCCACCGCACAGTCAGGACTTGGCTCCCCCTGATTTTCATTCCTGATCACATGAGCCGCTAGCTATGAAAACAGCATTTGGGCACAGACAACAAGCTGCAGGTCAGAGCAGAGAATTGGCAGAAAGTACTGGAGGTTGACTTCTCTAACAAGAATATTGGAAAGTTGGTACAATGCTATGACAAATTTCTCAGTCGGAGTGGCGACTATGTTCAGACGTCGCTGGAAGGTGTTGCTAACTGTTAAAAACGAAACGTTTTGTGGTATATGTATATATGGGGGCTATTCGGAAAGTAAGGTGCGATCTGTCGCGAAATGAAAACTACAGTGAAAATCAAAAATGTTCCGTTTTTAACAGTTAGCAACACCTTCCAGCTACATCTGAAAATAGTCGCCCCTCCGACTGAGAAATTTGTCATAGCACTGTACCAACTTTCCAATATTCCTAGAACTTAGAACTAAATAAACCTAACTAACCTAGGGACATCACACACATCCATGATCGAGGCAGGGTTCGAACCTTCGACCGTAGCGGTCGCGCGGTTCCAGACTGAAGCGCCTAGAACCGCTCGGCCACACCGGCCGGCGAAATAAAAGAGTTGTGAACTATCCGAATCACAGATATTATATTTGTTGTTATATGTAAACTGTTAGTGTATTCCGTGCATCAAGTTGAAATCGGGCTACAAAACCTTTCTTCTCCCAGCGAGTGTCAGCTAGGGACTGTTAGCACGAAGGAAGCGACTACCAAAGAACATGGTTTTTCAGATGTCACTAGCGGAGCGCCAACAAACATACTATCGGTGATCTACTGCATTTAAGGTGAGTAATGAGGAGGAGGAGGAGATTAGTGTTTAACGTCCCGTCGACAACGAGGTCATTAGAGACGGAGCGCAAGCTCGGGTTAGGGAAGGACGGGGAAGGAAATCGGCCGTGCCCTTTCAAAGGAACCATCCCGGCATTTGCCTGAAAGGATTTAGGGAAATCACGGAAAACCTAAATCAGGATGGCCGGAGACGGGATTGAACCGTCGTCCTCCCGAATACGAGTCCAGTGTGCTAACCACTGCGCCACCCCGCTCGGTGTGAGTAATGACTTTGCCTGTCAACTCTTAAGGTAAAATAGAACAAAAACTTTCTACGCCACACCTTTAACTTCCGAAGCGTTTTTCAAAATGCTTTTCATTACGCAACATACACTTTTGATTCCTACACAACCAGTCCTCGAACCAAAACTGATTTCTTCAGGAAGTTATTCGCACTTACCTTTCTACGCTCTTAGTATGTCTTCTTGGATGGAAAATCGCCTCCCTTTTAACTTGTTTGTCACATATGGAAGGGAAAGGGTAGGCGAGGTGAGGGGGGGGGGGGGGGGCTGTTCCACAATTTTCAACGCAACGACATCCGAGCCGTACCTAGAAGCTGTTGGTCCTGAAAAAATACCGTGGTATGCTTCATCGCCAAACGTCTTGCGCATGTCACGGCACCATTCACAAGTTTTCCCACCTACTATACAGCTGGGACATGCAGCATCCAGGAGAAGCCTCCCATCTATAAAATGGTCTTACAGAGTTCTGTGAACTGCTTTGGTGTGCTCAAATGCGTACCATCGTCTGTTTGGAGACATGTGATGCACCTGTACATCTCATCTGGAATGCTTTCTGACGGCAATGTTCCTTCTCGCGATACGCGAGGCTTGTTATTTTCATCCTGAACCATTTTTACAAGCAGAAGTTCCACGTATTCTATTTCTGCATCTACATACAGGGGTTGGACAAAAATATGTAAACTCCGCGAGAAACGCTTGCTTGAACACTAATGCAAATGATAGTGAAGCGTGCAAGGGGCGCTGTTTTAAAATGGTTCAAATGGCTCTGAGCACTATGGGACTTAACTTCTGAGGTCATCAGTCCCCTAGAACTTAGAACTACTTAAACCTAACTAACCTAAGGACATCACACACATCCATGCCCGAGGCAGGATTCGAACATACGCTGTTTTAACTGATCACGAACACCACTTGATCTGTGCCCTCAATACACTGCAAGTGTTAGTTGTGGTCAGAACAGTGTCCTGCGTAGTTTTGTGTGCATTATGTTGGAGCAAACAAAATTCCAACATGGTCAGTCACTCACGTATCTGAGGACCTAATCTGAATGCACGGACCTTCGTCAACAGTCTGCAGTACGACTCTGTGTCAAAAGTTTTCCGGAAATCTAGGAATACGGACTCTGCTAATCATCCATGGTTCGCAGGATCTCATCCGAGAAAAGGTCAAATTGAGTTTCGTATCTCCGCGAGAGTGTTGTCGTCAGAAATTAAACAACACGAATCCAAATTAGTTTGATCACCATAAAGTAGTGATGCTGCTTGTTCGTACTGCAATAACCGTATTATTTACCGGTTTGTGAATAAAATTAATGAGATACTACTACACATCCTACGAATAATTCGCCTAAATATATTGAAAAGCTTGAAAATACCCTTAGAAAAATTAAGAATGACTGTGCAGGTAAACCTCTTACGTTATTTGATTTTCAAACAGCTGAGCAAAACTGAACGTACTCAAACATTTCTCTCTTTTCTTATTCTGATCAACAGTAAACTGACACACAATATTTTTTTTTAGCGCAACGCAGTCTGACTTTCAATAATCCCTGCAAAAGAATGGCCCTGACTAACAATAACCTATACCTTTCATGAATCACTTACCTCACAAAAATCCTCGTTACTTGAACTACTGCAAATCAGCGTACGCCAATACTGCCAGCTAAATAAAAGATTCTAACTACTGAAGGCACTAACTACTGATAGGCATAGTTAGCAAATGAAAGATTTTGTAGAGAACAAAAAATGTATTTACCTTAATAATGTTCAAAAGTCATCATGACATCAAGTCTTACAAATTTCCTTTTTCTGACGGACACACGTCCAGATCGTCCGCTCTCAAAACTCTGCCATCTCTCCCCACATCCACCACTGCTGGCGGCTCACCTGCAACTGAGCAACGCTATGCGCTGTTCACATCCAGCTGCCCAACACTACAATAGGGAATATTCCAACAATACAAAACCGCCACAGATTGCACACCGCACAGTCAGTGATTTTCATACAGAGCGCTACGTGGCGCTACCAACATAAAAACCTAAACAGCCTGCTTACAAGCTGTCTTAGATAAAAACGTTTTTGTTCATTTCCTTCCGCAATGACACTGAAAAAATTCCTTTGCAAATTCCGGTGCCCAGAAAATATATTCACTTTCCTATGGCCATATTGTATTCGATAGGTTCTGAGGATCGTAAAACTAAGTTATCGTTTCTGAGGCACAGTACGTATTACGAAACAGCCTGACACAGTACCATTTCCCAGCAAGTAGAAACAGAGTAGAAGTGCGAAAAGAACGTAATTGTTACTGACGGTAACGATCTGGCTGACATGAGAAAACTGTTTAAACAATCAAATACGTAACGCAGTGATTTCTGGCAAACCACAGAAGCGTTAATTGAATTTTTTAAATGGCTGTAATGTATCTGTGTCTGTATAGTCAACACAGCTGAGGGACCGTAATGTGTGAGAAGTGGGCAGACATATCACTGTTTACGAGGTGCAACTGAGGCTGCAGTTGTGGCACTGATCCAGATTCAAGTCTCGCAATTTGTACAAGCACATTAACAGCTCTGGCACGTACGAAACACTCTTTCTATAGTCTCCGCCGCTGATATTCATAGTACGACATTTAGATGATTCCTTTCTGGAGTACAGTATTCGGCAAGATGACATGACCAATTTTATCTCTCGGTCTTTAGCGAGTATTCAACGGTAAAGTGAAGATGCGGAATAAGAGGCTGTAAGACATGTTTGTGTATATTTTCAGAAGTTCACCAGTCAAAACATTAGGCACCTGCCCGTCAAAGCTAAATCGAGGCTCTTGGATACGACGTAAAACAATGTAGAGTGGAAGGTAATTGCGTGGGGAGTGAAGATTAGTGTTTAGCGTGTCTACGGAGACCATGTAGCGCAATTTCTGTCTCTTTCGCCGAGTTTAACAAGGGGTGCAATGCCGATATGACGAAGTATCGAATGCTCCAAATTTCATCCGGTGAAGTATGTGGCAAATTTCACATGTGTAATATAGCGACTGGGCTTCAGGTTTACCAGGAATCACAAGCATTTCAGCTCACAAGATATTTGCGCCAGCACTACGGCCGAAAGACAATCAAGTTGGGCCAGAAACGAAAGTATGTGTGCCACAACGCGTGGCTAAGAATGCTTTCTGTGCCAGGTTTGGAATTGTTACAGTACACCTGCACTGGTTCTAAGGACAGCTTCAATACGTATACGCTGTGGAGTACTGTATCTCATGAAGTTCCTAGCAAACAGAATCAGGATGTTATCCATAACAAAGAGAAGTCTTCAGACGTAAAAGTAATTTCGAGCGTATCCCAAGGGAGACCACAGTATTTCACAATTTACACCCTGCGCAAAAAATGTAACTTCTTCGAAACCCCGTAGTTGTCTTCCATTGCGACGCATAAGTTTGAAATTCGGCTTAAAGGTGCCTACAATCTTCTTCCGTAATGATGCAAAAGCGGGGCGCCCTGCGACGCTACCCTCTGGCTCGGCGATGCTTCTAATAGAGAGGTTTCTGCACATGCGAAAAAAGGCCACAGTTCAGAAGTTCACATGAGGAGTAGGGTGGGTTAATGATGTCACATTGGCACCAAATTTCACCACAATTCTGCCTATTGCCACTGTGGACGTGCAACACGATGGAAAAGTTGTCACAACCCATCTTATCCACAATGGAACACTACTTTTGACGTCTTTGCGATGGAGATCAGAATCGCGAATTCAGCGTTGAAATCAAACAGTTCTCTTGTTGGTGGCCGAGGAAAACATTTCAAAAGCACCACCTCTTAGAATCGATATTAAAAGCCCTCAGGAGGTGACAGAACGTCGCCCTGTTGCTCACTGCATTGCGAACTGTCGTTTTCAAACGCGAATTTACACTTACGTGCCTGGCAGAGGGTTCATCGAACCATTTTCATACTACGTCTCTACTATTCCACTCTCGAATGGCGCGTGGGAAAAAGGAACACCTAAAGCTTTCCGTTCGAGCTCTGATTTCTCTTATTTTATTATGATGATCTTTTCTCCCTTCGTAGGTGGGTGTCAACAAAATATTTTCGAATTCGGAAGAGAAAGTTGGCGATTGAAATTTCGTAAATAGATCTCGCCGCAAAGAAAACCGCCTTTGTTTCAGTGACTGCCACCCCAACTCGCGTATCATATCAGTGACACTCCACCCCTATTGCGCGATAACACGAAACGAGCTCCCTTCTTTGCACTTTTTCGATGTCCTCCGTCAATCCTACCTGGTAAGGATCCCATACCGCGCAGCAGTATTCCAGCAGAGGACGGACAAGTGTAATATAGGCTGTCTCTTTAGTGGGTTTGTCGCATCTTCTCAGTGTTCTGCCCACAAAACGCAGTCTTTGTTTCGCCTTCCCCGCAATATTATCTATGTGGTCTTTCCAATTTAAGTTGCTCGTAATTGTAATTCCTAGGTATTTAGTCGAATTGACAGCCCTTAGATTTGTACGATTTATCGTATACCCAAAATTTATCGGATTTCTGTTAGTACCCATGTGCACTTTTCTTTGTTTAGTGCCAATTTCTACTTTTCGCACCATACAGAAATTCTCTCTAGATCATTTTGTAATTGGCATTGATCGTCTGTTGATTTTACTAGACGGTAAATTACAGCGTCATCTGCAAACAATCTAAGGGGGCTGCTCAGATTATCACCTAGTCACTTATGTAAATCACGAACATTTACACAAGACGCGTAGGTTCCCACAAGCGTATTGCTCAACTGTAATTTTTTATTCGCAGTTCTAGTATTCGCCGTGCAGTTACGTATTGGATTTTGCGTACTTCGGCCTTATGACGGTTGTTTAAGCGTTATAAAATAGAGTCACAAATGGAAAAAGTTAAACATTTCCAACGTATTGGCCGGCCGGAGTGGCCGTGCGGTTCTAGGCGCTACAGTCTGGAGCCGAACGACCTGTCGCAGGTTCGAAACCTGCCTCGGGCATGGATGTGTGTGATGTCCTTAGGTTAGTTAGGTTTAAGTAGTTCTAAGTTCTAGGCGACTGATGACCTCAGAGGTTAAGTCGCATAGTGCTGAGAGCCATTTGAACCATTTGAATCCAACGTATTGTTCGTTTTGGGATTAATGGAGTCGTGCAGGAGGCGGAAGCAGCTCGAAACATTTGTATCGTATGTTGGGTAAGTGCTATCGAGCAAATCATGACTGGAAAGGCTTTTTCTGTTTCAAGGAAAATCGTTGTGGCATGAATGGTTTTCCACATTCAGGAAGTCTCGAAAATTGACATATATGAGGAACTGAATTTGCATCCAATAGGCTAGGTACAGAGTTTTGGTGTATTAGTATTGCGTATTATAATTCAAAGTAACAAAACTAAAAGGGGAGACTATTACTAAATTTTTGCTTGAACGTCATCATTTCGCACATTGAAAATTTCTATGCAATATTGTTACTGGTGGCAATTTACGATACCTTTGCGTTAACTTCTTAAGAGAGAATTAATGGATGAACCCTAACAAAACACATGACCGCTGCCCAATGGTAAGTGTTGTGCATTCCGAACTCCTCTGCAGGGGCCTTTTGCTCGTGAAAATGTCTTTTATTAGGTCTCAGCCATTAATTTCTTGTGAAGAAAATAACGTACAGACTTCATAACTTGTCATCAGTAACAATACTGCATAGGAATGTTCAATGAGCGAAATGTGACGTTCAAGCAAAAAGATAGGAATAGTCACCCCTTTGATTTTTGTTGCTTTGAATTAGAATGTGCAGCACTCCTACATCCAAGTAGCCTGCTAAATGCAAATGTCACAGTTCATCGCATATTGTCGAGACTTCCTGAAAGTTGAAGATTATTCATGGCAGAACAATTTTTCTTGAAACAAAACATTTAAAAATCCTTTCCTGACGTGATCTGTTCGATAACACTCGCCCCTCACTTCATAGAAATGTTTCGAGTTGCTTCCAGTACCTGCACTATCCCATTAAAACTAAAGGAAACAATACGCCGCAAATGTTAGACATTTTTCTATTGCGACTCTGTGTTATAACGCTTAAGAAACTGTCATAAGACTGTAGTATGCAAAATACAATACGTAACTGCACGGAAAATAGTAGAGCTTCAAATAAGAAAATGGTAGTTGATAAATACACTCATAGCAACCTACGCGACTTGTGCAGCTGCATAGTGCCCAATCGATTCATCGAAGTTGTTTCGAGCGGAAAATCAAACTGTACTAAAAAGCAATTTTACGCTAACAATGCAAGAGCAGAAACGTGCCGAAGTGCATCGTGCCGCAATCACCTGGTCGCATGGCGGCTGGTGCCAAGGAGCCGGCCGCGAATGGTCAGTGGCCGCTGTAGAGCGAGGAAACTCTCGAGCGTAAATTGTTCTGATCTTGACGCAGCCACAAACTCTTTCGCGGTAATGTTTCTGGGAGGTTTTGCTCTTACTGGCCTGTTAGAAAGTGACTCAAGTTATCTTTGACGTTCCATCGTAGTGATATCATTAACAGATAGCCGAAATGCGGTTTAAACATCTCGAGCACACAACACTTCCGTAAGACACTTCCGCATCCTACAGTGTTGCCAGATGGTGCAGATGGCCGGGTTTAAAATTGGGGGGGAGGGGGGGGCACTTTTATGAGCGCCTTGAGTGAACGACCCGTATTTAGTCTCTTGGGCAGCTGGCTGGCGGCCATGTCTTATGCCTATCAAGGGGACCGCGACTACTCCTCGTCACCGATTTTGTCAAGATTTATGGTATATGCAGGGCTTCGCCAGAAATGAAAGTGACAGAAGTGGGATCTCCAACTGGCCAAACGTACAGAAAAATGTTGTTTTGTAGGGCGGGCAACCACAGCCAATCTTCGACATTTTTTCAAAGAAAATTCCGCACTGGCTGTATGAAAAAATCATTCATACAGCCAGTGCGGAATTTTCTATGAAAAAAAGTATAGAAAAATATCATTTTTGGCGCAGATCGGTGAGATGTCAGCCGTTCTTGTTAAGGCAAGTTTGAGGCAACGGTTAGCGCAGCGGAAAGAGGACAAAATGATAACGGAGGATCGTGGGGTCGAGTCTGTATGTGCAATCTTCTCCTATTTTTTATTTTCAATTTTTAAGTTATTAACACAGCTGTTGTGTACATAGTTCCGCGTAGTCAGCGCGTACACAACTTTCCCACTAGAGCGCGCCCCGCTAAGCACAACAGCGCAGGCGCAGCGCTCGTCCGTCCCCGCACTACGAGATGGCGCTGTCTTAGAGACGGACCAAATTCTGCTTCCGCCAATCCGCGTATTAATATGTAACGCAGCCAATGAGATTGCTGCTAACGAAGAACCTTTTCTCCTTGCGGATCACACTCGCGCAGTGATACCTGAACGCTCGAGGTATTATAACGAGTGTACAGACCTCCGATTAGTCGGCATCAGTCTGCATTAGTCCGTACCAGTCTTCATTTATCTGCATTAGTCTGTAGTCAAGTTTCAGTCTGCGCCTAATAAGATTATCATATTCCTGTACATAGCCATGAAGAGAAATGTATAGACACTTTGTCAAGTATCAGAGATATGTGAGAATAAGATTAACGTACCAAGACCAAAGGAACTTCAGATTGTCAATTATAAACAGTATCCTGAATCAAGTTAAGTAATTTCTGTGCTTTTTATTATTTTAATAAATGTGTGTGAAAAGTAATCAAGTTCTGTTTAAAGTTGGTCACTGTCAATCTGCAACTCTAAGCGTGCAAGTGGCATTTCTATCGTCTGACCTAACGGCAGAAGATAAACACGCCACGATAAGACCACGAGACATATTGATGACACTCGCCTACTTCGTTAGAGCGACAAGTCAAATAATCTGATGGTGTGTGTACCGAAGGTCTTACAATACGCCCCACCACAACAGCAAATACACCGAAATATGTGCAATGTATTGTATTTATTAATATTTTCATCATAAGCATAAAAAGGGAAGGTGAAAGGATTTAGAAATTGCAAATAAATTTCCAAAAAGAGATTGTAAATCAGACACGAGAACGTCGTATACAGGGTGAGTCACTAACTATTGCCACCTAGAATAATTCCGAACGTGTGACAGGAGCTGAAAAGTTTGTGGACAAATGTTGCATGGGACAACGGGGGCAATAATATGTCGTTGGGTTTTGTTGCTAGGTGGGATCGCTTCACAGATATCAAGGTCAATTTTTTTTAATGGGATGCTGTAGTTTGGTACTTATTTTCTGACAGTGTCTATAGAGACGAATCTAATGATATGTAACAGTAAAGTCTTTGATGAGCAACGAAGATCACAAAGGTGGCATGAACGTCCATTTACAGAAGGTGCTCTCAGTGATGACCATTGGTATAAGTGCAGTGCTGCAATCTTCTTATCATGCATTGAGTGATATTCCTTATCACTTTGGCACTTATCGAGGCAAATGCTCAGACAATTCTGTCTCGTATTTCGTGCAAATAGTAAATATTCGCCAAATACTGCGTATCCATCTAATGTGCCATTGGCATATAAACACCATTCGATGGTTTCGCAATACAACACTAATAGGAACGGTTATACTAGTATCGTCAAATCAAGCGAATGTGAATAATGTATTCCTTTGTAGAATAAGTCGATATGCTTCTCATTTACGGAGAATGCCAACGAAATTCAGTGAGAGCTAGAGACTTATACGCTGAAAGGTATCCTCAACGTACTCATCCTACACGTCGTACATTTAAATATATGTATGATAAATTGAGAACAACTGGATCTTTAACGCATCGGAAACATATCCGGCAAAGGAAAGTTACTAACGAGGAAACGGAAATTGGTACTGTTGCCACTGAGGTTCGAGATCCCTGTGTTAGTTCGCGTAAAATCGCAAGGGAATCTGGCATGAGCCAGAGCAGTGTTGTTTGTGTTCTGCATCGCCATAAATATCATCGTTACCATATCAGTCTCCACCAGGAATTAACTGGTACGGATTGTATGTGTTGCATTGAATTCTGCCGATGGGCTCAACTTCAGATTCAGCGAGATGAAACATTTCTTAATTTGATTTTATTTACTGACGAGGCTACATTCACGAACCATGGAAATGTTAATTTGCATAACATGCATTACTGGGCAACTGAAAATCCATGTTGGCTGCGGCAAGTTGCACACCTAAAACCGTGGTTGGTGAATGTATGGTGTGGGATTCTGGAAGAC
Source organism: Schistocerca cancellata (assembly GCF_023864275.1). Classification (NCBI taxonomy): domain Eukaryota; kingdom Metazoa; phylum Arthropoda; class Insecta; order Orthoptera; family Acrididae; genus Schistocerca; species Schistocerca cancellata. The sequence goes on along the minus strand of NC_064629.1, from coordinate 103,416,783 downwards.
ATAATTATGTGCCTCTATTTCAGCGATGGAAATCTTAATGGTAGGAAGTACACCACATTCCTGCAAGAAACATTAGGTCTGTTATTGGAAGAAATACCTTTAGGAGCAAGGAACAGAATGTGGTATCATCACGATGGGTGTCCGGCACATTTTTCGCTGATGGCTAGAAATGAGTGTCAGAGACAATTCCCAAATCGTTAGATAGGACGCGGAGATGTGTCGTGACCGGCTCGTTCGCCAGACTTGCCTCTGGATCTTTTCTTGTCGGGATTCGTAAAAGACATTGTTTATAAAGACATTCCAACTACACCTGAAGTTATGCGAGAGAGAATTGTCAGAGCATGTGCTTCGATAAGTGCCGGTGTGATAAAGAAAACCACTCAATCCATGATAAGAAGATTGCAGCACTGCATTGATACCAGTGGTCGTCACTTAGAACACCTTCTGAAAATGGACGTTCATGCCACCTTTGTGACCTTCGTTGACCTTCAAAGACCTTACTGTTACACATAATTGGACTCGTCTCGATAGCCGCTATCGGAAAATAAGTACCAAACTATTGCATCCCATTAAAAAAAAAGAAAAAACGAAGTTGACCATCATATCTCTGAAGCGACGCCACCTAGCAACAAAAAACCAACGTCGTATTGTGGCTCCCGTTGTCCCATGCAACTTTTGTCCCAAAAACTTTTTAAGCTCCTGTCATACTTTCGGAGCTATTCTTGATGGCATTAGTTTGTGACTCACTCTGTATAAAATTAGATACTTTTATTATTTTACAGTTGATGATTTACACATGCTGTGGTGATGTTTATCGTAACAAGGAAAGTAGTAATTCTATTGGTCTCTTGCATATGTTATGAACGCCGCATTTTTACAATCACATAGTGCTTTCAAAGTTTCTGTGGGAAAACAAACATGGTTTACATTCACAAAAGGTGCTCTCTAATTACACATTGTGACAGAAATCCACACGTAACTCATGACTTCACCAAATATTGGCAATGGAATGTATTTTGACGAAGCCTTATCGGGATGCGAATTCTTTTCGTCCCTCGATGAGATAAGGACAGTTTCCCAGCTTTATGAACAAATTCTTTACGTGGTGATAATAAGACATCGCAGGGTTGCACTAGCAGGTGGATTTGTACGGGGGGAATTACTTTAATACAGCATGATTGCAATTCTTCTTCGTTTTGAAATGTCTCGTCATTTAATTGTCGATTCTTCCCATTGGTCAACTGACAGAAGAAATTTGTTCTGTTGCAGTTAAGGTTTAATCATACCAGTAAAAAATCTTTTGTATAAAAGTCCTTCTAAGTTTCCAGATTTTTGATGAAGTTATGACGACAGTTCTATATTTTCCCTTGAAGTCATACACCACATTTTATTTTGCCTTTCCTTTTCATGTATTTTACGAAAATATTAATAGATACAGTATAATGAGCATTATATCGGTTTATTTGCAGCGTGATTAAAAATCGAAAATTTAAAAAAATTAAAAAAGTTTCCACACAATGACTAAATCCCACGACCCTCGGCTTACCACCCTGCACTCTTATAGCTGCGCCAACAACTGCCTGGAAAGTACTCTAACACAAAATAATCATGCCCCGACCAACACGAGCCAAAAATGCTATTTTTTCCAAACGTTTGACCACCTGAAGCTCCCATCTCTGTCACTTTCATTTCTGACCCAGCCCTGCATATACCGTAAATTTGTTCCAGGAAGGGCCAACAAATATGTTGCTTCCCAGTACGTATATCTGGTGAAAAGGTCATGAAGGTAAATTCACAAAGGAGGCTCAACAATCATCGTTCTTCTCGCGGAACAGTCGTTGTTGGAAAAGGGAAGGGGAGAAGTGACTGTGTTATACAAAGTACCCTCCGCGTATACTGTTACATGACGTAAGAAACTTGAGAAACAGGACACGTATTGACTGGCCCGGACTTAATCTCAATGAAAATCTCTGCGACCGCTTAGAATAGCGTGCCAGACCTGTCCGACTTGCGTGGCTTGCTGTGGCAAGAATGGTTGTAATGATGTCTTCTACACTCAGTAACTTTGCAGTCAACGTTCAGATGCGTTATCAAACGCCGTGGAGTTGTTTGACTTTGTTGGTCAGATGGCGACTATTTTTTCTCTGGTGCTCGTAGTGTAGCTGTCGTGTGTACGTTGTAACGAAAATTTGTAAGAGGTTAAGCTTCTGTAACAAACCTGAGGTGAAACCCAGAGTCTTGGCTTTAACTGTCAGCGATCTGTCTGACAGAGCTATCCAGGCATTCTGCCCGGTTCGGTTCAAGACACTGAAGGATAATGATACTGGCATACTGAAATTTTATTTTAGTAATAAGGCACGCCTGGATAACAGTAAGACGATTGGAAGGATCCTATTTCCGTTTTCAGAGTGGCATACAGTTTTAACCTGCCAGAGAGTTTAAAATAAATTTCTTTATTTTACGTCTATGATCACAAATATTGTGAAATAAGGAAATTTACTCTACATTTTCGGATCATTTTTCCATTCGCGACCATGTCGGAACGTGTGAACAAAAGTTTAAAAACATTACTGCAGCTCGAGATTGCGCCATAGAATATCTGTTTCTTGTTAATAGTGAAATTTTATTAATTTGATGCTTAAATTATTTTTATTGTCTACCTCGAATAATTTGTTGCGTTATTTTTTGATAACTCTCAAATTATGTAACAAAGGGAAAGCTGTCATCAAAACAAAGGTTGGATTGGACACCACAGTTATTTATGATGCATGGTCATAACGTCTCAAATTATACCGTTGCCTTCCTCTGACCTTTGAGCTGAATTAAATAGTCATCTACAGGGACATCTGTTGTTTAAGGTCGTCTCCGAACCAAGTTGCAACTTGGCACCTATCGCATTACTAAAGCACTGATAAAGGTGAATCCTAAGGCCGGCTATGGATCAAACAAGAGACATTGAGGTTCTTAGCCTGGCACTTACTCTCTGAGCATTGTTCTTTACGCCATCAGCGAAATTGCGAAAATTTAAGATTTTCACGCAAATTGTGTATTTCCATTTCCAAATCAAGATTTCTGTTTAGATTATAAAATGTTAATTTTGGTTTGTAATTAGGAAATTACGCCTAGCAAGCACCTTTGAGGAATTGTTATTGACAGCAGGAACACCCCGCAGCCGTGATTATCGAACTGTTGGTTCACTCTGCAGTTCAAGAGGGGAGAGGTCATCGCCTTCGCTACCCCTTTGCGGCAACCTTGCAGCGCTCTACAAACTAGGCTACCGGAAGTTCTCGTCTTTTACACAGGTCGGGGCAAGTAGCCAGACCACCGACTGTGTAACGTCGAGGTTTATCGAAATCTTGTCGTTATAGTCGCGAAAGGCTTAAAAAGAAAGGGAGAAAGGTGTGTCCAGTCAAAGCAAGAGTTCATTCACTCTATGAGTTCTCTCGTCTGCGCGAATTAGTGTGGGTTATAGTAAAGTGATAAGTTTATACTAATAGCGCACATGAAGTTAATGAAATCGTAACGTAATACAGGAACTCGTTGCATATTATCTAGTTCATTTAACTGTCATGAATACCAAGTCAACTGAGACACAGATCAATTCATGAGGGTACGAATATTGATCATCGTACGCTTTCAGTGGTCTTTTCTGCATCTGCACTTAACATACGAGTAGGTATCGCCGTCTTCCGATACATTTTTTACATAAAAAAACAGAGCTGGTCCAAATCCTAGGTAGATAAAAAAGTTACCTCAACCTCACGGAAGAAATACTAGCTCGTTGTTGTACCATCGCTCACTATAAATTTATAACGGTAGCCTGAAACATTTATAACGTACTAGAAGTGTCTACGTTTAAGTTGGACGCAATGTATTCACTGTAAGCCACTGGCAGTGCATAGCGATAGCTGCTTCAGTATTTCATTCGTGTACGGAGGGAGTGGTAAAAATGTCTATAGCCTCCGAACTCGCTTTATTTTTTTTTTTTTATCTCATCCGTACGGTTAAAGAAAATGGCTCTGAGCACTATCGGATTTAACTGCTGAGGTCATCAGTCCCCTAGAACTCAGAACTACTTAAACCTAACTAACTTAAGGACATCACACACATCCATGCTCGAGGCAGGATTCGAACCTGCGACCGTAGCGGTCGCGCGGTTCCAGACTGAAGCGCCTAGAACCGCCCGGCCGGCCCGTATGGTTCTCGTGTGAATCTTGTTCAGTTTTGTATGTAGCCTCCATTGTAGACGCACTACATATTCCTTTAATTCTTCAAGTAAATTGACTGGTAGAGAACAACACGTTATTCTACATTCAAAACTTCCTATATTCACAGTTGTCATACCTCAAGACTGTTCACCTTAAACATGAATGAGTTAGCGGATACTACTGGTTGCAGATTCAGAATTTTCGTAGCAGATATGTTCCTCTATGGAAAGGTGTACTCTGATAAAGAATGTAGTCATATCTTGTTACTCCTTGTGAATGTATCAGCTTGGTGCGAGACTGGCAAATACCTCCAATGTACACAAATATAAAGTTTAGCAGAGACTGGCAACTACCTACTACGTGAAAATGGAACAGGCTTACACTATACAACTAAAAATCAGTCACGTTTCGCAAATACGCTGAAATAGCAATTAACTGGTATAGGAAATGGACTTATGACATAAGCACAGTTGTAAGCATTGGTAACTGCGGGTTTTTATTTGCTAGTAGGATAGTTGTAAAGCGCAGTTTTACCCATAAAAAGAGAGTCCTGAAAGTGCAGATGCCGATTTTATTCCTGGCGTGTAAGCGACGTCAGTGCAGTAACAACAGCAGCAGCTTGAACTAAGAAATGTAAACAACAGTCGTGCATTCGACAAGTAACTGTGTGCAGATAGTGTTAAGTAGTGACGTGCAGCCGTAATGCGTGAACGTTGTTTTCACAAATCTCAATGGAACAACATCTCTAAATCAAGTGTTCAAGAAATTATCTACAATGTTTTGGAGAAAAGTGAGTGTAAATTTTGTCCCGCACGCCCTGACTCCCGAGCAATAACAACGTCATGTGGATACCTGCCGCGACTTGACTGAAATGCAAAATGGGGACAATTCTTTTCTGAAAAAAAAATCACGAATAACGAGTCTCGTCGTTATCAATATGAACCTAACGAAAAACAACGAAGTGCAGAAATTCACACGAAGGGTCGACGCTTTGACGGTATAACCGACGTTCGAGCCAGTGTGACGCGAGAGATGAACAACATTCCAAAGAAGGACTTTCTGAGAGTTTAGTATGACGGTATGAACGTTTTGTGCGTTATACTGAAGTGGGGGAGACTATGTAGAACACCTGTGCATTAAAATCCACTTTTAACTTTTTTCTGTTTTGTATTAATCCAGTGTCGATACTTCTTGGATTGATGGGGTATACAGTCCATCCTGGAATACTATTTAAGTATATGAGGTTTATACCAGAATGAAATGTTTGGTGATAGCGATCGTATACGAAAAAGGAAGGCACGAATGGTCACAGGATTGTTTAACTGACGAGAGAATGTAAGAGAAATGCTGAAAACTTTTCACTGGAAAACTCTCTGATAAAGATGTACAATGTTGTTGTTTTCGTATTTATGATCTTGGTAGGTTGTTTATACCATTCTTGTTAGAATACTGCTGTCAGTGTGCCAAGAGGTTGCGTGGGTGGGGGGTGGGGGGGTGGGGGGGGGGATGTGGTGCGCAACAACACCCTTTTGAGACACGCCCAGAGGCTCTGTGGGATTCATGCTGGATGCATTGGCTTCTGCAAATGCTGAACTGGATGGTTTCATGTTGCTCTTTTGTATGATAGAGGCGTCTCCTATTGTACCGACGTAAATCTATAAAATGGCTCTGAGCACTATGGGACTCAACTGCTGTGGTCATAAGTCCCCTAGAACTTAGAACTACTTAAACCTAACTAACCTAAGGACATCACACACATCCATGCCCGAGGCAGGATTCGAATCTGCGACCGTAGCGGTCGTGCGGTTCCAGACTGTAGCGCCTTTAACCGCTCGACGTTAATCTAAAAGCAAAGCGAAGCTTCTCCTACTGGCCCTGGGGAGGTGGGGGGGGGGGGTGGCTTAAGTAGCAACCGGCAGCCGTGTCATCCACTGCCAATGACGTCAGCCACCGACAAACACCTACACATATGCACCGCGCATGTGATCTTGTGTCTCTGCGTACTCACCTTACTTGTGGATAGTCATACAGATCTGTGCGTCCACGCAAATGTATTCCACCCTACACAACGGCGCAGTCTCGTCCGAAGGCACCCCTTTCAAGGAGATACGACAAGCTCCCAACATGTCTCTGTATCAAGGAATCATGGACTGGTACTAAACTGGTAATCATTCGTAAAGAAAACGGTCCTCAGTCGATCTGCTGTGGATCCATGCTGTAGTAAGCGCCATACAAATGGCGCCACGCCTTCTTCATAAAGCTTACTGAGCTCAGTTCGTGATGATATCGCCCTGCTTATTATCTCAACAAGGACAGACTTTGGTCGGTGAGCAGTTGCGCTCCGATCCTGTGAAGCGCATAACAGCAAATAACTTCTTTGTCCTTGACTGAAACTTTCCCTTGACACACCTGTCTCAAGAAATTGTTACCACGGCGCGTGAAGAGCGGAAGACTAACATTTAACCATCCTTCCACCTCTGAAAGTGAGCTACCTCTCATTTGTTAAATCCTGGGTGCTAGTCAGTGAAAAGGTGGTCCAGAAGGTCCGAAGGGGGGTGAAAGGGCTGTCAGGCAGCTATCAGTCCGCCAGGGAGGTGGACAACACAGGAGGTACTCAGCCAGTGTGTGACTCGGTGTCGCGAGAATGCTGGGTAGCCACATACGAGGTGCATTCAAGTTCTAAGGCCTCCGAATTTTTTTCTCCGGACTGGAAAGAGATAGAAACATGCGCATTGTTTTAAAATGAGGCCGCGTTCATTGTCAATACGTCCCAGAGATGGCAGCACCGTACGGCAGATGGAATTTTACCGCCAGCGGCGAGAATGAGAACTGTTTTAAATACTTAAAATGGCGACGTTTTCCTTACTTGAACAGCGTGCAATCATTCGTTTTCTGAATTTGCGTGGTGTGAAACGAATTGAAATTCATCGACAGTTGAAGGAGACATGTGGTGATGGAGTTATGGATGTGTCGAAAGTGCGTTCGTGGGTGCGACAGTTTAATGAAGGCAGAACATTGTGTGACAACAAACCGAAACAACCTCAGGCTCGCACAAGCCGGTCTGACAACATGATCGAGAAAGTGAGAGAATTGTTTTGGGGGATCGCTGAATGACTGTTGAACAGATCGCCTCCAGAGTTGGCATTTCTGTGGGTTCTGTGCACACAATCCTGCATGACGACCTGAAAATGCGAAAAGTGTCATCCAGGTGGGTGCCACGAATGCTGACGGACGACCACATGGCTGCCCGTGTGGCATGTTGCCGAGCAATATTGACGCGCAATGACAGCATGAATGGGACTTTCTTTTCGTCGGTTGTGACAATGGATGAGACGTGGATGCCATTTTTCAATCCAGAAACAAAGCGCCAGTCAGCTCAATGGAAGCACACAGATTCACCGCCACCAAAAAAATTTCGGGTAACCGCCAGTGCTGCAAAAATGATGGTGTCCATGTTCTGGGACAGCAAGGGCGTAATCCTTACCCATTGCGTTCCAAAGGGCACTATGGTAACAGGTGCATCCTACGAAAATGTTTTGAAGAACAAATTCCTTTCTGCACTGAAACAAAAACGTCCGGGAAGGGCTGCGCGTGTGCTGTTTCACCGAGACAACGCACCCTCACATCGAGCTAACGTTACGCAACAGTTTCTTCGTGATAACAACTTTGAAGTGATTCCTCATGCTCCCTACTCACCTGACCTGGCTCCTAGTGACTTTTGGCTTTTTCCAACGGTGAAAGACCCTCTCCGTGGCCGCACATTCACCAGCCGTGCTGCTATTGCCTCAGCGATTTTGCAGTGGTCAAAACAGACTCCTAAAGAAGCCTTCGCCGCTGCCATGGAATCATGGCGTCAGCGTTGTGAAAAATGTGTACGTCTGCAGGGCGATTACGTCGAGAAGTAACGCCAGTTTCATCGATTTCGGGTGATTAGTTAATTAGAAAAAAAATCGGAGGCCTTAGAACTTGAATGCACCTCGTACAACCTTCTGTTCAGGCAGATGCCTGTAGCTTCTGGACACACCTGTGTTAAAGAATTGTTACCATGACGTGTGGAGAACAGAAGACTAACATTTAACCATTCTCCCACCTCTAAAAGTAACCTACCCCTCATTCGTTAAATCCTGTGTGTTGGTCAGCGAAAAGATGGTCCAGAACGGGCGGAGTAGGTGATTGGTTGCATCTCCGTGTACTGCGAACAGTCTTCATCTTAAAGTTAGAATCTGGCGCTGGGGGCTTAGCCTGGCACCAGCTACACATCTGTATACTGACTGAGAACATCTGAGCGCACTCTGAGAGAGTGTACTACTTACGCGAACCAGGCCAGCTAGTAATTTCCTCTTGCCAGAACTTAAACCTGGAAACCAAATCATGCTGGCACACCCGCTCGTCACCGTGACTTCAGCTGGCCGGCCTTTTCTGGGTCCCCTGTTGTAGCTGAAAGGTGTCTCAACTTCGCTTTTCAGAAGTGATGGCGGGCGTATTTTGCAACTGAATAAGTACTCCTGCAGTATTAATACGTCTTCTTACTTCATAGCGACACCATAATGACGACACCTCTCTAACTGTGACGTCGTTTTGCTACATTGGCCTCCCAGGTGATTCAACGCTCCAAACTACGCCGTGGTGCAACAGTAACAACGTACACATCTTGTGTGTCAGTTGCTTTAATTTTTCCCTAGTTATTAACATTCTATAATTTTTTTTTCAGTAACTGGTGAAAACAGTATATTTAATCTGTTTTAGTGAAATAAGAAACACGAAGCACTTTCTAAAATTGAGATCAATGTCACGGCATATCAACGCTCTACAATGTGCGAGATATTAAGCTGGCGATATCACTTATTATATTATTAAAGAGAATGTTAGTGGGGTGTGTGGGATAATGAACTATCTGCACTGCCAACAAAGTAGTTGATCCCGTTTTATTTGGCATTTAGTAATGAATCCAGCAATGCCATGCGAATCAGAGAAGTAGATAAAATATTGTACTAATCTCAATTTCGTGAGGAGGCGATTTGAAATAGCACCCTCATCACCTGGGTTTAGACTTCTGTAATTCTTTTTGACAGGTGACAGCGTTTATACTTCTTTTGTGGTATCCAGACTGAGCTAATGTTTTACACTGATGTAAGAAAAGCAGGGACTGATACGATACGACCGAGCGAGGTAGCGCAGTGGTTAGCACACCGGACTCGCATTCAGAGGACGACACTTCAAACCCGCGTCCAGCCATCCAGATTTAGGTTTACCGTGATGATCCCTAAATCACTTAAGGCAAATGTCGGGATGGTTCTTTTTAAAGGGCACGGCCGATTTCCTTCTCCATCTTTTCCTAATCCGAACTTGTGCTCCGCCTCTAATGACCTCGCTGTCTACGGGACGTTAAACACTCATTTCCTCTTGTATTGTATTTTATGTTAACCGGGAACCTAGAAACGACGGAGAGGCTCCGTCCCCGCTGCAGCCGCAGTGTTCCACAACCCCACGACGACTATCGCAGTCCACTTCACCACTCTGCCGCCCCACACCGAACCCAGGGTTATTGTGCGGTTAGGACCCCGGTGGACCCCCCAGGGAACGTCTCACACTAGACGAGTGTAACCTCTATGTTTGCGTGGTAGAGTAATGGTGGTGTACGCGTACGTGGAGAACTTGTTTTCGCAGCAATCGCCGACATAGTGTCGCTGAGGCGGAATAAGGGGAACCAGCCCGCATCCACAGACTGGACGGCTCACCGGAAATTTCCTCTTACTCCTTCTCGTCCTCCGATACGATGCATGTTCGGAACCTATCACTTCCAATTTTCATTTTTATTTTTTTATTCGTTTATTCTTTAATTTATTAGCAACTTAGCAACAGAATCATATCAATAGTACTTCCCGTAATGGACCGTATTTTACAATCAAACAGTAAATTTAGAGACTGAGCAGCGCCGGCCGGAGCAGCCGAACAGTTCTACGCGCTACAGTCTGGAACCCCGCGACCGCTACAGTCGCAGGTTCGAATCCTGCCTCGGGCATGGATGTGTGTAATGTCCTTAGGTTAATTAGGTTTAAGTAGTTCTAAGTTCTAGGGGACTGATGACCTCAGAAGTTCCCATAGTGCTCAGAGCCATTTGACTGAGCAGCATATTAAATTAGAGCGTAACGGTTGTGTAACATAGAACATATATTAAATAAGAACGGCAAGTTTAGAAATTAGATCCATACTCCAGGTAGATTCTAACCCACTACATCCCGTGTACGAGCCAACCACGCTACCCCCAGACAACGGAGGCTCATAGTAGGTTTCAATTGCAGTTCTTTTGACACATGACATCAACATTATCGGCCAACGTCCTATGTGCCAGATAATACGCGAAAGCGCATTCCAGTTTCATTAATCGTGAAAGAAACTGTCGTAGCGCCGGCCTCCGCAGTAGAACGACTGTTGTGGATGCACAATTGCACTTGTGAATGCAACAGGCTGATGAGGTGGAGCAGGTGTGCTCCTGTACGCTCCATAAAAGTTTTGTGTACTCATACTGGCCGAGAGGACAGTGACATCAGCCGAGTACGACTCGCGGAACAAAATACATTACTGAAACTTTTTCTGCAACATTATTGGCCCTTGTACTCTGTCGCGCACGACGTCAGCATCTATAAGTGTCTCATTGTTTGATGACCCACAGCCACTCGGCTACTGACTGCGCACCGCGCGCGGTATCCGCGCATGCGCACACGCTCGCGTTCTGGCGCAGGCGTCAGGTGCGCAACACCCTCAATGGCACCGGTGACTGATACTTCCGATGCTTCTTTGTTGATCTGCGGGCAGCCGTGCGAAATGGAAGAGGGGTTAATATACGGGAGGTATCACCTTCTCTGTTGGTCTGTCTGCGATACATCGGAATCGCCCTCCGTTGTAAGCTAAATAGCTCGCCTTCTGTGTGGCAGCCCGCGTCGGTGCACAACTGCGCATGCGCAACAGCCGCGCACTCTTATTGATAGGTGCCAACTAGCGTATTTCGTTTTGAATGTTACTCACAAGGGAACCTGTGGTGTCACCGCCAGACACCACACTTGCTAGGTGGTAGCCTTTAAATCGGCCGCGGTCCGTTAGTATACGTCGGACCCGCGTGTCGCCACTATCAGTGATTGCAGACCGAACGCCGCCACACGGCAGGTCTGGAGAGCCTTCCTAGCACTCGCCCCAGTTGTGCAGCCGACTTTGCTAGCGATGGTTCACTGACAAATTACGCTCTCATTTGCCGAGACGATAGTTAGCATAGCCTTCAGCTACGTCATTTGTTACGACCTATCAAGGCGCCATTACCAGTTACTATTGATGCTGTAAAACATGTACCGTCAAGAGCGATGTTCACCAATTATGGATTAAAGTTAAGTATTCCAGAAGATACGTACGTTTTTTGCTAGTCTCAATTCCTTGTCCTGTTCCAGACCTCACGCCAGCCTGCGTGAGTTTAAACGCGTGCCTTTCGGATTCCTGTCATAGTGGGTTGGCAGTCTTGCCAATCCACAACAGAAAATCCTCATCGCAACCCCCTCAGATTTAGTTGTAAGTTGGCACAGTGGATAGGCCTTGAAAAACTGAACACAGATCAATCGAGAAAAGAGGAAGAAGTTGTGTGGAACTATGAAAAAAATAAGCAAAATATACAAACTGAGTAGTCCATGCGCAAGATAAGCGACATCGAGGAGAATGTGAGCTCAGGAGCGCCGTGGTCCCGTGGTTAGCGTGAGCATCTGCGGTACGAGGTGCAAGTCTTCCCTCGCGTGAAAAGTTTAATTTTTTATTTTCAGACAATTATTATCTGTCCTTCCGTCTGATGCGAGGTAACTGCGCCGTAGTATGTATCCACAAGAAAACCTAAATCGGGCAAGGTAGAAGAATCTTTTTACCCATTCGCCAAGTGTACAAGTTAGGTGGGTCGACAACATATTCCTGTCATGTGACGGACATGCCGTCACTAGTGTCGTATATAATATATCAGACGTGTTTTCCTGTGGAGGAATCGGTTGACCTATGACCTTGCGATCAAATGTTTTCGGTTCCCATTGGAGAGGCACGTCATTTGGTCTACTAATCGCACTGTTTTGCGGTGCGGTCGCAAAACACAGACACTAAACTTATTACAGTGAACAGAGATGTTAATGAACGAACGGACAGATCATAACTTTGCGAAAATAAAGAAAGTAAAATTTTCACTCGAGGGAAGTCTTGAACCAAGGGCCTCTCGTTCCGGAGATGTTCACGTTAACCACGGGATCATGGCACTCCTGAGCTAACATTCTCCTTGTTGTTGCTTATCTTGCACAAGGACTACTCAGTTTGTATATTTTGCTTATTTTTTTCGTAGTTCCACACAACTTCTTCCTCTTTTCTCGATTGATCTGTGTTCAGTTTTTCAAGGCCGATCCACTGTGCGAACTTGGAACTAAATCAGAGGGGGGGGGGGGGGAGGTGCGATGTGGAGGTTGCCTTGTCAGCCGGCCGGGGTGGCTGTGCGGTTCTAGGCTCTACAGTCTGGAACCGCGTGACCGCTACGGTCGCAGGTTCGAATCCTGCCTCGGGCATGGATGTGTGTGATGTCCTTGGGTTAGTTAGGTTTAAGTACAGGGCTATTACAAATGATTGAAGCGATTTCATAAATTCACTGTAGCTCCATTCATTGACATATGGTCACGACACACTACAGATACGTAGAAAAACTCATAAAGTTTTGTTCGGCTGAAGCCGCACTTCAGGTTTCTGCCGCCAGAGCGCTCGAGAGCGCAGTGAGACAAAATGGCGACAGGAGCCGAGAAAGCATATGTCGTGCTTGAAATGCACTCACATCAGTCAGTCATAACAGTGCAACGACACTTCAGGACGAAGTTCAACAAATATCCACCAACTGCTAACTCCATTCGGCGATGGTATGCGCAGTTTAAAGCTTCTGGATGTCTCTGTAAGGGGTTATCAACGGGTCGGCCTGCAGTGAGCGAAGAAACGGTTGAACGCGTGCGGGCAAGTTTCACGCGTAGCCCGCGGAAAATTGGTTCATGCCACAACTGGAGACCGACAGCGCCGACTTCATCTATCAACAGGATGGTGCTGCACCGCACTTCCATCATGATGTTCGGCATTTCTTAAACAGGAGATTGGAAAACCGATGGATCGGTCGTGTTGGAGATCATGATCAGCAATTCATGTCAGGGCCTCCACGCTCTCCCGACTTAACCCCATGCGATCTCTTTCTGTGGGGTTATGTGAAAGATTCAGTGTTTAAACCTCCTCTACCAAGAAACATACCAGAACTGCGAGCTCGCATCAACGATGCTTTCGAACTCATTGATGGGGACATGCTGCGCCGAGTGTGAGAGGAACTTGATTATCGACTTGATGTCTGCCGAATCACTAAAGGAGCACATATCGAAGATTTGTGAATGCCTAAAAAAACTTTTTGAGTTTTTGTATGTGTGTGCAAAGCATTGTGAAAATATGTCAAATAATAAAGTTATTGTAGAGCTGTGAAATCGCTTCAATCATTTGTAATAACCCTGTAGTTCTAAGTTCTAGGGGACTGACGACCTCAGAAGTTAAGTCCCATAGTGCTCAGAGCCATTTGAACCATTTTCTTCCCTTGTCAGAATGCAGACGTTGCGTGCGACGAGATCTGCAGTTTAAACGTAGTGATCGTTGCCCCGCTGCCTGAGCGGCACGCGTTCCGGCTGCTGAAGTCTAGCGTTCGGTGACGACGAGCGGCGGCAAGGCCGACTAGTCTAGACTCGGTCTCCAGACGACGCAAGCCGATGGGGCGAATCCGGCGGGTGGTGCTTCGGTGCATTTTGGAGATAACCGGCGTCGGAAGATGGCGGACGGCTGCACCGAAAGCGGCCGCGGCGCCTTTTAAAGAGGACGTTCTGCGCCGCCGCATACGTGACACGTTAAAGCGGCATGGTGGGGCGCAGAGCTATTCGCGTGCGGCGCTCGCGCGGCCGCAGCAGCAGCAGCCAGTATGAGCCAGGGAGCCGCGAGCGCGGGACATGAGAGGCAAGCTGTGGAACCTGCTGTGTAGCTCCCGGCACGCGGTTTACACAGGTACCTCTCTCTGCCTTTGCATCGTAGCCGCAACAACACATCCGCCTTGCCTCGGGCGCGCCTAACAAAATTTTTTCTTCTTCCATTTATCTGTGAATGGAACACCGCAGGGTGCAAATGAAACTGATGTCGATAACCCTCCCCTGTAACTTAAGCCGTGCCTTTCGTCGAACGGATTTAAAATTTCGAGCACGTATCGTCCGTGTCTTTCGTCCACAATGATAGCAGTGGACTAAAATCTGCTTTAATCTGTCTGTACTTTGCCAACGATTCTGCGTGCACGGCAGACGGGACTTTTCTTAACACGTAAAATGTAGCAAAGGATTGCATCAGAATTTGGAACTTTGCTTAGGTGTAAACTACGTGTTTCGAGCTTTCATTCGTTGTGATGTACAGTAAAGTTAATTTATAATTTGCCTGTGAGCAGAATATAAAGCTATTTTTCCGCCGAGTACTCAGATTTAAAACCACGAAACATTACTCGCTTCAGTCTAACTACAAGCTCAAAACGCACCACCCACATCTAAATAAACGAAAAGAGAACTGTAACTCATTGCTGAATCGATAGAAATTCTGTCTTTTCGCCACATTAATGGACTGAAACCTGTCAATATCTGATCGAATGTCAACTTCAAGTAAATTATTTTACACAAACGGTCACAAATGGGGCATATGATAAGCGAAAGCTATGTTGCGGCTGTTGCTAAAACCAATTGTTTTTCTAACATATATTCACGAATAGTATGCAGAGGACTGTAGAATAACCTTAGTTCCCCAAGTTTATACATTTTTCATACGAATTTTTGAGATGTAATTAATGTAATTCCTAAAGGCTATGATAACATAGTTTGCTAGACATTTGTGTGAACCTCTCAGGCTGTTTATCGTATCTGCTGTTATTCTTCACATATGTTTAGAGCCGGCCACGGTGACCGAGCGGTTCTAGGCGCTACACTCCGGAACCGCGCGACTGCTACGGTCGCAGGTTCGAATCCTGCCTCGGGCATGGATGTGTGTGATATTCTTAGGTTCGTTAGGTTTAAGTATTTCTAGGTTCTAGGGGACTAATGACCTGAGATGTTAAGTCCCATAGTGCTCAGAGCCAATTGAACCATATGTTTAAGAACTCCAGCTGATCCACGTTAGTAATTATTCAACACCCATTAATTATACAAAGCATAGGTTGCAAAACGATTTGCACCTACCATTAATTTGGAACCCACATCGTACGACTAAATTGAAGTTATCATTTCATTTCACTACACACGTTATCGAATGATACTAAGTCCTCAGGTAAAACTGAGAATTAGAATTCTCCTTCATCTGACTCCAACTGCGACTAGATAAATCCAGAATCATTTCAGAATCCACAACAAGTTACTGCAAAAGTTTGTCACATTGTCATTGACAATGTTGATAAACGCCAATAAATATCATTTTTGCTATACTCTCGAGTAAATGTGCTTCTCGTCGTTGTCATTGTTATTGTTGTCTGTATAATGGCCCTCAACATGGCGGTCATTAACTCCGAATTCAGTTTTGCATTGTGTGAATCTGGCTATGTCTACGTATAAGTTCTAAAGGCACAAAGAGGATTCTAACGCCAAGATTGACCGACAGTAATGCCTGAAATACGCTGAAACATTTTTGAGGCGACATAATGTCAACGAGGATCACCTCTAAACAGAGACAAACAGCGAACTCCTGAACTCGAGATCATCACCGCAACCGCCGGGTTATGTCCGCCGGCGGGTGAGGAACGCTCGGCTCAGACAGATAAGACATAAAACGAGTAAATTTTGCGCACATTCTGTCAAGTACCATTAACTGTTAGTATCTGAATAAGTCTCTCGTTGGTAGACGTCACTCCTCTCTAGCTGCGAAAGAATGGCACAGTCTGTGTGGGAATTCACAATTCTGAGAGCCCATGGTGGCAATAAGCATTTCATATGAGTCGTTCTTAAACGCTGAAGTCAAATGAAAAGAAATGCTTGCTTTTATGCAGTCTAGTGAGTCTCAAAATATGTACCCAACGTCAAACTGGTGTTGAAATAATAGACCAAAAAACTGCAAGCTCGAAACGAAATTTCGTAAGATGGAAAACACTCTCATAATACAGCTTACTCAATGGGACATTGAATGTGTTACGATAACAGTTCTAAAGCATGTCTCATACGGAATAGTTCCTTATAAATAACCTGATTACAGCAAATTTACTGTTGTGTCACATATAAAGAGAGAGCCTGGATAAAAGTAAAGGCAGATTCTAATAATTGTTCAGTCTCAGCATCCAGAAATTTAAAGTTAGGCGTTTTGTGATTTCTGCATCCACATAGATACTGGGGCAACGGCCTTGCCGCAGTGGATACACCGATTCTCGTGAGATCACCGAAGTTAAGCGCTGTCGGACGTGGTCGGCACTTGGATGGGTGACCATCCAGGCCGCCATGCGCTGTCGCCATTTTTCGGGGTGCAGTCAGCCTCGTCATGCCAATTGAGGAACTACTCGACCGAATAGTAGCGGCTTCGGTCAA
Source organism: Schistocerca cancellata (assembly GCF_023864275.1). Taxonomy (NCBI): domain Eukaryota; kingdom Metazoa; phylum Arthropoda; class Insecta; order Orthoptera; family Acrididae; genus Schistocerca; species Schistocerca cancellata. The sequence continues at coordinate 103,399,958 of NC_064629.1, read as the reverse complement.
GAATACCGTTATAACGACTGGGAGAGCGGTGTGCTGACCCCACGCCCCTTCTATCCGCATCCTCCACTGAGGATGACTCGGCGGTCGGATGGTCCCGGTAGGCCACTAGTGGCCTGAAGACGGAGTGCTTTTTTTTTTTACATATCTACTCCGCAAGCCATAGTAAGGTGCGTGACGGAGGATATCCTGTACCACTACTTGGCATTTCCTTTGCTGTTCCACTCGCAGACAGAGCGAGGGAAAAACGATTGTCTGTATGCCTCCGTATGAGTCCTAATTTCTAGTATCTTATCTTCGTGATCCCTACGCGAAACGTATGTTGGCAGCAGTAGGATCGCTCTGCAGTCACCTTCAATGCCGGTTCTCTAAATTTTCTCAGTATTGTTCTTCGAAAAGTATGTCACCTTCTTTCCAGGAATTCCCGTTTGAGTTCCCGAAGCACCTCCATAGCATTTGCCTGTTGCTCGAACCTACCGACAACAAATCTAGCAGACTGTCTCTGAATTGCATCGATTTCTTCCTTTAATCCGACCTGGTGCGGATCCAAAGCACACGAGCAGTACTCAAGAATAGGTCATACTAGTGGCCTATATGCGGCCTTCTATACAGATGAACCACACTTTCCTAAAATTCCCCCAATAAACTGAAGTGGACCTTTCGCCTTCCCTACCACTGTTCTTGTGGCGTCGATAGTTATGATGCCGCAACGTAGGTGCACGCTCTCGTAAATTGGCACTACGAGAGAAGACTAACTGTTGTGGATTGGCTAGACAGCCAACCCACTATAAGGAAGCCGAAAGGCACGCGTTTAAGCTCACGCAGGCTGGCGTGAGGTCTGGAACAGGACAAGGAATTGAGACTAGCAAAAAGCGTACGTAGCTTCGGGAATATTTAACTTTAATCCATAATTGGTGAACATCGCTCTTGACGGTACATGTTTTACAGCATCAGTAGTGACTGGTAATGGAGCCTTGCTAGGTCGTAGCAAATGACGTAGCTGAAGGCTATGCTAACTATCGTCTCGGCAAATGAGAGCGTAGTTAGTCAGTGAACCATCGCTAGCAAAGTTGGCTGTACAACTGGGGCGAGTCTAGGAAGTCTCTCTAGACCTGCCGTGTGGCGGCGCTCGGTCTGCAATCACTGATAGTGGCGACACGCGGGTCCGACGTATACTAACGGACCGCGGCCGATTTAAAGGCTACCACCTAGCAAGTGTGGTGTCTGGCGGTGACACCACACTAACTATAGGTGTTCATTCTTCCCATGCGCTATACGAGATTGGAATAATAGAAAATTGTGAAGGTGGTTCGATGAACCCTCTGCCAGGCACTTAAATGTGATTTGCAGAGTATCCATGTAGATGTAGCCGTAGATGTAACTACGCCGACCACAGCGCCCTCTGGCTGACGCTGTGGAGCTCAGGGAGTGCCGTCTTGATTTCTCCCTTTTCATCAAGAGCAGACGGCCCGGAAATATCGCTTCTACTACCGAGTGGGATGGCTTGCTATTGAGACTTTGTATTAGTTACGTTCAGTTAAAGTTCGGACAGCAACGAGTATTTGTTAGTTTTGAGATTATACAGAACAGTCATCCTAACTTCACAGGATTAGACATGGACTACGGCTTCACACCTACGTGCCCATCCTAGCCTAAGTTATGTATGCATTTGATATTTACTTGTTTCTTTGACTCTATGAAAAGTGTTAAAGTTACATACAGTACCGAAGTGCTTCACTTCTCCTGCTCCTACTCGTTTCCTTTACTCTCGGCCTATATTACAGAAGCAGTTCACAGGAGCAGACCCACGCACCGCCTATCCAGGCGGGATACAAAAGTTGTCACATGCTTGTTCCATTTCATATCGCTTTGCAGTGTTACCCCAGATGTTTAAAGGAGGTGACTGCGCCAGGCAGGACACTAGTTATACTGTATCCGAACATTACAGATTTGTTCTTCCAGCTCAACCGCATTAACTTACATTTTTCCACAGTTAGAGCCAACTGCCATTCATCGCATCAACTAGAAATTTTGTCAAAGTCATATTGTGTCATCCTACAGCCACTCACCTTCGACACCTTCCCGTACATCACAGCATCATCGAGAAGCAAGCGCAGATTGCTACCCAACCTGTCCGCCAGACCATTTGTATAAACAGAAAATAATAATGGTCCTATCATACTTCCCTGGGCCACTCCTGACAATAACCTTGTCTCTAATGAACACTCGCCGTCGAGGACAATTGCTAGGTTATACTGCTTACAAAGTCTTCGAAACACTCACATATCTGGGAACCCATTCCGTAAGCTCCTACCTTTATTAGCACTCTACAGTGAGGTACCGTGTCAAATGCTTTTCGAAAATCTAGGAATACGTAATCTGCCTGTTGCCCTTCATCAAATGGTTCATATGGCTCTGAGCACTATGGGACTTAACATCTGAGGTCATCAGTCCCCTATAACTTAGAAGTACTTAAACCTAGCTAACCTAACGACATCACACACACCTATGCCCCCCCTTGTCCGCCGCTCGTGGTCTCGCGGTAGTGTTCTCGCTTCCCGAGCACGGGGTCCCGGGTTCGATTCCCGGCGGGGTCAGGGATTTTCACCTGCCTCGAGATGACTGGGTGTTTGTGTTGTCCTCATCATTTCATCATCATCCAGGAAAGTGGCGAAATTGGACTGAGCAAAGGCTGGGATATTGTACGGGCGCTGATAACCATGCAGTTGAGCGCCTCACAAACCAAACATCATCATCACACCTATGCCCCAGGCAGGATTTGAACCTGCGACCTTAGCAGTCGCGCGATTCCGGACTGAAGCACCTAGAACCGCTCGGCCACAGCGGCCGGCTGCCCTTCATCCACACTTCGCAGTATATCATGCGAGAAAAGGTCAAGCAGAATTTCACGCGAGCCATGCTTTCTAAAAACGTGCTGATTCGTGGACATAAGCTTTTCGGTCTCTACGAAATTTATTACGAGTATATTCGAACTCAGGATGTGTTCTACAGTTCTGCAGAAAACCGATGATAACGATGTTGGTCTGTAATTTTGCGGCTCCGTTCTTTTACCCTTCTCATATACGGGCGTCACCTGCATTTTTTCCAGACGCTTTAGACTTTGCGATGGGTGAGAGATTCGTGATAAACATGAGTTAAGTATGAGGCCAAGACCGCAGAGTACCCTCTGTAAAGCCGAAGTGGAATGCCAACGGGGACAGTTGAAAATCTGTGCCCCTACCGTGAATCGAACCCGGGATCTCCTGCTTACATAGCACACGCTCTATCCATCTCAGCCACCGAGGGCACAGAGGATAGTGCGACTGCATGGATTTATCCCTTGCGCACTCCCCATGAGACCCACATTCCCATCTTAATGTCCACACACTACATTCGTAGTGCCCCTGCCAATAACACTCATTACTCGCGGCAGACAATCTCACCGAGTCCATTAAGAGTTCGGTCAGTACCTGTGTATCCAGCACAGAAGTAGAAGGTCAATGGCCGGTTAGCCTTAACTATATGAAGATGGTATCAGTTCTTCCGGACATGTCCGAAAGAACAGATAATATCTTCATATAATCCCTGATTTGTTTGGGGAATAACATATGTTTAATACCTGTCATTTTTTTCGCTTCGATGTAATTATGTATCAGTTCGTGATAAAGTTAATACTTAGGGATTTTAAATGACATGATTTATTGTTAGCACTATTTCATTAATTAAACGTGTACTTAACGGATTTATTTTTCTAGGTCCTTACTTCAGGCAAGTATAACAGATAACGCTTCTTGATTTGGTATGGACGCTATACTGTTAATCAGTTTCCGAGGTTTTTAGAAAGGTATTCTTTACAGAGGAAGAAACACGATCAAGTTAATGATTGAAAGATTTTCTTTGGGATGTTATGTTGTTGGTTAATTATTCCTTAACCGAAGAGATGCACGCGTCCTTTTAGGAATAAATAAAGTTTGTTGATTAGTTAGTAAGGAGTTCAAAAATTCAGGTGGCTGCAAAGTCGAGACTTCCATTGATCCAGTCTGTCTGCTGCCAGCTTTTCGTTGGCTGTAGTAACACACAGCAAGCTGACGACTGTGCTTCATGCAAATCACTTTGACAAAATCTTGGCGACTTTTCGTATGCCGAAAAAACTTTGTGTTAGCACTCAAGCGATTGGCCAAGAATTCAGATAACTTTCATGTAAATTACTGCAAAGTTGAAGACAGACTGCTCTTCAGATACTATTATTTTATCGCTTGCTTCACACTAAGTGTTTCGAACAATACGAGTCAGTTTTCAGTTATTCAAGTAGCTTGTTCAATCAATACCAAGCTGATTCGCGCATTATGTTCAGAGCAGTATTATTATTTGAATGTTTTAGACAGACATTCCGTTCTTTCATATGTTCATGTGAAATAGTAGCACTCTTTAAAATGTGTGCGAAATCTTATGGTACTTAACTGCTAAGGTCATCTGTCCCTTAGCTTACACACTACTTAACCTAAATTATCCTAAGAAGCCGGCCGGAGTGGTCAAGCGGTTCTAGGCACTACAGTCTGGAACCGCGCGACCGCTACGGTCGCAGGTTCGAATTCTGCCTCGGGCATGGGTGTGTGTGACGTCCTTAGGTTAGTTAGGTTTAAGTCGTTCTAAGTTCTAGGGGACTGATGACCACGGCAGTTGAGTCCCATAGTGCTCAGAGCCATTTGAACCATTTTTTATCCTAAGGATAAACGCACACCCATGCCCGTGGGAGGACTCGAACCTCCACCGGGATCAGCCGCACAGTCCATGATTGCAGCGCCTAAGACCGCTCGGCTAATCCCGCGCGGCAGTAGCACTCTTGACTGGGACTAGTAGAAATGCTGCTATGTTGCGGAAACAGAGGAAGTACGACAAACACACAGAGGAATCGTTTCGATCATTTATACCTGCACGAATATGATGGGCCTGTTGGCATAATGTGCGAACACGCCGATGACGGAAGATTGGCTCAAAAACAGAAAGACGTTACGTGAACTGAAAATACCAATACGTAATTTCGGGTGATGGTGAAGTGGATGACATTAAATGAATTGACCATAGCTAATGTCCACGAATAAAAGCAATTGTAACTTCATCAAGTACTGACTAGTGACGAGTGTAATTGGCCGGCCGCGGTGGTTCAAATGGTTCTGAGCACTATGGGACTTAACATCTGTGGTCATCAGTCCCCTAGAACTTAGAACTACTTAAACCTAACTAACCTAAGGACATCACACACATTGATGCCCGAGGCAGGATTAGAACCTGCGACCGTAGCGGTCACGCGGTTCCAGACTGAAGCGCCTAGAACCGCAAGGCCACACCAGCCGGCTGCCGCGGTGGTCGAGCGGTTCTAGGCTCTTCAGTCCGGAACCACGCGGCTGCTACGATCGCAGGTTCGAATCCTGCCTCTGGCATGGATGTGAGCGATGTCCTTCGGTTGGTTAGGTTTAAGTAGTTCTAAGTCTAGGGGACTGATGACCACAGATGTTAAGTCCCATAGTGCTTAGAGCCATTTAACTTTAACCAGTGTAATTCGTGTCACTTGGAAATTAAAATAAAAAAGTGGCAGCATTCCATCATTGGATGAGATGGGCATTAGAGGAGATCTCAGTGCTCACAATGTTATGACCTAGTGGATATGATTTGCCATTTTCGGTCTTCGACCATTTCCTATCGGTAGTAGAACCAGTGTTCCAATTCCACAGCCGAACGAACTGGAAATGTACACACGTATTACATTTATCAATAGGCGAGTTTCGGCAAGACCCCCAGATAAGTCTGACATCGTCAGACAGTTGTGGAGAACCGTCTGATAGTACGACTGAAGCAGGTGAAACGAAGGTCCTGTGATTGCGCTCGTGCTGCTGGGAGTCGCGCAACTGGCGCGCGTGGCGAAGCGGGCAGCGAAGGGCGTCTGCAGTGCAAGCCGCCTCAGGTTAGGAAAGTCTTTCCAACAACGTGACCGCGGCGCCTCCTCGCCTTGGGCTTTGTTCCAGACCGCTTTTATTTTGGGCCGCGCCAGCTTCACAGATCGCGCTATAGCCATCCACGTTTGCCGCGCGAAGTGTGAAGCCGTCGCCAACACCTATTCGTAAACGGATAATATTTTGCGACAAATGTGGTTGTCTTACGATATGCTATACAATTTACCCTGCGGGATTTGTCTTTAAGAATTGGATCGTTATTTTTTCGGTAGTGCACGCATCCATCAAGGGTTCGTGCCGACTGTTTACTAATTTTATAAGAAAAATTATATGTTACAAGATCTCTTACAGACAACTGGACCAGTTTAAAGATTTGGATATATGTATATTATACGGCATATGAACGTAAGATCTTGTGATCTTATACCAAAATTCGTAATTTTTTAATTTAAGGGGGTGTCCAGGTGTGGTGTGCGTACTGTAAGACCTTCGGTACACACACCATCGGATTATTTGACTTGTCGCTCTCACGAAGTAGGCGAGTGTCAGCAATATGTCTCGTGGTCTTATCGTGGCGTGTTTATCTTCTGCCGTTAGGTCAGACGATAGAAATGCCACTTGCACGCTTAGAGTAGCAGATTGACGGTGACCAACTTTAAACAGAACTTGATTAATTTTCACACACATTTATTAAAATAATAAAAAGCATAGATATTACGTAACTTGATTCTGGATGCTGTTTACAATTGACAATCTGAAGTTCCTTTGGTCTTGGTACGTTCATCTTATTCTCACATATCTCTGATACTTGACAAAGTGTCTATACATTTCTCTTCATGGCTATGCACAGGAATATGATAATCTTATTAGGCGCAGACCGAAACTTGACTATAGACTGGTGGAGACAAATGTAGAATAATGCAGACTCACTAATCGGAGGTCTGTACACTCGTTATAATACCTCGCGCGTTCATGTATCACTGCGCGAGTGTGATCCGCGAGGAGAAAAGGTTCTACGTTAGCATCAATCTCATTGGCTGCGTTACATATTAATACGCGGATCGGCGGAAGCAGAATTTGGTCCGTCTCTATGACAGCGCTATCCCGTAGTGCGGAGACGGACGAGCGCTGCGTCTGCGCTGTTGTGCTTAGCGGGGCGCGCTCTAGTGGGAAAGTTGTGTACGCGCTGACTACGCGGAACTATGTACACATCACCAGGAAAGTCGATTCGGATGGAAAAACCACGCGGGGCTGCCTCTCGGTCTTGGACACCTTGTCACGGTTCGAGCGGCTCCACCCCCCCCCCTCCTCCAACGGAGGTTCGAGTCCTCCCTCGGGCATGGGTGTGTGTGTGTGTGTGTGTGTGTGTGTGTGTGTGTGTGTGTGTGTGTGTGTGTGTGTTGTCCTTAGCGTAAATAAATTGTCTCCATTGTCGGCACACTCATAGTGGTGTACGATTAGTTTTTCTATAAATGCGTCTTATAAATTTGTCACGTATGTCCAACCGACAGCCGACAGTTTCTTTCACTTCGTCATCGTGTTGTGCTGAAGCCCCATCCGGCCATCCAAATTCACGTTTGTCGCGATTAGTCTAAATCTGCTGAGGTAATTGTCTGGATGGCCAATGGAAAAGGACCCAGCCGATTCCCTATCCCAACCTTGTCCTAGCTGAGCTTCCGTTCTATCCATAACAACTTCTTCGCCAACAGGCAGCTTTTCGTCCCCTTTACGGAAACACAGTAGCCGTCGTCGTGAAATGTCTGTTTTTTTTTCTGTCGTAGCATCAACCTTTCCATGAATTTTTCAGGCACTTTTGTTAGTTGCCCTCTTAACTCCTCATGGTGAAGCCGCTGTGCACTGTATACTTCGTAACAACATTAGCGGCTTTCTGTCTTACATCATTCGTGTGCTGAGCGAGAGAAAATTGAGTGTACACGCCCTAATCTCTCGTAGCTTATTCTCATTAACTCTACACAAGACACACGAAGGTGGTGGCTGAATGCTCGTGCAGTTTTCTTGGAATACCGGTTCTCTGGATCTATCCAACAAGGTTTCGTGGGAGCTATGTCATCTTTTTTCCAGCGGTTCTCATTTTAAGTTCCCCGACCATTTCTCTTTCATTTGGGGTACACCATTCTGTTACGATCCTAACAGCGCATCTCTGATTTCGTCCGATGTTAGCTCCCATGCCTACTTGACTATGGTTCCAAAGGCTGGAACAGTACTCCGGCGCTGTCGTTCTGGCGTATTGGGTGCGATTTACTTTGCAGATAAGTTACGCTTACCCAAAAAGCATACAACAAATCTGAGTCTTTCATTTACGTCCTCTAATACTTATTTTCAGCCATAAATCATGGACCTTGCTGTAGTGGGATGGCTTGCGTGTCTCAGCAGTACAGATAACCGTACCGTAGATGTAACCACATCGGAGGGGTATCTGTGGAGAGGCCAGACTGACACATAGTTCCTGAAGATGGCCAGCAGACTTTTCAGAAGTTGCAGCGCAACAGTCTGGATGATTGACTGATCGATCCTTGTGACTTTGGCCTTGCTGTGCTGGTAGTGCGAATGGCTAGAAACAAGAGAAAAATGCAGCCATTATTTTACCAAAGACATGTAGCCCTTCTATATGATGAAATAATGATTGCATCCACTCTGGTATTCCGGAGGTGAAATAGTCCGGCATTTGGATCTCCAGACGGGGACTGCTCAGGACGATGTAGCGGCAATACATGAGTAGGTCCAGTAATGAATAACAAAGTAGGAATGCGAGTAAGCTTCTACGAACAGCATAGTGAACGCATTAATGTAGCCAACATAGATAAGCCAACAGCCACAACAGTAGTACAAGTTTATATACTGACTGGCTCGGAAAATTATGAAGAAATTTAGAGACAGTATGATGAAACCAAAGAAATTACTCAGATAGATAAGGAGAGGAACATTTAATTGTGATGGGGGACTTTAATGCGAAAGAAGGGAAAGTAAGAGAATCCACTGCCCGTTCACCACTACGACGTTGCTTCACTGCTGAAACAGCATGACCTGTTCGAAACACATTCTTACGGCATGACGACCGTTTCACGGAGACCGGTCCCAATCTGCCCCGTTCAAACTTATCCACATGCTGATATTTAGCCTTTTGATGTTGGCGATGCGTAGCGGTACTCGGTGTCGCGATTTCATTTCGTTTGACAACTGTTCGTTGGCTGAAGTGACCTTTTCGATACCACAAGAGGGGCCACTGGTGGAACTTAGAGGCTTGCCATCTCTCTGCAGCCTTAGTCACTTATCGCTCGTAAACTATTCTGCGAATAGTTCGTGTTTGGAATCATTAGGATCACTATTTATGGATGTTGCAATTTGTGTAAAAGTTAGTGTACTTATTTTCTATGCACGCTTTCTTTTTTTCGTTTTTAGGGTGGATAATGACGATTATGGAAAAACTTTAATGAAGGAGAGTTGTTCGATACAGTTTTGTTCCAGTTTGGCGGTTACATTGTCACCGTGGAGTAGTCGCATTGAGAAACTTATTCCTGACGCAAGCAGTGTTGTCCCAGATCGATCTTTCGAGCGATCGTTGTAGCTGTTGCGGCAACAATGTGTTGCGCAGCAATGATGAAGCCGGTATTAATCTTGTTATTGCATTTCGAGAGCTTATCCTTTGTTCTCATTCCACAGACAGGGCGGTATGCGGATGTGGTTGTATAAGGAAAGTGTTTTTGTAGTAACAGCACGAATAATGGAGAGTTGTTGCAAAATCATTTGGCAACAGTGGAATGAATGCGACGGGCCGCAGGCCAAGAAGTGCACCATGAGACAGGGGAGTTATGCGGTGGCGAGTCTAGCGCCTTTCTCACATGTTTTTATCGAAGGATGGTGCGATGCGAGACTCGCTGGCTCGCCACCAATGCCGCAGCTAGAGGGATTGCCAGCAGAAACAGAGCGGAGAAACCTGTTTCTGATCTGTTGTTTCCGAACGTCCCCACAGGCAGCAACCGTAATTTCCCTCGTGTCAGTCCTCGTAATTCAAATGTGTAAATGGTAAAATATTTCACTGGGTTACCCCCGAGGTCCAAACAGTTGACAGCAATACATCACGTTCAATCATTCGCTTTCGTAAAAACTCGTGCTAAAAAAAACAGCTTTTATCCATCATGGATGTTGAACACTGCGACTATGATGAATAAAGGTTTTCAGAAATAACTGTGAGCAGTCGCTTATTAAGGTTGCAGTTATTTTTGAAAACCTTTCAAAGTCTTGCTGCTTCGGTAACAGCGTGTCTGAAGCGTTACTGCTACTTTGGTACTGTTTCTGCAGGTGATAACCACACTCCCCTATGTTCTTACCTCTAAGACTTTCATTCGGGAGTAGCTGAATTCTAACGGCGATTTTGATTTAGCTTTGTGTGGTTTTCCGAAATATTGACATTTTTCTGTGGTACTTCCGTAAGACTCAGTTTGTGGTAATTCTTTTGCCAACTGAGGTAAACTTCCATCTCTCTAACGTTTAGCGTCTCTTCGATAATCTGATTATTATATACGAAGCACTAGCTCATTTTGCAAAAAGTTACTGTACGAGACCCGGGGCCTTGTTGGTTGAACTTAAATGGTTCAAATGGCTCTGAGCACTATGGGATTTAACATCTGAGGTCATCAGTCCCCTAGAACTTAGAACTACTTAAACCTAAGTAACCTAAGGACATCACACACATCCATGTCCGGGGCACGATTCGAACCTGCGACCGTAGCGGTCGCGCGGTTCCAGACTGAAGCGCCTAGAACCGCTCGGCCACAGCGGAAGGCTTGGTTGAACTACCATGCTGTTTGCCTGAAATGAAATATAACTACAACCTCATCCCTAACTAAAATTCACAGTTTTCAACGTATACATTATACAGTTCCAGAGTTCCGCTGACAATAAGCCATATGTCTAAAGTGCTTAGGAATCGACAAAAAATAAATAATAAAACTGAGCACGAGATGGCGAAGCGTGAAGACGCTGGATACGCATGCGGAAACGGAGGTTCACATCCTCGTCCTGCCACCAAGGTTTAGGTCTTCCGTGGCTTAAGAAAATGCCGTGATGGCCCATTTCAATCCCAGCCTGAGCTGGGCCTCCTCATTGTCGACTGGACGTTACGCACTAACCTTCCTTCCTTCATCCTGTAACTATGGTCAAAGTTCGCCTGTGTGCATTGTTTACAGTGCTGCTTCATTTATAGGCGTTTCGTTTCATTTCTGTTATTGTGTTCCACACGAGTTCTCAGTATCGTCCTGCAGCCATAGAAAGAAAGGACATTACGCACCTTCTTAAGTATTTACTCAAAGCGGCGAAAATTGTGGCAGTTGTAAGAGAAATGTCGTGATAAATATAGTGACATAATCCTGGTGGTCAGTTCTCCATCATTGCAGCAGATGCGGAGACAAAAACATACTTTATCAGTTCATGCATGACTATACAAATGAGTAACATGAATTTACCAAAGGAAAATCTAGGTTACATGACGTTGTAAACGGATTCTCCCAACTCAAGCTCTTCTTTCTCTCTCTCCCCTCTCATTCTTTTCTTTCTATGTCCGGCTCTCTCTCTCTCTCTCTCTCTCTCTCTCTCTCTCTCTCTCTCTCTCTCTCCCGTCCCAATCCC